>NW_019392668.1:515714-1238682 GCF_000648675.2 Cimex lectularius
TTAACATACCTATATATATATATATACATATATATATATATACACATACATATATATATATATATATACATATACATTTTATATATTTATATTTATGATTATTGTATTACATGTAATATTTTTTATGAAGCATGTAGAATAAATATAATAATAAAAAAAAGAAGAAAAAAGAACCAACTCTGTGCGACTCTCCATCAAAATCCCTGCCCACACCATCATTGAGCTACTTTGAAAAGGTGGCTCTGGGGAAAATTACAAGCTTTGTACCTTTCATTTCGCCTTTTACACATTCTTTCACGCCCATCTGGAGATCGTAGAGCAAACCTACGCTCACTGTAAAAAATACAGCAGACCAATCGTCCAAAGACCAATGGCTGTGTTGTCTAGCAAATGCCAGCCGTGCAACTCTGTGTTCTGGTCAATTCTGGTCCTCTTACGGGGAGAAAAGCCATCGGTCCATACTGATTAAATCTTCATGGAGCAGTGCGTTCAGAAATTTGGACACCACTAACTTCCTGGAGGTGACGAATCGCTCGAACAACAGTAAGGTGTCGGTTTCGCAAAATTCTGAACGTCAAAAAACGGTCATCCTGTGGTTCTGTTACTCTAGGACATCCTGAACCGGGCCTTCTATGGTAGAACCCAGTTTCTCAAGAACTTATTTATTTAGAAATCGTGAGATGCGGTTTGGTGTGATGTAGGTTTCAGAAAAACATTTTCTTTATCGTGCCAACGTTTCGATCTTTATTGAGATCACCTTCAGGGCTCAAAGTGTTTGTCTTCTGTGTAATTGTGCCATTCTTGCTTGTCGTGTCGAGAGTGCTAATCACCACACATTTCTCAAGAACGTCTAACGGCGTCTCTCAGTGTTTTGTACGGGACTCCGATGGCAATAGCCGCATACCTGATGGAACGTCCATCATCAATAAGTGCAACACCACGCGCAACATCCTCAGAACTAAGTGGCATTTTTAACTTTAAAAATTGAAATTAAGAAAACAAAGAAGAAAACTAAACAGTTTATTGTTTCAGAATTCAAATGAGACTAAAGAAACATTTTAAATTTCGTAAAAAGTAAACATTGCAAAATCCTTTATCCTTGTTTTGGATTAAGGATTAATTTTGTTTACCTCTAATTGATATTCCCAATTTAAAACATAGCCTAAACAAATATTTATTGGTGAAAACAATGAGACAAATTACGGCAGAATTTTCTTTTATTGAGAAAACATTAAAAACATCAATTGGGTGGAATTTTTTCCTTGTCAGTGTATCATGCAATTTAAAAATTTCCAGTATCATAGTAGAGTAGAATTTGTTTAACTGCTTATATTTACCATTTAAGCGCCAAAAAGTCCAAATCCTTCGTTTGTTGTTTTTACAAATTGTCATTGTTTTATGTCGTATATACAGGGTTTCATTTTTAGATGGCCCGGGAGAATTTCTCTTGAACAGATAACGTTATCCAAAAACTTAAAAAAAAAAAAAAAATATTTGCAGTCTTTTTTTAATGCCTAATGACAAAACCTTCGGCAACCTTAAAAGAAAGATAAAAAGACTAGATCTCTAGTGAAATTATGTGCCTTGACAGTATGTTGAGATTATTGCCAATATACATAACATTAAGACTTAAAAGTGAAAATGGGGACGACTAAAGATATCTAAGGCAAGCAATGGTGTATGCAACGTCGTATCTACAGAGAAAAAAAATCAAAGAATCCTTCCTGGAGGATAAGAAGAACCTGTTGATTTCAATGTACCACACTTCAAGTTGTCAACAAAAGAAGAATGAAAACGAAAAAGTTTGTTATTTGCTGTTTTTTTTAACTTATTGCTTGCTACAATGTGAAGTACAGCCGGAACTTGTTTTAAACTTTTGTGTACTTCACTTTCGAGTTCTTCTCCAACTTTGCACGTGTTTTTTATATTCCGGCTGTATTTTTTGATTTTTCCAAATTGGAAACGCCTAAATGTTGTTTTAAATTGTCTTCGGGGCACATAAACAAAGAAATTATTTATCATGAGATACATAGAAAGAATTTCCTCCACTGGTTCTGTACTTGACTGTGCTATTTATTATAACAAAAATTATATATATTTAGGTACTATATAAAAAATTCGCAAAGATAAATCGGATTTTTTGGGTACTTAAATGGTAAAAATGTGGCGTTACGCCAAATTAAATAAAATAAGTTGATTCTACGACGATACTGGTTAGGTTTTTTTTTAAATTGTAAGATTTTTAGTTTTTCGTATGGTTAAAAGTCAAAATTGAGAGTAAAGCATCTAAACTTAACTTCTAAAATAAATCCAAGTAATTCTTCAAAGGGTAAAATCAATATAAAAATGACAAAGTTCAGAAGTTTTAGCCTTTACACTTTCAAGTCGTTGGCACGTATTTCAATAAATTCCCAAACACAGGAAAAACAAACTATAACACTTGGTATAATTAAGCAGTTTTAAGGATAAAAACCATAATAAAATTTTCTAAAAAATCTCAATAAAACAACACCCTTGCTGTTCAAATATAATAGAAGATCGTCTGAAAAGAACGGATATTTGGGATTTTTATCAACAGTTTACCAGTAAATACTGTCTAAAGGGATAATCCACTGTTCAGCATAAAATATCAGTAGTTCAATCCGAAAAAGCAACTATCTTACCGGTTAATAATATTGTTTTGTTTTTAATTATATTACAATAGTAAAAACCTCGCTTACTTACGAGTTGTCTTGGTTTTTTCCACCTTGGTAGCTGACAAAAGAAGTAAAACAAGGAATTTTTCTCAATAATAATTTAACAAAACAAACATTTATAAAGACAAGAAACCACAGTGATAACCTATTTTTGATAAGGTGTAAAGAGGGTTTACCGTGGGTAATGAAGAAGTCAATTTTGGGGAGGAGCGAATTTCAAAATTGAGCATTTCTAAATTGTACGGGTATTTCAAATCTTTCGATGAATCTGAACAACATTGCCTCAATAATCACCAACTACAATTTTATTACAAATTAAAAACATTAATAAAATTTTCTATTTAACACATTATTATTCGTCTTATTGTACATTTCATCGTTTATTTCAACACCATGACATAGATTTTCATAAATAGGTTGTGAATTTGTGATTGCGTGGCCAAGTAACAGCTGTATTACAGTTGACAAGAAATTATTTTTTGGCCTTTTGCATTGATTCAAAAAATTATTCATACATTTAGTTGTTTTTTTTTTTTTTTTTTAATGATTTCCTTCTTTAATTTTATTTTGCAACTAAAATGTTTTTTATACAATAAATTAGTACGTTTCGTATAATTATTTCTTGAAAAATTATTACGTTTTACATGAAAATACAAAAATTGACATTTTTGAAAGACAAAAATTATTCATATACTTAAAAAACTACGAGAAAATTGCAATTCTTAATTTTTTTTTAAATTAATGCAATTTTGTATTGATTGAGGGAAGACGAACAGCCAGGCATAATCACCTCTGTCGCGTCTGTAAAGAAACAGAGATAGACAAAGTAGAGATAGATAGATGGATTGATAGATAGATAGAGAGAGAGAGAGAGAGAAAGAGAGAGAGAGAGAGAGAGAGAGAGAGAGAGAGAGAGAGGTAGTGAGAGAGGGAGTGAAAGTGATTGATTGATGGTTTTATTAAGATAGACCTTTCTTAAACTTATCATTAGCTATTTGGTTTACATTATACATTTATTTTTTTTAAATATTTTGTACGCAAATTCTGTACTTACTACGGTTTGTCATTTTTTGGCTACTGCGAGGTATTTGAAGTAATAAAAAGGCGATAAACCTCTACGGGTTATATTCCCACCGAGTAAGAAAGAAGAAGATTAATTGTTGGATTTACCAAGCTTTCGGCAACTTATAGTGCTATCATTTTAAATTGTCATTTTTGATTGAGATTGAAACTCCACATGGGAATTAAGTTTTCGGAGTCGAATTTTGGGAATTAGTCTTTTAAGACGTTCGAAGATTGTGTATAAAATGAAAGGAAGCTACGGTCTATAAGAGGTTGGCCCATAGGGGGATTTGTATAGTTTGAGTATTACATTTATCTAAAATAATATTTTCCACAAATTTAGGGACTTTTTGGTTCTCTAGAAAAATTAAGCCTTTTGTCCTGTTTTTTAGTACATCTAAAAGGTTTTGTCTGGCCGGTTTGCCTTTGAACGGGATTACCAATAGTTCGTTGTGTAAAATGTGTCCTAAAATATGAAACATGGCCTTCTGCTAGCTCATGTCCCCTAATTCTCGTATTTTTTTATTTGTCTAACCAATTCACACACTTGCCTCATCAAAGCTTTTCTTGGTCTTCCAGATTGTCCGACATTATTGCTAGAACTAGTCTTAAACTCATCCTAATCCTAACATACCTATATATGACCTACATACATATGTATGTCGAATAAGTTTATGATTTTAATCCTGTTTGGTAATAGCTTAAATCTTGCTGAAATAACGAGACAATTTTATCTTTTAATACTTAAACATAATTATGCTGATTTTCCACCGATCTTTCACAGATTCCAAATTAAAACAATCAACTGATAGTTAGTTCAACCATACTAAAAACTGTTTTTCCACTCACTCTATAAATTTATGAATAATTTTCTGTCGTACAAAAATATCAATTTTTATATTTTAATGTAACACCTAATAATTTTTCAACGAATAATTAATTACACGAAACGTATTGTTGGATAGTCTAGTATATAGTTCAAGGAATGTTTTACTTGCAAAAAGATCCAAGTGTACTAATATTTTTTTCTCATTTTTTAACTCATGCAACCTATAGTTGCGTGAGTTTTTTTAAAGTTGAGAGTAAAATAGATAATTTGAAAAGAGTTTTTCATCTGGGACATAAAATTTATTAGTAGGTAGATTAGTGTTTGGATATGCACTGGGATAACAGTAATCATCAGGAGATGTTTTATTATAGTTAAACATTCGTGTACTTGTTTTTTGCGTAACTTTTAGGCAAATCCTAGATGATTTTTTAAAAATTTATAATGAAACCAATTCAGTTTTCTTTGTATATGTCGTGATTTTTTTCTCACAACTAGCACAATTTTTCCAAGAATGTATCGATCTCAAAAAATCAAATCAATAAATATTTCTGAGTAGTTACCATCAAAGCTATGGAGACTAAAAATTCCCTAGTAATTCCCACTTGATTGTTAATTACAGACCCGTTTGCAAATCTTCTGTTTTCGCCAAGATGTTAGATTCCATTCTTGCTGAGGCCCTTAGCATGGCTTTTCGATCATATGTTAACATCAATCAGCATGGTTTCTTAAGGGTTAGATCCACCAGTACAAATTTATTTCATTATTATGATTTTATTGTTAATTCCCTTGAGAATGGAAATAGTGTTCACGCTGTATATACAGATTTATCTAAGGCCTTCGATAGAGTTGACATTGATATTCTCCTGTTTAAGTTGAAAATCCTTGGAGTTGGTGATCCTTTGTTATCCTTCATCGAATCATTTCTATGTGGTCGCTCTTTTTCTGTTCTCATTAATAACTCTGTATCGGATAGGATTTCTACATTTTCTGGCGTACCTCAGGGTTCTCACTCCGGGCCCATATTATTTCTTGTTTATTTCAATGATGTCTGTAATATATTCAAGGATTGTAAGTTTTCTTTATTGGCGGATGATTATAAAATTTTTTAATTCAGTGTCTTCTACTCACGACTGTGTTGGTTTACAGAGGGAACTGGACTGCTTCAATAATTGGTGTGAGTAGTATCGTCTTCTTTTGAATATTAACAAATGCAAGGTAATTAAACTTTCTAAAAATATCCGACCTGTGACTTTGATGTTTTGACTATTTCGTTGATGGGCAGAGATTGGAAAAGGTTGACACTACCTCCGACCTTGGTGTCGTTTTCAGCAGAAAGGGTGATTTCAGTGACCATATCAAACAGATTCGAAGTAAGGCTCTACGCAATCTTGGCTTTATTACTAGGTTTTCTAGAGATTTTAAAAACATCTTGGCAGTTAAAATATTATATCAATCCCTCGTTCGTAACCATCTGGAATATGCAAGTGTCGTGTGGTCCCCTTACTACGTTGGTGAGATTAGCGACTTGGAAAAAGTAAAAAGAAAGCAACCAGGATAATGGCCATCAGATTTGATCTTGCACACCTGAATTACTTGGAAAGACTGAACTGGCTTGGTCTTGATTCGCTTAGCTCCCGCCGTATTTTTGCCGATCTCATTTGGGGTTGGAAATTGTGGAATGGGGCCATTGATATCCTCAGCGACCACTTAGGAACCATAATTTGTTCTTTGTTCCACACTACAAAACAGAATATGGACTAAATTCACCCCTACCGAGGATAATGAGATTGCTGAATTATTATTCTAATGAAATAGATGTATTTCGCGATTCCTTGAATTCAGTTAAAGTTAAATTAAAATGTTTACTTGCCTTGAATCATTAAGCCTTGTGTTTTTGTTATTATTGCTTAATTGTTCATTTGTTCTTTTTGTTATTATGTGCCTTTTTTTGACTACTCCTCTTGTAGATTCTTTCTGTTGGAGTTATAATAAATAAATAAATAATAAATTGCCTGTGACTATATACTGACCTGTAACCCATACAGAACAGAACAGAATTTTATTTATAAATATATACATTATACATAGTATAAAATGGTGGAGTTTCTGTCTAGCGACACTTACCTCCAGCTAGTTAAAATATAACAAAATTTTTATTATTTACATTTTTTTTATCAAGGGGAAAAAATATTTGATTAAAAAGACCACCAGCTATTTTGGACAATTTATAAGATCGTTCTTTATTCTCCTGGGCATGTACTTGTCGTCCAAGTAATAGTTGCCTATTTGGCAACAGATTATACTGGTTTGCATTGTACTGGTACTGGCTTCGCATTGCTTAAAAAATCTAATAGTGGCATCTCTGATGTATTCCAGCACCAACAACAAGTTTGTAGCATTGTGCAGTTCGGATATGCGTGTATATCGGGCCGAGTCGGTCGCAAGCTCAGAAACTTATTCTGCACATCCTGCAGTCCTGCATGTCAGGCCCGAGGAGGGGCACCTTTACAGGAGCCATGATCACCGATACAAGGAGGTACACAATAGCACTATTTGATAGATGCAGTACTCGAGTCTTTCAACCCCGTCAACAAATCTAACCTAGGCAAATTTTGGAGGTGTCGAAGAAGCTTTCAACCATCGCCCTCCTGCGACAATTTATATACCGCTTTTAGATACGTCTGTAGCCAACTTTTTAATTATTTTTATCAGCTTCTTCTTAATTATATAATTACTCAATTAATTATACACAATTTTTTCGAAATGAAAAATTTGTATCACAGGCGGGATTCGAACCCACGACTTTCGGCTAAATACGCCGCTGCTCTACCACCTAAGCTACCGTGTCTTCAATCGCCCATGCCCTTTTGGAAACATCTATAGTCAAGCTACTTAGTTTCTGCCAAGAATATATCGATCTCAAAAACTCAAATCAATAAATAGATCTGAATAGTCACCATCAAGGCTATGGAGACTAATAAAAGCTCGTGGCCATATAGTAAGATGTCCATATTTGATGGATGCTGTGCAAGGCTTTCAACCTCGTCAACAAATCTAATCTAATCTAGTCATAATTTGGAATTGTCTAAAAGGATTTTCACCCTCATCCTCTTGCGTCAGTTTATGTACAGCTTTTGGAAACGGCTAATGTCAAGCTACTTAGTTTCTGCCAAGAATATATCGATGTCAAAAGCTCAATGAATGAGTAGTCAATATGAATATCTGAGTAGTCACCATCAAGGCTATCGAGACTAATAAATCCTTGTGACTATATAATGACCTGTGACCCATACTGGGAGGTGCACAATGGTACTATTTGATCAAAGCATTGCTCAAGGCTCTCAGCCTCGGTTTCCTGGGATATTTTATGGAAATGGCTAAAGTCAAGCCTGCGAATGTTAACCGCTGTATTTTTTAGTAAATAGAGAACGGAAAGGCCTCAAATCGAATAGGCTGGGCACAAATAACCAACCCATGGGACAACGAATCTTTGTCCTATTGGTCGTTGAAGAACTCCTCGGCGGCCGATTGTAATGAAAAAAAGGTATTTTCGTTTATCGGAATGAGAGCGTCCTTGTGACTGGAGTGGAACCGGACGGCGGGCGGAAACCGTGCGGCGGAACAACAGCGGCCGGAAGTCGTTCAAAGCCGGTGGGGGTCGCCAATTGCGTTGAAAAGTGAGCGAGTAGAGTTTGTGAGGCGGCGGACAAGACTGACCATTCCACGATTGGCGAAATTGGTCGTCGTTGGTTCTGACTCTGGCCCAACTCGGGATGATGAGAACGAGGATGAGGATGAGGGCGAGGCGACCCTCCTCATTTCAGCCGGACCGCGTCCTCTTTGCGCTCGCCGTTTTGGCCGGCGTCGAGGCTCTTCACACTCCCCCCCAAGAGCCCGTTGTAAAAATACAACAGGGCACGCTCAAAGGGGTTCGTCACTTTTAACAATAGATTGCACAATTGATACAAGATTCGCACGTTAATAAACAGCACTACACGTTTTCTTTTAATTTGCCACCTTTTCTTCAATTATCGTAGACCTTCTAGTTCTTATATATGAAGGGGTAATGTTGCTTGCAGGAATTGCCACCTATGGCTGATTAATTGCTCAGAACTGATAGATATAGAGAATGATTGGGAAAAAAAAGCTCTTCGATATCACAAGGCTGTCTCCAGAGACCACTCCTATTTACTCTGTTTATTTTTGTATAATTTACTAAGCATTTTGGACTTTGTTTTGGAAATGTTATTACAAGGAAAATAAAAATATAAAGAGAGAGAGAAGACAAAGAAAAGGAAAAAGATAAACAGAGAGAGTGAATGAGTGAGAGAATGAGGAGAAAACAGGCAGGCATAATTCTCGCCCTTCTGTGAAGAAGAATAGATAGATAGATAGATAGATAGATAGATAGATAGAGAGAGAGAGAGATTGATTGATTGATTGATTAATGATTTATTTATTCTCGCAAAATTTGGTTTACATAAACCACTCTTACATTTAACGAGATTTACACATATTCAGTACAATTCATTATTAGCACACACAGACACCTAGTTAATACCTTAAGTTATTAATAGTTATTAATTCTATATACATTATTAATAATATCATTGGCTTTTTTCTGTATTCTTAATTACATTTCCTTCACTAATTCATAAATACCCATTTTCTATCACAATTAAATATCACAATCGATCTTATTAATTATGTACAATCATTCAAATAAATTACATTATATCTAATAAATTAAATTATATTATGTTTTTATGTTTATAAACAGATACGTTAGTTAGTAATTGTCCAACAACCTTAGTCTATATCTATTTTTAAATTTACTGTGGCTTGACAAACATATATTTTCATTTAAATCATTATATAGTCTTATGGATTTCTGGAAAAATGAGTTATGATACAATTTTGTTTTACACAAAGGAATAACTATTTTTGAATCGGAATGCCTACTTTCATTTCTAAAAAAAATATATTTATTATACAGACTTTCAGGTACTTTTAATCTCAGAATATTAGACAACATGCTCAATATTTTGAAATCCTGCATTTGTTTGACTTTTAGTACAGATAAAATCTTGTACTTTTCATACACTCGATCATCAAATTTTAATTTTAGTATGTATCTCAAACACATATTTTGCGTAACTTGGAGATCTTTCATGTTTTTGCAATTCAGGTTCGACATTTCCTGTATGCCATAGTTTAAATAAGGAAAAATAAATACTTTTACAATACACTTTTTTATGTTTTGTGAGTAGTGATTAAATATTTTTTTTAGTCTGTACATTTTAGAATATATAATATTACAAATTTTTTTTACTTGCCGATTCCATGATAAGTTGCTTTCTACAATTAAACCTAATATTTTCGCGTTTTTGGCATAAGGGATTTTTTCATTATTAGCTCTTACTTCGGGCAATGAGTCATACTTAACCTTGGATAGTAGTCTTTGATTACCAAAGATTATAATTTTGCTCTTCCTTGGATTCAAGCAAAGACTATGGCTTGTACTCCAATTATCAATTCTTTTTAAATCTTCAATAATTTTTCCAAAACCATTCTCCAAGTCACCCAAACTAAAGCTCATGGATATATTAAGATCATCAGCGTACATCACATGCTTGGAATGAATTATACACTGTGATATGCTATTAACATAGACAACGAATAGCAAAGCAGACAGTTGATCCCTGTGGAATGCCATTATCATTCAAAGTCCAGTCAGACATTCTCCCACTATCCACCTTAACCCTTTGCAATCTTTTTGACCTTAACAACATTAAGGCTTTATCAGAAAAATTCATTGAATCAAGTATGGATAGTAGCACTTCTCTGTTTACTGAATCAAACGCCCTTGAGTAATCCAATGATATCAAAATGGTCAGCTTCCTGTCATCTATATTTTTTTTTATTTCGTCCACAACTTGGACCAATGCAGATTCTGTGCTGTGTCCTTTTCTATATGCGTGTTGATTACAATTTAGGATGCCGTTTTTCTCTATAAAGTCAACTAATTGTTCGAATATTAATTTGTCAAAGACTTTGCCTAATACTGATACAATATTTATAGGTCTGAATGATGAACAATCTTCAGGTGGAACAGTTTTTGGAACGGGAATTATGTACGATTTTTTCCATTTATCAGGGTAAAAACCCTCATCAATGCATCTGTTATATATGCTGCATAAGTACTTAGCAATTCTATTTTTTATGTTTTTGATAAGGAAATTCAAAATATTGTCTGGCCCAGCAGATTTCGATTTTATACTGTCTATTACTTTCACTATTTGACTCTCAGTAACGTGCTTAATCTGAAATGTTTCCGCTTTATTCTTGTTATCATTTTTATTTTTATTTTTATAAATATTGACTAGTGCTGGGTCAGGTCCTTGATTTTTACCCATGTTTGCGAAATATTTATTTAACTCATTTAAATCTACGCTGGGTTCCACAAAATCTTTAGTCTTCTTACCTATTCCATCATTATTCAAGATTTTCCAGAATTCTTTTTGCTCCTTCGCATTGTTAATCTGATTCTTAAAATATCTATATTTGGCATTATTGATTAAATTTTTAGTTTTATTTCTCAGTACTCTATATTCTATTTGATCTTTAAGGTTTTTATATTTTCTATATTTTTTATTTAACAAATCCCTTTTTGGCCATTATTGACCTAATCTCATCATTAAGCCAGGGTGCAGGATTTTTTGTTATTCTAACCGTTTTCAATGGCAAATATTTATCTGTTAGGTCGGAGTGCTGTACTTAGAAGTTCTACTATTTCATTCACATCATCTAAATTTAGAATATCATCTAGATTTAAGTCCACGAAACCATTTTGTAGTTCAATATTTTTAACATTCTTAAGATCTCTTATTGTTTTGTATATGGGTATTTTTGGGGGTGGTTTTATTTTGATGCAGCAAAAAATAATATCATGGAATGGGATACCAGGCACCTGACATTGACCATATGCATGAATGTCAGATGGATTTTTTGTTATTATTAAATGAAGAGAGAGAGAGAGAGAGAGAGAGAGAGAGAGAGAGAGAGAGAGAGAGAGAGAGAGAAGGAGAGTGAGAGAGAGATTATACTTGGAATAGAGATACTCTCTTGGAAAATACAGTGTTGTCTCCAGATCACAATGCTATTTGCATTGTTTGTTTTGTATAATCTACATTCTACCAAGTATTTTGGACGCAGTGAATTAAAATCATTATAATAACTGATGAGCCAGCATCTTTAAAAAAAAAGACATATCTAGATGACTACTGCGAATGAGTGTATGTGTGTGTGTGTGTGAGTAATGCTTTTTAAAAAGATTGAACTCCGCACTCACTCCACCAATCATCATTTCTAGAGAGAGAGTATACTTGGAATAAGCATACTCTCTTGGAGAATACAGTGATATCTCCAGAGCCCACTGCTGTTTGCACTGTTTGTTTTTGTATAAACTGCATTCTACCAAATATTTTGGAGGCAGTGTATTAAAATCATTATAATAAACTGATGAACCAGTACCTCTCCAAAAAAAGGACATATTTAGATGACTACTGCTAATGTGTGTGTGTGTGTGTGTGAGAGAGAGAGAGAGAGAAGAGATAGAGAGAGAGTGAAATTGTTGTGGGATTAGGTAGTGTTTTCTTTAGGGCCCGCTACCATTTGAAGATTTTTTTAAAATGTTACACTATGTGTTCTAAAGGGAAAATAAAAAAATGATAATTCTTTATGCTGATGATGTTCTTATTATGACAGATAACTTTGATACTAGGTATGGGACTGTACATCACATCAAGTAGTTGTGTGACCTATCTAGTCTTGTAGGACAGTTGATGAATTTAATAATATTGGCGAATCAAAACAAAATGTGTTGTGCTACACTGATATATTATGTATGATAAATACAACATTATGCTTGAACCAACCTATAATATGTTGATAATACAAGATATTCAGGATAAATAAAACCCTATTAAATTAGGCTTTTGTTTAACTTTTTTTTTTTTAATTTGCACCACTAAATGATTAAACTGTAGTTTGTGTAGCTTGAATTAATTTGTATACAAACCTAAGTTTTTTTATTAGAAAATTGGTTGTTTAATTAATTACATAAATTTTTAGGTGAAAATAGTGACTGAGAGTCGTATAAAGATATATGCTTTTTTGGGTGTTCCATATGCAGCCCCACCACTTGGGCCTTTACGATTTGCTGTATGTTTTTGGAGATAGTTTAAGTAATTTCCCAATAAATAAACTATTGCCCCTTTTCAGTCTCCTGAAAAACATGGAGGATGGTCAGAAAATGAGCCTTTTTCAGCAGATAACTTTGGACCTGCTTGTGTCCAACCTTTACATGAACTAGTACCAAATTTTGGAGTGAAGCCGATGCAGGATGAGGACTGTCTTACTTTAAATGTTTGGACATCTGAGGTAAGGAAATATCTCTATTAGTCATCAGCCATAAATAATATATTTAAATTTTTAGGCCGCCCTCACCTATAAAAATGCTCCAGTTGTTATATTTTTTGAAGGTGAGGGTTTTGTTACGGGATACTCAGGCCGGTTTCCTGGCGAGGATCTTGCCGCAGAGGGTATCGTCATCGTTTCGGCCAACTACAGGCTCAACGTTTTTGGATTCTTTTGCTTGGAAAATACAGAAGCAAGGGGTAACGTCGGGCTCCTCGACCAGTATCTTGCTCTTGTGTGGGTCCGCGAAAACATCGAGCAGTTCGGAGGAGATCCAAGGAGTATTACTCTCATGGGCCACTCTGCAGGAGCAACAAGTATCGCTTATCACCTAATATCACCAAGGACACAAGGTAAGGAACAAACCAAGGAAAAAACATGTATTATTCTATAATTATAATAACAACAATAGGTCATATGTGGGTGACTGTGTGTCAACCAGCAGTTCCTCAATGTGTCCCAAATAATTAAAATGTCATTCCTAGAGTGACAAGGAATGTCACCCAATATGAAAACTGTACTTGCACAGCTGTGACCCATCTGGGTCAACTCTTCTGATTTTTGGCAGATATAGAGGTCTTCTGTTGTAGAGTAGAGCTAACCTGAACACATTTTGGTTGGCAAAGAAGTTTTTATTTTGCAAAACCTACCTTTTTATTGTATTTTCCAGTTAAATTCAAATTATACTTCAGTTATTGTGGTCTTGCCACTAAACTAAGCTGATTTTGCTGCACTTTCAACCTGAAATTATGAGATTTTCTCTTGAAGCCTGGGTAATGAACCCAGTTTTTTTATAAACATTTTGGTCTGCCTATCCTTGCTGTTGTCATCTTTCGTATCCTTTTGGTTTTTAACAATAATCGAGAACCTGGTAAATGTCTGACAAACCAAAACAGAAAGGATAGTTGGATCAAAGTATTAGAAAAAAACCAACCTACACTTTAACTCTTGGCCAGCTTTTTCAAGACTTTTAAGTTTGTGGGCCTGTGCATTTATTTCTTAGTAAACTTTTAAAGCATTTGAAAGCTTGGGCTTCATTAAAAGGCTGACGGTAGTTTTTAAAAATGTATTTACCATAAAAATCCTTTTCCAATCATTTGTTGCCATTTGGAATATGCAAGTATTACTTGGTCACCTGGATCAAAAAGTGGATTGCTCGCTTTTTGTGAATAATGTTTCTACTCACAGATTTTTCAAAATGTGTAAGTAGAACTATCATTAACAAAAAGTGAATCCACATACTCACCCCATCTTCATCAACTCTATGTGGATTGCTCATGATTAAGAAGGTACAAAGGAGGGTATCTAAATATTTGCTGTTTATGACAATATACTTGTCATCAGTGAGCTCCTTTATATAGAAAAGCTGAATTCGGTCAGACTGTACTCTTCGGAAGACAGAATTTTGACTTTGACCTTGTTCTTACGGAAGATACTTAACAATAGGATAACAAATCCTGTATTGGTATTAGGGACCCACAGCGCCATCTCTGCTCCTGTTCTACATTCCCAACATAGGACAAATTATGGTCAGAATCTTGTCTTTCTCACTGTCTGACAGCCATCTGTCTTTGGCACATTAATCGATATGGAATTGCCACCCTTTCTCACTAAGCTTTTTTTAAAAGTTATCTATATACTGAATTTTAAGTTTTTATATACTGAATTTTTATGTATGCTTTTTTATACTTTTTCTTGTTTGTTCAGTTTTTCATTTGACCCATCTGTATCTTAGCTTAGCCGTATTTCTGTTCATCCAAACAGGTCTGCCCCGATTAGTTCAGGCTTGGGCTTCTTCACTGTACATATTATTTTACATAGTAATTTTTTTTAATAAAGTTTACGGAAAGTATTTACTAGTGTGAATTTATAATATGAGAGCACCAATGGTTGACTTAAATTAGCTTTATAGTTTATGTATTATATTTATGTAGGGTATTTTAAAAAATCATTGATTCTATCACCATAAGGCTCCATATAAAGAATTAAGTAGGAATGCCTCCTGATATTAAAATTGTGCTTGAACATAGCAGTGAGTCTTGAGGTTCGATCCTGATCCCTTCTAATATTTTGAAGAAATAGAATTTTTCTACTTTACACATTATTTGTAGATAATCATTTTTTAAAATTTCATTGAAAGTATTTATTAGTTTCTTATTAAATTCACTAGTTTCATGGTCCGCTTGACGAATTAATATCTTACATTAAGGTTTTCAGTTGAGATAAAAAAGTAAATGGCACGAGCAGGATTCGAAACCACGATCTTCGGCTTGATACGCCGCTGCTCTACCACTTGAGCTATCGTGTCCTTGAAAAATGGCAAAAAGGAGGGAAAATTCAAAAGGTGTGGTTGAGATGGGAAGTTAGTGTCCGAGTGGATCAAGGTCACGATAGCTCAAGTGGTAGAGCAGCGGCGTATCAAGCCGAAGATCGTGGGTTCGAATCCTGCTTGTGCCATTAACTTTTTTATCTCAACTGAAAACCTTAATTAATTGTAAAGTATTTATTAGTGTGAATATATGGTGGGAGAGGACCAATGGTTCATTTAGATTAGTTTTATAGTTTGTGTCTAGTTCGTTAAAAAAACATCACATACTCTTTCACCGTCTGCAGTAAATCTTTGGGTTCTTTTTCCAATTTTGGGAGGATACCGGGATGCTCAACTGTATATATTTTTTTTATGTTTTTATTTGAGAATAATTGGGGGGAAAAATTGTCAATAGTCTGGCCCTTTTGTCCGTTACACCAAACAGATAATTAAGTCCTCTTTTATAACAGAACTTACTTTACTTTTTATACTTTTTCATGTAATATACCTTGTGTTAAATGCTATTAGAGTTGGTCAATATAATATTGAGACCCTCAATTAGATTAGTCGTACAGTTTATATATCGAGTACCGAATTGATCGACCAGTTAGTTTTACAATGAAATTTTATATTTTTGACTGTATTTAAGAAGTGTGAGAGTTTGAGTGTGATGTTAGGTTAAAAACTGCATTGTAGGCTGAAAAGACTTAGTTGTTGAAAGCCCCAGAGCTTTGCTTCGGTGGGCAGAACAGACAAGACCGATCAAGATTTAAAATAAACATAATTTATTTAATACTGTGTCTTGTATTTAGGTCTATTCCATAAAGCAATATTGATGTCGGGGAATGTTTTTTCGCCCTGGTCTAAGTCGAACAACCCTTCGAACGCTTCAAAAGAGATAGCCAAAAGCCTTGGCTGTTTTTCTAAGAAAGTCCATTCGATGCTTAACTGCCTCCAGTCGAAGAGTGCTGAGGAGATATTGAAAGCTTACGAAATGCTTTACATGGTAATTATACAATTGTGGCATTGCCGTTTCATAATGTCTGAAATTTGACAATCCAGGGTGGCAATTGGACAGAACTCCCCCTTCCTGTCATTGATAGCTTCCTTCCTGAGACAGAACAGTACCTGCCGATGGCGCCGGACGAAGCTTATGCCAAGGGCAATTTCCTCAAAATCCCGGTCATGAGTGGTATAACTATGAACGACGGGATAGTGGCAATTTGTAAGTAGTAGTATTTAATTGTTAATTTAAGTTTTGTAAAACTATGATTTATATAATCATCGAAAATTCAGTAAAAAGCACAATTTGCATAGGTGTACACAAAACGCGCACACACACAAATTGTTTACTAATTTTGTTTTAAATTTTGCAGGGTTTGAAAGATTTGGTGTTTTTTTTTACCCAAAATTAAATTGAAAGTTCTAGAAGGATGCCTTTTTAAAGGAAATTTAACACTTTTTTTTTATTCCCCAAAAATCAATAGTTCAAGTTAGTACAAGTAGATTTATGATGAAAACCGTAGATAGTTGAAAAAAATATAAAACATTGAAAGGGTTGAGAATCAGACCATTTTTCAAACAAACTTTTTTGTTGTATTTGAGGTGTATAATTCGCTAGCAAAGTTTGTGACATGAGTAGGTCTGACACCCTGTATAATGTGTAGTGAGTGATTAATGACCGTTAATCGATAATTATTCAGAAATCGTGAGATGTGGTCTGGTGTGATGTAGGTTTCAGAAAACATTTTCTTTATCGTGCCAACGTTTCGATCTTTATTGACATCATCTTCAGGGTTCAAAGTGTTTGTCTTCTGTGCAATTGTGCCATTCTTGCGTGTCGTGTTGAGAGTCACAACACGACACGCAAAAATGGCACAATTACACAGAAGACAAACACTTTGAGCCCTGAAGATGATCTCAATAAAGATCGAAACGTTGGCACGAAAAAGAAAATGTTTTTCTGAAACCTACATCACACTAGACTGCATTTCACGATTTCTGAATAATTACCCTGTATAATGTTTATGTAATTAATACATAATTTATTTTGTTTCATTTTTCTTCTAATAAAGCTATTTTGAACTCTGTCCTATTGAAAAGTGCCTGAACAGATTTTTCCATTTCCATCCAAAAAAATTGCAAGAATATATATATTTTTTATACAGACAAAAAATATGTACATTGGTAATTTTTGTATTGTGTTACTTTCATGTTGCCATAATATTTGATGTGATTTTATGTTTATTTATAAATAAAACAATTAAAGACATTTTATTTGGACAAATGATTATTTCAGCCCAGTGGACAGACTTGTTTAAGCAAGACTTCTTCCAGCTTAAGCATCTATTCTTGTCTAGCATAATCCCGTCTGTGATACAAAAGTATAATCTGTCCGATTTGAACAACTTTCAACAGTTACAAACCATATTGCAATGGTACTACCTGGATCTGGTCAAAGATGGGGACACGACGTCTTTGATATCAAAGCTTATTGACGTGAGTAGAACACGCAAAGCATTTATAAAACTATATGAAAAATCCTTTTAGTTTTTTACAGATTCACAATTCACAGCTCCACACAGAAAACAGCTATCTTTCCTGTCAAATACGACTATAAATCCGCTGAGTACTGTATATGCTTACCAGTTTGAACAAGAAGAGAACCATCTTTATCACCATCTCAACATTTCTGGTAATAACTTTTTTCGTTTTAAACTATGACAATATTTTATGACAATGAAAATACTAGGAAGGTTTTGTGAAGCACGCAGTTTTTGACTTATTATGCTTTTCAAAGCTTAGTTCAGTTCAACTAAATCCATTTTTTTTAGAGAAGTAGTAGGTCATTGACTGATACTGCTTCAATTATTTTTCCTGAGTCCTCACAGTACCCTATGTTGTCATCATTGATCAGGTGTTTCACGTTGGAAGATAATATGAGGTATACTTTCCGAATGAGTTTCATATTTTGAACTTGCACCCTTCCTGGACCCTTCACTGGTTTTGGAGCCACCTATAATTGTATTTTATTTTTTTATTTATTTAGTCTGTTAAAAAATTGGTATGATGTTGCAAACAATGTTTCCTTGGTTTTTTTAGTCAGTTACCATTTCCAGGAATCGTTGTCTCATTTTATTTGTTATTGTACTAGCCCAAAATGTTTAGTCCCCATCCAATTTTGTTTGTTTCTGGAGTCTGAGCTTTACCTAGCTTCCTTTTGTGTATTTCAACAGAGAATCATTGTATATGTTTCCAATGAAGGTAGGTGTAATAGGTAGATGCGTTTCAGTTTTCCAGTCTGAAATCATAGCAATTGAACACTGCGCAGAAATAAAATAAGAACACATTTCAGGAAGATGGCCATTTTCTCTGACAGGCCACTCCTTATGTGAGCTAAAAGCAAAAAGCTTTGGAATTGTATGGAATCCCTGGTAGAAATCAGTGACACCAATGCCCTGTCCTGGTGGTCCCTGGGCATTCAGTACATAGAGGCAATGAAAAAGTGGACATGACCAAAAAAGGAGCTAATATGAATTATCTATGTCCTGAGCCCTGTTGTGGCCTAGCATCTGAAATGGACCCTTAATGAGTCCAAAACTTGGTGGAGCATCCAGGCATATGAAGTGATTCATAGAAGGGCCATCCACAAGACTTACCAAGCAGTTACTGGAAGGTAACCAGAATTCTGGTTGAACTAACTGGGCACAATAAGAAAGCACATGCATCGGACAGTAGTACTGACAGAAAAAATACTGGCAGGAAAAAGAGAACACAGAAGGGTTGTATGTGTAGATTCTTGCAACTAGGGGAGGAAAAGCCTTAAGTAAGATCCTACACCAGGCAGCCACATGAAGCTGGCCATGAGTTATAAAAAATAAAGCTCAATAGATATACTCAGGTCGAGGTGTGGAAGGCCTGGTAGCAGCCTCATTTATCCCCTTGTATATTTCACTGAAGTATGTATGTTGTCAGTGGAGGTAGGTGTACTGTTTATAAAGTGATGGGGTGTTGTCATTGCTCCTGAGTTGCATTTATTTGCTAATCTTTGCACTCTGCCAAATTTTTGAGAAGCTTGTTTTTATGCAAACATAAACCCAAGACGGCCAACTTTGTTATGTTCAATATCTCTGAAGCATATCTTTTCTAGGTTTTGATCTTTCTTTTTATTATCACAAGGTTTCAAATATGCTATTATTTGACACATATGTATTTATAAAGTTGATTTTATGCTGCTTAGGTTCAGGTCATGGTGAGGAGTTGCTTTTCCTCTTTGGCCCACCTCTCTTGAAAAAGGTAGGACGGATCCGGCTCACTTCGTCTGAAGAACGACTCAGCACTGTGATGAGACGGTTCTGGGTTGAATTTATCAGGAAAGGGTAAAACATGATTAAACAAGAGACACACATCTTTAGATTCAGTGTACATTATTGTCTTATTCTAGAAGTTTAAGCTTGAGCCCGTACGGTTACGGTATACCTTGGAGGCGCTATGTGTGGAATGAGGACAACTATGTGATTTTCCGGTCAGATAATAGCCTTCCGTTAACTCAAACAGTTATGCGTCTGCCTAGTATGTCTCTCGCCAAGGATGCCATGAGCAAATATACCATACGCCTCTGGAACGATCTTCTCCCCGACCTCCATGATCTCCACAACCAGCAGAATAGCATAATTCAGAGCCAGAGGGCAAGGGATACACAATTAACAAAAGGTAAATTAAAACAAAAAAATTTATAAAATTAAAGAAAACGTGCATATTTCCTCATTCCGTCTTGTTTTAGACTTGCCGTATCGAAGTGCGATGTATACACTCATTTGTTTTGTTATCGTCCTACTCGTCCTTCTCATCGTGTGTGTCGTCCTGCTCAAGAAACATGTGACAGAACGGGAACGCGATATGTTCTGACAAAACGAAGGCAGGAGCAGCCCAGAGGACAACCTTCCACCAATCAGTGTCCTTAATCTACCCTCACACAGTTGGATGTACAACCTGACGTCTAACAAGTTCTAGAAATAAGCAACTAGAGCTATAGCTGTTCCTGCCGGAGAATGCCTACCAACAATGACTTTTTACTCCTTTTCACTACAAGAAATTTTGTTACCATTTATTTTTGTTAATCGTAATTTCTAAATCACTGTCATTTTATATAATATAAACGGAGAGAGAAAATGAGAGTGTGTGTGTTTGTGGTGCACATCTTAGGTTTCAAAAAATAGTAATGGTGCGACAACCACAATTCAATATAGATGTAAAATTCATGTTAGAAAAAAATCTAGTTTTATTTAGTAATTTATTAGCTATTTTAAAACAACTTTGGATAAAGAATGACAAATCAAATAAAGCAATTGAATGTGTTATTTTAAAAAAGACCTTACATTTCACAAGTTTTGGGAAACATTAAAAACTTATTAAATTCACTAATTTCGTGGTCCGCTTGACCAATTAATATATTACAATTAATTAAGGTTTTTAGTTGAGTTAAAAAAGTCAATGGCACAAACGGGATTCGAACCCACGACCTTCAGCTTGATACACTGCTACTATACCACTTGAGCTATCGTGACTTCAATCCACTCGGGCACCAATTTTGAAAAATGGCAAAAAGGAAGGAAAATTCAAAAGGTGAGGTTGAGATGGGAAGTTGGTGTCTGAGTGGATCGAGGTCACGATAGCTCAAGTGGTAGAGCAGCGGCGTATCTAGCCGAAGGTCGTGGGTTCGAATCCCGCTCGTGCCATTACTTTTTTATCTCAACTAAAAACCTTAATTAATTGAATGACTTTCTAGGAATATTTAGTTCCCCTTCATCAGCAATTAGAGATTATTTTTAAAAATTTTGATGTCTTCAACCGTAATAATTTTATGAGTTTTTCTTTGTAGAGTGGACAAGATCTATCAACCGTCCTTATAAGTATCCTACAATTAGTTATGGCACGACATTTAAATTTAAGTTTTTTTGTTTTTTTTCAAAGATTGTTTAACATTTTATGACAGTTCTAATTCAAAGAAATAATTTCTCATTTATACAATTAGTTTATTATAATGTGCTATAATTTTAATCTAACTTCCCATCTCAACCCACCTTTTGAATTTTCCCTCCTTTTTGCCATTTTTAAAAACTTAGTTTCTAAGTGCTTCAATTCTTCTTCTTGTTCTTTAAAAAATTAATAGTTTTTGTGTTGGTTTGTACTCATATTGATTTGATGGTGCAAGTCGGTGAACTCATGTTGAACCGGCAGTGTGTTCGTCTATACTCCCAAGTGTTGATATTGCTCAAACGTGTTTTGGCTTCACACTATCATCAGTGAGGAACTCATTGGATCATTTATTCTTGTCCCAATGAGCTAACTTGCTTTTCACTAGTGTGACAGTTTATATTGTTGGGCAAACGACTAAAGCCGTTTGATTAATTTTTTTTTAAATGTTAAAAGTTCAAAAATAGCCAAAACACGTAAAAATTTACAAATAAATCTGTGATTCCAAAGGCTGTAATGCTTATGATAAAATTCTAAGTTTTATCAAATGAATCCATTACAGTTATCATAAACGTCAACACTTTTGTGCCAAAGATGCCACATGGCTTGGAATCGCCTGGTAATCCGAGGCAATAGGCAAACATCTTAATTTTGAAATAGTGAATTCGGCAAATCCCTCTCTTTGACAAAAAGCATTTTCTAACAATCGTTAAGTTTGACAGTATCAAACTTTAGTCAATCAACTTTTTCCGTGAGATAACCTAAGATAATAAGATTCTCATCATGATAGATTGTTTTTGAGTCGATCAACTAAGTTAAAAAGTTAAATTCACTAATTTCGTGGTCCGCTTGACCAATTAAAATTTTTTCAAAAGCTCTCCGTGGCCATTTCATTTGTCACCGAGAATCCAATCCGATTACACGACCATTTGAAAAATGGCAAAAAGGAGGGAAAATTCAAAGGTGGGGATGAGATGGGAGGTTGGTGTCCGAGTGGATCGAGGTAACGATAGCTCAAGTGGTAGAGCAGCGGCATATCAAGTTGAAGATCGTGGGTTCGAATCCCGCTCGTGCCATTGACTGCCATTGACGTTGCCATTTTTTATCTCAACTAAAAACCTTAATTAATTGTAATAAGTTAAAAAGTTAAATTGTGAAAACGCACCTTAAAATCAATTGTGAAAATCGAATATTTGCAGTTTCTGTCTTGATTCTTCTGAGGACAAATGTGTTTTCAGATCCACAGAGAAAAAAATCAACTGTTCGAACAAACGCCCTTTTTAAAATAACAATCAATTGGAATCCCCACTGTATGTAAAAATATGGAATTAATTAGTAAGAGCTAGACGATAATTTTAAAAATGCCTAATATCATTGTAGCTTGAATTATGTCCTTTACAAAAATTTGACATTTTACAGTAAAAAAATCAAATCATTGTAAAATTTATCTTTTACTGTTCGTTTCATCAGAATCTATATTTCCCTCCTACAGTCAACAGCTACATTTGGCGATTGGTTTTTTCCCTTGCTGTTTATACAATTACTCCACTTGATTAAAAACTGAAAATTCATGCTTTAACAATATCTAAATAATGCCAAGGGAAGGAACAGAAAAAATATTTCACTCAATTAATAATATAAACTTATATTTCACATTATTCAAAACATGTAACCTCATTAAATAGCATGAGCATTGTTAAATTAACACATTTTTAAATGGCACCAACAAAAAAATAATAAAAATATATATTTATATTCAAAAAACCAAGTATAAATAAATACATTTTAATACTGAAAATTCAATAACTTACAGGTCTTTATTAAATAAAAAGATACCCCTTTCTTAATATATAATAATAAAAATAAAAAGTGTCAAATATTTAAGTGTTTTTGTGAAGTCAAATAAATTCATAACGAGACTCTTTTTTTAGGAATGCGAAATGAATGTTTAACTCAGTACATGAACTATAAGCCTTTTATAAATCACAGCCCTTAGAATTATAATTCTTTGGCTTCTTTTATACTTATGGAAAGTTAAAAAAATATAAACCTTTAAAAACTTTTTGATAAAATATATTATATAAAAATGTTCACATTTCCGGTGTCCAATGAGTTTCTCTATAAATAAATAAAATAAGTTTAAGTAAATATTCTAAGGGATATTTTTTGAAATTTTACCACTTACAGATTTTAGGCGTAGCAAGCCCTTCCCTCCAGGACGAGCTGATGCGCGATGTCGATGTCTGTTTCGGATGAAGTGTCGATTATCTCGAGTGAGAGCGTAGAAAATGTGTTGGCCGGGTCTGTTTTGATACCTTTGATCACCGAAAAGAACTTCTTGTAATTTAGGAGATCTCGTATCCTGATGCAGTCGTCCCAATTCCAGTCTTTGTGTTTTGGGACAATCCCTGGGGGGGAAAATGACAGCTCAATTTGGCATCCAAATTATTTATAGGATCATCGAAAAATGAAAAAAAAAAAATTAAAATGGAGCACCACCTAGTCGAAACTTGTTGGGATTCAAGTTCAATCAGGAAGCAAATGTTTTAATATTATTATTATTTTATTTTTTAAATTATTATTTATAGCATGTCATCACATGCGCCAGTTTGAGAAAACCTGTCATGACATACTGACTTATGAGATTACCTTGTAATTTGGCGTTGAGTCCGACAAAAGGCAGTTTTTTAAACTGGTCTTCCAGTATTCGGAGTGCGTAGATGGGGAAAACATCCATGTTGCCGTAATCGAAGTACTTCACTGAGGCATGGTTGCTGTCTATAATTTGCACCACGTACGCTCTGGCAAAAATTAAAATTCAATAATTATTCAGAAATCTGAGATGCGGTTTGGTGACCAGAAATTCAATCTTAAAAAAAAAAAATATTGTCAAGAGAGATAAATACCTGTACCAAAACCCGTCGTCCTGCTTGCTCGGCACAACGCAAAGGTCACCGCTTTTCCATTGAAAATTCGTCTTCTTATACACTTCGTAGTATACCTTCATTTGGTCCATTAATAAGTTCAACTCCTGTAAATATTTTACAGGTTGAACCTGAAAAAAAAAAAAAATAAATAAATAAATAAATAAAAAACTGCATTAATCAAAAGTTTTGTGTATAAATTTAACAATATTGTTACCGTAAAATTAGTCGGATGGGCGCAATCAATCACGAGTATATCAAAATATCTTTCTCCCATCTTTGGAAGTGAAGGACGTTTCAAACCATACTTTTCTAAAAATAAAATATAAAATTGTGATAATGATGAATAAAAAAAAAGTGTAAATAAAAAAAAAAAGAACCTTCTTCCATTCGAATATCACTTTCTTCATCTTCAATGGACAACTTCTCCAACAGTGCAATGTAATTGTCACTGAAAAAAAAAAAAAAAAAAAAAAAATGAAAATGAAAATGAAAAAGTTAAAAGAGAAAAAATTACTTTGGTTTCAACTGGTCTTCAAAAACAATGGTTTGGTTGACAGAAATAAGGGCGTTTCCTGGATAGGATCTCTTGAAAAGTTCAACGTAAGGCAATTTGTCAACTCTTACTACTTTAGCAATAGCTTTTGAAAAGCTTGGAAGGAGTTCTTGTAGTAAACCAATCTTGTTCTTTAATATGCTCGGACTGACATCATTCAACCTTACTTTCAACGCCTGAAAATATTTCAACCTCTTGAAAACCGATTAAAATTATAGTACATTATAATAAACTAATTGTATAAATGAGAAATTATTTCTTTGAATTAGAACTGTCATAAAATGTTAGACAATCTTTGAAAAAAAAATTGTTAAATTTAAATGTCGTGCCAGAACTAATTGTAGGATACTTATAAGGACAGGTGATAGATCTTGTCCACTCTACAAAGAAAAACTCATAAAATTATTACGGTTGAAGCCATGAAAATTTTTAAAAATAATCTCTAAGTTCTAATGAAGGGGAACTAGATATTCCTTGAAAGTCATTCAATTAATTAAGGTTTTTAGTTTAGATAAAAAAGTAATGGCACGAGCGGGATTCGAACCCACGACCTTCAGCTTGATACGCTGCTACTATACCACATGAGTTATCATGACCTCGATCCACTCAGGCACCAATTTCCCATCTCAACCTCACCTTTTGAATTTTCCCTTCTTTTTGCCATTTTCAAAATTGGTGCCCGAGTGGATCGAAGTCATGATAACTCAAGTGGTATAGTAGTGGCGTATCAAGCTTAAGGTCGTGGGTTTGAATCCCGCTCGTGACACTGACTTTTTTATCTTAACTAAAAACCTTAACTACCTGAATGATATTAATTAGTCAAGCGGGCCATGAAAAATAGTGAATTTAATTCCTAGAAAGATTGACTAAGGAAGTACTTTTCTTCTTTCAAATTCACCTTACCTATGATTTTTTTAAAAATATATATATATACAAGAATAAATACACTCAAAGAATGAAAAACTGGTCACTTGTATTTATTTGTTTATCATCCATAATAACAGATATAAAGATTAATGTTAACTTAAAAGGTAAACACCACATTAATAACTTGTTTACCTTTGTAAAGTGTGACTAACCCTTTTACACTATTTATATTAAAAATAAAGAAAATCGGTTCAATTTCATCATTTCCAGAGCAAACTTTGGAGTGCGTTAATTCCCCCCCTCCCAAAAGGTACGTAGTACAAGTGTGAGCTCTCGCGTAGCCCAGTCTCTAGATGTCTAGCATCAACTTATCTACCAATCCTTATTTCCTTTATGGTCATAATTGACCATATTAATTATTCCAATTAATTATTCTTTTTATCTAAGGTTTTTGGTTGAGATGAAAAATTGTGTCACAAGCAGGACTCGAACCTAAGTCACGATAGCTCAAGTTAGAGCTGCAGCGTATTGTGCCGAAGGTCATGGGTCCGAATCCCACTTGTGACACCAATTTTTCATCTAAACCAAAAATGTGAGATAAAAAGAATAATTAATTGGAATTATCTAATAATGGAGAGGAACAAGTAGAAAGGCGATTTTTGTAAATCAGCATCTTGCATACTTAAACAATGTTAGGTTTGTGGCAATCATATGACCAGGACCATGTATGGAGAAGACATGAACGCTTTGCTTCATGTGCCATGCCTGAGTCATCTTTTCAAAGACAGTCAAATATGGTAAGGGATGGAATCAACTTCCATGCTTGAACCAACCTGGTTATCATACAGAATGGATCTTTAACTGTACTAAGGTACATTAAGGAAGTTCTGGAAACTCTGGTCTCCATTAGCTCCATTTATTGGGCACATGATAAAGAGATAAGTTAAGCCGGGAACACACTTACTCGATGCTATGCCATGCGACACTACCCGATGCAACCTGACGTAAGTCCAAAATCTATTTTTCCATAAGATTGTATTACCCCCATGCACATCTGCCCGATGCTATTCAACGCTACCCTACTCTACGCTCTGCGATCCCCACCGTCCAGATTTTTATCGGGTTGCATTGAGTAGTCGAAGACAAAAGAACCGGACACTCATATTTTTATTCAAACTACATGTATTATTGTCGTTATATTAATCAAAACATACTTATTTTAATATAAACCAAATTAACCGAGATAAAAATTCTTGTTTTTATTTTTAAAAAAAATTAATTTTAATGGTTTGGTAGAAAATTGATCAAAACACCAAAATACCATTTTTTGATATAATGAATTTAACTAACAATTTATTACACGGTTTTGCTCATAAAATTTAACAAACAATTTATTTCATAGTTTTGCTCACACAATTGCACCATTTTCGTCAAGTAGCATCAGAACAGGACACCCATATTTTTTGTAGTTTATTTCAAACTATGTATATGTAATTTTGTCATTATATTAATTACAACGTTCTAATTTTAATGTAAACCAAATTAAACGAGATCAAAAATTCATGAGTTTTTATAAAAATTATTTATGATGGTTAGGCAGAAAATTTATCAAAACAGCGGAATAACTTTATTTAAAACAATCAAATTTAACTAACAATTTATTACATGGTTTCGCTCAAAAAAATGCATTAAGAACAAAAGAGGCGCTGCGATTGTGATACTGATTTGTGAAAGAAGCTGAGTGACAGTACGTGGTGTGCGCTTGATGTCGGATAGATGTGCACACCCTACCAAAACGTGGCAAGGCATCGGGTCGCGTTGCGTAGGGTGTGTTCCCGGCTTTAGACATCCATCTATGTCCAACAACCGTTGAACAGTTTCAAACTGCTCTTGTTGAAAAATGGTATTTTGTTTCACAAGACACAATCTGATTGCTTACTTACTCAATGCCGTCCATGAGGCTAGACTACTCGTTATTAAGAGCAAAACCAGGCAATAATTTGTTAATTTTATTATTTTTATTTTATTGTATTTTATATTGAAATGAAAGTCTATCATTCTTTATTAACTGTTTTAAATTAAACTTAAATTTGATTATTTTACCTGAGGAGGGATATTCAAAAATATGTTGTTCAAATCAGGAACACAAAAGAGTTGTTGTATTTTCACTTGTTCTGTAATCCCAAGATCGATTAGATTGACTTCCACCTTAAAGAGGAATAAAAAAGAATATTATTTGAGATTAAAAAAATATACATTTTTTTAAAGTTATAATGTTGTTATACCTCATTTATGGAAATTATTTTGCTGATGAGAACCCTCTGTGCTCTCTCTCCTCTTACAAAATAAACTCTGGAGTTATTATTGAGCTGATCAATCGCTGTGATGTCGTTTACTTCTAGATCACCGTTGTCGATTATTTCCAATTTTTCTTGTAAACAATTGAACGTCTCTGAAGGGACGTTGACAAAAACATCTCCTTCGGAAGTGACACTGGCCACAATCAATTCAACAACTTGACTAACCTTAAAAAAAAAAAAAAAAAAAAAAAAAAAAAAAAATATATATTTAAAAAAGGCAGAAAAGTTCTACTGTATAACACAGTTTCAAAAATACTTCATGAAGCTGAGGTGCCGCAAAGCTTGAATTTATTTCGTTCTGCACCAGTTCGTTGATGTTTATATCAGTATCGCCTGAAGTATCGTTCAAGATAATTGAAATGGGATAGCGAGAAGTAACTACAGCGACATACGATTTCCCAATAATATCTTCTATTGTCGAATATTTGTAGGGAGGATCTTTAAACACATATTGTTCCAAATCAGCTAAATAAACCTCAATGGCCTAAAGAAAAAAAGAGAAACATGCATTCAGTGAAGTGATGTATATATTAAAATATAATGTAATCCCCTGAAATTGTTTATTTAGCAACATGATTGAGAATAACAATTTTTATAAAATGTATTTTTGTATAGTTAAGAGGAAATATTGTGTAATTATAAGAAGGGGGCGTCTGGCAGCAACGGTTTAGGCGTTGACATGACCTCAAAACATTTTCACACCCTCCGAACAGAAAGGAAGAGAAAAGGAAAAAATGAGATTTCACCAACAATTTTATAGACAATAAATACAAATATGTGAATAATATTAGTGAATAATACACAAGGGGACCACAGTGGCTGAGTGGTTTAAGTGTCTAACTTGTATTTTATTTGTTACTTGTCACACTCTGAGATTCGAATCCTGGCACGCATTTATCATAATATGAAATATCTATTTTGTGGCCTCTGTACTCATATATGGAAGGGAGAACAGATTCGACAAAAGTTAAGCCAGCCATATTTGCTGCTGATGATACTGACACAATTGAAGACCTGCTCGCACGATTCTCATCATATTCTCAATGACGCGAGTCGGTTACGTACGTCCGTTCATCAAGAACCTACGTGCTCAGGCAGAGCAGCAGATTAATGACACTTTGAGCTTAAGAGAGGTTAACGCAGCCGGCCAATTGATGAAGTCCATACAGCGATACCATTTTCGAAGGGTATCAAGCATGCTGACAACTTAATCCGTACAAGGACTCCCAGCGTCTTTTTAGGTTGGGCGGACACCTAGCTAATGCACCTATAGGCAAAAAATTCAAACACCCGATCCTGCGTTTGTCTGACTTTACCAAGCTGTTAGTGACCATCCCTAATCATCTTGATACGAAGATTCTGGGTCCCTTGTGCTCGAAGACTAGTTCGATCTAGCTTCCATCACTGTGTTCATTACCACTGCCTGAGAGTTGGACCCATCACGCCTCAGGGATTTACTCATCTCACGCTTCAAACTAAGAGCTTTTCTGAATGTAGGAGCAGATTTAGTCAGCCCCTTCCCAATCTGTAAATTTTTAAGAGGCAAAGCAGCCCTGTGAAAATTTACACCTCCATTTTGTTTGCCATGGAACCAAGGCTGGTACACATTGAGGCAGTGTCACAACTTTCATCTGCTGCCTTTCTCTCCTGCTTGGACCTTTTTGTCGATAGAAGAGGGATCCCAAGTAAAATTATGTCAGAAAACATGAGAAACTTTTTAAGAGCCAAGTGTCAACAGTCAAACACAGAGAACACGCACAAAATTGAACATTTGGTAAAGCGAGGTATAGTGTAGCTTCATCCCACCAACAGCCCCTCACTTTGGAGGATTATTATGCCATGAAATTGATGAAGTACCATCTCATGCGAATTCGCCAGCACCAACCGTTGGCATTCGAGTTGTCCACCATCACAAGCCGGATCAAAGCGATCTTGAATTCTGCTGCATCTGATGTCCTCCCTCCCATGATTACTATGTACTGACACCAGAATATTTTATAGGAGACGCCTTGGTGTCATTACCCCAACCAGACTGGTCTGGTCACGCTCATTGATTGATGACTCGGTGGCAATGTTTACAGAAGTGCACAGCGGATATCTGGAAGAAGTGGTGACTGGAGTATTTCACCATCTGCAAAAACGAGGGAACACCGATATCACAGACTTGGGAACACTTGTCATTTTAAGGCACACCCAGAGCGATCCGATATCTTGGCAGATTGGCCACATCATTGAGAAGTACCCAGGCAAAAATGGAACATTGAGATTGGTATGCATCAAAATGCCTATAGGGGTATACACGCAACTAGCGATCCGTCTATCTCCTCTGTTGCCTGAGCTCTGACCACTCCAGTGCCGCCTTCTTTTTCCCGCAGCCTTTTGTTTTTATTTCTGTTGTGCGCTTCGGGGACTTTCGAGTTGAAATTTCACCTGAAATTTGGTGGGTGGTGTGTTACACTTTGTACACTTTCAGGCCGAGCCACAGTTATTGGCCTGTTGACAACAACAGTATTAACTTGTTGATATCAGGACTGTTAACACAACTTGGGAGTTTTTTCTTGCTCTCAAGCCTTAGCCGAACCTACTGCCTGACCTGTCACTGCCACATCTTTACTGCTAAACACCTGCTGCCACGTCAATGTGTTACCTGATCTATACATTTCAATGGCCACTAAGAAGTATCCCAAAAAATGCATGTTGGTTCTATTTTTTGTGAATTTTGTGACGTCTGTTTTTAGTTGTCATTTTTATGAATAAGCCTATTAATTTATTGTCACCTTCTTCTACATTTATCCCCCCCAAATGCGGGGTAAAGATTTGGGTCCTAACTAGAGGTGCTGAATCCCAAAATACACCCTTATAAAGGTGATCCTTTATTACCTGCTAGCCCTGTTAGCTCGAGGGTGGGAAAAGGTCTATTAAAAGAGATTGTTAAGAAAGAGGCAGTTGATCCCAAGTCAGTAAGAATAAAATGCAATGCATGCGATGAGTTCAATCTCAGGCCTGCTGAAATTTATGTGGTATTTATGGTAATAACGTAGTAAATGAACGTATGTATCAACACTGGTCCCGATGTTTTCTTAACGGAGAGATATCTGGTGATACCAAAGACCAGCCTTGTTGTGGAAGGCCTAACGAACTTAAAAGCGATGAATTATTAGTGGCATTGTATGACAAAAACAAAGTAACTGTACCAAAGTTATGTTGAACCGGCACATAGGCACTACTGAGTCTGTCTTTTCTCGCGGGTTTTTTGTTTGAGTTATTCAAACGCGTTTCGGCATTCACCATCTTCAGTGAAAAATTGTCTGTCTTTTTGTCCGTGTAAGGTTTATGTAGTATTGCGTCCGTCGCTTGTTGCTAGGGGCATTGCATTAGGGGGTGTGGTCTTTGTGCTCATTGGTCGGTCTCGGTGGCGGTTATTTCCGTTGTCAGTTATTATTTGTGCATTGTTGGTTTTTTGTTTTTTCCTGGTGTTGGTTATGAGGTTTTGTTCTTCCGTTTTCGTTTTTTGTTATGAAGTGTTTTTAATGGTGTAAAGGTGGTGTGTGAATGTGAGTTTGTTTGTGCGTTTATAAGTTTTCCGTCTTTAAGTGTTATTTGTTTGTATATCTCAAGGTTCTCTAGTATGTTTAGTTTTCGTCCTTTTTGTGCATTGTGTATTAATGTCATGCTTGTTTCTATTGTGTTTGGTTCGTGGTTGTAGTGTAATTACGCCACACACTTAATACAATAAAAAAAAACAATGCACAAATAATAACTGACAACGGAAATAACCGCCACCGAGACCGACCAATGAGCACGAAGACCACGCCCCCTAACACTACGCCCCCAGCAACAAACGACAGATGCGATACTATATAAACCTTACTCAGACAAAATGACTGACAGTTTTTCACTGAAGAGGGCGTAATGCTGAAACGCGTTTGAATAACTCAAACAAAAAACCCGCACGTGAAGACAGACCCAGTCGCGTCGTCATGGCTGCCAAGGAAGCTGATAGGCAATTCATTTTCAAATTGATTGACGTTTATCGTGGCCTTCCAGCTTTGTGGGATGTGAAGTGTAAAGATTATACTAATCGTGCGAAGAAGGGGGAGCAGTATGAAGTGTTGTTAGAAAAATACCGCGAAAAATATCCGGAGGCTGATAAACAAGAAGTAAGACTAGTTGACTTGCAGGAATAGCATCACGCATGATAGTGTCATATTTCTCAATTTGAGGAGTAACCAAAGCGAGCAGTTCATCTAATATTTCGCCATTCATCCGTAAAAAGTTGCGAAAGTCATCTGTTCAGACACTCTCAGTTCATTAAGTAATTTTTCGTGGGTGTACTTTGCCCTATCAATTAGCCACTGTTTGGTCCATTTTCTGCCTTTTTGCGAGCTCTTCTTCTTTTTCACACTGGCACCCACAGCGATAATCACACAACACAAATCACTATCACTCAACATGACTTCACTATATGAAATTCTGGTTGGAACTAATTGCACAATATATTGCCTTGAAGGTTGTGCAATGTCTGTGCTCACGATTGTGCAATATATTGCACAACCATCAATATTGCCTGCATACGATACAATTTATTGCACAAATCGAAATATTGCGCAATAATATTGAGCAGTTAGGGCCTCCATCAAAATATTGTGCAACCCACATTGTGCAATAATATTGAGCGTGTATGGACCCCTTTACAGTGTGAGCACCGTGTCAAAGACTAAACCTTGCGGCCACTGATGCCCCCGTTTATCAGGTTTGATGAATTTTAATTTTTTTTATTGTTTTTGTTATAAGGGTGTTTCAAGTATGAGGTTATATGGACCCTCGGGGTGGTGGTGTTTTGGGAAAAAAAGTCCGTTTTACAAATGTCCAAGTATGTTGGTTCAAAATCAGGGCTACTTGATTCAAAACCCAAGACTTTTATATCATTGATTTGAGTCACCACATCCAACACCTTAACTGGAGCAACCGCTCATGCCCCTAATGTTTCTTTAATAATGAGTTTTTGAGTGTCATTGTTACATTGTATCTGATTGTCTTTGCCAAGCAAAAAATGTACATACAGCAGGTAGGTTCAATCGAACTATTTTTGAAACTACCTGATCATGATTTTGGATGTAAACATATATAAATGATTCTGAAATGATAGTACCTGTCCTGGTAGATTAAGATAGTCACTTTTAATAACATGAAGGGAAGATCTTGCAACAATTTCCGAGTCACCATGGTCTATGAATAAAACCCTGGGTCGGTCCTCACTTAGCATCTCCATAAGCATAACACGCGAGCAAGTCTCGGAGTCTATGTGTATGTAGTATCTAAAGAGAAATAAAAATGACTAAATAATCTGTTATGTATTATGTTAATATATTAGTATGTTAATAGATTGATAAGCACCTGCCGACTTCGAGTATGTTCGTAGGTGGAAGATGCCGGGTCATGTAGAACGCTTCCATCTCAGTCGCTAGGTTCTCATACTGCGCCTAAATTTATTTGAAATAAGAATTTTTTTTATGTTGATTTTTTTCACTTACTGAATACTCCGGTCCAATCAATCGAATCACAATTCGATTCATACTGCACACCCTGGTAACAAATACTTCCCAGATTTCTTCTTCGGGGAGAACTAATTGTGGTAAAAGTTGTACTTCTTGTTTTGGTTTCTGAAAATAAACGAACATTTTTAAAATCTAATCTGAACACCACTTAAAATGTTGGGTGTGTGCGTAAGTTTTCAGAAAAAAGTTAAACTTTCAAAATATAAATTTATTTTATTTTTGAGATTAGTCAGAAATCGTGAGATGCAGTCTCGAGTGATGTAGGTTTCAGAAAAAACTTTTTTTTTTAATGGCCTCGCATTTTTAGCATACAGCCAAAGTCCCGTGAGTAGTGTCCAAGATCCCGCCAGAATGGAACCAGACCAGGCCAGCCCAGGCCGAAGTGCACCTATTAAGTATAGACTTTTGACATTTGGGCAACACACACCACCCCGATTCGGATGCTTCAGAAAGATGCGGATAAAAACCACTTACATCCCCTGGTGGGGCCGTGGAAAAGTCCGCATCTTCCCCGCAGTCCGGGGCTCAACTTGCCCTGTGCACTTTCTTCAACCCCCCCCCATCAGCAAACTACCTGGCCAGCCCACTCGACTATCTTATTTAATTATATGTCCAACCCGGCGTTCTGTAGAAATTCATAAATTCCTCTATAAACTTTTCTGTTACCTGATGCCAACAGGCTATCAAAACAAAATGGCTTAATTACTTCTTTCAGCAGGAAGAGTCGGTCAAAAAGAGTTGCTCTAGTAGTTTCATGCTCTGTACAGGAAAAAACAGTTTTTGAGGGTCTCTGGTTCGTCACAGGTTGGGCAATTTGGCGACTGTCTGAGTCTGATCCTATACAAATGAGATAGCATGGTTCATCCTCAAGCGCGTTGAAACCGAAAAGAATTTTTTGCTTCCGTGTTCGTTCTTGAACCAAGAAACAGTGGTAGGACTATTAAATATTTATCGGTAGTTTTTCAGAGGTGTATTTAATCAAAGGCCGTGGGTTCGAATCCTGCTTGTGACACTGATTTTTTTATCAGCCAAAACCTCAATTAATTGAAAAGAATTTATTTGGTCAAGCGGACCACGAAATCTAATAAAATGTAGTAAGCAAAATGAATTATACTTCACTAAAGCTCTCCGTGGCCATTTCATTTGTCGTCGAGAATCCAATCCGATTACACGACATTTGAAAAATGGCAAAAAGGAGGGAAAATTCAAAAGGTGGGGATGAGATGGGAGGTTGGTGTCCGAGTGGATCGAGGTCACGATAGCTCAAGTGGTAGAGCAGCGGCGTATCAAGCAGAAGATCGTGGGTTCGAATCCCGCTTGTGCCATTGACTTTTTTATCTCAATTGAAAACCTTAATTAATTGTAATAAATGTTTAAGTTATATGGTGTTTTTAAAAGAAACTTTTTTAATATATCACTCTTTTAAAAAATATGAATGCACCAAAAAGCACTCTTTTCTAGATATACACTGAGAGGCAAAAAAATGGCCATCCTTAATATTTTTAATTATCTCTTAGACAATCCTCCATTGATCCGTCTTATAACATTTGTCTGATTTAAACGATTAGAAGTAAATAAAGCACAGATTAAATCTCTCACTTGTGATTTTTGTGAAAATAAAGTTTTGAATAAACAATCAGTTCTTGGTTGGTTTTAAGGTAAAGCTTCTTTCTAACGTTCCGTTGTCTTGATTTTTTTTAAGTTGTACAGTTTTTCAGTTTCAAATTTGTTTGAATGATGGTTCTAAGTGATTCGGCTAGAATCATAGCATTATTGGAAGATTGAAGAAGTCAAGCATATGGCTTAACATTCCCAGAACAACTGTCCGAAGTGATTTCTATCCCTCCTGCGCTATTGGAGTTTACTCAAGAAGGCACAGATCATGTAGCTCAGAGAGAGTTGTTGAAATTAAGCAACGACGGTTCGAATCCTGCTTGTGACACTGACTTTTTTATCTCAACCAAAACATTAATTAATTGAAAAGAATTTATTAATTTTATTGTTGTGTCACATCTCAGAGAGAGTTGTTGAAATTAAGCAACGACGGTTCGAATCCTGCTTGTGACACTGACTTTTTTATCTCAACCAAAACCTTAATTAATTGAAAAGAATTTATCAATTTTATTGTTTGCGTAAATATAAAAATTTGTTTCAGTACCTAATAAATGTTTTTGTAAAATACCTGTATGTCCTTATTCTTCACTAACATCTAACTATTCCTTACAATAAGTAATACCGACAAAGAAAAGTCCCGTTGAAAAGGATTAATTTTTCAAGAAAAGCTATAAAAATTGCAAATATGTATGTCAAATAAAGTAGGTAGAGACAGCCGGATGAATGGGTCAAAAAGAAGAGTCCGGCAAAGGTCAAAAACGGCCAAGTCGGCTAGTGCTGAACGTGTTAACAGTAGGATGAAAACTGACATATAAACTTAGCATAGGGTCCTTTCTAGATGAGAATAAAAACATTGCACCGTGATTAAGATGATGCAAGTCATGAATAGTAAACAATAGAAAGCTTCATTTTATTGGAACCGATGAATAGTAAACAATAGAAAGCTTCAGCTTATTGGATGCAATGAATAGTAACCAATAGAAAGCTTGACAAAGTATGTAATAGAGTTTAAAAAAAAAATTACTGTAACTTTTCTAACATTATACTAGAAACTTTATATTGAGTAATAATAATAATAATAACAAGAATATGTAAAGCTTAAGCAATTTGGCATTCCTAGGTAATTTGTAACAAAAAAAAAAAAAAACTGCTATACTAATAGCTTGTCAAATTGAAAGAAAATGAAAATCAAAATGTATGCATCCCAGGGCTTTTTAGAAGTAAAAATGCAAAAGTCATTTGAAATACCTTTGATTCGTGGACTTTATCATAGACGATAAACTGGGCGTCGGACAATTTTGTAACTTCTAAGACACCGCTATTCTTCAGTATGTCGGCTAACGCGATCGGAAGAGATTCACCATACAGCGTTTCGTAGTCAGCTATTATTTGGAATGCCCATACGCCGTAATTACGTCCGCTCACAATCTAGATGAAGGACACAAATTAAAATCATCTCAACTAAAACAATGAAGTAAAATGTTTGATTTTGAGATTCCCTCCCAGTGTTTCCGATCATTTTGGTCTTCACTGTTTCAGTCTGTCAAGATGGATTTTAGCATCTTCTACTGGTAAATAGGGTAAAAGCACGGAGGGGCGGGGTAAAAATTATCTCCTGAAGATGGCAAAAAGCTTAAAATACATCTGACAGACTAAAATGATTGGAAACTAACAAACTACAAAACAAAATTATTTAATATTAAGTCAACAAATTGAACAAGATCTGTGTATGAAAGTTATAAAATTTCAATAATTGATTTGTACATGTAATTTTTGGGATTTTTAGGATAAATTTAAGATGATCATAAAAATGTTCATTCCTTACGTCCTGATTAATTAAACACAATTAAAATTAAAAATAAACACATACTTGTGCTATTCTGTCAATTATAATTCGGTGGTCTTGAGTCTCGGGGAGCTGAATGGCATTTTTTGTCAACAGGCTGTTATACGCCTTTGCGGCGACATACTCCAACGCCTCTTTCGTGTCGGAAAACTCATTCGGATAAGTTGAGTACTCGTAACACTCCCGCACCTTCAGAAAATTTCATGTAGTTCATACTCGATGATGTCGCGGTGAAAAGCTTACCAGTGATTCGCCAACTGGACAGCAGATAATACTTGTCCTGCAAATGACCTTGCTAGTACCTTCAACAGTCTTTCTGTTCAAAACGTAAAATTCTGGAGTAGGCCACGAGTTCTTATGTGCATAAGCAATGAGCCTGTTTACGTATGATTTGTCGTCGAAATTTGTCGGAACTGTGACCAGAGAAAACGACTGGCTGTACTTTGATGCCTGAAATGGGATAAAACAACTTTATTTTGTATTTTAATGTAAGGTTAAAATAAATTTCTTACATTTTGAGTATTCTTTTTGGCTTTGTGTGAAGGATAATTCATCTTTGTGGTATCTTTTTTCTTCTCTGCTGTCAACCTCTGTACATACATATAAAAAAATGTAATGAAACAAAATGCCTTTTGACGATTTTAACAATGTTTACATACTTGTTGAGCAGAGCTTCTAGTCTGGGTTTTAAAGGATTCAGAATCTAGATTAATTTGGACTTTTGGAGTTGGTAACGAGACCTCAACTTTCAAAGAACCTTTATTTACATCTAATTGAGTTTGACAGCCCAGATCATCTAATAACGGTGATTTACTTTCACTTTGAGGCCGGCAATCTATTTTTGCTTGGTTTGAGAAAATAAAAGGAGTGGACGACTTTCCATTGGTTTGTTTCTGTTGTGGTTTCACTAAAGTTGTTGAATTGCTATTATGATTGCTTTTTAAATTTGTAGGAAATTTCAGGGATGGTTTTCGATTCTGAATTTCTCTCCCAACACCTAATGTCATAAACAACTGCAATTGCAAAAACATTATAAAATTGTACTAAAGAAAGAATAAAGATTTAAAAAAAAAACCTTTGTATTTTGTGGTGGCAATGCTGCAAGTTGGATAAGGCTTTGCCTTGGTTTATGTACTAATTTTGGAGGAGGGCCCCTATACCGTGGTGGTTGCCACATAGAATTACTCCTTCTAACAGGTGGCTAAAAAAATAATTAAATAAATAAACAATAATAATAAACTGCGATGACATTTTGAGTATTAATCTTAAATTATATTAACCACTCTTTTTCTTGAAGATTTTTTTGACGATTTTTTCTGTCTCTCGACCAGTTTTGTTATGTGTTGGCTGTTTGCAGATGCGACAGCCTCAACGAACATTTCCCCATTTTTATGTCTGATCGAAATGTCAGGGAGAGACTCTAAAAAACTTTCCAAGCTTTTGAAGCCCAATTGTTTATAAGGGATATTTTCCCCGAGAAGCTGCTGATAATCACCTGTAAAAACATCTCTTATAAGCCGCCTAAAATATTAATTTACTTAATAATTATGTAAACATGTTTTAAAAATATCTAATAAATGTAATTTTTGACTTTGTTCAGATATGAGATGATGTATTGAATATTGAGGGAACTTTACAGTTTTACACTACCCTAATTTTTTCCCTTTTGATAAAGTTTGTAAATGAGTAAAGAAAATACACTTATTTCCATGAAATGCGTATGAAAGACAGACCCCATGAAGAAATTGCAGACATTTTTTCACCCATATCATCAATTCTGATTTTCATAAATGTTATAATGTCTAAAAATGTATATAGTATGTATGTATATATTTATGTATATAATGTAATATTTCAACTAACAGTTGCTTTTGTACCATTATTTGTTTGTATAGTTTGTACTTTGTCTGGGAACACTGTTCACTCCTGTGGGCCAACGTATTTACATTATGGGTCCAGCCTCGTCAGTAGGACACTGAGTGAGGTTGTGCTACACACCAAGTCAGCAAATGATTTTCGATGATCTTTTTTGGGTAGAACCCATCCAGCCTTCGACTCACACTTCGCTAATTTTTTCCCTTTTGATAAAGTTTGTAAACGAGTAAAAAAAAAAAAAAAATACATTTATTCCACATTAAATCAAAACTATTCATTTCTTTAATTCATTATTCAAATTACTTATTTTGTCGGGGCCTGGAATGTCACAATTTTTTGTTTTCAATTAAATTCCAGCAGGGTTCAGGAATCACCCACCCGGGTGTTGGCAGTCCTCGTCTTGTCTGGACCACCACCCAAGTTGGGCTGCAGGTGCTGTCCACAACTTTTCACCTCCCAACAAGCATTTTCTAAATCCATTCACCTCTCACTCACCCTTAAACACATTTATAACATTCACTTAGAGTAGTGGAGTTCTCAATGTTCCACCATCAATAACTGTTTCAGGCCCAAATACTTACTGGCATTCCTACATGCTCTCTATATGGAACCAAGGTGTAGGTGCAGATTTTTGCAACTAGGAGAGGAAAAGCCTCAAGTAAGATCCTACACCAAGAGCTGCTGGCAAGGCTATGGAGGTTGATTAACAATCTAAAGCAGGCACGTAAGCTATAAAAAATAGAGGAGCACAATATATCTACTCAGGTCAAGGTGCAGAAGGCCTTGTGGCCACTTCTTTTATCCCTATCCCTATGGAGCCAAGGAATGACACCTTCAATTAAATGAGATCGAATAATTTTTCTCTACATGCTGGACGCATACACGGGCTTTGGCCCAAAAGTAAATGCCCGTGTCAAGCTCGTATGGCTTATTCTTAATCATGTGAGGATGACCCTTTTTCCACGAGTCAGGTCCCTGAAGGCCACCTATAAGAAAAAAATTGAAACTATTGGGTTGTCCGGAAAATAATGCAGGATTTTAAGTTTTCATTAAAAAAAATCTATATAAAATATTCTGTTTACGTTTACAGGATTACTCATTTGTATGAATGTCAACACTTATTAATCCTCTTCCAAATGATATTGTTTGTTTACCTCTGTAGCATTCCGCTACTTGGAAATAATTCAGTCATCCTTATAATGTCAAAGCGAGAATTTCGTACGATTTTCTTTTACGAGTTTAAACTCGGCCGAAGCGGAGCCCAAACGGCTAGAAACATTAACCAAGTCTGGGGCGAGGGTTGTGTTAATGAGTGCACTGTGCAAAGGCGGTTTAAAAAATTTCGGGAGGGAGATTTCAGCCTTGAAGATGAAGAAGGTCGTGGAAGGCCTTCCTCTCTTAATGATGATGTTCTGCGATCAGTGGTGGAAGAAAACCCCAAAACAACTGTTCGAGAACTTGCAGAGCAACTCAAAGTCAGTAAAACGACCGTCGCTGACCACCTCAAGGCGATTGGAAAAGTGAAAAAACTCGAAAATTGGGTTCCACACTCATTAAACGATCGCCAAAAAAATCAGCGCTTTGATGTTTGTGCATCACTTCTTTGTCGAAACAAAAATGACCCATTTCTGGCCAGAATTGTTACATGTGACGAAAAGTGGATTCTCTACGATAACACTAGACGTTCTGGACAGTGGCTCGACAAAGGAGAAGCTCCAATACATTTTCCAAAGCCCCCAACTCATCAAAAAAAGGTAATGGTTACGGTATGGTGGGCTTCATTTGGTTTAATACACTACAGCTTCTTAAATCCTGGCGAAACCATCAATGCTGAATCATACTGTAACCAAATTAATACCATGCATCAGAAATTGGCAGTAATGAAGCCCTCTTTGGTCAATCGGAAAGGGCCCATTTTGTTGCATGACAACGCTCGACCACATGTGTCACGTGTAACGTCACAAAAATTATTGGAGCTTGGCTATGAAACTTTGCCTCACCCACCCTACTCTCCGGACCTCTCGCCTACTGACTACCATTTTTTAGACACCTGGACCACTACTTACAACACATAATATTCAAAAATCAAACGGAACTGGAAAATGCATTTATTGACTTTATCAATTCTAAAAATTCTGAATTCTACTCAGACGGAATTAATAAGTTACCAACACGTTGGGAGAAATGTATTGAGAGTATGGGAAATTATTTTGATTAAAGAACATTGCTTTAAAGTAACTAGTTTCTTTTTTATTGTTTAATACCAAAATCCTGCATTATTTTCCGGACAACCCAATAGTTGGAAAAGAAGTTTCATTCAAAATTTCCTTTATAACAAATTCTGGAAACACAAAAAAAAAAAATTATTATTTAAAATGCTTTGTACTATGTAAGCTTATAACCATCCGATACTCATGGCTCCAAGAGACGACATGAACAGGATGTTTGAATTTAACCAAAACTTCGGAATAAACCTGGGTACCAAAAAAGAATGGGAAAGAGAGGGAAACAACTCTTTTAAAAATGGCACCATCCTCTGGTACACAGATGGATATAGAACACAAGAAGGTACAGGGCAGGTGTATTCGGTCCTGGAACCAAATACTCAGAACCCATGGGAAAATACACCAGTATCTTCCGAGCTGAGATTCACGCAATTGAAAGATGTACCCAACTCAACCTAAGTAAAGGGTACAAAAACAACAACATAGCTATCATGCCAGATAGCCAAGCAGCCATCAAAGCACTAAGTTCAAGTATCATTAGTTCAAGGATGGTGCTGAACTGCAAAACCAAACTAAATATGTTAGGTATGCAGAATAAAGTCAGCCTCTGTTGGGTCCCAGGACATGGGAGTAGAAGGCAACGAGAAAGCAGACACCCTTGCAAGGAAAGGGGCTGCTACACCTGAACCCTTCTGTGGCATAGGAATCCACACTACTAACGAATATCTCAGACAGAAGGACAAAAATAAAATGAGACAACTTTGGAATTCACTCATTGGACACAGGCAATCCAAGAATCTCCTAACAAATTTCGGAGGAAAAGAAATTACAGAATGTGTCAAAGGAAGCAGGAATAGACACTGCAGATTAAATGGACACTTATAGAAAATTGGAACAATCCAAGATGGCACATGAAGATTCTGCAAAGAGGCAGAAGAGACCCCCAACACACCTACTAACAAACTGCGGTGCTACACTTGCCCGCAGGAGGAAGTGCTTTGGGATGTACAATGTGACCTTAAAAGAGATTCAACCACTGAAACCGGGCCTACCAATCAAGTTCCTTGATGAAATACAACTCACCGATGTGCTTTACGCAGAAAACGGGGGATACAATAGCTCTTAAAGGGTGCAGTATACTATACCCTGAAATTGCATCTACATCTACATGTAAGCTTATATAAATTATGATAAATGAAAATGAATTTGTACAGTCTTTGTGAACTAGTAATATTTCTTCAAATAATCTATGGATTATAGGAATCCCAGAGTACCTAGGCTATCAAATTTTTAATATCAATTGTACAAGGTGAATAAAAAAATAATTTAAATGTGTACATGAATGATAGATAAATATTCTTTTTGTTAAGATAGTGGTTCAGTTGATTTATTGCTTGAAAGAGAGTAAAACGTTCTACTTAGGACGAGGTGTAGAAGGCCCTTTGGAAAACTCTTGTACGACGAGTCACGGAGCAAGTAGTAAGATTAAGTACTCCATCAACCCATTCGAGCGAATGGTAGGTACGAAAGAATATAATTGGAAAATCATTGATATTGCTTAGTTTAAAAACACTAAGCACATTGTGGGCTGAAATGATCTCATTGACAACTCTGGATATTTAGTCGGACGACTCTGACTTGCGAGAATATCACCGAGCCAGGTGATTCTCACAGGTTGCCGTTAAAAGTCAAATCCCAAATCAAAGATTTTGTGATTGGCAGGGCATTAATTGAATTTAAAACTTTTGATAATTACAAAACGTTTTTAAAAAAAATTACTTTTTATCGATCAGTTCGATGAAGCAACAAGTATCTATGTGTATACTTACTATTCAGTCTTGAGCTTAGGATCCCTCCTTGGGCTGAAATGAGGCAAGCCCTGAGATTCGAGATGACACGATCTCTGAATTTCTCCTCTTCCGACATTTTCTGAAACTGTAAATTCAAGTCAAGACGAAAAAAAAAATCATCGGGTGTTTAAAGTAAACATTGAATAGGGTTAAAAGTAAGTTTTTTTCTGGTTTCTTTTAGATCTGATAAAACCTTTTTTACGACAAACAAAAGATCGGATGATCATAATATACTGTAAGAATGATGAAATAATTATTTTTCCATGATATTCACCTATTTGAACAGAATGACAACACTATCGAGTCCGACTCTCACTTTAAAATTGCTACCTCAGTAAAAAGTGGAAATTAGGGATTAAAGAAATTCGGTCAAAAGATTATCGATTTGAGTATCGATCGATGCCAGTTGAATTTAAAATTTTTGTTGTTCTGTTTTTTGAATTTGTTCTTATATAAAAATATTTCAAAGAAGAAAAAATAATAAAAATAAACAAGAAATAAAACCTTTTATGTGACAATACAAATTTTATTTATCATTTTCGCTAAGGAAAATACAGTTAATTTTAAAAAAGCCTATTGCCCAGTCTTTCATTTAGAAATTATGCATAAAAATACACATTTTAATCAAAAGAGAAATCGGAAATAACACAATAACACAGAAGACAAACACTTTGAGTGAGTAGAAATACTTTGATTGAATATAAAAAAAATATATTTTGCATTGTATAAATTCACTTTTCCACATCCAAAATGTAATTGTTATATGTAAACAATGTTTGTAAATCCCAGGCCCTGAAGATGATCTCAATAAAGATCGAAACGTTGGCACAATAAAGAAAATGTTTTTCCGAAACCTACATCACACCAGACCGTATCTCACAATTTCTAAATAAATATCTGAAATAACAGTTCATTTCATTTAGTATTATGTGTTGTAATTAGATATTTTTCAGAGCATTTGATTTGGTAAATCATTCTTTTATGGTTCCTAATCAAAAAATAATTATCCACTTTCATTCTTTAACATCATTCTTATTTTTAAAAAGTCAGACTAATTCGTCTTTTTAATTTTTTTCTTGCTTAAAATGTCAATGTGGGCTTTAAAAAAATAAATGCATTACTTATTTAAACATTTATTTGGACACTTTGGGAATTTACACCCACCATCAGCATATTTTTTTAAATATTAAATTTTCAATTATGTACATAATGGTTGTTGCTCGATTCATACAAGACAGGCCCAATTCTGAATCCGGATTATTAAGAAACCTGCTGATCAGGTGCATTTTATATTACGAATTAATTAAAATGTTTTAAAAAACGAATTTATGCATAAAAATAATGATAATTAACCCGATGCCAGTTGAAAATAAAATTTTTGTTGTTTTATTTTTTTAATTTCTTGTTATACAACAATATTTCAAAGAAGAAAAAATAATAATAAAAAACAAGAAACAAAACCCTTTCCATGATCAAATTTAAATTTTATTTATTGTTTTCACTAAGGAAGATACAGTTAATTTTAAAAAAAAATTGCCCAGTCTTACATTTACAATTATGCATAGAAATACATACATTTAATCAAAAGAGAAATCTGAAATAACAGTTTATTTTGTGTGATATAATTTTTCAAACCATTTCATTTGGTAAATCATTTTTTCATGGTTCATAATCATAAAATCATTATCCCACTTTCATTCTTTAGTATCATTCTTATTTTATTATTTAAAAAAAAAAGACATTTGTCTTTTTTAAATTTTTTTGGTTTTTGTTTCAAATGTTCACTAGGGTTTTAAAAAAAGTAAATGTTTTACTTATTTAAACATTTATTTGGACGCTTCAGTAATTTACACCCATTATCAGCATATTTTTTAAAAATTTAATTTTCAATTATTACGTTATGGTTTTTTTTTTTTTTTAAATTCAAACAATACAGGCCCAATTCTGAACCTAGATCATTAAAAAACAGAGCTCCCAGAGTTCTTGATCAGACCTGAATAGAAGCTGTTCAGGTGCCTTTTATAATACAAATTAAATAAAATGTTTTAATGGTAAATTTATTAATTAAGCACAAAAATAATGATGATTAACTTAAATTAAATTTTATTTCTTATTTTCTATAAACAATTAGAATTTTTTAAACGACAGTAATTTTATATTTTTCAAACTCTTTGTCAAACCATAAGGAAAACAAGGGTGGGCTTGTACTCACTATTTGATTAGAATAAATTTGCTGTGAACCACGACTTCTTCAGTACTATTATTTAGTATCTAATATTTTTAGTCTCTCATGCACGAATGGGCTGGATCCCTAGACTCTACCCTAAAAGCGTTTTTTTTTTTTTTTAATAAAAAAAGAAATAAACTATCAAATTTAATATTAAAGATGAGAATAATACATCGGTAAGAGTCTTTGGCAAATGCTAAAGAATCAAGTAGGTTCACCTTCTATAAACAGGTGTACATTGAATATAAATGTAAAACTACATAACAAAGACAAATTGATCAGAAATTATTAAATACACTTTCATCACTTCAATCTTCACTATCTAAGAATCTACAATTTTCTAATATTGCTGAATGAAACCATCTTTTTAATTTTACAAAGAATTGGTTTCAGGGAAGAAAAAGATTTTTTTTTTCAAATTTCCAAAAAGAATTTTTTCCACAATGTATAATGCTGTTAAAAGGAAAAATAAACTAAAGTGGGATTTTTTCTCTATTCTTGCTCATACAACATATTTTCAATATATCCATCACTAGATGCAATAAAAAGGCTATCGATGCAGAATATGAAAATACATCTGCTGTCTAATCCTTGGCTGCCACCTCTGTTTCACCAACTTCTTTAGCCATCTTACATAAAACACTTTTTACAATTTATTAAATATGTTGACTTTACGATATGAATTTACAATATATTCAATGCCAAATGTCATTGGAATTTTTTTTTTGTATATATAATTATAATTATTTTGCATGAAGCAAGCAATTCAATGCATGCTGTAAATGACTAATTCCTTATCCAGCTACAATCCAATAACAATGTAAAGTAATAAACAAAATCAGTAACATTGATGAAAATAACTTGTCACAGCTCATGGATTTGTTTTCTTAATGACTTTTCTACTTACGAAAATAATATTTTTTTCCAAGAAAAAATCATATCTCAGGTGAGACACTTTTGTATATATCTGAAATCTTGGGAACATTTCAAAGGGTAGATATTAAATGTTAAAGAATTATAAACAAAAATTCTCTTACATTTAATAGAAAATAAACTTTATTGCAAAATTATATTGTTAAAACTGACTTTTAAAATATTTGTTTGCACCGGCAAACTTATTAGATCATGGCGTCATTTTCCAAAATACATACATTCCTGAAAATTAACAGTAAAAATGTATAATTTTTTTGTTTTATTTTGTTTAAGTGGTCTACTATGTCTTACAATTAGAAAGCCTGAGGCGATGATGAGAGCTTTAGAGACAGATTCCATATGATTTATAAAGCTAACTTTGAATCCTCCACTAAGCAATTTACTTTCATTGTCCTTCCCTTTCCATTTTATTTTAAAAATCGTTCCTACCAGATTGTTACGATTGTCTTGGACCTGAAACATTTGAAACATCCATTTGAAAAAGTGAAAAAACATTGAAAAAACAATTAAATTTATGTCCATTACTCTGAATTTAGTGCTGCTAGACCATACTTCCCATACCGAATCCAAATCTTCAATAAGATATATTTTATATACCCGCCTGCCATTTGGTATACTGATTTTAAATCTAGGGCTCATCATACTGCAGATTTGTTTAACACTGCCAATGTAATTGTTAGGTTTAAGGTAGACGAATACTCTCTTAAACAAAAAAGAAAATTTTTGTTATAACATCTTAAAAAACCTTAACTATAACTCATTGTAGTGCATGTATATTTAATTGAATATCTATTAAAAACTGAAAAATAATTAATCTGTATGCTGTATTAGCCTTGAGTAGCCTTTGGATATTTTTTTTTAAATACTCGTCCAGGTGAGTCTTCTATCCGTATGTATGCTGAGATATTTTACAGTATTCTTATTTTCATTCCATGCTTTGGATTGTTAGCAGATGGTTACTGTTTGTGTGTTCTTAGGGAAAAATTGTAGAGCAGTTGTGACAGTAATGAACCCCTGTGGTGTGCCTGTTATCAACTTGGCCAAGGAAGTATGATTATTTGTTCTAACATTTATTTAGAAATCGTGAGATGCGGTCTGGTGTGATGTAGGTTTCAGAAAAACATTTTCTTTATCATGTCAACGTTTCGATCTTTATTTTACAAACATTGTTTACATAAATTCACTAATTTCGTGGTCCGCTTGACCAATCCATACATTACAATTAATTAAGGTTTTTAGTTGAGGTGAAAAAAAGCCAATGGCACGAGCGTGATTCAAACCCACGATCTTCGGCTAGATATGCCGCTGCTCTACCACTTGAGCTATCGTGACCTCGATCCACTCGGACATCAACTTCCTATCTCAACTCATAACTCATAAGGTGGGGTTGAGATAGGAAGTTGATGTCCGAGTGGATCGAGGTCATGATAGCTCAAGTGGTAGAGCAGTGGCGTATCTAGCTGAAGATCGTGGGTTCGAATCCCGCTCGTGCCATTGGCTTTTTTTCATCTCAACTAAAAACCTTAATTAATTGTATTGTTTACATATTACAATTACATTTTGGATGTGAAAAAGTGAATTTATACAATGCAAATTGTAATATGTAAACAATGTTTGTAAATCCCAGGCCCTGAAGATGATCTCAATAAAGGTCAAAACGTTGGCACGATAAAGAAAATCTTTCTGAAACCTACATCACACCAGACCGCATCTCACGATTTCTAAATAAATATTGATTAACGGTCACTAATCACCACACATTTGTTCTAACATAGAAGGATCTGTTTTTGAGGAAGTTTAAATAGATACATGCGAAGTTCTAACTTTTTTTTTAAGCTTGAATCTCAATCCTAAGTGCCATACTCAGGCCAATGATTTCGAGTCTTTACATGATAGATTTTTCAGTAGCTTCCCGCTTATAGGTAGGAGACTGATGGTCAATAATTTTCAACCAATTTTTTGTTTTTGCATGACTTTGGGTATATTATTATATTATTAGTTTGGCCAATTTCCATGCTTTTGGAAAATAGCCATTTCTATATTTGGAGACATTATATATTTGGAGTATTTGCATAATTGCTTTTTATGTAGGTTTTTTGGTAGATTTGCTGAGACGTCATTTTGTCCAGGATTCTTTTTTATTGCTTCGATAAGATTCTTTATTTCCTTCAGTGTCACAATTTTTACTGGGAGCTCTACCAAGAGTTGCAGTGTTGTAAAAAATTCTGCTATGGAAGGATCCATCCCTTGTCCCCAAATTTGCGAATCCTGAAAACCGATTCAAGGTATACAGCGATAAATGCACTTGTCATCAACATTCTCGACTATGCGGTTATTGGGTAGGATTGGTGGTGATATCTGAGGTTTTCTAATTAGGCATCTGGTTGCTTTTAGGGTGGATTCTTTTGCAAAGCAATTGAACCTATGGGTAGCTAAATCGTCTGTTCTTCCTCTTTGAATCATGTTTACTTCTGTCTTCCGCAATGAGTCCTTTGGAGATTTTATTTCGATTTTTTCAGTTGCAGTTTCCAGTATATCTGTTAGGATTGAGTGGATGTGGTTAAATGTCCTTCTAGTTAGTGGAGGCTTTGGTGCTTCTATGATGACTTCAACTTTTTTATACACTTGTCAATTTATGCATTGGATTTTCCAGTGCTGATTGTCTTCATTTTAGAGTAATTTGTAGTATATTTTTCGCTATGGGAATTGACACCTTTGGTGTTTTACAGGGGAGGAGAAAAAGGTTAGTGTAAATATATATAAATAACTATTTACTTATTGTTGTGTAGTTTGTTTTAACTAATTACACATAATATTTAGACCTTAATATTATCTTGATAATAATAATTTAATGTTTCATAAATATGAGCTAACATGATTTAAATGTTATGTTCACACTATGTGTAGAAAATCAAAAACTTATAATTACTTCATTTGTAGCATTCCAGAAGTATTTGCAGCAAGCTGGTCGCTTAATGATCATGAACGGCTCATGGTTCATATCGATAATTGTTGTTACAAACGGCCTAATTGTCTTGTGTACTAGGTGAGACTTACTAGCCAATTCCCCTGCAAGCATACAGGTCTGCCCAGAGGAATAACATATTTTGTAATGACTAGTCGGCGTAAAACTAAAATCATCTGAAATTTTGTTATATAAGTTGAATCTGTAACTGTAAGAAACACTGTCGCATACTGGTTTCGTCGATCATTCGTATCACGTAGAGATCGGGTGCCTTTTCCAAACTCTGACAAACCTCAGATTCATAGATTTCCTGAGGAATCTTAGGAAGAACTATGACACCTGTAATCCAAATTGTAAAAGGATATGAAATAATTAAAATTTTAAAATGCGCCATTGAATATACCTTTCCTTTTAACATCAAAAACTGTAGTTCCAATAGTGTTTGCATAATGTTTAAACTTATCTTCAATACTGTTACCTAAACATTTATAAACAATTGTAAAACTTTTATTAAAATTTTATATTTTAATAGTTAGAAAATGAATTTCTCTCTCACTATCTTCTCGTTTGTTTGTGATGGATGAATTTTGTGTAGAAGCACCTGGAGGGACTCAATTGAAACAATTTATTTTTGATTATCCGATGACTATTTGTAATAGCATTCACCTGCTAGCGCTGTACTCTCATCAGTAGTCGGTAATTCATTGTTTTCGGGAGCGTTCTGGGCCATTGTCAATAAGGGCTCCAAATTAAGTTTGACTACAGTATAGCTAAATTATCCTCTTGAACTTTTTTTTATGCCAATTGTTTAAAATCTATTTGTCTGTCTGCAGTTTTGTTTTCTTTGCTTTTAAAGCGACATTCATGCCATCTGCAATATATTTATAAATTTCTTTCAAAAAATGAAAAATTAACAATATTCACACTCACCTCATAGTCTGGTCGTACCCCTATTTCCAAGACGGTCTAACTACTAATTACTACATGGGTGTTTATTCAATTATAAATCCGTATTTAAAATAATTATAGATGGCTGCAGTGCTTTAAATGTAAACAATAACTTTAAGGGGGAAAGAGAATCATAAAATGACGCAGTTTTTAAAGAACAAACAAAAATTATTCCAGTTTTATAAAATAACCAGCTGACTAAAATTATTTATCGAAATATTTTATTTGTATTTTTTTAAATAATAAAAACAGATTTTATTTAAAATATAATTATACAATCTTTTTTTGAATCCTACTCACTCTTTCAATATATGTCTGATTCATCTTAACTTATATAAGGTTTTTCTTTAATTTTGAAACAAGTAGTGGAAATAAAATAATAAAAGTTGCTTAAACTTGAGATCTTATGACGCTAAAAACGCAATAAAAAACCACGATGAAAAGAAAATGGCAGCATCGTTCGGCCGGCAGAGAATCTCTCGCATATCGGAGGACCTGACTCATAGAAAAAGGGTCATCTTCACCTGTTTAAGAGTAGGCCATATGATTTTAAACACACTTTTGGGTCAAAGGCTTATTTGTTTGCCATGTAGAGAAAGATTGCTCAATGTGCCCCACCTAATTGAAGGGCACAATTCCTTGATCCAATACGAGAATTGTCCTTGAGCATGGCAGTGAGTCAGGATCCTTGTTATGATGTTTGGAGATCCCCAGTGTGTGTAGAGTGAATGTATTGGCGGATAGTGTGTGATAGGGCCAATGGTGTAATATTGAGATCTCATTCACCCTCGGTTAGGTTAATTAAAAGTTCATGAAAGAATTTTGAATACTCCATCACACTAACTCAGTGAATGGTATGCAAATAGGAAAGAATGTATTTAAGAGTGAGGAGAATAAATTGGTTTGTATTTCGGAATTAACGTGTGGGCTGAAATGACCTAGTAGTTAATTGCCTCTCCAACCTCTGCGACTCGTCAGATAAGACTGAGGACTGCCAACCACAGAGTAGTTGATTTTTGAAGCCTGCTGGAAATTTACTGAAAACTACACAAATGCTGGAATTTCCAACAAGCTGTGAAAAGTAATTGAATGGCCAGTAACCATTTAAAAGTCCATATTATATTAGATTCTGAATTTTTTTAAAATCCATACTAGAAGTCTTGCAGTAAAAATCATAAAAAACATTAAATTTTATTTATTTATTTTTAATATAGAAGTTGACAAAAGAGACAGTGTAATAATAATACATCATTCTTCTCCTTAAACAAATCATTTATGTGAATTGTAAGTGGTTGAAGTAGTGAGGAGCGATCAGTCCATCAAGAACCACTGATTGCATGCAGCAACAACACATATGCAAATTGTATTCTACTTTTATTTTTAATTAGTCCAATTTATTGATTGTGATAAAAATATCATAGGATATTAAGTGAAGAAAATAGTTTCTTGAGAAAACTGTTAACGATCCATTTTTGCCAGTTAGGCCTATCGTCGTTGGTCAAATAAACTGAGGATGTGAGATTTTCCTTTGAGGTCTCCAAATTTCCAGTTTGGTCCATTACGATCATTTTTGTCTGTTGTCAAGGAGCACGGGTCACTCCTGTGGCACAACATATTTACATTATGGGTCCGGCCTCATCAGTAGGACACTGAATTAGGTCGGAGCTACACACCTAATTACAGAAAGTCCACGAGTGATTTTGAATGCATCTTCTTTGGGTAGGAGCCGTCCAGCCTTCTACTTTTCCATAATTTTTCCTTTCTGATATAGTTTGTAAACGAGTAAAGAAAATACATTTATTTCCACATTAGATCAAAACTATTCATTTCCCTAATTCATTATTCAAATTACTTATTTTATCGGGGTTGGAATGTCACAATTTTCTGTTTTCAATTAATTTCCAGCAGGGTTTGGGAATCACCCACCCCAATGTTGGCCCTCCTCGTCTTGTCTGTACTGCCATGCAAGTTGGGCTGCAGGTGCTGTCCACAACTTTTCACCTCCCTACGCAAGCATTTCCTAAACCCATTCACCTCTTAAACTCATTTATACCATTCACTTAGAGTAGTGGACCTGGAAACAATCTTCACAATTTCCTATAATGTGTCAATGGTATAAATAATATATTAATAAAGGAGAGGAAGAACACAGGAGAGCATTAGATACAATGATACGGTACACAGATGGCTCCAAAACAAACAAAGGAACCGGATCAGGTGTTTTTTGTACAAGCCCAAAACATGAGCAATCAAACTCATTAGGGAAGTACACTTTGATCTTTCAAGCAGAAATACATGCCATCAATGCTTGTGCCCTGGAAAATCTTAAAAGAGGTTACACTGGCAAAAAAATCTGATAGCCAAGTAGCCATTAAAGCATTAGCATGTAAAAGAATCACATCAAAATCTGGGGAAACACAACAACCTGATGATATCTTGGGTGCCAGGGCACAGGGGAATTTTGGGTAACGAGAAAGCAGACAGACCGGCCAGAGGAGGATCTGCAAGACCATCATAGGCCCCAAACTTATTCTTGGGTTAACAAAAACAAATATACAATCCTCCATCGCAGAATGGATCCAAGCAAAACAAAAGGAGAAGTGGATAAACTCTAGCAGTGCTAGACATAGTAAACTTATGATGAAGCAATCCTCACCGAGACTGGCAAAAACACTGCTGCAATTGGAGAGGGCTAAACTCAGAGGAGTGGTAGGACTACTAACCGGTCACTGGCATCTGAGAAAACATCTTCACAACATGGGTATACACAGCGATGATCCCATTTGCAGATTATGTAATGAGGAGGAGGAAACTGCCACTCATATCATCTTCGAATGTGAAGCAACAGCTCAATGGAGGTTTAACCTAACATATGGAAAAAACTTAGGGAATCAAATTGCAGCAGCAGCAGTCAATGACCTAATACTTCTAAGAAGAAGGATTGAGACTATTGACTGAACTAAAGAACTAGGAAGGTACAATAAGCCAGAAGGCTGCAGTGCCTGGGGAATACAAACCCTATATATTACGCAGGGTGGGCGACCAAGACCTGAGGGGTTAAATGCCTACGTAGACTCGTACCCCATCTCTAAAAGGTCCGGGACTTGGTCGGCTTATGAGTCCTGCATAAACCTCTTGGACCTGTTCACAAACCCCAAGATTTTGGACCATTTTATCTTGGGGAGTGATTTAGCAATGTCCTCTCCTTCAAAAGTTTCAAATCTATTCTGCGAGGTAGTGTCGAGCCGTTTCTTCTTTTATTTCACAGAAGCGGCAAAAGGGGTCTGGTAGAATACCCATTATGGAGAGGTGTCTTCTCAAGGAGCAATGGCCCGTTAGGATACCTATCAGCCTCCTAATTCCCGCCTTGAGTTAGAGAATAACCATTTCGCTACTTTTGGTTTGATTTCCTTCAGAAACTCCTTCGATTGCCTATGTCCAGGGGACAGATTCCATTCTTTAAGGAATTGTTTCATGCCCCAGCAATTAATACTCTCTGGGCTTATAGAGTGGGGTAATACCGGTTGTGGCCCGACAAACGCAGTATTTGAGCCTTCTTTGGCCAGGTTATCTGCCTCTTCATTGCCATAGTGTCCTTTATGAGCTGATATCCATATGAGGGTTACCCTATTCTCGTACCTGGTAGTAATCCTATTAATAAGTTCAACGGTTTCCTCTGCCAGCCTAGATGTTGATAACTCTTTTTGTAATGACTTAAGACTGACCTGACTGTCGGAAAAAATTCTAATATCTTTTCCCTTAATCTTGTTATCCATGAGTGTTCTGCAGCAAACATTGATGGCCTAGACCTCTGCCTGAAAGACTGAGTTATTACCAAGAGGGGAGGAGATCCTAATCCCTGATTTAGGTATATGTATTCCAGCACCACTTCCCTTGTCCTTAATGAGTGAGCCATCGGTGAAGCAGTCTAGACTACGATGGTCATCATCCGAACTACATTTATAATCACAGGGAGTAACTACCTGAAAGTGCTTTTTCTCTAAAGGTGTTTTAACCTTTATATCACTAACGCTTAGTAGTTGGTTGTTGACCTTACTCAATAAATGTAGAATTTTCGAGTGACCTATATTGTTTCCCTTATGGAATACAAACCCTGCCTCCTAGTATCTTTTCTACCGTACCATACCATACCATAGAGTAGTGGAGTACTCTATGTTCCACCGTCAATAACTGTTTCAGTCCCAAATACTCACTGACATTCCTACATGCTTTCTATATGGAGCCAAGAATGTAGGTGCAGATTCTTGAAACTAGGAGAGGAAAAACCTCAAGCAAGATCCTACACTAAGGAACTGCTGGCAAGGCTATGGAGGTTGATTAACAATCTAAAGCAGGCACGTAAGCTATAAAAAATAGAGGAGCACAATATATCTACTCAGGTCAAGGTGCAAAAGGCCTTGTGGCCACTTCTTTTATCCCTATCCCTATGGAGCCAAGGAATGACACCTTCAATTAAATGAGATCGAACAATCTTTCTCTACATGCTGGACACATACACGGGCTTTGGCCCAAAAGTAAATGCCCGTGTCAAGCTCGTATGGCTTATTCTTAATCATGTGAGGATGACCCTTCTTCTACGTCCTGAGGGTCACCTATCAACAATGATACATGAGAAAAAAATTGAAACTAGTTGTAAAAAAGTAAGTTTCATTTAAAATTTCCTTTATAACAAATTGTGGAAAGACAAACAAAAAAAAGTACTATTTGACTACATTACACACCATAAAATACTTCAAAGATGCTTGTTACTATGTATGTATATATATATATATANATATATATACTAGTTACGTAAATTATGATAAATGAGAATGAATTTGTACAGTCTTTTTGAACTAATAATTTTTCCTCAAATAGTATATGATGGATAGGAGTCCTAAAGTACCTAGGTTATCAAACTTGTTATCTCAATAGTACAAGGTGATTAAAAAAATAATTTAGATGTATAGATGAATGATAGATGAATATTCTTTTTGTTAAAATAGTGAATCAGTTGGTTTATTGCTTGAAAAGTAGTAAAATGATTTAGCAACAGCAACATACAGTTTTTTTTTTCTGTGGAGCCCTCTCAAAATACATAAAATCCTGGAATCGAAGGAAGTCATGATTGTTTTCTTTCTTTCACATATTGGGAATATAACAAAAAATAATATAATTCAATTTATCACTTACGAGGAGGAAGCACAAGGACATTATGAGTGCTTTCTCGATAGAGTCGGCTTCACTTGGAAAAGTGATTTCAAAAATATCAGCATCGTCTATATTTTGGGCAAGACATTCAAAGCACCATCCGCGCCATTGTTTTTTAAGAAATCCCACTTTTTCACCTTCGCTGGAGTATATCTATGAAATATAATTTTATGCAGTCATTATCATTATAATTTTCTTAAAATGAGCATAAAAACTAAAAACCTTAAATTTAATAGAACCGCAAAAATTCATTTTGCATATAGGACCTTTGACTTTATAAATTTTCTCACGGATCATGTTAAAAACTGCAAACTGTGGTTGGATGGGGTTCCACTGTTGCTTGATATATCCGATTTGTACTTTTATCGGCGAAAAAACGTCTAGCCGCTACAGGGGAACAAACAAGATTTCTGCATATAAAAGTGGTATCTTTTAAAGTGCAAAATGTACCTGGAGAAAGCATGGACAACAGCATGACTGAAAACGAAAAGGTCGTGTGATTCGAATTAACTCCCCAGCGTCGTGTGTCAGTAATTTTATAGTAAAAGGTCTATTCGATATGCAACAGTTCCTAAAAAGGAATGTAGATACCTCATTGGCTCTGAAAAGAACTTGCCCTTGTGTAGTTTGGACTGTATATTTGTTCGAAGTTTCTATTTGTGTAACAACTGAAAAAAAAAATTCAAGTGTTATAGAATTTTAATAAAATAAAATTCAATTCTTTTGTCTCACGTTCTAGAACGTTCAATTCTTGTTTAATTATTATGTTTTTCTTGTCTTTTAAGATTGCAATCATCCGCGGATCTCCTTCGATGCTTTCTAAATAAAAATTAGAATTCAAATGCACATAAAATTAATTAAAATTTTGCTCTAGGCAATACAATTTTATTTTGTTTTTTATAATAATGGTCCCTATCAATTTATTTTACAATTTTATTATAAGAAAGTTTGTACAATTACTGATAAACTAGGACTTCTGCAAAAATTATGTATAATTACTGATTTAGCAGTCAACCAACAATTCCAGCTTTTGTAATTTACAATAAAATACCGTCAGACCTTGAGAATCACCAACCCCGGGTGATGGCAGTCCAGTGTCAGACCTCAGCCTTATCCGTCATACTTATGACTGCTCACGGCAATCCGAGATAATCACCTACTTCAGTTTTTGCCGACTGGGGTCAGACTTTGGTCTTATACGTCCTGCCATCAAAGTAAGGCTTGAGGGCTGTCAACAGCTAGGTCATTTCAATTCCCAAAGCATGCAGGTTTTAAATTTAAACATACTCATACTCTCACTCACTTTTAAATACGTTATTTCCTATTTAAATATCCTTCACTCACGCAGGGTCGTAGAGTCCATCATTTATGCCTACTACTAATCTAAGGGTCGATGGGGTACTCAATATTCTGCTCCTCTCAATTTACAATACATGAGATATCTGTCAGAACAGAATAGAAATTTTTTATTTATACATATATACATATATACATTGAATAAAATATTTTATTGGAGTTTTTATCTAGTGACACTTACCTCCACCTGGTTGTTACAATAAAATTATTAATACATATTCTTTATTCTCCTGTCGAAGTACCTGTCGTCCTAACTAATAACTATTGTATATCGAAAGCAAAATATACTAAAAATGGGGGAAAAAATGGGCAAAGATAATGAAAAATTAATCGAGAGAAATCAAAGCCACTAACAAGCCGAGACTGGTTAGGTCTGGTAAGGTTGGATGCTCCTGGTTCTGCCCTAGCATCAATAAAAGGGAATCAATTCCTCTGCCGATATCAATTTATTCGGCAGAATTATTAGCAATTAAGGCAGAGTTAACTTTCTTTACACTCAACCTTCCTACAACGAATCACATTATAATTTGCACAGAGAGCCTCAGTGCAATCTAGTGCTTGCAAAACACAGTTATTAACATCAAAAATTATTTTGTAGCTGACAAAAAAGATTGTTAACAACTTTTCCACTTTTTTTAAAAAAAAGGTCTCTTTCGTGTGGATTAAAGGACCTACAGGCCGACAAACTTGCAAAAAATGCCACACCTTGAATCATAAAGATCCCTTATACAGACCTTTTTCAAATATTGGAAACAAGAATTCAAATAAAATGGCAAATTGAATATTCTACCTCAGGTAAGGGAATGGCTTATAAAACATTATTTCCACTTGTGAAAAGAAAACCGTGGTTTAACAAACAAGACATGGCAAAAAAATACAACCACCATACATTGGTTAAAAACAAACCATGGCATCTGCGCAGCGTATCTTCACAATATTGGCATAAAACAACACACACAAAGGAGGACCTAACGCACACAATGTTTCACTTTAGCCAACATTCGTCAGCCAGAAATAAATTCTACCAGGATCTGGAGAAAGAAGGAGTAGAACACCCAACTACGGAAAGTAGACCTCTATTCAAGAATCCCAGTGTGTAGAACTTGATAATAAAATTATTCAGAAATCGTGAGAATCTTCGACTAACGGTCACTAATTACCACACACTTGATAATAAAATTTTTAAATGCTGTGACTGTGGAAATATAATATGAACTGTTTAAATTGTATATATTCTTTGTAACATGGCTGTATAATTTTTTGATGCCAAAAAAAAATTTAAAAAATGTTGCAGTANAAAAAAAAAAAAAAAAAAAATGTTTGGAGGAAATGGTACTGACCAGACTATAAATAGAGTATTACTGATGACAATGGTCTCCTGTTGTCTCGGTGGTCCAGGAATAAAAAAATAAATACATAAATAAATATAAAAAAATAAACTATAGTTACCAATTTGGCATCAGATTGTGCTAGTAATAGCCTTAAAAAAATTAATATTACTTCTCAGACATGTTCCACGCCGTCAGCATGTTTGTCACATTTTGCACTTCTGAAATATTGAGGCCAGTCTCAAGCCTCAGAAACTTATTCTGTACAGCCTGCAGCCTTCTTGCAAGTGAGACTTCAGAAAAGGCATGCCTGTAGCATCAGCCTGACCCCCTTATGCAGCAGAAGTTTAATGGCCGATGACAAATGGACTGGCGAGCAGGGGGAGAGTCCGCGAATTGAGATATTTATTTAATACAATAAAACAGCCCTGCTTCCTCCAAGTCAGAATAGGGAACCCAAATACTTGCTGCTGTGCTCAAGGACAATGACCTGCCATGCTCACCACCTCTAGCACAACCATCTCATTTTACATGAATTGAAACTATGCATATTTTATTTAATCAATTTAATATTTTCAATATCATCCGTACTCATTATCTAAATACAGCCAAGGAATGACACCCTTCAATTTTATAGGACTGAGCATCAATCAGAAACGTACATAGGCTTTGGCAGTAAAGGCATCTGTGGCCTATTCTTAGTCAATTGAGTACAATCCCTCTTTGATTTATATACACCGAGAGCCGCCTATCAACTGAGCTCCTGATATGTAAGATCTTCTCTGCTGATCCAGCCCACTGATGATTTCTTTTTAAGCATAGTTTTAAGTTCAGAGAGTCGTATCTCAGTGGTTGGTTTGTAAGTAAAAGAAAATGTTGGAAAGCACTTTGCAAATTTGTACCCTAAATAGGTCTTATAATTATAAAAAAATTGATAACAAATGAAATATTTATGCTAGCTTTTTTTATCCTTCTCCCGGACGTTAAAAGGAAATGTTGATTGATTTAAGAAATTTATAAATTAAATCCAAGACCTTCATGTTGTTATTTGCCAACAGTGTTTCAAGATTTATTGGGCCCATTATACCGGGGTCCCTATACAGATCATCCAATAATTGTTTCCTCTGGTTATCGTACTTTGGGCATTCTAATATTAGATGACTGGGATTTGATGGACTGTCGCATGTTGGACAGTTAGGGGAAGTGGTTATTCCAATTCTATGCCTATAACTCCCCCACAGGCCATGATTAGTTTTGATTCTGAAAATAGTAGAGTAGAATTCCTTTTGCCTGCCTCCTTCCAAAAACCACGGCTTTGCTTTAAGCTTTGGAAATAAAGCTCGATAGTAATTGCCAGCTGTTGCTGAGCTGTATTCTTTATCCCATAGATTGGAACACAATTTGTTGAAAAAAATTTTTCCGTCTGTTTTAGGAACTTTCAACTGATGGGGGTACACCATATACAGTGGCCTCCTTCGCCAACGCGTCCACTGTTTTGTTATGAAGAATACCCGCATGACCTTTAATCCAGCATATTATCACAGTTTTTCCATCTTTTTTTAGCTCAAAGATCTTTCGGTAAACATCAGCAATGATATAATTATTAACTTTGCAGCTTGGGGATACATTACTTATACTATCTACAGCGCTTCGACAGGCCGTTAATATGCAGAATTTAGTTTCATTCCTTTTTTTATATATTCAAGCGCTTTAGCTATGGCGGTTAATTCCGCAGTGAAGACAGTAACTGAGTTTGGCAGAGCATACTGTTCTTCATGTTCACTTTTGTAATCGAAAATCGGCTAAAATGTTCAATTTTAATAAGAAAATAATTGTGATACAAAACTAGCCTTTTAATCGGATCAACTCCACCCATGCAGAGATACAAAATGCTTATTGTATTCATGTAAAAGCTGCTTTCCCATCACAATTGATCTATATGGATGGGTCAAGGAGCACTGACAGAGTAGGTGCTGCCTTTTTATAAGAATAAAAAAGTAAATTTTTCTCTCTACAACTTGTGCAGAGTTGCTAGCAATAAAGACCTCAACATTTTCTACTTCCGTACTACAAAAGTTCTGACCCTCTAAGCAATCTTTCTATTAAAGACTAGGCAATCCAGTAAGTCAGGAAATTTTAATAGTTATAAAAAATTTATCTAAAATAATAGAGGTAAGCTTTTTATGGATACGAGTACACAGTGGCATACTCAGAAATGAACAGGCTGATTGTGTTGCCAAAATGGGTGCTAAAGAAGGATTTCTAATAGAAAAAGTCCCCCAAAGATATTAACAATCATTTCAAAGAAACTAAAATAACTGGAAATTACAGCTGGTGACAATGGAAAACAGCAATCCTAAAATACAGATAGGAAGAAATCGTACTTGCTAGGTTGTGAATCGGTCACTTCAGGCCATGGGCACCTGGCTAGGGAACTGCCGGCTCAATGACACGCAGAGAGGTAGTAACTATAAAGCATTTGCCTGCTTTGTGGAAAATATGTGCTTCTATGGGTCAAATATGGTTTATGGGAAATTCTAGGTGATTGTCAAAAGGTGCAGATTGTTGGAAGTTTTACGTGGGACTGAACTGATAAACTTAATTTAATTTTTTTTGGGTAAATAATTTGATGTATGAATAATTTAATGGGGGGAAACCTATGTATGAAACATTTAAATAAAATCTCATATATCATAATTTTTTTTTTAAATGGCTCTGCGCATTCGAACCCTGTTTTTAAAGCAAATTTCACCATTTTTGATAAATAAATTTACAGTAGTTAATATAATATCAAAACTAAATACAGTGTGTCCATAGTCTTTTCCCTATCAATGAGCATCCCTAGCGATGAGTTTTATGATTTATGAGTTATTTATTTATTACTACTAATTGTTAAGTTCTTATTTCCTGGAACCTTTGCTATTTGGCTTGATACAATATAATTTATTTTAACAAGAAAACACTTGTTCCAAACATTACCACATGTTCAACATTTATTAAAATGATACAATCAACAGTTTAACTTTTGCAAAACTTAATTGCGGATGTTCTTTTTCCTCTTATTTTATTTTGACATTTCCAAATTTTAAAATTGGATTTTTTTTTTTAAATTGTGAATATTTAAGGCGATGTAATTCATGTAGGTACGGTCTCGCAAGAAAACTCATTATTCAGAACTTTTATGCAGCATTTATGAACAAATATAAACAGAAAATGTAATAATTAGGTAATTATTTTTTAATGATAGCTTCACACTGCCAAATTATCTCAATTGTTCTAAGATATTATCTATCTATCGTATTAGGTATCTAAAAGATAAAGTAATTCATTTATTTTATTTAGATGTGAGATAAAAGACAATGTCAAGTGAACAGGTGCTTTATTGAAAACAGGTGCTTTAAAAAATTAAATAACAAAATCAATCTGTTACAAAATATTCTGAGCTTCTCTTTTCAATTAAAGTTGGTTTTACTGTATTGTTGAAATTATGACAGCACCATTTTTCAAATTTGTAATCATCTATGGTCTGTGGAAGTTTTTTAAGAAAGCAATTGGGTTCAAAGAAGGAATGAGAGTCAATAGTCATAAGAGAAAAATTTAACGTTTAATATATTTTTTTTTGTTTTAATTAACTTGCATACGCATGTATAAATACAGAATTTTTTTTTTAGATAAATTAAATTATATTGTCAACATTTGCTTTTTTTAATATATTCATACACTTATTATAATTTGGTATATGCATTATTTATTTAATTATTTGCGGTATGTTTTAAGAGGTAAAAGCATATGTTATTTTATGTGTTTAAATAAATTAAATAAAGCGTAAAAAACTATAAATGATACAAATCATCGATAAATATATGAAATATCTTATTGTATGATTATCAGCATAAATGCAAAGGCTGTACATTTTTCAAAAATAGGAAAGAATTTTAAGTTTAAGTTAAGAGTTTTGAATGCTTATGACTTATCATGGTTTAGATGCACAGAAGAATTTACCATAATCCACAGAATCCATTTTCCTTGTTGTTAATCTTCTCAAAGAACATGTAATCCTAAAAAGTTAAAGGGCTTTATTATAAGCTCGGTTTTAATTTTGACTAAAATTCTATTGTAATTTTGAATTTTTTTGTAATTTTGAAATTTTTTTGTATTTCGAATATTTTTTTTTTTTTTTGACCATATGGAAATGACTCACAATCAAGAAACATGCTCCAAGCATCACTGCTTTCATTCTGACATCTAGGTCTACAGGAAATGTGACGCCAAAATAGTCTGCATCTGTGAAAGCCTCTCTCAATAACCCACTCCACTGTTTAGTGATTTTTCCAACTGTAGTCGCACCGTCAAGTGCTAGGATCTAAAAAGAATCAAGCAGAAACTTTGTTAAATTGGAATTAAAGCTAATAGACGATTTGTCGATTTATAACAGTATATTGTACTAAGCCAAAATTTAAAAAAAAAAATCAGTTTTTTTAACCTTGAATTCAACATCACCACAAATGCTGAACGTGCAAATTGGCCCCTCAATTTTAAGAACCGTATCACCTGCAGCATTTTTTATGTCAAAGGATGGTGTAAATACGCTCCAATTCTGCTGCACACTCCCGACCAAGCATCCGATCGGTGAGAAGACTTCCATGTGCTTCACAAAAGAAAAGTTTATCAGTACAAACATTTACTTAACAGTTCAAAATTGATAATTATTACCTGCATGCAACAAGGGAATAAACATGACTGGCAGGCTAAAGGGCGGACTAGGTGGATCACTTCATTTTTAAAGTTGTCCAGGATTTTCATTTCAAAAGGTCTGTTGGTTCCACAACACAATCTGTTGCAACAACCAGAATCTTCGACTGCATAATAAACCTTTTGGCCCAAACTGTTTTTCACCGTGAACTTATTTTTTGTCTCGAAACCTGTGAAAGCTGAATAACCAACAATTAAAATGTTTTCTGTTATCGAATCTAGCACGTTTACCTTCAAGCAATTCAACTTTCTGGTGAACGAGAAGCTGATCAAGAGTAGTCAGGTATTCCAAGCCAGGCGGGCAATCGTTTGGCCTCAAATGCGGCACATTCATCCAACCATCTAGTATAGAATCAGAATTAGTTTATATTTTTATATTTTGTACAGAAACATAAGTATTAAGGATTATACAGGATGAATTCAACTTTTGCCCCCTTTTTTTAAGTAAACTTTTATGTTTTGTCTAACTTTTCACGAGTTTAGTTATAACTCTTCACGATAGCCGCAAATGGCTTAACTTTTTCAAATGACAATATACTGATCAATCCATTAGATTTCGTGGTAGCATGGCAAAAAAGAGGGAAAATTCAAAAGGTTGGGTTGAGATGGGAAGTGTCCAAGTGGATCAAAGTCACGACAGCTCAAGTGGTAGAGCAGCAGCATATTTAGCCGAAGATCGTGAGTTCGAATCCCGGTCGTGACACTGACTTTTTTATCTCAACCAATACCTTACATAAAATATACTGATCAAAACACATTTTTTGCAAGAATTTTCAATGTTGCAAACAGTTTTTAGGTATGGAGAACTTATTTAAGTTATTCGCAAAAAAATTATTTCCAAACATTGTTTTTTGTACAAACATAATCTTCACCGAGAAATAATTTATTTATCATTTAAATTGGGGGCCATGATAGTCGAGTGGTCAGTACGATTCTCAGCTCATGGTTATGGGTTTCCCATTGGCCATCCCTGGCCTTTTTTCACCCTCCCCTTCCCCCCCCCAAAATCTATATATGCTGAAATATCAACATACGTGTACTCTGTCTAATATGTAAATCATATGGACATAAAAAATCATTTTAATTGATAGTAAATTGTTTCACATTTTTCAAAACTTCCAAATTAAAAATTGTTCGCACAGTCGAAAATTCAATGTTACAATTGCTTTTTGAAATAGTTAAGCCCCTATTATATATCATCACTATCCTGAAGAGTTGGATCAAATTTTAGAGGAACTAGACAAAAAATAAGTTCATATGTCTTGGGGTGTTTACAAACAACACTCCAATAACAAAAAATTATTAATTACAAAAACACAAGCTGGAAGTTTTGAAAAGGCTGGACAAAGAGGAAAGTAGTTTAGTTTGGTCATTTCTGATCATTTTAGTCTGTCAGGTGCATTTCTCCATTTTGATTTGCATTTGAAATCAGTCGAATACTGTTTCCAGTTCTCAATGGAAACTTCTTATTTATTTCAACTGCTGAAATCATTATGCCACATCTATCTAATCCATCTCTCAGATTCTTCAGTGCTCCTACTTTTCCTAAACTATGTTCTAAATCGCTATCCAATGGCAATTTCCATGTCCTCACTTAAGTTGTCCCTTTTTAAATGGATTTCAAACTCAAATTCTATTTTTAATTAAATTCTATTTTTTATATGTTTTTTATTTTAAACAAGAGAGAGTTGTTAACCCTAAGCTAAACTCCCGTTAACTTAGAGGACCGTTTACTATTATGCGAGGATCTCTTAGGGGTGGTAGCTCTAAGGTGTAATGTGAGTGTAATGAGTGCTGGTCTGGCGATATATGATGTAATGAACTTTCTACCCAAATAGCTTCAGATTTAATTTTTTTAAACTAAGATAATTATTAAAAACAATGAGAAAAGGAATACCAAACTGCAGGTCCATCATCTGGCAATTTTCAAGAGAAAATCTCACAATTTAAGGGTGAAAGTGCTGCAAAATTAAGAGTAGTTTGTGGGCAATACTTCATAATTGGCCATTAATACAATTTACAAGTAACTGAAAAATACATAAAATATGTATTTTCAAGCTAAAAAATTTCTTCTCAGCCAACCAAAATGTGTACGAAATGAGGTGGACATTCAGAGTACTGAGACTACAATGCATAAATGTTTGTTCCTAACGAAGGAAGAATGAGGCATTCTTCGGGATGGCTGTATTACAAGAAATTGTAAAGAAAGTGTGGCACTATTAGTTAACGGTCATATTAACCCTCTGGGTGTGGTTGTTTTTGAAAAAAGCCCATTTGTAAATATGTTGAGTTCGAATGCAGGGCCTCTGAATTTGAACCTGGGACACCTATACTGATAAAGTGGGCGTATTTTACAATGATAAGTATCAAAACCTAAACCACTGCCGCCCCTAAATTTACTGTTAATATCATTTGTCCTATTTAATTACCTTTGTTCCTCTTCAGAAATCAATCGTGAATATTTGTCATGCCTTGAATGGAATTTGTGCTTTACAATGCTGCAGTGTTCAACCACTCTTCTATAAATTTGGATCAGACGATTTCTCAGTGTAAACTCTTTTTTATAATACCTCTTTTTTGACATTTTCTCATTTCTTATTAAATAAAACAGTTTCAAGACAATTCATAGAGTTTACATGCCATAAGATAAGGTAGCGTTTATTTGGCATTGATAACATTTTATCTTCACAGCAAATAATAGATTTAATTAGGACCAGTAAAATTATCATCACATTAGTGTTTGTTTCCAAATTAAATCATCACATCATTTTCATATCATTTCGCTGATAATACAATAGAAAATTGACATAATTGAAGAAAAAACTGGGGTGTGGCTCCACACACTCAGTTTAGTCAAACTTTCAGTTATTCTTTCAATCTGGATTCAGGCAAATTGACATACTGGACAAAAAATTTAGACTCGTCTCCTGAATATATTAAAAGTAAGTGCAAAAACTGCACCTAGTAGGTTGAAAATAAGATGCTGATTATTTCAAGAAAATTCTATTGTGTGAGTTTGTTCACATCTTCGTTTTTGGAAAGTTGTCTGAATTCTAAATCAAATTTATATTTTATGTCTAATTTATTTATCTGTTATTAAGTAATCAAAAATGCTCCAAATCTGCAATATTCTTCAAATATTCAAAAATATTCTGAATAAAATTTGAACAATGAATGGAAGTATGATTTGAAGAAATATCTGATCATCATCAGATCATCAATTACAATGCAATTACGAACAAATCCAGGGTGTCAGGCAACACACGTTACAAACTTTGCCAGTGAATTTCAAACCTCCAGAGTGACAAGAAAGTTCATATGAATCATGGTCCAATTCTTAACCCTTTCGTAGATATTCAACTTTTTATGTTATTTCCATCTATCTACATTTTACCTGGTAAATCTATTCATAGCTCTTGAATTATTTGTTTTTGGAGAAATAAAAAAAATCATTAAATAGCCTTTAAGAAGGCACCCTTTTAGAACTTTCAATTTAAGTTTAAAAAAACTTAATCTTTCAAAAACTTCTAACCTCATTGGAAAAATTCATGGTAGAGCTTGGCAATTTTCATAAAAACTTCTTTGATTAATAAGCTTTCTAGTGGTAAACTATTTTATTCAAGTACATCAAACCAAAATGCAGAAATTTTATGCTAAATGGGGAAAAAAGTGGTGATAGTATGAAAAAAGAGAATAGGGTTAATGTAGCAATTCTTTTTGTACTGGGAAAAATTTATTTCTCAACTTTAACAAAAGCAAAAGCACAAAAAGAAAGAAAAATGAAACAAAACATATAAAAAAAGGAAACAATAAACATAGCAAACAACCAAAGTGGTAAAATTAAATAAAATATCTACACAAAACACAGGCAAAAAATCGTATATAAAAAAGACTTTAACCTAATAAAAAAACACGCAAAAAAGGAAAATTCGCTTAAAAATAAAAAAGAATATATACAAAAAGAGACAATAAACATCATGTACAATCAAATCTACTTCCTAACTCTATCTTTTGTATGTGTTTTGTTTCATTTTTCTTTCTTTTTGTGTTTTTTTTATTTTTTTATTATGTTAAAGTTAAGATATAAATTTTATCCAGAACAAAAAGATGAATTACTACATCAAAACCACACCCCTTTTTCACACCATCACCACTTTTTTCACATTAGAATAAAATTTCTGCATTTTGGTTTGATGTAATTAAAGAAAATTATATACCATTAGAAAGCTTATTAAACGAAGAAGTTTTTATGAAATTTTCCAAGCTTATATATTTTTACAATGAGGGTGGACATTTTTTTTACAAATTTTCTATTTAGAAGTTTTTGAAAGATTTAGTTTTTTTAACAAAAATTAATTAGCACTAATTGAAAGTTCTAAAGGGTGCCTTTTTAAAGGAAATATAAACTTTTTTCAATTTTTTTGTTTTATTTTCCCAAAAACAAATAGTTCAAGAAATTCACAACGAAAAAGGTGGATAGTAGAAAAAAAAAAATTGAATATCTGCGAAAGAGTTGAGAATTGAACCCATGATTCATTTGAACTTTTTTGTCACTCTGGAGGTGCGAAATTCACTGGCAAAGTTTGTGTCGTCAACTGCCTGACACCCTGTACATAAGCGAAGCTGATACATTTGTAAAATATCTGGCTATTAAATTATTTCTATTAGGCCATTTATTAGAAGCATGGTAAATAGATTAAAAAATTATAATTATTTGGTTCAGGAGATTTTGGCATCCTGTGTAAGAAACAGGCACTTTTATTTCTGGAAAAAATTATTTAAATTATATATTCTTTTATATTATTACATTTTTTACTGTTTAAAAGATTATCCTTAATTACCTTATATTTACAAAAAATTAAAAGTGTCATATGGTTGCCTGCTTTTCAAAGCCTACTTAACTTTAAAATTGTTACAACCTATGGTGTCAATATTTACAATGTTATTACGCTTCCTCTTACTTTGAGCAGGATTACTATAAAAAGTAAACCTTTTTAAAGATCATATTTCAAATATTAAGTTTTTTAACATTTGTGTATATATTATATAAGCCTTGATATATTTTTTATTTGTGTTATTATTTACTATATGTCCAACTTCTGGACTTTAACACCACGATCCGGCCCTCTTACGCTGAAAATACAATAAAAACAAGATTAAAATTGGCAGAGAAACTCTCATAATTAGTCCTCAGAGGAGCTAACTTGTAGAAGGGTCGAATGACCCGATTGAGAACAGGCCAAGTGAGTGATGTTAACACATGAACACACTTTTGGGCCAAAACCCATGTCTGACAAGCAGAGAAAGGTTGCTCGATGTGACCACCTAATTGAAAGGTGCAATTCCTTGGCTCCATATAGAGAGGAATGCCGCCTGATATAAGAATGTGCTTGATTGGGGCAGCAAGTATCTGGGTCCCCTGTTCCGATTCTTGGAGGAACATTACACATACATACATTTCTGCCTCGGATTACCAGCAAATACTTTGTGGCCAATATGGCACTAAGATTGCCGACATTTACAATAACTTAATAATGAACCCATTTGAATCAATTGTTTGGTGCTGCTATTATACATAGGTAGCAGTAACCTTTTGGTCACCTGAAACTACTGGCCTAATCTTAGCCCTCTACTTACTTCACAAAGGGCTTTTTTTTCTTTTTTCTTTTTTCTCGAGGGTTCTTAACAGCAGAGGTAATATCAACCCTCGGGGTGCCGTTGTTTTTTTTTTTTTTAAAAGCCCATTTGTAAGTATGTCGGGTTCAAATGCAGGGCCGCTGGATTCAAACCCGGGACCTTTACCTTACAGTGATGAGCGCCGTGTCAACGCCTAAACCGTTACAGCCACCGACACTCCCCCTCAAAGGGCTTATTGTCAAAGTTTCTCACATGGAGCATGTTCGGTGACCATGACACACCATAACCGAAAGAAATCAATAATCTAAATGGTTACAATTAGTAAGAATTTCAAGGAGTTTTTCATTTTACATTTTGAATCTGTACTGGGTCCACACTCGCGGGTTTAGATGTTATTCAAATGTGTTTTGACTCTGTGCCATCTTCAGAGAGGCATTGACTGTTATTGTCCAGTCGACCATATTATTGTCTATTTCTGTTTATATTTTTAACATGATTATAACAATTCCAAAAGTATAATATCCAAATAGTGGGTAGCCATGTGACTCATTGCCATTTCTACGTTTTTTATTTTGTTTTTATTTTATATAAAATTATGGCAATTATTAAGGATAATGATAAATATTAAAAAATATAATGTTATGGTTTAGATGTTATTCAAATATGTTTTGACTTTGTGCCATCTTCAGAGAGGCATTGTCTGTTATTGTTCAGTTGACCATACTACTGTCTATTTCTGTTTACATTTTTAACATGATTATAACAATTCCAATACTATAATATCCAAAAAGTGGGTAACCATGTGACTCATTGCCATTTCTACGTTTTTTTATTTTGTTTTTATTTTATATAAAATTAAGGCATTTATTAAGGATAATGATAAATATTAAAAAATGTAATCTGTTGGGTGTCACAGATGAAAAACCACTTTAAATTACCTTTTGCATATTATCGTCAATTAAATTTCCATGGGCTCTGCCTGGATTTGAATTGTAGTAAATGGTCCTCCAAGTATAAAAAAAATTATTTACAGAAATAAAAGTTCATGATTATGGCATAATGATGTCCACATTTTAACACAAGTAAGTCTAATTTTTATTCTTCATATTTACCTCCTTACAATAAATGGCTCAATAAAAATAATTTAATTGAAATAATCCATAATGGAATAAAGAAGGACAACAAAATGAAAAGAAGAATAGTTCAAGTCAGGAAGAAACAATAACTAGCAATTAAGATTTCACCCACCTATGATTCTTCATCAAAATCATTGCGATTATTAAATCATGGAACATCAAGAATGAAATCAACTTAAAACAACCCAATGGGTACCGCCTGATACCAGATAGATTTCCCAAGGAGTTTCCCATGAAAACCTGTTCTTTGTATTACTCTAATTAATTTTGCAGAATTTTGTCTTAATATGTGCCAAAAATATGAAATATAACAAAGATAAAATTTTTCCTTGGAAGTCTGATGATAGTCAGAGGAAAATAATACTTCAAAAAAATCACAATCAAAAAAGAATGCCCAGAGTTATTGCAGTTGTGAACATATTCACTTATTTTCCTTGATGCACAGGCATTTCATAAATTCTAGGTTGATGCCTATGAAAAGCTCAAAATCACATGAAATTTAAACAAGAGTTTTACTAGAAAAAATTATACTTATTCACAGTTGATTCAAACTGGCATATCCTAAGTATATTACGTTGATCATACTAATATAACAAAAAACTAAATTTTGTTGTTTTTATTCAGACGTTTATTACTCACTGGGCTCAGGCTGTGTTTGTATAGGAGCTCCAACTCCACCAGTCGGTGGATAAGAATTCGGTGGTGGGACAAAACCCGACGTCGGTTGAGGATAACCTTGTTGCAGCAGCTGTTGCCCAGGCGCTGGCGGATAATTCTGAATCGGTACAGGTTGGTACCCAGGTGGTGGATAAGAGCCATCTGCTGGAGGGTAGCCCTGTGATGAATGGTAGCCTTGTGGTGGAGGGTACCCCTGTGGTGGAGGGTATCCTTGTGGCGGAGGGTATCCTTGTGGAGGAGGGTATCCTGTTAATGAAAACACACATTTATAATTGTCATGACAATTTACAATGGATGAATGTCCAAGAGCATATATTATAACTAGGTTTTAACCTAATGTTCTTATCTGGTATTTTAACCATTAATACAATATTAAGAGATTATATACAGATGAAATACAATGTCCTACAACTCCAATAAACTGTTATATACTAAATAAATTTGAAGGATAGGTAAATTCAATATCACATCAATCAAAAAAGAAACATTTACCCAGCTTTTAACAGCTCTATTATTTTTTATAATTACTCTATTATTTATTGGAATTTGAATTACAGTCCTCATAGCGAGGTAAACCTTAATCCAGCGTTAGACTTTGTTCTTGTCCATCCTTTGGGGTTGAAGACAAGTAAAATAACAAAACCACCACTGAAAATGACAAGAAGCCAAAACAATGAATCAATTATACGTATTTAAATCTTTTAATTATGTATTTCATTAACAAATTAATTTATTTTCAAAGTTTTTGTGTAATTGACAGGCATATCTTATGACAAAGTCAGTTCTGAGATATTGATGACAATTTCACGATTCAATGCAACTGTTTGTGCGTCAACCACTATTTTATTATCATCACATATACAAAATGATAAATCCAGAAATAAATAATATTTAGTTATTTGGAAAGGGAATTATTATGCCCGTGTCACTGACTAAAATACCTAAAGCATAAGATGACAAAAATTTTCTGTTTGCAATTTTATTAGATATCGGGCTGTCAACAAGATCCTCGGAAGTATGATTTTGAAGACCATGAGAAGGAAAATATTTAATCAATTCTTACACACAAAAAATTACTATGGGAACTAGCAATGCAGTTTTGGTCTATCAGATATGTTTAAAAATTTTAGTAAAAATAACATTGTGAAATTCGTCATGGGTCAGCCATGTGATGGGCCTGTATTGTGATCCTTTCGATCATTTTTGCCTGCCAATTTTTGCCGTTTTGGTCTATCAAATAGATATGAACTTGTCACCATCTTGAATGATTGGTTTCACGAATCATTTAAAAAAAATAATGTTGTCAACTTCAACTTGGGCTGCTGAATATGCGACTGTATTTTGGCTTTTCTATCATTTTTATGGGTTAATTCTTTCCGTTTTGGTCTACCATATATTTAAACTTCTTTTCACCTTAAATGGTTGGTTCCACCGAGCATCTGGCAAAAATATCTTTGTGAAATTTACACTTCTGGTCATGTAGCGACAAGCCTGCATTTTGGTCCTTTCCAATCATTCCTACTTGCCAACCCTTGTTTTTTTGGTCTGTCAGAAGTGTTTCAGCTTCTCACCTTATTGAGTGTGATTGGTTTGACCAAACATTTCTAAAAATGACATTGAAAAATTTTAAGGACTGCCATGTGATGGGCCAGTATTGTGATCCTTCCAATCATTTTTGCCTGCCAATTCTTGCTGTTTTGGTGCAGTTAAAATTTTAGTAAAAATAACACTGTGAACTTCAACTTGGGCTGCTGAATGAAGCGACTGTATTTTGGCTTTTCTGATCATTTTTATGTGTCAATTCTTCCCGTTTTGGTCTACCCATATGTTTAAACTTCTTTTCACTCTAAATGGTTAGTTCCACCCAGCATTTGGCAAAAATATCTTTGTCAAATTTACTCTTCTGGTCTGTGGAATGTCAAGCCTGCATTTTGGAACTTTCTGATCATTTCTACTTGCCAACCCTTTTTTTTGTCTGTCAGAAGTGTTTCAGCTTCTCACCATATTGAGTGTGATTGGTTTGACAAAACTTTTCTAAAAATGACATTGAGGAAATTCCTTTTAAGGTCTGCCCTGTATTGTGATTCTTCCGATCGTTTTTGCCTGCCAATTCTTGCTGTTTTGCTCTATCAGATACGTATAAACTTGCTACCATCTTGAATGTTTGGTTTGGCAAAGCGTTTAGTAGTAATAATGTTGTGAAATTCATCTTGGATCTGCCGAATGATGTGACTGTATTTGGGCTTTTCAGATCGTTTTTATGTTTTATGTTTCAACTTCTCACCATAATGAATGTGATTGGTTTGATGAAACATTTCTAAAAATGACATTGAGAAAATTCTTCTCCCATGTGATGGGCCAGTATTGGGATCCTTCCGATCATTTTTGCCTGCCAATTCTTGCTGTTTGGTCTATCAGTTATGTATAAACTTGCTATCATCTTGAATGGTTGGTTTGGCAAAGCATTTCTAAAAATGACATGGAGAAAAATCCTTTTAAGGTCTGCCATGTGATGGACCTGTATTGTGATCCTTCCGATCATTTTTGCATGCCAATTCTTGCTGCTTTGGTCTGTTAGAAGTGCTTTGGCCATTCGCCAAAATCACTGGTTTGTTTTACACCTTTGTATTTTAAAAAAAAAGTTCTTAAGATTTACAATGAACCATATGGTTGTGGTTTTATAAGGACCAGGCCATTTCAATAAAGAATTACTATGTTTTACCCGAAAATAAACACTTGACCACACCCTTACAACCAATACTGAAAATACTTCAAAAATAGGTAATTTCTGCAGTGATAACACTCATTAAAAATGAACTTGATAAATACTTGTCAGAAAAAATAAAACAAAAAAATGAAATAACGGAATACTTTTTTTTTACCTGGATAAGATTGTGAATTCTGATACATTGATAACGACAAATTTAAAAGTCTATCTCTTGCTTTGATCGCCTAGAAAAACAGCCATAAATTAACGAAAATAAGACGGTCCGTCACGTTTATTGTCAGTCAGGTAATTTCTTACTTCTTACGTTATTTGATCGTCTAAATCCCCGGAAAGACTGTGCAACAGTTTATAAATAGCAAAACAAATTTTATCGCAGTTCTAGATATCTACAACTATCTACCACGTCGCATGATTGTGCCTCCGCTTTTCAAAATTCAGACTTAAATTTTTTTATAGTCCATACTTTAAACCATCCCTAAACTTTAAATAAACCTGGTGTCAGGGTTTTTATATATTTTTAATAAACATACACTATGACTTACGTCCTCTAATTCTCTCTGTCTTTGCAAATAAGTATACAGTTTTTATAAAGACTAAATAAATAGTCGACAGCTTGGCAGACAATCAATAGAAAATGTAATTAAATTTATACGTTTGTAATTATGTCAAATAAAACTACAGTTATAGCAATATAGTTTGACCCTTTTGACCTGACGCGTTTAGGTTTTTCTATTTTCGATAGTTTATACTCTGACTCTCCCTGCTTATATCCTTGATACAGTACGATGTACTCTTTGATTCGATAACATTATTAATGTTTGTTGGTTAACGATCATTTTGGTCTGTCAGGTCTGTAAGGGTAGGCACACTGATTTACCACTGAAGATGGCGTTAAACTATAGGTTCATCACTTATTCCTCAAGGAGTAATCTCACACCATAATTCTGGTAAAGTGACAAATACTTTCTTAAAACAAATATCAATTTTCGTCCTTGCTTCTTTTTTTGTTGGATATTTCTCGTCTGGATTGTAAAAACTTTTCCACATCTTTATTTTCTACAAATTTCCATCAATTTTCTTTCACCTGTAGAAAATTTAAGTTACCAATTAGCTATCTATTATTAAAAATGAATTCTGTACCCGCTGGGTAAAAGTGTAAATATAAAAAATGCAACTTTTTCAGAATTGCGATTTTCAAGAATTTTGGTACAAATCCGATTTTTGTAGTAACGTTTTTTCGTTTTCCTTCACCCGGTTTTTATATGTTTCTACATTAATGATCACTTCTGATAAAGAAGAATAAATAGTGGACAGCATGGCAGAGGTACAACAGTAATTTAATAATTCAATTTAAACCACATCCCTGATTCTGGTATAGTTTGGTCGTTTTGGCCTGACGCATTTGAACTTTTTGCTATTTTCAGTGTTTTATTCACCTGCGACTACTCAAGTCAATGGTTTGTAATACTTTTTTTGTAATTAATTAATTCAATGGGAGTTTCAACATGCGGCCTATGTGCCAAATGAATCCAGCAGCTTATATTGCCTGTAGTTGTGGGTTTTCTATAAATGTCTATTTCAATTAAGTTATTTATTATGGACAGTTTTCCGTCTAAAAAGTTTAAACTATCATCTTTTATTATTTATTGCCTATGTAAAATTAATACTTGGGTGTAAAATTCGTTTTCGAACGTTTAAAATTGAGCAGCATTACTTAAGATTCTCATTGTCGCTTTGGAGCGTTCTTTCTTGTAATTCATGTCGTGAGAAGTGTTTGTAACTCCTTTAGCCTGATGATGAGCGTTTAATGCTCGAAATCCGGATCGTTGTAAATTTGTGAATAGAAAGTGAATCTACATGATGATGATGAAACTAGGAAGCGGGGTTTGTGCTTCCCAGGCACTGCACCCTTCTGGCTTATTGTACCTTCCTAGTTCCATTGTTCAGTATAATCGACTCAATTCTTGTTTTCAGAAGTACTAGGTCAGTGTCTGTTGCTGTACAATTTCATTTCCTAGGTTTTTCCTGTATGTTAAGTTAAATCTCCATTGAGCCGTTGCTGCGCATTCGAAGATGATATGGGCGGCTGTTTCCTTCACCTCATCTGCTGATGGGATCATCGTTCTATATGCCCATGTTGTGTAGATGTTATCTCAGATGCCAGTGACCGGTTAGCAGTCCTATGACTCCACTGAGTCCAACCCTCTCCAAATGCAACAGTGAGTTTGCCAATCTTGGTAAGGGTTATTTCATCATGTTTACTGTGTCTAGCGCCGCTAGAGTTTATCCACTTCAGAAATTTACAAACTCACCCCACGTTCATCATTTCTCAGCTTAGTTAATTCTTGAGATCTGGATTCTCCATTCTGCGATGGAGGATTATGTATTTGTTGTTGTTATCCTAAGTATAGGTTCGGGGCCTATGTGTGGTCTTGCAAATCCTCCTCTGGCCAGTGTGTCTGCCTTCACCCAAAATGTGTGTCTTGACACCCAAGACTAGTTTGTTGTGATTTCTTTTTCAGGCTAATGCTTTAATAGCTGGTTGGCTATCCGACCATATGAGGATTTTTTTGGCCAGTGTAAACTCTTTTAAAATTTTCTAAGGCACAAGCGTTAATGGCATGCCTTTCTGCTTGCAAGGCCGAAGTGTATTTTCGAAATGAGTTTGATTGATCAAAATCTTCATACGCCCATGTTCATCATTTCTAAGCTTAGTTAATTCTTGAGATCTGGATTCTAGCAAGCAGACTAAACTTAGCTTGTACGGCTCTCTTAATAATGGAGAAACTAGAAAAAAGTGAGCTGTGGCTTTAGGTTAAGATTTCTTTTGCCAGTGTAAACTCTTTTAAGATTTTCTTGGGCACAAGTGTTGATGGCATGTATTTCTGCTTGAAAGATCGAAGTGTATTTCCCTAATAAACACCCGATCCGATCCATATACTCACCCCATTTTCATAATTTCTAAGCTCAGTTAATTCTTGACGTCTGGATTCTAGCAAGCAGACTAAACTTAGCTTGTACAGCTCTTTTAATAATGGAGAAATTAGAAAAAAGGGAGCTGTGGCTTCAGACGTTCAATAATCCTTCAGTTCGTAATTGAAGTTGTCAACCGTGTCTTTAGGTTAAGATTTCTTTTGCCGGTGTAAACTCTTTTAAGATTTTCTTGGACACAAGCGTTAATGGCATGTATTTCTGTTTGAAAGACCGAAGTGTATTTCTCTAATGAACTTGATTGCCCAAATACATGAACAAAAAACACCCGATCCGTTCCACATACTCACCCCATTTTCATAATTTCTAAGCTCAGTTAATTATTGAGATCTGGATTTTCCATTCTGCGATTGAGGAGTCACTATTTGTTTTTGTCATCGCAAGTATAGGGTCGGGGCCTATGCATGGTCTTGCAGATCCTTCTCAGGCCAGTGCGTCTGCTTTTTCATACCTTCGAATCCTGGCAACCAAGATGTTGTTTTGAAATAATATCTTGGGCTTGAACAAAAAAACAACTGATTCTATATCTGCACACTTACCCCATCTTCATCATTTCAAAGCTTAGTTCATTATTGAGATCTGAATGTAAACAAGCGGCAAATTGAGCATCTGTGGGACTCTTGATACGAATGAGAATGAATGAATGAATGTGAAAATCGTGTTGTGGTGTGATTTGAATTGTGACGTATCCGGGTGGTTTGAGCGGGGCGGCGAGAGGGCGCTGGTGTCGGACGATTCTCGAATCGAGTCGAGTCTTGCCCGGTGACGGTAGCCAGAAAAGTCGAGTGGAGAGAACGTGAAAGATGGCGACCGATGTGGACAAGTCGGACATCGCCTGGTAGTCGTAATTGTGGTGTCACCGTTTCTCCGGGGCGGACTATAATGTCAAATAGTGTTTCCGAGGCGTGTGGTGTTTAAACAAGGGTGGTTCCGTCGTGCTCCAGAGTCGGAAAATGCGCGAATTCAAGGTGGTCGTGTTGGGCTCGGGCGGGGTTGGGAAAAGTGCTCTCACCGTCCAATTCGTCTCGGGCTGCTTCATGGAGAAGTACGACCCGACGATCGAAGACTTTTACAGGAAGGAGATCGAAGTGGACAACTCGCCCTGCGTCCTCGAAATCCTCGACACAGCCGGCACGGAGCAGTTCGCGAGTATGCGCGATCTCTACATCAAAAATGGCCAGGGCTTCGTCGTCGTCTACTCGCTCACCAACCACCAGACGTTCCAGGACATAAAGACGATGAAAGAGCTCATCACCCGGGTCAAAGGGTCCGAGAGGGTGCCCATACTCCTCGTGGGCAACAAGGTCGACTTGGAACACCAGCGCGAAGTGCCCACCCTCGAAGGCAGCTCCCTCGCCCAGATCTGGTCCTGCCCTTTCGTCGAAGCCAGTGCCAAAAACAGGACGAACGTTAACGAAGTGTTCGCCGAAATAGTCAGAGAAATGAACTTCAGCCCGGAAAAAGAAAAGAAAACATACTGCTGTTGTACGGTGCTATAAAAGGACATATATTCATACGTTTTAATAAGTATACATACAACTTATACATACATATTTAAATAAACAAATCTAGCTATTTACCTAAATTTGTAAATATTTTATTATAATAATCACTCGTTAGTTTTCAAACAGTCGATTTCGTCTTCTTCTTTTTGTTTGTTTTTCATTTCCATTATAAGAAACGACGGGGGAAATATCGTTTTATGTTTGTACATTGATTCTTAAAAAACAAAAAAAAATCAAATCAATCCAGGTTTATTAGCATTCTCGATCCGATGCTCATCATGTCCACCCCCACTCACAAAATAGTCATTTCTCACAGAGCTTTTTTTAAATTCAGTACATCTTTTTATTAAAATTGTTTTTACTGTTAAACATTTAAATTAACTTTTTAAATTTTCACACTTATCTATAACATTTCACATTTATTCTCTAATTTTTTTTTCATGTGGGTGGGGGTTTATTAATCTCCACGCCTAGACGTTGCAAATTTTTTTTATACCAAAACCGTTTTCAAAATCACAACGGAAAATGGAAAAAAACCGAAAAAATAAATTCAAAATTTAAAACTTCCTAAATTATATTCGACCAATTGTTCTGTGATTGTCAGTGAATGGAGTAGCCTGTTGTCCTCGACCCGAGTCTAAAGACAAAAGTAAACAATAATTATTCGAAATCTTATCGCGCTAGATATCAAAAGGGGGTTCGATGGATGAGTTTTCGAATTTACAATTTTAAATTTTTAAAAAATCTAAGGTTTTATTTAAAAAAAAAATCTCTTTTAGGAAAGGTTATCTTGATTTCAAACGGGAATCGTCGCTCAGTGATGACGCATTTCGCTTCCCTAGAATTTATTAAACCTGTATGATTCAAAAAACAAATAATAATTATATCTTTTAGTTTTTTTTGTAATATCCGTACCTTTGAACGAGATTTCACAAAATTTCACTAAAAACGAGTGTTCTAATTTAAAAAAAAAAACAGTTTGACCCATAAATTGTTTTCTTTGTTGGGATAGTGTCTGTGTACAGCCAGGGAAGAGATTTTCAATAAAAATGTAAATATTTTGTCAATTGTGGGGAAAAGTAGAAATTTTTTTAATGAGTATTATTTTATATACAGGGAAAGATTTTCGCTTCCTTTTTAAAAATTAATCAATAAACGATCCGTGTCCATTTGCCCCGTTTTTACTGGATGGTATTTGTACAAAAAAAAAAAAAAAGAAAAAAATTGTGGGGTTTTTATCAAAAGCTAAATTGACAGTTTCGCATTACAATAAAATGTATTTTTTCAGACAAATGATTTTTTTGGAAATTTGTAGGGTGAGAGGAAAAGCGATTAGATTTTTTATAAAGAAAGACTGAAATATATGTACCAACTTTTTTGTTTTTGTCGAAGATTTTTTTATTATTATATGTGATTTTTATTTTGAACGTTGTTTTAATCATTCTTGAAAAGTTTTTGGGTGGTTGAAAGAAAATACCAATATATAAGAAATATTTTCCTTGAAAAAAAAAAAAATTGTACTGAATTGTAATTCAAATTTAAACAGGTATAACAGGTAAATTTGATCTTTTTTTAATGGAAATTTATAAATAATTTTTAAATCGAACCACATCTGGCCTAACTTTTGTTTTGTCTACATGGCCTACATTCTCTTATATTTTTTATTTTTGAAATTACAACAAATCAGCAGTAGATGAAACAAAAAATAGAATCAAAATTGAAAAAAAAGTTTCTTTAATTGTAAACTGTGATAATATTAAGGAGAAAAACTTAATAGTCTGCTTTATGAAGAATTTAAAAGGGAAAATATAAAAAAAATTATAAAAAAAGGCGACACAAATGTGAATGTACATTTATATACGTTTTAAAATTGTCACGAACTTTCAATCAAAAGTCAAAATTAATTAACTTATAAAATCGTTCTTTTAAAAAATTTATTCAAACACTTTAACATTGCAGTAATTGAACATATCTTTTATATGTAATAAAACAGAGTGTGGACCACAGGGATGAAGCTACCTTGTTGTAAAGTTGGTCTTATGGAACACTTACAATAAATATAAAATGGTAATAAATTGCCTGTAGAATTTAAAAAAATGGTAAAAGCACCGTGGGAAAGGAAAATAGATTGGACACTCCCTTCGATTTTCTTCAAGAATTGGCGAGGACGACCCTGAGGGATGGAAAGACCAAAGATTTGTTGTGATTGATAAATTGTCGTATTGTTAATATATTTTATTCAAAAGAAGGAAAAAACACGAAAAGGCCTAAAGGGAAAGCGAAGGTTGTTTTGTTTACAACTGAACAGAGCTAATTTTTGAGATTCCGCGTTTTAAGATTAAAAAATATATATATATGATAGTCGCCTTTATTACATTTTTTTAGATCTCACTTGGATTTTGCCATGACCCAATAAAATACAAACAAAAATCGAAAAAAAGTTACTAAGGGGTAAATACAAAAAATAATCGCACATAGTCAGTGTGTTTCTTGGAATGGAAAAATGAAAAGTGTAAATATTTTATACATTTTGTATTATGTGCTATTATATTAGTTTCTTTATTTTTCAAATGTATTATTATTTTTACTGTACATTGTGTAAAGTTTTTATAAAAAGAACATGTGTATAGTAGTGTGTACACATACACACAACACACACACACACACACAAAAACACATACACACCTAAAAAAAAGAAAAAAAAAGATTTCATATGTCGTGTCCCTCCTATTACTTTTTTATGATCTTTGACAACCACTGCCAGTGGATTTTGTATACCTAAATGTTAATATTAAAAAAAATGCTTTTTGTAAGAATTTCGAGGGATACTAAATTGTAATTGTATCATATTGGAGAGTATTATGTTTTAATACATGGTTTTGTAATAAAAATTTTGTCTTGTCATTCCATTCCATCTTGATATAACAGTTCAATAGTTCGTAATAGTGGAAAATGCCCAGGAAAATTAGTCCCGAGCCAAAATTTAGAAATGCCAACACTTATTTCAAACAGTTTAAATTTTATTCTATATTTTAATTATCTCTAGATCTGGGAGGGAATCACATTTATAAACAATAGTTTATTGTAGGACTGAAATGCTAGATTATCTTGGTTTATTTTGATTACTTATTGTCATATTCAAAAATCGAAAAGATAGGATTTATGATAATGGATTACATAAATCACCTTTTATCTCAACACATTTGCAATTAAAATTACGAATTATGTAATTATTTACTTTTTTACAAACTTAAAAAATGTCTAGGTAGCAATATAAAATATTTGGTTGTGAAATTTATGCTTAGCTTGATGTCTGCAAAACCGTTTGGGTTTTTTGTCATCTTAAAAACATTTTTGTGGTTCGTGGCGATAAGTTTTCAAGCAGGGAGAGGCAGGCACAGTAGTCAGTACTGGTGGCTGTTAATGTGTCTGCCTTTCCCTACTTATAACCTTGATGCCGCGTATTGAAAATGGCGAAAAGGAGAAACGTACCCGACAGACAAAAATCATCGTGTACGACCAACCTTTCATCTCTAAGAGACGTTAGGTTCATAATATCTAGTCTTGATCTGGTATTTGTGTTTCAGGAAAAATAATTTATAACACTGCATCCAGTCCGTAAAATAAATTATTTTCGAGAAAATTAAAATTAACTGATCTCAACTGGTGTCATAGCAGGCAGATTCTTAAGAGGGATGAAATAATTGTTTTTAAAATTGGCCCCTCTCTCTAGGCCTCTTATTCGTAAGAGGCAATTGAATATCTTAATTTCAGTATATTACATCTATGTTTGAATAGCTAAGACGATGGTGATATAACCACCGAAAGCGCGGCAATTATCAACTTGCTTTTGTTAGATCATCCTTTCATAGGGATGTTTACCTGTTATTACACAACTGTGATTATGAATTAAACAATGTTTAAAGTTCTTAGAAGTCAGCTGAATTTCAGTGTCTAAAATCAATTCTATTTATCAGTTTGTGTAGGGTTAGAAAAATAGAATAGGTTGTACTGATTGTACTAACTACTAATCAATCTAAGGATTTCTTAATTATTCTTTTGAGCATAAGCACCGAACGGATTTTTCTTCTCTAGGTGAGAAACTGGAACACATCAGTTTCGAAACTATATTTTCTTCCCTCCATTTCTGCATATAATAATGGTGTTATGTTCAAACTTATGCAATCCGCCACTTATTAGCGTTGTTGCCCAAGCCCTGGGAATAAGAAGTCGTCAGGTCTCCAAGTCTCAAAAGTGTACGGACCTAGGGAAATTGCTTTCCTAAGGAAAACGCAACTAAGAACAAAAGACAAAAGCGGCCGTGATTGCGGAATTACAGCAAGGTTACCAGGGACTACACAAATCTTTATAAGGTCCGATTTGGATGAACGTAAACGTCTGAAAGTAGTTTCAAATACTAAAATTGGGTGATGAACGTATTCCATTGTTTCTGATCATTTTAGCCTGCCTATCCTCTCTGTTATATGACCTTTCGCACGCATCAAGGCTTTTCACAAATTTAAGTTATGTGTTTAAGCGCCTGCCTCTCCCTACTTATATCCTTGATGTTTTGCGATGAACATTTAGAAATGCCTTGGCAATCACTTTTACATAAGTAGAAACTTGAAAAGTAGAATGGGAAAAGTTTACATTTTGGAAATTATCAATTAAATGATGATCGAGGATGATCGTTTCTGGGCGAACTTTTCTTTTTGAAGTTTGGTTGCCGTTCATTTAGCTTATCTAGCTATTTTGATCTGCTGGACACGTTACGTTAATTCAGAGGTTGGTCTGTGCGAGTGCCTCTCCCTGCTTATAGCCTTATACTACGCTCTACCAAAATGATAGGAAACACTAGACATTCTTATATAAACTATTTTAAACTTAGAAATATTTGATCTTACCTTATGCGTCTGAAGGCGAGTAATCATTAAAATGTATGATGTCATCTTGAAGTCTGTACGGTTTTGAATCTGTAATTTGGCCGATTCCCATGATTTTGGATTGTCTATCCTCGATCGTTCTGCCTCTGAGTGGTAAGTGTGAGCTTGCCTCTCCCTGCTTATTACCTTTACAACAAGCTCTATCAAAATTACAGGAAACAATCTAGAAATTCTTATGTAAACTATTGTAAACAGAAATTGAACATATTAAAATTTTTATGTTTCCTTATTCGACCAAAGGCGAGGAAACATTAAATCGTGTTACCTAATCTTGATGTTTTAAGGGTTATCAACCTAAATTTGGTCGTTTCTTATAATTTTGGTCCAGAATTACTGGAAACGACGAATAGAATAGATATATTAGAATGGAAACAATTAGGTGCCATATGTTTTCAATGGGAGTAAACATTAAATTTTATCATCATGTACAGGTTAGACCTGACCGTGGCCAGAATACAATTCCTTACTTCAAGGGAAAGTCAAGAGTACACTATCCAAAGTTGACATCGTGGAGGGGTAATGTAGTGTCGATAGAGCACAATTATTATGATAGACTCAAACAATCAAAAACTATCAAATCTCATAGGTAAATGTAAACAAAATTTCTTTGCAGGTGGTCACGATATCACCATTATTGGTTTTCTCACGATACTATATAAGAAAGTCTTCTTCATCCGTGATCCGTACGGAATAGTTTAAAAAATAATGAAAACCCTGAAGGGGTCAGGAAGCAGACAGGTTTATTGTACTTTTGACAAACTCTCGTTATGCAAATTGTCATTGTTGATTGTGCGACATCACGGAATGAAGACGTGTCACGAAAATGCACAAATTTTACATCCAAACACTGGCATACATAGATATTATATGATGGCCTAATTATCGATTACGGATAAAAGAATGATTTAATATTATTTTCCCAAGGAAGTACGTGTAATCACGACAGGAAACGTGTAGAAAAACAGTGGGGTGCGCAAAGAGTGATAACTATGTTAGAATTCAACGAATAAAGCATTAAACAATCAGTATTAATTCGTCTAATAAGTATTAATAGATTAATCAAATGTAAGTGAAACAATATATTAATCTTCATAAATCGATAAGTTATCTAATGGTATTAACAAGATTTTTTTGTAGGTTTATGTATGGTATATATATATATATATATATATATAATACACTAGACACTTGAAATTCTCATATTCCTGAAGGTGTCTGTGATCTGTGTCCAGAATTAAGGTGTATTTCCTGGGCGGAGTGAACAAAAAAAAAAGAAAAAAAAAGAACAAAAGGATGTTCATCAGCACATATTGTTACGCTGACACGTTTGTTGAAAAAGTTGTACGGCAAAAATCAAGTCGACGAAAGGATCCATTTGTCAGTTGGCAAAAGACATGTTGGCAACAATTCTTCTGCAGAGAGAAAATTTGTATTAATGATTGATAGAGTGGGCAAGGTTGTCGACCCACGCAGGTCCGACTGGTTCCGAGTTGTTGGGCCCTCGGCGAAGACCTTGGAGATCTTTTAATCGCTTGCTCGGAAGCTGGAGGTGTGGCTGATACCACACTGCACCGTCCGCACATTCCCTTTTCTTGCAGTATTGTGCCCGATTGGGCCAAATACAATTACTGTATGAAAAACTCACAGTTACAATGTTTATTGTAAGTTCAAACCTCTGCAGAAGCATGTGTTAAACTTAATACGAAATGGAGATCAAGCAGCTGCTAGTGGACGTTAGGTAGAAACGGAGGGTATAAAGAGGTAATAAACATTTGGGACAGCTATCTATAAGGTCGACATGGTTTTCACAAAATACAACTAAAGTTGGGATTAAATGGAAAATATAGTGGGTTCTTCATTTATGCTCTCCAGTTTTTCGTCCAGTTCCCCTAATTTAGAGACACGTTCAGTTTGTTAGTCGTGAATTCTGATCTAAACTGAACGATTAACTGAACTGACCGAGTAACCACACGTTCAGTTTTTTGTAAAGTTTTCCTATTTTAGTGTTTTGTACACCCGCTCAGTTTATCTGCCAGTTAACCTGATCCAGATCAGAAGAATCCAAACTGCGTAACCTCAGCTCAGTTTTTGTAAAGTTTTACGATTTTTAGTGTTTTCTACACCCGCTCAGTTTATCTGCCAGTTAACCTGATACAGATCAGAAGAATCCAAACTGAGTAACCACAGCTTAGTTTTCCGTCCAGTTTATCCATTTTTAATGATCACACCCGCCCAGTCTGTATACCTGTAACCTATCCAGATCAGAAAAACAAACTTAATGATTAATTGATCTGAACGTGTAACAACAGCTCAGTTTTTGTTGTTTCTCCACTGTCCATTTTCTCTGTTTTTAGAGCTCCATACAAAAAAAAAGTTGAAAGTTAACCTGAATCAGATCGGAAAAGTAAACTGAACCACTAACCGAACTGAGCGTGAGTAACCACAGCTTAGTTTTTATCCAATATCTCAATTTTTCGTATTCCATACATGCCCAGTTTATCTGTTGCTTTAACTGAATCGAGATCAGAGGGATAAAGCCACAGCGCAGATTTTCGTCCAGTGTGACCATGTTAGGGACATAAACAAGCTCAGTTTGTACATTTTAGGATTCATCAGGTCTGCTGCGAAATGTGTCTCCAAATTGGACAAATAAACTGAAGGAATAACTTTTTTTTTTAATATACGCTCAGTTAACCTGAATCCAGATTGGAAACTGAACGATTAATGGAACTAAACGTTAACCACAACTCAATTTTTTTACAATATCTCATTTTTTCGTATTCCATGCATGCTCAGTTTGTTTGTTGGTTAAAGTGAATTCAGATCAGAGGGATAAAGCCACAGCGCAGATTTTCGTCCAGTCTGTCCATTTTAGGGACATATACAGCTCAGTTTGTCTGCTAGTTTGTACATTTTAGGATTCATATACACTTGGTCTGCTGCAAAGTGTCTCCAAATTGGACAAATAAACTGAAGGAATAACTGATTGAGACATTTCGGTCGGTTTCTTCATTTTTTTTAAATATACGCTCAGTTAACCTGAATCCAGATTGGAAACTGAACGATTAACGGAACTAAACGTTAACCACAGCTCAGTTTTCGTCTAGTATCATAATTTTTTCATTCAGTTATGTAGTTTATAATTTCTAAAATCAGTACGTTAGTAAAGTTAGACCGCAAAAGATTTTATAATAAAATAACAAATTAAGTATTGCTCAAAAGTTATCAACTCGACCAGCTGTAATAGTATCAAGACTATTGTTACAGGAGAAATTTAGTGAGAAAATCTGAGAAGGAATTCTCGAGCCTGGGGAAGGATTCTATCGTTCTAATTACCGATTTGCCTCAATGGATCAAAGCGTTTCAGTTTTCCCAAAAAGCGAAATATAATCTCTGCAATCTGCTAAATTCACGGTGCAGAAATTCCACCCGTCGCATACAACGCATCTAAAGGAAGTCGTTTAATATTCAAAAGTCAATGGATAATGCACTGTTCTAAAAAGATACGAAACAATGTAAAAGGTCACGAACAGAAAAGGATCGATGATATGATTTTAAAATAACTGGAATTGGCCCCTTTTTTTATTGTCCCTGTATAATAGATAAATAACGGATTAGTGGCATTTAAATGATATTGAATTTAAATGACTGAATTCAATCTTAATCTGCCTAAGAGTTATTGTTTGGGTGATGCAGCCGTCCTTTCAAAATGTCTGTCAGATTAACTGAATCGGACTTTCTATTATTAGTATTACTATCCTCGCTGTTGTGGCCTGCCAAGCGCGTTTTGGTTTCTTGACATCTTCAGTGGTGGATCTTTTTAATTTTTGTTTAATCGGGTCTTTACGACCAAACTATAGGTTCATCACTTCACATTCCTCTAGAGGAAATCTGACAAAATAGACTTGCTTATTTAGCTATTTAGCCTATTTGGCTTACAATCTATGCCTAATAAACTTTATATTAGAGCTTCTGTAAAAATCAGACGGTAATCTAACTAATGACTCGTTTACTGAGCTAGTTCTAAGATTTTTGACTCTCGCTGAACACTCAGGCAATTCTTTTTTAGCATCTTCGCCTAATGAAAGAGAGGACGTTGCAAACCTATTAGAAACGAACTCTACATTACGTCACGTTTAATCCAGCTAGCTTGCACGTGTTGAACTGCTTCCATACCATCTGGCCCCTCCTTTTGTGAACCAAGGTTGTCAAATGACCTACTGTAGTGTTTTGAAGAAATGCCAGTTCGTAAATACTACTCTGTAGTAGTGAGGCACATAAAAAGGGTCTGTTTTGGTATTGATTGTTTTTCTATTTTATTCAAAACTAAGAACTATAAACTAACGACGTTCCTGTTGAGAGGCAATTGTCGAATGGCAGGTGTATTAATGGAAAATTTAAAATTGTCGACATATTTAGAAATCGAAATACTTTTTCCACAAACTCTACCTTATTCAGCCATTCAGCCAATATATTATGTGGTAGTTTGGTCAGTTCCGATATGTTTGGCCTTCATATCCACGCTGTTTTATCCTGTCGGCAGGGTTTGTACACATGCCTCTCCCTGCTTATATCCTTGATGTTCTGCAATAAACGTTACGAAATGTCGAAACGTGGCTAACACTTTAACGTAAGCAAGAGAAAAAACCTTAAAAGTTTACATTTTGACAATTGATGATTTAGGATAATCGTTCCTAGCGGAACATTTCTTTTTGTAGTTTGGTCGTTTTTTTCATTTTTTTCGGCCTTATATATTTTGATATTTTGATCTATCGAGCGCGTTTAGGCTTTCCGTCAACATCAATGATGGGTCTGTGCGCTTGCCTTTCCCTGTTTATAGCCCTCACATCACGCTTTACCCAAAATGATAGGAAACAATCAACAAAGTCGTATATAGACTATTTTAAACTTAGAAATGGTTCTATCTTGCCATATGCGACGAAAGGCTAGTGAATATTGAGTTGAATGACCTCATCCTGAAGTCTTCAGGGTTACGAACGTGTAATTTGGCCGTTTTCCTTCAGTTTGGTCCAAAATAATCGGAAACGACGAATCTAAGAATTTTTTATAGACTATTTCACATTTAGAAAGATATCGTCATATTCGACCAAAGGCGAATAGACATTAAATTGTTTGGCCATCCTCTTGAGGTCTGCGGGGTGATGAATCTCTAGGTCAGACTTGCCCGTGGCTGATATACACGGGTTTTTAAAGTTACATACAATGGTTCTTATTAAAAAGTTTACAACTATTCATTATGAAATACCGAGGTCAATTTCGTGCAGAAGGGAAAGTCTGCCTCTCCCTGCTTATATCCTTGATATCGCGCAGTTAAGACTGCCAAATGCGTCGGACCACAACAGCGAAATAGGCAGGCCAAAATAAGAGAAAACTACCAAAATTCAGGTTTAACACGGGGTATAAAATGTTAAAATTATAACACATCTAATGAAACTGAAGATGTCTGTCAGACTCATTCCGGCTTTTCAACACTGGCATCAAGGATTCAAGGAGCACCCGTGAAGAATGAGACAAGGAAAAGGTTGAACGTCAAAAAGAGTCATGTCTTTATTCTCCTGCATACGACAATCAATATTGATATATTGTGCAATAGTCATCCTTGTCTAAGTCTTTCATTAATTATTATTCAGAAATCGTGAGATGCGGTCTGGTGACGCGGCTATCACCAGACCGCATCTCACGATTTCTGAATAATCATCGATTAACGGTCACTAATCTCCACACAGTCCTTCATTAACTTTGTGCTTTTTACCAGAACCCAAAGCCTCTAGTCGTAATACTCTAGTGGTTTAGTAGTTCTGCTGTCAGCTTGTACATATTCTTAACCCACATTTTGATGGATGTAAGTTTTGGCCGTTTGATACGCCGCAAAAAGGTCCTGTGCCGAGTGAGGTGCCAGTGTCCTGACTGAACTTTAGCCAATTTATCGGCGGCCTCGTTGCACTCTGCCACACCTCTGCCGTGTGTGCCATGGTATCAAATAGCTCTAATCGTTTACCCCATTGTCTGACCTTTTGATGCTGTCTCAAACGGCTCTGGATTTTACAACCGCCTACCTAAGTAAATCATATTCTTTTGCAGGCAAAACCTAGACTTTTGATCACCCAGGCGCAGTGTTCAGTAACCATCTAAAAGGCAGTGGCATACTGCTTAAGGCATCCAGTGCTTGGTTTATTTCCATAGATACCGGCTCCTGAACCATACTCGGTCTTAGAGCCATCTATAGTCGGCACTAACTGGGATCCTTTTCTCCCAGGTCGCTCTGTAGGGTATTTTAATTTGAAATTTCTTATAAGTTCTTAATTTAGGGATCATGGTGTCGTTAATCATCCTGGTATCCACCTGGAGTTCTTACCAAAGCGTTAATTTCTCCACTTTACGCGACTAGGCGAGCCTCTCCCTGGACGAAGATTTGTAGCGGTGGGCACCAGTGGGTGACGTTCTCATTGCTCTTGTAAATAGTAATGTTCTGCAAGTAGTAAGAAATGGGGCCCGACCTCTCTCGCTGCCATGTGTTCGTCTACAAGACCTTCTGGAGGTTATCAAGAGCCTAAGAACTATGTGCAACCACAGGGACATTTTGGAATTTAGCTGTTTCCATAAAGACGTTTACATCCACCATGTCCCTGTGGTTGCACATAGTTCTTAGGCTCTTGATAACCTCCAGAAGATCTTGTAGACGAACACATGGCAGCCGAGAGAGGTTGGGACCCTATGTGCAACCACAGGGACATTTTGGGATTTAGCTATTTCCATAAAGACGTTTACATCCACCAATGGCGATTTTTACTCTTTGTGTTATTTTATTTCAAGAAAGTCATCGGTCAATTTAGAGAAGAACTGCAACCCTATTTAGCAAAGTTAGTAATTTGGTCGTTGCCGATCATTTTGGACTCTTTTGCTCCTTTGCTTCTGACGGGCGTTGAAAAATTAGTGTATCTGATGTTTTTTACGTTTAAGAGTATTAAATAATCTGTCTGCGTACCTTTTAATTAAAAACAAAAAAATTAGGTTAAGAGGATGATATTGCCTTACTCTTGTTTATCATTTGATCCAGCGGAATATTCAGTGCACTATTTGATTTTTTTAATAATGATTATAAAAAATTTGATTAAAATTTTTATGAGCTCATCCAAGCTTTACGAATAAGCGTAGGGTAGCTAGTAAAACAAAAGTCATTTTCTAGAAGTCCATTTCCTTGAAAGATTTTCTAGTCGTGGCTAAAAGTCTTTTTTTATAAAACTAAAATGAAATAAAGTGTATAAATTAAGCCAATTTCAGAATTATTTAGGGTTAATCATAAATTAATTAATAAAAAACGCTGCCTTTTTGTCCAAATGTATCCATTTATTTCAATTTTTTTATTATGTAACCATTTGTTTATTATATAGTAAAACTGCTATGTTAAATATAATCATTCTGGTTCGTAACAAGATAACTTAAGAAATAACACTAATATTTTTGTTTGTCGCCGAACTATCGTGCAATGAGCTTTAGTAACAACAAACAACTTTGTTGACAATAATCTAAATAGGAAAAGAGGAAAAATGATAAACAAGATCACTCAATAATGCTAATCCTTCATGAATCAATTTACATAGGACTTACATGAGTAATTTGTCCATAATAATCCTTTCATCATTGAAGAATAGAAAAAAAGGTTAAAATCGTGAGATATATCCTATGTGTGGTGAATATGTAATTTGGTCGTTCCGGATTATTTTGGTTTGCTTATCCTTGTGTTGTGTTGGCATCAAGACTATAAGCCGGGATACTACTGAAGATTAATACAATTAGATGCGTTTAAGGCCAAAAAAGTAAGGATTGGCAGACGCTTGTCACCATTTAGCTTTCTTCGTGCCTTCAAGGTTAAAAACATAAATAGGAAGGAGCATATACCCTCTACTGAATATTGACAAAAAGAAAAGAAGATGAAGTCATCAAGGAAATAAGGAGGGAAAGGCAGCCGCACATAGTACTGAAGAGCGAGAAAATGAAATGCGACTGAAACCAAAAATGTGGGGAACGTTTGAAAAGTGCCGGCATTTCAACTTCTTCCGTGCGTAGTATCAAGGTATTAGCAGGGAGAGGCAGACAGTCCTACTAAAGGTGAAAAAACGAAACGCGTCTGAGTCAAAAAATGGCGAAGAATGGCAGACCCATGTCGGTATTTCGCCTTTATTTATAGTAGTATAGTTTATTCCCGAATATTTTGTTCTGCCACTCCCTGCTTATCGCCTTGATGCCACGCAGGTGGCAATGCCGACCCAGATAGCATACCAAGACAGTGAGGGTAGGCAGACGTAAACGTACCCTCCTCTAGCTACATTATAAGAACAGTTTCAAAGAAAAAATAGAACAAGCAGATATGTAAACTTAATTTAAAAATTATTCAGTTGTCCAGCTATCCAACTTGATAAAAAAAAAAGAAAATAAGATTAGTGGGAAAAGAAGAGGAAATATCTAACTTCAGAAATATTTTGTATAAAACTTCATGACGATGTAATTTGATCGTAACCGATCAACCTGGCCTACCTACCAGGGTCTGTCAATCCCGTTGCGTCATTTCGCAAGCTTCAGTGGTGGTTTGAGCGTCTGCCTCTCCCTGCTTATTTCCTTGATGACTTCATCTTCTCCTACAGCTGACCGCAGACCAGGTACTCTCCCTAGATCTATAGTGACCCAGCGATTATAGGCAGACATTCATCACCCCTCAGACCGCACAGAGAAATCGCACAATTTTATGAAAATATTACTTTACCGAAAATTCAGTATGCCATTTAAATTTTGTTTTTTTTTATAAGCCAAGGTATACAATGAAGTATTGAATTGATCGACACTGAGTTGGTTGTCTTTTTGGTGAAAAAAAAGGTTCTTCATTGAAGATATCGTGAAGGAAAAGTAAACCACCGAGAATGTACAGACCAGCAAAGTGATCAGTATCAACATTTGATCATCCAAATGAAGATCAACAATTATCACTAACTTCAATGTACTATTGTTGTTGTTGGAAGGTCAATTCAATAAAGACGTGTCAATTGATGAAAATTTAGTTTTCAGATGGATGGAGGACTTCGTTTTTTTTAATGTATTAACAATTTTCTGCTAGCCAAACCATTGTGATATGAATATTACGCATATACAAACTACGCTGAGTGTTAAAAATTTATCATAAAGTTGTAACTCGAACTGGAAATTATTTAATCATCTTTCCATGAATGATGATAAATGCTCCGGCATCCGGTTTATCTCTCGATAGTCAATTTCACACCAAAGTCGTCAGAAGAGTGCGAAGTCAGAATGATATTGAATGCATGTGATTTGAGGTGACTTGTGAGTGAAACTTTCTGACCCATTTAACGCAGCCTTGAGTTTCACTTCGCGCTCCCTCCTCCGTCGAAACAAAATCTATATTTTCTATTTCACAATAGAAGCTGCCCTTTAATTGACCAAACTAGTTCAGTACCGAAAATGCTGTGAATATTTCAGAATGTTTCGTACATCGAGTAAAAGCCTCTTTCTGTTAATTCTTATTGATCAAAGGAATCGGTTCAGCGGTTAGGATTAGATTATGATTTTCTCCGAAATAATAGCGATTATTCAATCAACCTACTTAGATCAGATTAGATTTTTTGTGTTGGCTAAAGAGCATTTGCACCACGTCAATTTGGACTCCTTCTCCTCCTGCATATATGGGTTATATAGTATATCTATCAAGCTTCAGAAATTTTATTAACATAAGTCTTGATTTTGGCTCTTAAATTATATTTGCTGCATTGAACTTACGTGTGAAAACCTTTTTTCGACTAAACAAAGTTACATATGTACAGTGCAGCATAGTCTATTGCATCCTCCATAGTCCTCTTTTATATTCCATCTGCTATTTTTGTTTCGCTTTTATCTATTGTGCATAGATTAATAAAACGAGCATTGTTTTAATAAGCTCATTTCGTCAATGTGACAGGCTTTCGACAGGGTCTGGCATTCAGGCATACTTTTTATATTAAGCGCTTCCTACCCTCTCATTATTACCTTTCATTGAAATCCTACCTAACCAGTGCGGCAATGAATTCTCGGAAGTCAAACAGATACAGGCCGGTGTACCGCAAGGTAGTATCCTTGGTCCTATCCTATATATCATTTATACTGCTGACCTACCAATACATCCTGACACTATTATCACCACCTACGCGGACTACGCCGCAATCCTATCGTCTAACTCGAATCCTGTTCAAGGTACCTCCAACACCCAGGAACACCTTGAGCTTATCGAGGACTGGCATAAAAAATGAAAGACAAGACAACGAAAAAAACGCACTCACTGTACTTTTACGCTGAAAAATCAGTCTTGCCATCCATTGTACATCAACATCAAAGAGATACCAGTTTCCACACAATTCAAATACCTGGGACTATATTTCGACAGCAGACTGACGTGGAATCCCCACAAGACTTAAAAAACAGCAACTTAATACAAGACTTGGACTACTACGAAGACCTATAAGACCGAAATCGACTTTGACAACTAAGACAAAGCTAACACTGTACAAGACTTTACTAAGACCAATATCGACATATGGAGAGTACTGTTGGTACTGCCAAGTCTTCCAATATCCAGCGCATGCAGTCCTTCCAATCGAAAGTCCTTAGACAAATTGTCAAAGCACCTTATTATGTCACTAACCTCATTATCCACAAAGACCTCAACATTCCTTTTGTCAACGAACTAATCCGGCTCATATTCCAAACCTTCCACACCAACCTTTTGAATCATCTTAACCATACTGCTCGAGCCCTCTCCACTCATTCTCATCATGACAACCCGCCATGTCGCCTCAACCGACAATGGCCTCAAGACCTCCTTGACACCTAATCATACACATGGCTGGCTGCTCAAAACATGTGTTCTACCGGTGCATTGCTGGCATTAGTGTTGTGCTGTATGACACATATGTACATATTTGTATAGTGTACTATCATATATAGGTAACAAATAAATTAAATAAAAAGAAAAATTATTTAATCCTGAAGAAGCTCTATCTCAGAGACCTCAACACTACTATCTCAGTAATCCGAACTAATTGTTGAGGTGAGTATTCGGATTACTGAAAAATTCGGATTGTAGAGGGTGTTAAACAGTACATACATATATACAAGAAAACAATTTCAACATAAATATTAATTGTATAAACACAGTATATACCATTTATCTTTTAAAAAATTAGTTTTTTCAAAATTTATTTAACATTTCCTTCATTGCTTCTTCCTCTTTTTCACTCATTTTTAAGCACTAGGTACATTTCACTTAATCTTATAAATTCATATACCATAAGCTTGGTTTTTTGTGTGAACCCTCTCACTCATTTACTCTGTCACTCTTTTTCACTTACTCTCTCTCTCTTTCTCTCTCTCAAGATCAATCTCTCTCTCACCCCTCACTCATTCACTCTTTCATTCACCATATTTCTCTCACACTCTCACCACTCATTCACAAACTATATCTATTTTTTTGCTCTTTCTAATTCACTATCTCTCTCTCTCTCTCTCTCTCTCTCTCTCTTTCTCTTTCTGTCTTTCTTTCTCTCCCTTCTCGCTTAAATAATGTTTTTATTTATTTCCTTTAATCGCTTCTTGACGTTTTTCCAGCTTTTCCATAAAACTAGTATTGCTGTTTATAGTCGGACGCAAAGTTTTATGTAAAAAGGTGGAAATTAGCTCGTCTGTATTCAAACAGGGCCTTTCTCGAGGATGTTACGGGACTTGATTTCATTAGGCAACCACACGTGCTTTGAACTCCTCTTGGAACCGTTTCCGTTCCAAATATACTTACTTATAAAAAAGATGCGAAAGATTACAGAATGGAACACTCGCCCGTTTGATAGTACGGTTATTAACTACTGATTATTATGCTTCATGGTTGCCATTAAAATATATCTTTTAATTGTAACACTCATGCTCATTTTTGAAGACACAAGGTAAGGAATTGGAAGAAAACTGTTTAGACTATGTACGTACTCTGAGTTGGGATGAGGTGTATTTTTTGGAGTTTGATAATAATATTCAACTCTTAAACTTGTGGAAGGAAGCTTGATGAACTAATCAAATAGGAAAAGAAATAAATAAAATGCGAGTTTTCTTATCTTTCACAAGTTGTTTTAAGATAAAGAATATTCACAATTTCAAAAGTATGATAAATATCTGGATTTTGTAAAATGGCAAAAACCTAGATTTTTAGGTCTAGTTGATGAGTTGGCCAGTCGATATCGGACGGAAAAACAGCACGAACCTTATTTGTAACACACCATCTGTCCATCACCGAAAATAGAACTTAGTTTTCATGGCTGGTGCAGAATGTAGACAAAACTATTGGGAGTAGAGCTTTTTGTATTTTTGTAATGATGGCGATACAAAGTGCCATTCTGAATGGAGAAAAAGGTTGGATGTTCGGTAAGCCTTCAATAAATCGGCCACTGCCCGGGTTTGAAGGCGTAGAGAACTGGAAAATTATTAATCAAGTTTATTGGATTACTGAGGTCCTGTTTGTCCTCAACTCTCCTTGGAACCTCTCTCAAGCAATTAATCCTGAGCATCTCCCTTGTGGAACAGACGACAACAATTAAAACCCGACACCAAGTGTGTTTAAAATTAGAAGACCCTTGCCGAAATTTATAACGGGAGTCCCTGAATCAGTAAAAGTACAGAGTACGAGCATAGCCTAGGGGTGACAAACCTTTAGTTTGGTCGCTTCCTCATTTTCGTCTGTCAGACACTTTTCGGTTTTCCGCCATCTCCAGTGGTGCTTTTGCGCTCTTGCCTCTCTCTCCCTGCTTATACCCTAGATGGTAATCTCCATTTTCACAAATTAACGGGGAGTATAGTCAGATTGAAGTGATATCTGAAACGATCCTAGTTGTGCTGTATCGTTTAACTTTAAATAACACTAGACATATAAGCAAACTGCTAACTAGGGATGATTTATCAGAGGATTTGAAGATGGTGAAAAGCCGAAACGTGACCGACAGACCAAAAACAGCGAGGATAGAAAATCCAAATGATCGGAAAGATCCAAACTACTGCTTAGTAGGGCTCGTAACTGGTCACTTCCGGAATTTCAAGACAATCACACCTAATAATGAGACGGTTTTGATCATATGGCATCAGTCTGTGACAGATCTTGGGAGAAGTCGCCATAAAATCAAAAAATCAAACAATGCCTAAATAAAAAAATTATCAAATTTGACGACTGAGCGCTCACGGTGTATGGTGCGCCTCCTTTTCGGTAACTTTTCCGAATAGTTTACACGCTTCTGAGTCCAAGTTACAATTATGGGCGAAAACAGTAAATAATAATCTGAGGGTCGGTCAAAAATTAGGTAGTTTAAAAAAAAATTCATTTTTTTAGCCGATGTTTCGATCATTATTTGGGTCATCTTCAGGACATAAAGTGTTGCTATTCTTCTGGTGTCATATTGGTGGTGTATGAAATTGTTGTGACAACACCGATAAAAAACCACAAGATTAGCACCAAACTTTCCCTGAACATGACCCGAATAAAGGTCGAAACGTCGGAAAACAAATGAAAAAGGTGTTTTTTTTTCTAAACTACCACTTTTGGCGAATAGTTTACACGCTAATGTGTCCAAGTTATAACTATTGATTGAATGTAAAATGTAAATAATAATATAAAGAGGAGAATAAATGCTATATAAATAAAAGAGTGGCAGACCTTGGGGACGTTTCCATAAAATCAAATTGTAAGGTCAAGCACCACCTCAAATGATGGATAAGTGGACAACTGAATGTCGATCATAAGGGTGCGCATCAACCTCGGGTCGCATAAGCTTTACCAACAACCTAGAAAGAAAAGTTTACACGTGGATGGACAGTGCAACGTAAACAGTAAAATTTAAAGAAAATAATAGCTCTGTGGTAAACGGTTAATATCTAACCGTGTGGTGTCACCACTGCTTCAACAAGGGTCTCGCCTTTTAAGCTGCAGTCAATGAACTTGCAGCAGCTCTGAATATAAGCGGGAGGTCAATCTGCCCCCTGAGGTCCCACCTCTTCGCTGCAGCAAGCTGCTGCAATAAGGGTACTCGCAACGTCACCTCTCGCACTCTCAACAGACGACGTAGCCTGCCTGCTTGCTATACGAGTCCCTTCGCTTGCTACCGAGTCCCATTGCATCAACATCCGGCTCATCGCAAACAGCAACGGACTTCGACCATCTCAGGGCCACCGAAGACCCCGGGTCATTAAACCTGTCTCAATCAAGACAATCTTACCTAAACAAGAAGATAAGATGGTTTTGGACTCATGGTGATAGACCTTGGAGACATTTCCATGAAACCAAATGTTGAGGTCAAGCACCGCGTGGTGCGCCTCAACCTTGGGACGGTTTGGTCTTGATCGGTAACTTCTGTCTTCCTGAAAACCGAGATGAAATTTGGATGTAGATAAACCCGTGGTAGGAGGAAATTATAACCCAGTTGAATAAAGTTATGCTTGCTCGAAAGCGTCTTCTAACGAACCGTTCCACTTCTGAATTTTATTTAATGAGCCGTCTGTGCGGAATCGTATCTGTATACTAAAAAATAACTTTTGAAAATAATTTAGGATCTGTTTCAAATGCGTGGCACCCGAGTTAGCCGATCGAGGGAAACCGTCCCAGGATAAAAATGTCAAGATGCTCACTGTCGTTTATGGTTCAAATAAATTCCAATGGAAATTTTATGGGATCAGATTGTAAACTGCGGACGTTTATTGTTTTGCCGTTTGGGAGAACGGTCGGTGCGAAAGATCCCACATTTGTCTATAAATAGAGTTAATCAGTTAAAAACAAGGACGATTGGATATCGGTTGTTAGCTGGGCGAGGAACAAGTGGGCTAAATCACTTTTCAGCATCACAACGACACCGATTTCCCAACCCCCGGATCCTTCGTTCCTTCAACCCTCGATTTTGTTCATAAATTAATATGAGGTCTCGCAAAACCAAATTGAGTCGAATAACAAGCATGATTTCACGATTGTGATTATTAATAGTTGACTCAGAAAGAGCATATAGTTGATTTGTTGTTGAACCTTGTTCGACAAAGCATTTCAAATTTGGGAAATAAAGAACGAATTTCACTTTCTAATGTCTAAATTGGTCGATGTTTCAATAAATGCAAGTATGTCACTGATGGTCTTTTGTTACCATTACTTTTGGGGAGGGTTGTCAATTTCTTAGGCGATGGAATGGTTAGGTGGTTTCTATGTTCGTTTCGGCTTCTCGCCATCTTCAACGTTAAATATGTGGAAGAGTTTGATTAAAAAAGGAGTGAGATTTGAGACTTTTGAAATCTACGGGGTAATAAGCCTGAACTTCAGTCGTTTCCGATCATCCTGATCAATCTACGATATTATCGCGTTTTTGATCTACCAGTAGCGTTTAGATTTCTCGCCACCAGTGGTAAATTTATTATGTGTACAAATATGTTGTTTTTCAACGGTTTATGGAAAACCAGTTTGCCATTATTAGATTTTTCATTTATTAAACAAAAACGACCTCGGTGGAACAAATAAAGTCAGAGACTTAGTTTTTCTGCTCTTGGAGTACTGAACAATTATGATTCATTCAATGACTGCCGTCAAAAACAGGTTTTCAACTTGACTCACACGAGATGAGAACCAGATTCGCGAAGTACATTGACTTTAAATTACTTAAAAACATTTCAAATTGATTAGACAAATCAAAATGCAGGATAAATAAAATGATTTTTTTACTGTTCCATGAAAGGAATGGGAACCTTCAAAATCGTTAGTTATATATTTTTTAAAATCGTATGAACTTTAAGACAATCTACATACAAAATGAAAAAATGTGCACAAAGGAAACTCAAGTTATGGTGAAACAAAGAGATCAATCTTTGTTGAATTTTTGTTGTAGATATGTGTACGTGAGTCCTTTGAAGGAAGAGGTGACGTTAAGAAGTCGGTGAAAATATCAAGGGAAGAATGTGAGAGGAATATCCAAGGCAGTGGGATGTTTATCACGTTTGTTTACTTATCAGGGTCGGCCAGGGTTAACGCTCCCACTAGACGGACTGAATCTCCAATTAGTCTGATGTCACTTCCATAATTTTCTAATTGGGCCTAAATTGGGCCTATTTTCCTCCTATGGAACTTTTCATTGCCGGCTCCCGCACGAAACCGTCATTTACAACTGCGGAGCCGTCTCGAAACCGATCGTTGTGACCGCTAATGCTCAGAGGCAGCAGTCGTTTGTCTGTTAATAACCAAAACTCAGCCTGATTCCAGAGACAATGTTCTGTAGAATATAAACTATTTGTAAAATTTGTGGAAAGTAGTTTGTTTTACCACATCTAGAAATCATGGTCTACTATTTTGAAAACATGACGAAATACCCAATTTTTGATACATCTCATTTCCTCAAATTACCTTTTATAATAATTATTTTATCCCCCTACACCATATGGTAACGAGGACATAGAAAACTATCATTAGTATTATCAAAGAGAAACCTCCAACAGGAATAAAATTAAGATGGAGAGTGAGCAACAAAATAATGAAAGACCATCCGATTCTCATGGCTACAAGAGATGACGAACAGGACGTTTGAATGTAATCAAAACTTCCAAATGAACCTAGGTAACAAAAAAGAATGGGGACGAGAGGAAAACACCTCCTTTAAGAAAGGCACCATCTTTGGCACACAGATGGATCTACAACACAAGAAGGTACAGAGCAGGTGTATTCGGTCCTGGAACCAAATACTCAGAACCCATGAGACACCAGTATCTTCCAAGCTGAGATTCACGCAATCAAGAGATGTACTCAACTCAACTTGACTAAAGGGTGCAAAAACAAGAACATAGCTATCATGCCAGATAGCCAAGCAGCCATCAAAGCACTAGGCTCAAATATCATTAGTTCAAAGATGGTGTTGAACTGCAAAACCAAATTAAGCATATTAGGTAGGCAGAAGAAAGTCAGCCTCTACTGGGTCCCAGGACACATGGGAGTAGAAGGCAGCGAGAAAGCGGACACCCTTGCAAGGAAAGGAGCTGGATAAACTGCGAATCCTAATAGGATTGTTAACAGGACACTGCAAGCTAAATGGACACTTAAAGAAGATTGGAATAATCCAAGACGGCACATGAAGATTTTGCAAAGAGGCAGAAGAGACCACAACACACCTACTAACAAACTGCGGTGCTACACTTGCCCGCAGGAGGAAGTGCTTTGGGATGTACAATGTGACCTTAGAAGAGATTCAACCACTAAAACCGGGCCCACCAATCAAGTTCCTTGATGAAATAGGACTCACCGGTGTGCTTTAGGCAGAAAACGGGGGATACAATACCTCTTAAAGGGCGCAGCATATTACACCCCGACTATTACATCTACATCAAAATTCTTTTCCTTTAATGTAAAATGGTGATCGAGGTTGTTGTGGTCCAAGTAGAGGGTGTTTCTTAATTCAAAAAACAGTTCTGCCAAGCTTTCGACTTCATCTGAAGCAAACCTTAGGGCTTCAGGTCTGTATAGTTGTTTGATGTTGTTGAAAATGGCCTGACGAGTACGTTGGAACCTCAGTTGAGTTATTCTTGTTAGGATCGACAATTACAACTGTTGTCCTACAGTTTCCTGGAAAAGAACTTTAAATGAAATCCTAAGATATTACACTCATTGGTGCATGGTACATAACTTAGCAGTAATAATTGAGTTTTTGCTATTTTCATCTGAAGAGTCCTAATTTGATCCACCTATTATTGGAGAACAAAACGGTTTTTTTAACCAGTAAAAGTTAAGTCTAATTAGTTGTTTATTGCAAAGAGTTATGGTGCATTGAATTCATGTACGAGTTCTCTTCCATAAGGAAGAACAGATCTGCAATTGTTTGTCATCCTTTAAAACGAAGCTTGGCCTTTTACCAGTTTGTGCCTCTGACTCTCCCTGCTTATATCCTTCCTTAATGTCACTCAAGGTCGATGTTATCCGAGTGATTTCGGTTTGGTCTGTTGTAAACGTTTAAGCATTCGAATTATTCAGTATTTGTCACTGTTTGGCTCTCCCTGCTTATAATCTTCCTGCCATACACTGCGAAAGCACAACGAGCTTAATTAACAAGCTAATTAACCCGCAGGCCTCAAGAAGACATTTCACGGTTATTTTTTCCAAATGCATGTACAAATTTATCACTGAAGGAGGCGGGAAGACGAAACTAGTATAAAAGACCAAAACAGCTAGGATAGGCGGACCAAGACGTTCGGGGTCATCACCCCGCAGTCTTCATACGTCTCAACAGTTATTTTTCCAAATACATGTACATATTTGCCACTGAAGCCATCTTGCCAGAAGCCAATGAATGAATAAAGGTGCCAAAAAAGCGAGGGTAGGAGGACCAGGATGATCGGCAACGACCGAATTACAGGTTCATCACGCCAAGACTTCAAGCGCCTAAATTTCACTGTTATTTTAACACAATTCTTATACATATTTATCACTGAAGATGGCGAGAAGCTGAAACGAGTTATAACAGTCCAAAACAGTGAGGATAGGTGGACTGGGATGATCATAAACAGCCGAAATACAGGTTCATCACCTCACAAACTTCAAAAGTCTAAATTTCACCGTTATTTTAATCAAACTCTTATACATATTTAACATTGAAGATGGCGAGAAGTCGAAACAGTGAGGATAAGAGGACCAGGATGATCGGAAAAATCAAAACTACAGTCATCCCAAACACTTCAAAAGTCCCAATCTCACAGTTATTTTAATCAAATGCTATTACATATTTAACACTGAAGATGGCGAGAAGCCGAAAAGAATAATAGATCAAAACAGCTAGTAGTAGGAAGGTCAGAATAATCAGAAACGATCAAACCTACAGAATCTAGGCATCTAAATGTATCTCACAGTTATTTTAATCAAATGCTATTACATATTTAACACTGAAGATTGCGAGAAGCCGAAAAGAATAATAAATCAAAACAGCTAGGAGATAGGAAGGTCAAAATAATCGGAAACGATCAAATCTACAAATTTATGCATATTATATGTACCATATTTTGTTCATTTAATAAATCTTGCTAAAAATAAATAATGCATAGATCCGTTTTGATTAAAACGCATGATCAAATGAAGGATTGAATAAACGAATGCATAGATCCTTAAATTTGCCTTATTTTTTCAAATAATTGTCCCCAAAAGAAGGTAGTTTAGAGTTCGACTAATAATCGAAACGATGAGGAAGCGCGTTTTACCGAAGATGAAATCAGTAAAATGATGGTCATCTCGAATATTGAGTTGCTTAGGAAGGTTAGCGGAGAAAGGCATCTACTCTGACTCATTCGACATCGCCAATGAGGAAGTACTGTCCCTTTCCGTGGCTCATTGGAACAACCAGTGAGCATTATCTAAACAGAACTATTTTAACAGGCCTAGCTGTAAAACTGAACGTTTTTAAAATGTAATAACTTATATATGAAATACACTGAAAGGCAAAATATTCCACCCAATTGATTTTTTTTTCATTTTTTCGATAAAAGAAAATTCTGCCCTTAATTTGTTTCATTGTTTTTATCAATAAATATTTGTTTATGCTAAGTTTTAAATTTCGAATATCAATTAGAGGTAAACAAACTTTATCATTAATCCAAAACAAGGATAAAGGATTTTTCAATATTTACTCTTTACGGAATTTAAAATGTTTATTCGGTCTCATTTGAATTCTGAAGTAATAAACTGTTTAGTTTTCATCTTTGTTTTATGTCAATTTTTAAACTGAAAAATGCCACTTAGTGCTGAGGATGTTGCGCGTGGTGGGGCACTTTTTAGGGTTCCATAGATGCTCAGTTTATCTGAATACAGGTCTGAAGAACAAAGTGAACGACTAACTAAGCTGAGCTTTTGTAGCGACTACTCAGTTTTTATCTAGTCCCACAATTTTTTAGAGCCCCATGGATGCTCAGTTTATATGAATATATGTCTGAAGAACAAAGTGAGCGACTAACTAAACTGAACTTTTGTAGCGTGGTGTTGCTCTTTGATGATGGACGTTCCATCAGGTATGCGGCTATTGCCATCGGAGTTCCCTACGAAAATCTGCGAGACGCCGTTCGACGTTTTCGAGAAACTGCGTCCTACCATGGAAGGTCCGATTCTCGACGCCCTGGGGTAACAAAACCACAGGATGACCGTTTTTGACTTTGACAATTTTGCGAAACCGGCACCTTACTGTTGTACAAGCGATTATCAACTCCGGGAAATTCGAGGTGTCCAAATTTCTGAACACGCTGCTCGAAGAAGATTAAATCAGTATGGACTGACGGTTTTTTGTCCCATAAGAAGACCAGAATTGATCAGAACACACAGAGTTGTACGGCTCGTTGGACGATTGGAATGCTGCATTTTTATAGATGAGTGTAGATTTGCTCTACGATCTCCAGAAGGGCGTCAAAGGGTGTGGAGAAGGCAAAATGAAAGGTACGAAGCCTGTAATTTTTCCCAGAGCCTACCTATTCAACGTACCTCAGTGGTGTCGGCGGGCATTTCAATAGAGAATCGCACAGAGCTGGTTGTTGTTCGTGGAGGGTGTTTGCCGGCAACTCGCTATGTGGATGAAATTTTGGAACACCATGCGTTGCTTATCCTCGATGAAATCATCGACAATCCTATTCTAATGCACGATAATGCTCGTCCACAGTACAAACGTACCTTCAACAGCATAACATGAGGGTCTTAGCCTGGCCAGGACGTTCTGCAGGCTTGAACCCCATCGAACATTCATGGGATAACCTCAATAGTCGAATAAAAGCACGTCCATCACTTCCTGATACACTCCACGATCTTGAAAGGACTCTTCGTGAAGAACGGGCTAACCTCCAGCAAAGAGACATTTTCAGAATGGTAGAAAGTGTGCCGAGTTGTCTTCGAGATGCAATTTAAGTCAAGAGAAGGAAATCGGCGATGAAGTATTAATTAAAAATCTAAAACAAATTTTATCTGTCCGACATTTTTTTCATTTTCCTTAGCAATTTACATTTTTTAATACATTTTTAGACAAAATTGTAATACATTATTAAACGTTAAAAACCTTGAAACTTTGATAAATATATAAAACTATATACAAATCAAGTCATATTACAAGTGGGTGGAATTGTTGCTTGTCAGTGTAAATTTGTTTTATGCAGTGTTCTGATTTTTATTTAATTTGTTGATAAATGGTTTTGGATTTTTTTAAGGAACTAGTTCAATGCAAAGAGAATCAACAATTCGACCTAATTTCCCAAACATTTTACCTTAATCTCTGGGTTATCGAAAGTCGATAAAAAGCAAGGCAATGGCATTTTATATCATCTCTCGAAACTTCAACGATTAACGCTTAGCACTTTAATTTAAAATTCCTGTTGCGTTGCGTTTCGACCAATTTTCGTCCATCGGAATTCAATACAGCTTTCGACGCTTCGTTTTGATTGTAAATAGGATGAGGATAGCGAAAAATGTTGAAACATCGCCGATAAACACGGGCTGGTGAGTCACACTATCACCCCTCCATTCGAGCCGGCGTCCTTTACCAAGGAGAACAAAATTGACGCTAGGAGCTAAAAAAATTCCATTAAATACTAATCTTCAACGACCTACTTTTGTACGCACGTCGTTGCAATGGGGAGATACATTGGATCAATTTGGGATTATAAAATTACAAAAAAATAGAAACAGAGATAGAATTCACGAGTGTTTATTTTCATACATTGTGACCTTCTGGCTAAACAGTGACAAGAAATAAATATATCAAATAACAAAAAATTATTTGTGTGTTTTCCTCTTGAGATGTGCGATGTGAAGAACCTCAAGTTTCGTCGTTTCCGGTAATTTTGGTCCGCTTATTCTCGCCGCTTTGCTCTGTCAAACGTGTTTCGTCTTCTTGCCATTTTCAAAAGTGGCATCAAGTCTGTAAGCATAGGGAAGCATGAGCACAGAAGCAAACAGCATATTTCTTCTTGAGGTCTAAGTGGTGATTGTAGTTTGGTCGTTAGTACTCGACTAACCAAAATTCACACATATGCCATCTTTGCTTGGTTTCGAGGCTATAAAAATTGGAAAGCAAGCGCACAGAAGCAAATAGGTTTTTTCTTCTTGAGGTCTTCGTACTAATGAACCTGTAGTTTGATCGTTAGAACCCGACTAAACAGAAATCACGTATATGCCATCTGGGCGTGGCAGTATGTAGAAACAATTGCACAGAACCAATAGCTTATTTCCTCCTGAGGTTTGAGGGTGAAACAAACGCACAGACCCGACTACTTATGTCCTGTGGGGTCTGTAGGGTGATGAACCAGTGATTGTCAGGATTTGGCTACAGAAATCAGATGGCTTTCAGATGCCGATTCAGTGGAGTGTTTGTGTGCCTGTCTGACCTTGCTTATATCGTAGAAGCCATTCACCACCAAAACGAAGAGAAATGACCAAACTGAAAATTCTTTTACAAGGAATTTCTAGATTAGAAGAGGTTATATCTTCCCAAATACAGCCAAAGGCGAATAAGTATTAACTTGTGAGACTTCCTTTTGAGGCAACACTGTTAAATTCTCCAAAATTGACAGTTTTGGTGCTAATATGTAAAAGAATATATTATTTATTTTATTCTGAATTTCCGCTTGAGATCTGCGGGTCATGAATCCGTAGTTACGTCTTTAGGACCGTACTAAACAAAAATCCCACATATGCCATCTTCACCGCGTGTCATCCAAGTCTGGAAAGGCAAGTGACAGAACCGAACGTCTTATTTCCTCTTGTGGACGATAGTTAATAATGCCATCAATTAACTAATAAATAGGCAGAGGCGGGCGAAAAGCCTAAACATGGCTAAAATGCCAAAAACAGCGGTAATAAATGGACCAAAGAACAAAGAGAAAATTCATTCTGACCAAAAATCCGGCGTAATTCTTAATTCTCAAATTCTCAAAATATAAAATTTTCGTTCCATTGCATTGCAGCTTCCACTAATTTCTTGACTATTTGAAAATATATCCAGGATTCGATAATTTAAATACATTATAAAGATTGAAAATAATTTTTTTTACTATATATTCATTTCCTTTTGACGGAAAAATTTTAAAAGCGTTTTAATACTTTTTTAAACTTGGTAAAAATAAATAATAATTCTGAAATGGATTTCTTCTTATTTTATTTATCCTTATTTATGTGTCAGTACTAACTTACACCATATGGTACGCATACTAAAATATACCGAAATCTTTGGTGTATAAGAACCTAGTAGGTATTAATTGAATATTAAATGGTTTTGCATATGTAATATTGCGTAAGTTATCCGTGAAGATAACATATAGTTCAATAACACTAAATCGCAGTGTTATCACATACAACATGCATCACACAACTGATTATCTATTACAATAGTTTTTAAAACATTCGACGACTATGTAAGTTGTAAGTATACCATTTCAATTTAAATTTTACTAGCTGCGTAGTATTAATTTACGTGTAAGTATTATCTTCCCACTTCAGATCTCTGGGTGAGTGATTATTGACGAAGATGTAGTAACATGGCCTGGGTTTATTTGCTGATGACTCAAGCCCGTCGCATTGTCCTCACACTCTCCCTCTCGAATGAAATAACGGGCGACGTGCAGTCATTAAAAAAATAATAATAATCTTTCGTGTTTATTACCAAATGCGATTTTCAGCGAATTTGTCATCATCAATTATGTAAGAAAAATTGACATTAAAGAAAAATTTATAATATATGTATTTTGCTGGGTTTCCAATCGACCCAGCAGATAGATTTACATCGAAAAAGTCGATTAAAAATTTTCCTTTTTTTTCTCAAAAACTGTGTGTTTTAAGGGCATCATTCCTTTTCCAATTGACTCAGCAGATAGATTTACATAGAAAAAGACGATTAAAAATTTTTCCTTTTTTTTCTCGAAAACTGGGTGTTTTGAGGGCTTAATTCCTTTTCCAATCGACTCAGCAGGTGGATTTACATGGAAAAAGACGATAAAAATTTTTTCGATTTTTTTTTTTCTCGAAAACTACGTGTTTTACGGGCATAATTCCTTTTCCAATTTACTCAGCAGATAGATTTACATCGAAAAAGTCGATTAAAAAAATTTCCTTTTTTTTCTAGAAAACTGGGTGTTTTAAGGGTATAATTCCTTTTCCAATCGATTCAACAGGTCGATTGGACGATTTACATGGAAAAAGACAATAAATGTTTTCGATGTTTTTTGGGATTTTCTCGAAAACTACGTGTTTAAGAACATAATTCCTTTTCCAATTGACTCAGCAGGTGGATTTACATGGAAAAAGAAGATAAAATTTGTTTTTCTATTTTTTTTGTTTTTTGGGTTTTCAACCAAAAACCAAAAAATCCCCAAAAATCGAAATAATTGCCTAATAGGCATGCGTATTATTTGGCGTGGAAAAGAGATGATTCTGCATTCATTTGAACTAGAGTGGAGCTGAAATATACATCATATCATTTAATTTCCGCCTGATGGGATCCCCTTTACTCGACCCACATCCCCATACTTTGCTGCCTTACCTTACACGAAGAAGGCAATTTGACGTACAAACAGATCGGAACGTTTTTTATGTTACAAATTAGTTCAGTTTATCAGACAGTTTGGTGATTTCAGGTTGGAAGAACAAAGTGACCGACTAACTAAACTGAGCTTTTGTAGCCACAACTAAGTTTTTATCTAGACCCACAATTTTTAGGGTCCCATGATGTTTAGTTTGTCTGAAACCAGATCTGAAGAACAAACTGAACGACTAATTAAACTGACCTTTTGTAGCCACAACTCAATTTTTATCCAGACCCGCTATTTTTTTCTGGTCCCATAGGCTCTTAGTTTATCTGAATACAGATCTGAAGAACTAACTGAACGACTAAATAAACTGAGCGTTTGTAGACTTAGCTATGTTTTTCGTCAATTTATTCCACTTTTAGGTCTCAAATATATCCAGTTTATCTGCCAGCTTTCCTGAATGTAGATCGGAAGAACAAACTGAACGATTAACTGGACTGAGCCATTGTAACATTAGGCCATTTTTTCTTCCAGATTCTCTATTTTAAAAGCCCCATAGATGCTCAGTTTATCTGTCGTTTGCTTGAATCCAGATCGGAAGAAGTAACTGTGTATAACGGCAGCTCAGTTTTTTTGGCTATTTTTTCTATTTTTAGGGTACTATAGACACACCGTTTACCTGTCGGTTTACCTTACAGATAAACTGTATACCTGCCATCGTCGAAGGATACTGTCTTTCTATGGTTTGCACTTTTTTACTTTTTTGCTTGCGATTCGGATACTGGCGGGTCTGTATGTAGGCCATAGGGTTGCTGTACTTCTAGATATCCCGGATAACTATGAGCTAAATTTGAGATAGATAAGAAGAACAGTAAATACACACAATTTTTCCCATTGTGGTCTAACTAATAGCTGATAACGAAAGCAGAGGTCTGCCCTGTAACAGAATTTCTTCATTTGATACGTTGCGATGATTTGAAACTTAATTTGGGCAATTTAAAACTTCGCTGGATCGACTTGTACTCTTCTATCCGTGAACTTCTGGGCTGATTTCACACACACACATACAGACAGAATTGTGGTCACATCTTTCCCAACTGACACGTCATGCAGATCTCAAACTAACGCGGGTGCTATGGGTTGGTATTTGCTTATCGAAGGTAGTTGGAAGAACGCAATTTCTTGTTGGGAGGGGGATAAAAAGAACGTTAAATTTACTTATATACTACATTTAAGGTACGATGCTTTCATTTGGGTGAATGTTCGTCCAGGCCAGGAGAAAATATAGATAGGTCAAATATACTGAGGAAGAAAGCTTCCCAATACACAAAGCTTCGAGTCTGGCCTTTAATATACAAAAATCCACGGGTAATATGGATTGTTAAATGAAGATCGGAAATAATTCGATTAATGCAATTTCTTGTTACATTGACCTTTAAAGTATCGTACCCTGTAACAGGATTTCTACTCTTGATTCGTTGGATCGACCTTTACTCACGTATTGATGACCTTCTTGGCTAATTTCTTACACACATACTCACACTTTAGCCAGGAGGAAAATTATATGAGGCGGTCATAAACAGGTCAGAAAGCTTCTTAAGACATAAACCTTCGAGACTAGCCTGCAGTATGGTTAGGCCAGCTGTATGAATGCAATTTCGTGCAATATGGGTTATGGTGGGGTGTACAATTTACTTATGCCCGGCACTACAGGCAGTCGATTATGATTTATTGATTTGGTTTGAGTGGATGCTCGTGCATACGAAGAAAAAAATTAGATCGGGTGGATATACTGGCTAAGAAAACACCACAAGATACAAAACTTTGAGACTGGCCTCAAAGATACAAAAGTCCAGAATCGTGTACTGATGACCATGTAGAACAGCCGTACTCACAGATTGCCATGATAACTGAAAGTTAACAGTATTTCTTCAAGTGACACGTTGTAACTGTAGGTATATTGGACGATTGAGACTTCATTGCATCCTTCACGGTTGGAGGGTCTGAGTTCCTTTTAGACTAGTTCTTTGCACTCCCATATACGCATTTAAGGTATAATATCAATATTGCTTTCGTTTGACCTGCATTACACAAATATCCGGTGTTCTCTCACACTGTACGTCAAGTCACGCAAATCTCAACTTGGCGCGGATGATATCAGAGTATGGAAAAAATTAGACAAACATTTCGAATCATCGACAGCCAGTGTCTGGATGTATGGAAAAAGTAAGTTTCTACGTTGCAAATTGAAGCAAGAAAGAGAGCGTACTTCGTCAAGTCAGGAGACTCCAGTAGCAACAGTTGGCCTCCACACAACAGTGACCTTACGTGAGAGGAATTAGGAAGTAAAGTTCGGTTTCTTCACAGAAAACTTTATTCAAAAATTACATTTAATATATTTTAGTTTTATTGATTTAATAGTTGTGTGTTATTCTGTTTTCATAGCTCATAATAAAATAAGGAAAACTGAAGCCATTTGTTATAAGAAATTTGTAACATAATATCCCGCAAAGTGTCAAATAATTTTAAAGAAACCGAGAAATTCAATACGTTAGGTGAACTTGATTATGTTTCTTTCTTGTTCAATTCTTTCATGCGTTGTCAGTGTCGTGAATTGCACGGAGAAAATACAAGACCCCGGGGGAATAATTCCTTAACGAGCTAAACCTGTCTCTGGCAGTAAACTAGAAGTCTCTTTCCTTCAATCAGGAAGGGTTCCACCTGTTGGACTGGGCCAACATAGAAACCCTGGCATCGATCCCGTGTTCACCCCTGAGTCAACTGCTCCTGGGGAATTTTATGAGACCACTCACTTATTTCGGCCGCCCTTTATTCCATAATTAATGTACACAGTTTTTTATTTATTACGCCATTAAATTTTTTACATATGGAGAAAATAGGATCACTGTCGATACTGTCAGTAGCCATAACTTAAAAAAATAACATAAAACAGCAAAAACTGCATCGACTTATCATTTATATCATATAGGCACGATTTATACACGCCTTATTGCAGCACATCTATAAAAATAATGTTTATTATCAATCTTTCGCTTTAATTTTTTTTTAATCTGATCAAAAAAACTATCCCTGCCTTTGCATTGGAATTTGTCTTATCCATGACTACTACTTGATTAGATAACGACCACATTTGTTACGCAGTTTTAAAAAAATTGAATTTTTGTGAGATTTCTCCTCGAGGTCTGAGGGGTGATGATCTTGTATTTTGGTTTCCGATTGTTTTGATCAGCCTACCTTTGTACTTTTGATTTTGTCTTCTCGACATCATCAGTGGTGGTTTTGGGTGCTATTATTCTGAAGTGGACTAATGCTCGATTTCTACTAGTTCTCGGTTAGCGTAAGAAACTAGTTTGGTCGACGTTACACATATCTGCCTAGACTTGCTTGGTAGCCGTTTCAGCCGCGACATTTCAGTGCGTCGCATCAAGGTCATAAGCAGGGAGAGGCAAAGTAGCAGGATCCTGTCGATTACACCAGCTGGCCTTTCGACGGCGTAAAACAACATACATGTCGAAACACGTCTACGAACGAAATTAAAGAAGATAGATGGACCAAAATAATAAGAAAAGAGAATATATACTTAAATACAAACTGTATGACAAATACGAAATTTATGACTTAAGTACTCCAACGCAGAAACATTTTACCTGCGTCAATTGATAGTTTTAAAGACATTAAGGTTGAAAGAAGAATCTCTTTTGATAGAGAAACATGACAGTCATGGAAAATATACTGGAGTTAAAATTTATCAAGAGCAATTCTAAAATACCGGCGGTTAACAAAGAAAAAGTATTTAGCACCTGCATTACTAACTTACTTATCTCAAACTTGCTCCCTAAATAAAATGATAATAAAAAGGATGGAAATAACACAGAGAAGTGTCGAAGCATGGTCTGATTCAAAAAATAAAAATTACAGCTTAAAGTGGAATTGGGCTGGTCATGCAATGCGGGACATCAAATGGACAAATAGAGTTAGCCACTGGGCACCATCATGGATAATGAATAGATCTAAAAAATGTCCAAAAGGAAGATGGGAAAGTTGTCTTTGCCATGAAAATCTTTTTCAAAGGACAGAGAACTAATTACGATTGGACTTTCATAAATAGTGCATATAACGATTTCTTCATATGTGGATTTGTGCGGTTGACTCTCCCTACTTATACCTTGATGTTAGGCACTGAAGATGGTGAGGACAAACAGGCAAAATTGATTGGGAATGGCTAAACTATGTTTTTATTAACACATACATTCCATAAAGGCTGTAGCTATATTTTTCAGAGATTGGGTGCACCCGCCTCTCCCTGCTTATCACCTTGATGCAAACACTGAAGATAGCATAGGTAAGCAGATCAAATATATTGGAAATTACAAAACTATATGTTTTTATTAACTACGATTGGACTTCCATAAAGAGTGCTGTAATTATTTTTCTGTAGTGCGTCTGTGCGCCTGCCTCTCCATGATGTTTTATCTTGATGCACTGAAGATGACGAGGAGGCAGACCAAATTGATCGGAAATGACCAAACTAGATGTTTTTGTTAACTACAATTGGACTTCCATAAAGACTACAGTAATGATTTTTTCAGAGGTCACCTGCCTCTCCTGCTTTTTAATCTTTATTTATCTTGAAGCACTGAATATGACGAGGATAGGCAGATCAAATTTATAGGAAATTACCAAACTTTTAACTACAATCGGGCTTCCATAAAGAGTGCTGTAATTATTTTTCAGTAGTGCCTCTGTGCGCCTGCCTCTCCCTGCTTTTTAATCTTGATTTATCTTGATGCACTGAAGATGACGAGGATACGCAGACCAAATTGATCGGAAATGACCAAACTAGATGTTTTTGTTAACTACGATTGGACCTCCATAAAGACTACAGTAATGATTTTTTCAGACGTGCACCTGCCTCTCCCTGCTTTTTTATCTTGATTTTTCTTGATGCACTGAAGATGACGAGGATAGGCAGACCAAATTTATCGGAAATTACTAAAATATATGTTTTTATTAACTACGATCGGACTTCCATAAAGAGTGCTGTAATTATTTTTCAGTAGTGCGTCCGTGCGCCTGCCTCTCCCTGCTTATACCCGTGACGCTACTCACTGAAGATGGCGAGGATAGATAGACGAAATTTATTCGAAATTACCAAACTGTGTACATGTTTTCATTAAGTACGAATGAATTTCTGTAAAGACCGTAACCATAATTTTTTCAGAGGTGGGTTTATGCGCCTGCCTCTCCCTGCTTATAACCTTAATGCCAAGCATGCCTCCAATAGATCCCGCCTCTCGACTGACATTAATATTTTGACTGTTTGCATTCTCTAAACTGAGTTCGATAAAACTGTTTTAAATCGTGAAAAGTTGCACGATTATCATATCGCGGGACGGACTATACAATATATAACATTACAAATAAATAGGCACACATAAATATAATTCATTTTACGTTTTAGTGGTCAATTGACCAAGTTATTTCTTTAAATTAATTATTCTTTCTATGTAAGGTTTTGGTTGAGATAAAAAAGTCAGCGTCACGAGAGGGATTCGAACCCACGACCTTAGCGTAAATACGCTGCTACTCTACCACTATCGTGACTTCGATCCTCTCGGACACCAACTCTCCATCTCAACCTACAGCCGTACAAATTTTCCCTCTTTTTTGCCATTTTCAAATATGTAATCAGGATTGGTTTCTCAGCGACTTATGAAGTGGTCACGGGGAGCTGTTTGAAGTGATCTTTTACTTATTAATCCATATCCTTATTAACTTATTATTAATCCATTTTACGTTTTAGTGGACAATTGACCAAGTTAATTCTTTCAATTAATTTTTCTTTCTATGTAAGGTCTTGGTTGTGATAAAAAAAGTCAGAGACCCGCTCGTGACGCTGACTTTTTTATCTCAACCAAGACCTTACATCGAAAGAATGCTATACTACCTGATACTACTACTGACGACTAAACTAGGATATTAATGAACTATAATGCTATCGAATGAAACTGAACATAGGACATAATGAAAAAGTATGCTTTTTCTCTTCCTACGATTTTATGGCATTTTTAAGGGAAGCATTTTATTGTTGTCCTTTGCCTATTCACAGGGACCGTCTTTGTCCACAGTTTGTTTTCTTGTTGTCCACAGGTGGTTCGTTATTGGTTTCATTCGTCCTTGCAAGGCCCTTTCGTGTCGGAAGATGTCTACACCTGACTAACGTGCTTCGCCCCTGAGTCATCCGAAACGGACCGGTTTCCAAATATGGTCTGGCCTTCGAGCCACCCTTTGGGCCGATTGGAGACAAAGTTGCGAAATATCCGGTAAAATGTTCTGCTTTTGAGGGTGGGACCCTTCGAGGTACCATCCGGAACTGATTGGCGAAGTGAAGAATTTCAGAACTGCGTGGCATGAATTAATGGGAGTGAGAGCTTCCGTTGAGTTTCCATTTCAAGGAGGACTCATCTTTGATTATTTTATCTCTTTTCGTATTTTTCCGAAACAACACTAAACTAATTCGAATTATCTTTTCTTTCGCGACAACGCCTACAATCATTTCTTATATAAAAACGTTCAAGTTATTTTCTTCCAATACAATCCCAGTATAAGTCATAGTACATGAAATGGTTATGTCCCCCCCGCATAGTTACTCTAGTGACCTTACTTCACTGTTTTCAGCAGACCTTCTTAATTTTTAGTTTGTAGTTTATTTATCTACGAAGTCCCCTTCTTGCCTGTATGACAGTTCATTCCACTCAGGTACTCAACACATTTGTTTTTGTAATTTTTTCCAATCGCTTGATGTATTCAGGCCCCTTTACGCGCAGGCAATGTTTGCAAATGGCATAGGTTGTTTGCTGAAATCTCCTGCCTGCCGCATTGTCCTCACACTCTCCCTATCTGGTCATTTCCCCCCCGATTTTAGCCGAATTTCCGCCTGATCAATTACATATAAGTGCTTGGTTTAAAAATGTCAATATGTAGCGTGGAAGGAAAAGATTCTTCATCCGTTGATCATAGGAACTGGTGTGGAGGCGAATTATATATACTATACATAGGCATACATAATAGGCAAATCAGTTAATTTGCGACTGATGCGTAAAAGTCAATGTGATAAAACCAGATTGGATGTTTACATTAAAATATAAGTCGGCATTTTACTGTCAGTTTTACTGAAGGGCAAACTAAACGATAGCTACAACCTCAGTTTGGTGGACCCATAGTCACTCGGTTTATTTGTCAGCTTGCCTGAATCCAAATCGGAAGAAGTAACTGAGCGTTTGCAACCGCAGCTCAGTTTTACGTTCAGTCCCTCCATTTTTGGTGATCCGTATGTAAAATCCACATTGGAAGAACAAACTGAACTACTAACGAAACTGAGCGTTTGTAGCTAAGGCTTAGTTTTTCGTCAGTTACTCCATTTTTAGTGTCGGAGCGTTTTAGCCACAGTCCAGTTTTCCATTTCTAGGGACCCATAGACTAGTCTAACTGTCGTTTGCGTGAACAGCTTAGTTTTTCGTCTAGTTTCTCCGATTTGTTGGTTCCATAGACGCTCAGTTTATCTGAATACAGATCTGAAGAAGAAAGTGAACGACTAACTAAACTGAGCTTTTGTAGCGACAACAGTTTTTATCCAGTACCACCATTTTTTAGGGTACCATAGCTGCTCAGTTTATCTGAATACAGGTCTGAAGAACAAAGTGGACGTCTAACTAAACTGAGCTTTTGTAACCACAACTCAGTTCTTAATCAAGTTCGTCTAGTTTTTAAGGACCCATAAATGCTCACTTTATCTGTCAGTTTGCCTGAGTCCAGATGGAAAGAAATAACTGAGCGTTTGTAACCAGAACTGTTTTTCGTTCAGTTTCTCAATTTTTCGTGTCCCCTAAGTAAAATGCACATTGGAAGAACAAACTGAACTACTAACTAAACTGAGCGTTTGTAGCTAAGGCTTAGTTTTTCGTCAGTTCCTCCATTTTTAGGGACCCACCTGAATACAGATTGGAAGAATAAACCAAGGAAGATAAGAAGAGTTGAGTAGGGAGGGACTTCCTCTTAGAATAGTTTCCTGTCATTTCGATTTTACTACATGTATATGAACATAGTGATTAGTGACCGTTAATCGATATTTATTTAGAAATCGTGAGATGCGGTCTGGTGTGATGTAGGTTTCAGAAAAGCCCTGAAGATGATCTCAATAAAGATCGAAACGTTGGCACGATAAAGAAAATGTTTTTCTGAAATCTACATCACACCAGTCACCAGACCGCATCTCACGATTTCTAATTAAATACAAAGGTTAGATAATTACAGATTAAACAAAAATAATGCTTGTGAGATTGCCTATTGAGGTCTGAATGAATCTTTATTTGGCCGTTTTTGATCATTCTGGTAAGTCTTTCTCTCCATCTTCAGTGCTGAGCATCTAGGATATATACAGGGTGAATTGCTACTCGTGCTACAAACTTCTCCAGTAGATTCTTCACCCTAAAATGAACAAAAAAGTTCATATTGTCCATGGTCCGATTCTCAACCATTTCAGAGTAATTTCGCTTTTTATCGATTTTGAAAGATATCACGTCCTGGCGTCGGAAAATCGTGATATCTTTTAATCTAAACATTTCTCTGAAAATCTAATAGCACCGTTGAAATTCCCGTTAATTTTTCAATAAGAAGATGACGGTGGCAAAATGTTTGGGCTAATTTTTTGTGTTTTATTTCAGCCAGAACTACAAAAAGAGTGGAAAATTGTGTAAATCGGAAAGTGTATAAAGTAATCCAGAGTTTCTAATTTTAGTCTCAGAAGGCAGCAAATTTGAGGAAAACTACCTGATTTAATAACGCTTCCAACGCACTCGTCATTTTCTTATTTAGTGGTTGTGAGACCAAGATGTTGATGACAAAAAGAGAAAAAATGGTGGTTCAAGGATTGCTAATGTTTGAGAGTGACTTGCTACTCGTGCTACAAACTTCACCAGTAGATTCTTGACCCTAAAATGAACAAAAAAGTTCATATTGACCATGGTCCGATTCTCAACCATTTCAGAGTAATTTCGCTTTTTATCGATTTTGAAAGATATCACGTCCTGGCGTCGGAAAATCGTGATATCTTTTAATCTAAACATTTCTCTTAAAATCTATAAGCACCGTTGAAATCCCCGTTAATTTTTCAATAAGAAGATGAAGGTGGCAAAACGTTTGGGTCTTTCTTCCTTGACCTTCTAGCTGTTTGTAAACTTCTTAAGCATTACATACTAAATGGGCATTAAATTAAATTAAAAAATTTCAATGGAATTATGATTTTGATTCTCTCTAAAAATTAACGGGGATTTCAACGGTGCTTATAGATTTTAAGAGAAATGTTTAGATTAAAAGATATCACGATTTTCCGACGCCAGGACGTGATATCTTTCAAAATCGATAAAAAGCGAAATTACTCTGAAATGGTTGAGAATCGGACCATGGACAATATGAACTTTTTTGTTCATTTTAGGGTGAAGAATCTACTGGAGAAGTTTGTAGCACGAGTAGCAATTCACCCTGTATATAAGGATATAAGCAGGGAAAGGCAGAAACACGACCTAAATTAAGGAAAATGGAAACGACCAACTAAATATTATGATATAACTAAAAATTATTCTTCCTTTTTAAATTATTTGTTAATCAAATTTTTATAAAATGAACCAGTTTTCTTTTTCTTTTTTAGAAGTACACTCTTGAATAAAAATCTAGTGCGAATCGATTATATCGATTCTTTTCGATTGTATGATCGATTGTTGGAATCGTAAGTTTGCTGACTGCAAACAGTGCAACCTTCTTGTTGATTTTTGAAGAACCCTTTGAACAGTATATTTTAATTTTCTTTCTTTTTTTAAGAAGATAGAATTTCCTTTGAATATTTAATATGTCAGTAATTCGACGGATCGCAAAATTGCACAAACGAAAAGAAAACAACAGCTAAAATACAAGAAAGGTAATCATTTGATCGCTGTTTTGATTTTCATCGACCTTTGGATTTTACATAAATGTTCTCATTTGTAAATATATGATTTTACTTGACCATTTGTAGTTCCTAATTATTATTTCTGTAATTAATTATTCTGAAATTATTTATTCTGTTGCTCTTTCAGGGTTTGTACGATCTTAAGGACACGATACCGCTTAGTGTTTATGTTAGTTTACCAGAATCCTGATCGTAAATATAAACTGAACTATCCTGAGCATGTTTTTTTGAGTGTTTCTCTATTTGTAGGGCCCATAGATACTCGGTTTATCTGACAGTTTGTCCAGACTGGAAGAAGTAACGGAGTTTGTGAAGCATCACCTCAGTTTTTTCAGTCAGTTTCTTCATTTTGAGGGCTCTCATGCTCAGTTTGGTGTAGCCACAGGTAATTTAATCAGCAATCATCTCCAATTCAAGTACCCCCCCCCCCCATATATGCTCAGTTTAGCATGAATCCAGATTCAATAAAACTGAACGAAATAACAGTTAAATTTCTCTTCAACTCCATAATTTTTTCCTCCAGTTGTGACAGTTTTCCTTGCCATCATTGATGTGCTTGTGTCAAATAACTGGGTGGCATGGATGTCAAATCAAATTAGTATTTGGCTTTTTGGTAGTGAGGTCAACTCTAGCGGATGAAAGTAGAAAGCAGACCTAATAAAGCAGAATGAACCAAAGAATGGTTTGAAAACATCTCTAGACATGTAAGACTAAAAATTACAAAACACACTGTCTTAGTCTGTACTTTTCAATAAATGCAGAAAAGCTGTGTGGCAATCACAAGATTTTCCATTCAAAGGCATGACCAAATGATTACCTGAACGAACTGGCGACGAGACAACTAAGGAGTAAGAGATCTCAGGCCAAATGTCAGATTTTTATTATGATATAACTGTGTAGTTACTTCAGTTCTATGGAAAACTGACAACCTGAACTCAGGTAATCGCTCAGACCCAAAAAGTTGGTGACATACTTTGTGACATCAATATACCAATAACCACCAAAAAAAAAAAAAAAATGAGATGATTGATGGCGGAATATTGAGAGGGGGCTGAAATGATTTCATGTTGTTCGCCCAAAAAAAAAAAAAAAAAAAACATTGCTAAGTCTCAAAATTTTCAGCTCTGACTTCACTCCCTCTGGTTAGTCGCCAGCTCATCAGTCACGTCTTTGAATAAAAAATCTTGCATTTGCAAAAGCTTCCTTTCTTTTGTTAAAAAAAATCAAACAGGTTTACACAACCAGCAAAGCTCTTACCCAACTATTCCTTGGTTCATACTCTGCTAGTTTTAACTTGTTTTTCATTTTTCTCCTCTTCAAGAGCTACCAAGAGATAAAACACTAAAAGCGAGGAAAACTGACGGTTTATCTAGTTTGTCCAGTGTTTCAAACAATGCTGGGTTTTGATTACAGTCAATCGAGGAATTGATTTTGTTGCGCAATTTATGATTGTAAATCGGTTTCTGTTGCTTTACACATTGAAATTCATTAAATTTATTTCAGGTGTGATTTTAACACCAAACACAATTTTAATGGAAAATAAAGCATCCTTAGAAAGGTAACTAAAATATAATTAAAAAATAATATTTTAAATGTTTTTATATACATATTTTTATCTTACAGTGATGAGATTGAAATTGTTGATGTGGTAGAAAAACCTCTGACGAACGTACTTCTACAGCTCAACTTCTACAAGAATTTAGAACAGTTCAGCCACCAGGTTCCATTTGAAAAGGAAAAATTTGTTGTCAGTAAAGGTTTCGATGTTCCGTTACAGTAATGGAAAAAATAATTTTTTTTGTATCTTTAGGAGTTTGTAAAGGCCAACTTTACATGTTATTACGATGACAGGTTGATAAACACTGTCTGGAACAAGCTTCACCAGTCCTGCAAGCAACCGTTTGACCCAGCCGATGAACCGATATGCCTAAGCAGTGATGAGGAAAGCTCTGAAGGAAAGCGGCCAAAAATAGACAATAGGAGCATTAATGATTCTAAGGAAGAAGTAGGTACACCTAGGAGGAAAGAAAAGTCGTCTCCTAAGAGAAGCGAACCAGGAAAAAATGGGACAAAAAATAATTATTTATCTGTTAAAAATATTTCACTTCTCATCGATTCGCAAGTAGCTGGTAATAAAGGTAATCTTGGTAATAAAGGTAAAACGGCTAAAAGAAAATCCAGTCAAACCAGTACTAAGAAATGTACAGAAAAGAGTAAAAGCCAACCGAAAAACAAATCCAAAATGACGGACACGCCGAAGCGAACAAACAATAAAATTGAACCTGAAGAATTGCGGAGGAAGCTGTTAATTGATAAACTCATTGAAGTGACACTTCTGACATCAAAGGAAAAAAGAAAGAAAAAGAAAGATACTGTTAGCCCCAATTGTAAAAATAAACTTATTTAACATAAATATATTCGCTATTATTGTACCAATTTGCAAACTTTTTTTCTTGGTTTTAGGGTTACAAAAATTTTCTATTAAAATTGCCTGTGGTAAATCATTCATTATATAATTTCATAACCTGGGTCTGCGTTAAAATCATTTCATCATTAAATAGGAAAATTTAAATTTACCTTTATAAAGCAAAGATATTTCCAATTTTAGATTTTATATGATTATTAAAAACACTTTCTCATTGCAAAACTGAAAAAAAAATTCTTTGACAAATGTGAATTACATATTCCTATGCATAAGTAACACTAAATATTTTTTAAAAGTAATATCTGGGTTTTCAATTGAAATATATATTTTTATATGTATTTATATTGTTTTTCAATATTTCTTACTGATGTTTATCATATTTATTAAACTATTTGTATAAACATGAAAGCAGATTAATTGTTGCTTTTAAAAAATTAAAAACATTTATAAGAGAGTATATTCATTATTAAAACTAGCAGTAGTGCTGAAGTGTGGTTCAATACAAGTAATGTTTAAAAAATAAAATGAACAGATGGAATTCGCCACCTTAAGTACCAAGTAGTGTCAAGGAAATAAGCAGGGAGAGGCAGGGACACATACTCACCACCGAAGGTGGCAAAAGCTTGAGCAATTGACACCAAAATGACCAAATGTAGAATTAGAGAACACCATCTCTCCAGTGGGAATCTCGCTGAAATTATTTTAGAATAAATTTGCAATGTAACAGAGTTTGTAATTTGTTATTGTCAGCAATGAAAGTAAAACGGAAGTTTGTAGCAGCTGTGTCAGTTATTTTGATATGAAAACGTGGATGGTACACTTGTCTTCATTTCTACAGAAAATTGAAATCAATTTAATAATCAACGACATTATTGTGAAAAGGGGTTAGATGAAATGAACTGTTCCATTTATTTTTATAAAACAGTAAATGAAACAACCGAGAAAATAATTTTACGAGATTTCCTATCGCATACTGGGGCGACAGACCTGAATTTTGGTAATTTCCAATAATATTGATATGTCAGAAGCTAGTTCCATAATGAAACTTCCCGAAATGGTGAGATGTAGTCAAATTAAAAAAAAAATTAGTACAGTTTGGTCCTTACAAATCATCTTGGTTTGCCTACCCTCGCTGGATTAGTTTGTCAGATGTGTTACAGCATTTTGCCATTATCAGTGTCCCCCCTCCTTGATGCTATAAAATAGACTTGACCACATCATCACATAGACACACTGAAAATAGTGAAATGCACCTGACAAGCCGACCCAGTGAGGATAGGCAGATCTTTTTTTGTTTTTTTAGTGGTTGTTTCATGGGTATCCAGGTTAACCTATATAGCTTGTGAATGTATAAAAAAGGGTAGCCTAAGTAAAATAAACATGGACTGACCTCTGACGATAGCGAGAAGTTAGAAACTCGATAAGTTTTTATTGACCATGGAGATCTTTAAGTTCCCTTCCTTCTGGTGGATCACCTTCCATCTACATTAAGACCCTTTGTTCTGCTTATGCATGTACTTTATCAATTTATTAATATTAATACTATGAAGAAAATAGCCACCAGCTGTCAGATTTTGAGATCCTTTACCATGTTTCGATCCACTTTTGTATGAATTAATCTCTTTTCAGCGTGACTGTAGAGATCGATTTCTATATAAACATGAGTTCTGTAGAGGTTAATCTTATGTAATCCTTATCAACCATCTAATTTCTTGCAATTTATTTTGCATATGACATTTAATTAATTATATTATAAGAGTATGATTAATATTTCCAGTTGGTGTTAGGTATGAGGCTTCTTTGAAGGATCTTGATTAGGAGTTTTAACTAGTGCTAATGTTATGGAACTCCATATTAATGTGATGTGAACAAAACTCCTTGTGTTTCATAAATAATTACTTATACAAGGACTTTTGTTCACATCACAGTTTTGGCTGGATTAATATTTCTGAGATTCTGCAGTTTCTTTCTCTCCATTTATTGTGGGGTTTTCCACTCTTCTGGCTGTATTCGTAAATTTTTCAGAAATGAAAGTATGTCAGACCGGCATGATTCCATCTTCAATAATGGGTCTGTTTGTCTGCCTCTCCGTGCGAAACACGTCTGTCATTCCAAGTCCTCCTAACCTCAGCCTTTTATTTCTTTTGAACAGAGGTTAATTGCCACGAGCCTGAAAAACTGCAAATTTTCTGAGGGAAATTGGCATTTTAACTAAGTTTCTTTCATACTGACTCCAGTGCCCTTTTTGGTTTTTGAGCATCTCATATACCAAATAAAATCAGAGAGACTGATAGTCCTTCTTTCCAAGTTGCCCTTTTTGGTTTTTCAATTTGGTACTTCTTTGGAAATTAGTATAACATGTAGCACAGGTTTAATACGGTCTGGCACCCAGGCATGCTTTATAAAGTTAAATGATAACTACCCACTCCTTATTATCTTAACCTGAAATCCTACCAATCCTGATCCAACAGACCACTGCTTCAGAGTGAAGTGATACAAGCCGGCATCTCACAAGGGAATATACTCGGCCCCATCCTTTATATCATTTATACTACTGACCTACCTATTACCTAATACCATCATCACCACTTATGCAAATGATACAACTTTATCCTCTACCTCAAAACTATCCAAGCTACCTCCAACATCCATGAATACCTTGAGCTTATCGAAGACTGGTGCAAAAGGTGAAGGACAAGACTGAATGAAGAAAAATGTACTCAATTACGTTCACATTGAGAAAACACTCTTGCCCTCTATTGTACATAAACAAAGAGATACCAACTTCTATTCAGGTAAATATTTAGGACGTACCTAGACAGCAGACTGACCTGGAATCCCCATACAAAACTTAAGGCAACAACTCAACAGAAGACTTGGACAACTACAAAGACTTCCAGGACCAAAACTGCCTTGACGTCAAAAATAAACTATACTTACACAAGATTTTACTATGACCACTTTGTACATACATAGTGGGTTCTGCCATCCAACATCGAACGCATCCAATCAAAAGACCTCAGACAAATTGTCAAAGCTCTTTATTGCATCATTAACCTCACTACCCACAACGACCTCAACATTTCTTTTATCAACGAACTGATCTGTTCCCGATTCCAAAAGTTTCAACCAACTCCTCAATCAAACCTAACTGTACTGTTCGAGGCTTTCCTATACAATCCCACCTTGAGAACCCGCCACGTCACCTTAATCAACCATCTTGTGACCTCCTTGCCCTCTAACACTGAGTGCAGCATTGGCTAGTTTCTCATGGCATGTGTCCTTCGGGTGTGTTAGTGACCGTGTGAAAAAACATTTTTTAATCATGTTTGTAATACGTACGAATATGTGTGGAGTGCAAATAAAATAATAATAATAATAAAATATATCCTTTTGAAGTTCCTCTCAGTGAGGGCCCAAGTCCCAAATGAGCCAAATTACCTTTTCCAGTAAAGAATTGGGGGGAATGATTGGTTTAAAGTCACTGAAAATAAATTATATTTTCTCTGCTTCTATATAAGTTTAAAAAAAATCAGGTGAAGGTTAGACAGACTTAACCCAAACTAGATATGTTTAAATTCACTCACTGGCTTGGTGTGCTCCAACCTCACTATGGACCCACTGACGAGGCCGGGTCCACAATGTAAATACACTGTGCCTTGAGAGTGAACTATGCCCCCTGATATCTTTTAGTATTAATTATTTGGTATCATGGAAGTGGTTTATAGGATCCTGTGCTTGCATAAACTAATATGCAACCAGTCTTGCTCCTGGATGACAATGTGTAAAGATGGTATGCTTAAGTCTTCAAAAAAACCTTAGGAGTTTTATATGTAATTATAATTAAGTTCTGCAGTTTCTTTCTCTCTATGTATGTTTTCATTTTTACATTTTTGGAATGTTTTTGCAGAAAAGTAATTCAGACACTTTTTTTTAAGACTTTAGGCTTCTCTCAATCTTCAGTAATGGGGCTATTCATTTGCCTGTCTGGCGACCAAGTCTTTCGCCTCCCTGTCAAGGGATGTAGTTCCACAGGTAATTAGTTTTCATTATCAATTCAGCAATTGTTTATTTTTGTGGCAATTCGGAATTTTACTGAAAAATTCTTGCCCTAATGGTCTACTGAGGACCCCCTTCATGGTTAGTTTATCAGCCGCTTTGTCCTGCCCCGTTTGTTTTTTATTACTACTTCAGTCCGTTCACCTGCCTCTCCCTGCTTATACCCTTGATACCGTACACTACAGATATCAAGAAGCTAAAACGCGCTTGACGGACCTAAGTGATCGAAAAGAACCGGAAAACAAACTACAAAATCATCACCCAACAGACCTCAAGACGAAATCTCAACTATTTTCATAATCCAAACTATACCGGGCACCGATATGGGCCGGAATCGATGTTTACAGCATGGCATCACAGAAACTTTCAAGTATCGTTATATCGACTAGTCCCTAGCCATGTTTTTATGTTTCACCGGAAGGTTCTGGAGTATTATGCTGTGTGTCAGTTCTGAGAGCATATGAAATATTGTAGGGCTCATAGGATTATATAAATTATAGAATGACATCGCACCAAGGAAGGTAGTTATTATTTTTTATCGACAGTTTTATGTATCCTATATGTGTGCTTATCTAAAGCTAAACTTGGAGTAATTTAAAGTTTATTTATTTATTTAATAAAATAAAAATAAAATATATATACACACAAAAAGAATAAGGACATATAAACATCGTAATATTATAAATGGTAAATATAAATGATAAATATAAAAGTACAATTCAAAGAGTAAACTGAACAACAACAAAAATAAAAATACATAATTATTAAGTAAGTTAAGGCAAAGGAAACAAAATAAAGCTGAAAGGCAATTGAAACTACAATATTTATACATATTTAATTAAAATAGTGCTCTTTGTAAATATAAGACTCGAGTGCAAGGCTCAGGTAAACCTGCAAATGAAATAAATTGAAATAAATAGTATGAAATATAAAAGTATTTAAAAAATATATAAATTGGTAAGAAAATTCAACTAGAGTAGGGTTGTAAGATTTGGTTTTTCACAGATTGCACAGACCTATTGATGAAGTCTATTGCAGGTGTTGTCATTTTTGATCATCATGCGGTGCATGTAGTTAGAGCTTTGGAATTTGATATAAAATAGTTTATTTGGTGGAGATGGTGAGATGCGGTCTGGTGTGACGTAGGTTTTAGAAAAACATTTTCTTTATCGTGCCAATGTTTCAATCTTTATTGAGATCATCTTCAGGGCCTTGTGCTGACTGTATTTCAGCAAAAAAAGTTCTCTGATTGATAGACGATGCATCTTCTCATTGTTGGCGATGCCTTTCAGAATACTCTTTACTTGGTGTTCATATGTAGATGAAATCTGTTCATAGAATCCTATGTTCTTCGTTCTTCTTGTGTAACGGCTACTAAACACCACACATAAAATAGTTTGTGGCTTTGAGAATGTGCTAAGGGACTAAGGGAGAGAGGAGAGAAGGACTATCAATGTTTAATAATTTAAATACAAAAACAATATCAAAGTAATCCGCCAATCAATCCTTCCGCCAGTTCGAAAAGTTTAAATTCAGAGCAGATTCCAGGGTAGGCAGAGTTCGGAGAAAGATTGAGTTTGTAAGAGTTTTTTTTTTTTTTTAATTTGTTTTATACAGATTGAATAAATTTTGATAATTTAGATAGTACGGTGTCCAAACAGGTTACTAACAAAATAAAACAGATGGGCCCATTAACTGGGTTTGTCTGTCAGTTTGCTTGAATCATGAACAGAAGTAACTGAGTGTGTGTAACAACACCTCAGTTGTTCTGCCTGTTTTATAATTTTTTCCTTCATTTGTGTCAGTTTTATTTTATGGTTTTAGTGTGGTGGTGTTGTGTAGTGTTTAAAGCATTTTGCCTATGTTTTACCACCTCTGGTTGAAGTGAAAAAAAAAGAAATATATGAGGATCGTATCTGCTGATGTAAACCTGCTTGAATAATCTCACATCACAGAAGTTTTTGACGTTTCTATAAATGAAAGGAGCCTCTCCTTTTTCAATAAAGTCAATAGACCAAAGTGAAAAGACTTCCCAGAGCTTATAATTCATAAGTTTATATAAGACATTTCACAGATAAGAACTGTACAGTTATTAAAGTGGATCATTCAGGCATAGCATCAAATTTACAAATAAATTGAGCATTTATGAAGCCGTTTTGAAAGGATGTCCTCATATGAAATATATTAACTATTTTGGAAGTAAAAATTATTTCCTAGAAAATAGTTCAAAATGGAATATGAAAATAATATTTCTTTCCAGAATGGAGCAACTGAAACTGTTGATGGTATGGTTGACAAAAGTCATGATAACAATTGGCTTAATTAAATTTCCAAATTTCATAATGAAATTTTTGATGAATTAGTCAATGAATTTTATAGAAATTACCATTCTTATTAAATAATAAAACAATCATACAAATTGTGCAATTTCTCCATGTTGTCTGCAAGGCGATACTTGAAATTTGGTTGTGACTCTATCATTCCGGTCTGCCTATTCTCGCTGGATGGTTCTGTCGCCATATTGCTTTTTTCAGTGTGCTCTGTCTATGTATTTCAGGTTCATTGACATGTAGACAACATGGAGGCATTCACAATGAATATTTTGTTGAAGTTGAAGTCTGCGGGGTGATGAACCTGTAGTATATAGCCTGTCTTCGCTGGGTGGGTCAGCGTTTTGCAATCTGTTCGGTGCCTGTCTGAATTCTGAACAGACACACTGAAGAGGTCAACAGAACAATCCAGCAAGAGTAGGCATACCAGAATGTTCAGTAACGACCAAATTTTAAAATCATACCAATCCTTAAAAGATAGAATTTATTAAATGAACATTATTAAATGAGAGTAAAGGATTACTATAGATATTAAATCTGTATTGGTTTTATTTTATAAAGACACATTCCAGTAACCTGGCGTGATGGCCTGTAATTTTTGAAAAAAACAAAAAACAACAACATCGGAAATTAATAACTAAAATAAAAAATTTATTTGGTTAACTCTCTGGCTCTCAGATCAATAATTTTTCACAATAGTTTAAGAGCAACCAGTCTTGACAGTATAGTAAATCTAAATTAAAAGATATATCAATACTACATTTAAATAATTTTTGTAAGCATCTTATTGCAAGCAATCTGAAAGTAAAATATCTTTTTTATTATTATGACGCATCAGGCATTTAGATTTTATGATTTCACGGTGAAATTCACTCTAATAGGTGTCCATATTGATAAGATACAATAATTATCTCAATTTAATTATCAATCTAAAACTGGACTAGTAAATTGAAGTTGTAAATACATACTGACTTGTAATTTGCTTATTTCTGATTATTTTAGTCTGCCTCTCCCTGCTTATATCCTTGATGCCACACACCAAAGGTGGTGCAATGCCGAAACACCTAACAGATCATAACAGCAGGGAAATATAGACCAAAATGATCGGAATGACCAAACTACAGGGTTCAACACCATCAAGTTCAACAAAGTATTCATTGTGAGATTTCCCTGTGTGAAGAAGCCGAAATGGATAGACACTGAAGGCGAAATGCCAACAGATCCACCTTGCAAGGGTAGGCGACCAAAATGTCAATTGCTAATTGGAATAGGTATTAAAAACTCAAATTTGAGATTTTATTAATCCCTAATTTTATTTCTGGTGTGAAACTGTCCTTAGTTCTGGGCTAAATGTTATTAATCAATGGTTTATTTATTTGTATTAATAATTATTCTGCCCTGGTGCCTCCTATGTGTTCAACTCAAATCAATCCTTTCTAGTGCATATTATTTCATCCTGAAATCCTACCTGATAGTTTCTTCCATGTTACCTACTGAATCTCAACCAATCTGATATATTCCACTCTGGTGTTCCTTATGGGAACATCCTAGGTCCGATACTTCTAAGCATATACATGTCAGACTTCCCTCAACATTCTAACCTTTACTTATAGTCACGATACAGCAGTCTTTCTTTCTTCAAACTACATTCTATCTAGCAGTTTGCTCCCTCCAAGGCCTTACCTTAGAACCGTTGTTCCGTAAATGAAGAATAAAAACAAATGAAAATAAATCTCAATATGTGCCCTTTACTCTTAAATGCAACTCTACCCTCCTGTTATCTTAATTAAATTCCACTTCCTGCAACAGATTGTGTCAAATACTTGAATAAAATACATGGATAAAAGGTTGACATAAAATCCATGTAGCTATACATACGCTCAAGACTTATCACTTGTATAAAAAATTCCAACCTTAACAGGATCCAATCCTTCCAGTCAAAACTCCTCTGCATGATTACTGGTACTCCTACCTTTATTAGTAACCATATTCTCCGTATCTTGACTAATGAATCAAATAAAGCAAAAAAAAGCTCAAATTCCACTCCAAATTATCTCTTCATTCCAACTCCCTCTATAAAATTGATGCGTCATGGCCAGGCATCCAACTGTATACATAGTTATCCATTAAGTTCATGCCATACAGTCGATTAAGCTGCCTAATTTTGGTTATTGATGGGTTGCCCAAATTCATGCCACTTGTGTTTTTTTTTAAATCTCCTTATTGCAGATATAATATAATAAAAAATGTAACAAAATAAAATTTATTTGAAAACAGATGGAAAATAATAGTTTGTAATTATTTCACAGTGTACGGTTGGCCCAAGGGGCGGTCGTATGTCTCGAAACAAAACTAGTAGGAAACATTTCAATTGGCCCGAGGTCCGTGATCCACCCGAAGGCATCCATCATCGCAGAAGGTGGCCCGGTCATCATGGGAGAGAACAACATAGTCGAGGAGCAATGCATCATTGAGCACAAGTAAACAAAAAATTCCCTGATTGTTCTGTGTATAATTTGCATTAAAGGTTGTTATTATAAAAAGAATTATTCCATTGACCAAGGTACTGCAGTGGCCTAGTTGTTAAAGTTAGTAGCTCTGGGTTCAAATCCTGGCATAGACCTTGGATTTTTCTTTGAAAACTAGTATCATAAAGTACATTAAACCCTCCTATATGACAGGAATTACTTTATTTTTTCTTTTATTCAATTGACCAAACTAAAATTATTCAAAGCAGGACTTATTGGTATTAAAATAATTTCATTTGTATTTTTATTAGACATAGACACCTTGTTATTAGCTAATTTATTGGGTTATAGAAAACAGTTATTTAATATTCTGTTAATTTACATAAATCTTACTTTTTTTACTGTGCTTTTGTCCTTTCGTATTTGTCCTAACTCTATTAGACTTTTTTTTTCTAGTGTGCTTTATAATTTTGCATAATGTACAAATGCTGAAGACTTAAGACTTTTTGTGAACTAAACCATTACTATTTTTGTGCAGGCCCAAGGAAAACGACAGGCCGAACACCTTAATGATAGGTTCTCATAATATATTTGAAGTAGGCTGTAATATAAAGGCGAAAGTAATCGGTGATAACAACGTATTCGAAGCTAAATGTTACGTTGGGCCGGACATCGAAGTCGGCAACGGATGCATAATTGGAGCCGGAGTCAGACTTGTCTATAAGGAAAAATTGCCCGATAACGTAATCATTACTGGAAGTCAGTACAACAGGACCATCGCGGGCGATAGGCCTCCGGTTAGAATTAATATTAATTATTTGAGTACGTTTGAATATTATTTAAATTTATATTAATTTTTTTTTTGTTTAAGCCACAGACCCTCCAGCTTGATTTTCTTACCAAAGTTCTTCCGAACTACCATCACCTGCGTAGGTTGAAGGATCAACGACCAAATGTTTTATGATTAAAGCCTTTATTAAATTAAACTCGATCCAGCTTTTTTTTTTCATTTTTTTATAAGACTGGAATATGCTGGATAGTGCATCAGCTCAGTAATAATAGCTGTGGAGATGCAAAAAAAATGTGATGTAGGAATATCAAATTTTTAAAAAGTTAATGTCATAATTAATATTAAAATATTGCACGAAGTGTTGGGTGTTGGTGTGATATTTACTAAAGATTCACAAATTTCATATTTTGTAAATTGTATTTTACATATGTAACAAAAATGAGGGAATGGGAAACCATTTAAATTTTGAATCTCTTTGATGGGAGTACAGCTTTTATGATTCAGGCTTATGTAATGTAAATATAATGAATTACAACAGATTTGTACATGCTTAAAAAATAAATAAATAAAAAGTGGGCTAAGCCAATATAATGACTTTTAATATGAACAAATTGTTTGAATTTTATTTTTCAGTTTTCAGATATAAAGTTGAAAATAGAAAAGTAATAATAGAGTATAGCTCGCAAATAAATAAATAATATTAATAAACTATGTTTAGTATGAGATTTACATTTTTTTATTGCTAATATTGACATTTTAAAATATTTGGTATAATAAATAAAAATTAGATGTTCAAAATTAAAACATCATAGAATGTGTGATTAATAATTTGATAAGATTAAATACAAAAATTGTACTTTTGTACTTTTTTGTTTACAAATAAATTAATTTGTAAATATCTTTTCACAGTAAAAAAATTAACAAAGGCTAGTTAATAACAATAAAACACTAGAAAATGTATTTACTAAATTTTACAACTTTAACAGATCTCATAATACACAACAAATTTATTTTTCTGTTGAGCTTTTTAAAAATTGAGCTTTATAGAATGGCACTAAACCTGAAACAATTCATGTTTTCTTTTTCCTTAAAGTATTCAGGCGTTTGAAAAACTAAGACAAATTTTAACCAGTACGTATTAAAAATAATAATTAAGTACTGAACAAACAAAATTGATTGTAAGGGAAGGGTAATAGTTGATTATAATTTTATATATACAGATTTAGGCACCGTCCGTCAGGCGAGGGGTGCGATCACAGAAAAAATGCAACACAGGTGATGTTTCACCTTCTCTTTAAGATCTTGGTGAGATATAGAAAGATCTTATTTGAATATTCAGTGCTGCAACGGTAGCGCAACGCCAGGTAAGCGAGGATTCGGAATAGAACCAGATAGCTGATGACACCGATTATTTGCGGTGCAGGTTGCCCACCATCCATGGCTAGATCTCGCACCAGCAGTTTTGCATTACCATAGTGGCAGTATGGTTCGGATTTGTCCTTACATTCCATGACCCTATTTAACAAAATAAAATAACTTTAAAATTGCTTGTTGAATTGTTAACTAAAAATTAAAATATCTATTGCTTTTCAAATTGCTTTAAAAAAATTTCTTCCTAATCTTAATAATCCATTTTAATTGTAAACTCATTAAAAAATATACATGTATATATTTGTATTGAACTGTACATTTATAGAATTTCAAAGAGAAACATATTTGTGCATAAAAATATTAATTACATATGACCAATTTTGTTTCATTTTATACCATAACAACCAATATTGTTTTTCATTAAGGGTGCCATACACACCCGGTTGAATTGTCAGTTTCTATGTGTGACGTCAAGATCGTGAAACATCTAGAAAAACTGACACAACTGAAAAAAAAATGGAGAAACTGAGCTGTGACTTCACAAGCTTCAATTAATGGTTGTTTTTCTTCTGAACTAAGCAGATATGGAGCCCTAAAAATGGAACTATGGCTACCCAAGGTCAGTGTGGTTAGTCGCTCAGTTTTTTCTGGCTACCCAAGCTCCATTCAGTTAATTGTTCAGTTTTCTTCTCATCTGGATTCAGGTAAACTCTACTCAAGCTCAGTGCGGTTAATTGGTCAGTTTTTTTTTTTGATCTGGATTCAGGTGGACTGACAGATAACCTAACTGAATATGGGGCCTTAAAACTAGAATACTCAGCTTTGGCTAACCAAACTCCATTCGGATAATTGCTCAGTTTTTCTTCTGATCTGGATTCAGCTAAACTAACAGAAGAACTAGGCAGATAAGGAGCCCTAAAAATGGAACTATGGCTACCCAAGGTCAGTGTGGTTAGTCGCTCAGTTTTTTCTGGCTACCCAAGCTCCACTCAGTTAATTGTTCAGTTTTCTTCTCATCTGGATTCAGGTAAACTCTACCCAAGCTCAGTGCGGTTAATTGCTCAGTTTTTCTGATCTGGATTCAGGTAAACTGACAGATAAACTAACTGAATATGGGGCCTTAAAACTAGAATACTGAGCTTTGGCTACCCGAGCTCCACTCAGTTGATTCTTCAGTTTTCTTCTCATTTGGATTCAGGTAAATTGGCAGATGAACTAAGCAGATATGGAGCCCTAAAGATGGAACCATGGCTAACAAAAGCTCAGTGTGGTTAATCACTCAGTTTTTCTGGTCTGGATTCAGGTTAACTGACAGTAAATAAGAGGATATGGAGCCCTAAAAATGGAGCTATGGCTACCCGAGCTCAGTGTGGTTAATCGCTCAGTTTGCTGATCTGGATTTAGGTTAACTGACAGTACACAAATCGGATATGGAGCCCTAAAAATGGAAAATGAGCTTTGGGTACCGAAGTACAGTTCAGTTAATCGCTCAGTTTTTCTGGTCTGGATTCAGGTAAACTAAGCAGATATGAAGCCCTAAAAATGGAGCTATGGCTACCCAAGCTCAGTGTGGTTAATTGCTCAGTTTTTTCTGATCTGGATTCAGTTAAACTGACAGATAAACCAACTGAATATGGGCCCCTAAAAATAAAAAACTGAGCTATGACTACCCATGCTCAGGTCAGTTTATCACTCAGTTTTCTTCTATCTGGATTCAGTAAACACAGATAAAATGAGTGCATATTGGGACCTCAAAAATATGAGAAACTGGGAAAAAAAAACCTTAGCTGTGGTTAGTCACACCCAATTAAGGACTGATTGTGAGTTCATTTTTTTCTGGTGATGCCTGGATGTAATTTGAACAACTGTCAAGCCCAGCATACAGAGTTATCAAGTTAACATTTGTGAACCTCTAACATTGAAATGGTGCAGTGAAAGTTAAGAAAAGGATAAGGCAGTAAAATTAATCCACTGAATTTGGTGACATGGTAGAAATGAAATAACATACTCATTAATTCCTACCTGCTTAAAAAATTGGGTTGTAGAAAGTAGAGTGGGAGTGAAAGGGAAAAAGCGAGAGGGGTGAAGCCAAATAAAATTAATAATCGATTAACTTGGCTAAAATTACCTGTTATCGAGATACAATGCTGTAATCATGCTGACCAATGAGAACCTCAGATAGCTGAATTTCATTATAACTTTCATAACGTCGGTGATTTTCTGACCCCATCCCATCCCATGCATGGCTATCATCAGGATTGGCGCCATGACAGATGGACCCACTACTGTACCATTCTGTAACAACATTTTATTTGACAAGGCCCAATGAATTATTAATAAATAGACAGACCTTGCACTTGAATGTAAAGCCGATTAAAATCCCGAGGCCTTCGGATGTGAGCGCGATCAATCCGCAGTTGAGTGAAAACCAAGAAAACCGCTTCAGCTCCAAAGGCTGATCCGACATGACGTACACAATGCAAGTAAAGACAAAACCAAGGGAAATGATTAACGGCAACGTTGAAAGGGTTTTCGCTAAATAATAAGCCTTCAAGCTATACCATCGGTTGAAAAATTCTCTTTTCATTATTTTTATCTCTAATGGATCTAAAAATAAAAATAAAAATAAAAATAAAGTTTGTTGTAATATTAAGATTGTTTGATTTGACCTACATGTTAGAATCGGTGTCATGCAGTGTGTGTACATAAAAAATACAGAAACACAAAGTATAAATTTAAAGTTGTCAAAAGGTCGACTAGCATCGTTTCCTACTCCTCTGAATATCAAGCCAATAATCAGGCCAGAAAATAAATGATGGATAAATTGGAGCCACAGCCCTGCCTGAAACATAATTTCTTGTGATATTTCCTCTTTTGGATCTGAGGATGAAAAAATGTAGTTTGGTCATTTCTGATCATTCAATAAGATTTTCTTTGCTGTTAGAGTACATCAGATGCGTTCTGCAACTAGCCATCGTCAATGTCAAGTTCTTTTTATAAGTTTATGGTGTTGACTACAATTGCAAAGAACAGATTTTCATCACTTGCCTGTCATTCAACTAATAAAAACCCACTGTTGAAGATGATGAGCTGAAACACATCTGAAAGACCAACAACGGCAAGAATAGGCAAACCAAAATGATCAGAAATCTCCAAATTACAAAATGATTTCTCATAGAAGATGCATTTTACATAGGAAAAATATATACGTACAACATGTCTTTTCTTCTGCAATATCATACGACTAAATATAAGAACGAACTGTGTCCAGAATGAGTTGGGAAATGTCAGGAAATCTGATTTTTTATGAATACCCACTTTGGTCTTTTCAGCAAGTTCTGCAAAAGAAATAAAACTTAAAAATTTAATGGGAATGGCCTAGGGGAGGAAAAATTAACCTATTTCACAAAGGGCCAGAGGTGCTGCTTTAACAACTTTTCCATTCTGTATTGATTCACAGAGTTTGTCAATTATGTCCACCTGTAGGACTTCCAGTACTGAAAAACAACTGATTATTTTTAAACAAAATTTGACAAATATCTTGACTGCATACTGTAATCAGCAGGATTGTAATTCTGAGGGCATTCGAGGTTAGTCGACGACAGAAAAGGCACAAGTTGCCCCGGTACACCTTGGTAGATGCACTTCCCTCTCGCTAACATGTAGACTCGGTCAAACAAATGGAACAAAGAGGCTGACGGCTGGTGAATAGTGCAAACGACAGTCCGGCCCTGCTTTGCAAGTAGACGGAGAAGTTGCACTGTTTGATTTATAGTCACAATATCCAACCCTCTAAAACAAAAAACAAGTTTGTGACAGAATATATTAAAAATAGGACTGTCCTCAGTGGTTAACCTCGCTGTATGTGTTGACAGCATACTGTAAGTTTCAGCAGTTCACCATATTTCACCTGACTCTGTTTAACAGACCTTTACCCTTTAAGGTGGAGTTGTTTTTCTGTTCATAGATGAAACTGGCAATAATTAGTAGAATCATGGAAGATGGTGAAATACAGAAAAGTGCGTTACAGACACTTACAGCAAGAATACGCACCAAGATTGTCTAACACTAAAAAGCAGCAAACAGATGTTCAGCAACATGCAGACAATACAATCATGTTTTGCAATAAGGAATAAACATTTTATACAGTCTGCATTTAGTAAGAAAATTGTCAATTTGTGCATACTAACGTGGTGGGCTCATCCAAAAATATAACTGGGGGGTTATGGACAATTTCAAGAGCAACTGAGACTCTTTTTCTTTGTCCTCCTGATAACCGGTTTGTCCAGTTGTCTGCACATTTGCACAGGCCAAGGGTGGTTAACAGATCATCCACCTGAAACAAGAAAAAAAAATTAACTGCTTGATCATCTACAATTAGAAGAGATTGTACATACAACTTGAAAAATTTGCTCCGAGCTGTATTTGCTGCCGAGTTTCAATCGCGCCGCCAACTCCATGCTTTCTCGCACGGTCAAGTAAGGCTGAAGCAAATCTTCTTGCATTATGTACACCGACATTTTGTTGAAATTTGCCAAATTTCTTGGCTCTCCATTTGTGGTGATTATACCATTAACGCCTACAGTTCTGGAATATAAATGGATAATTATTGTCTGAGATTAACAAATATAAGAAGAAATTGATGATGATTTTAATTTTAATCAATGGAAATAATAGCTCGAAAGCGATAGGGAAAAACTAAAGGAATCTTCCACCCTCACCCAGCTAGTTCCAAATACTATTTGTAACAGTATGTCATTCTTGTTAAGCCCTCTCCTTGAAATATAAGCCAAATAATCACATCTTACACATATCCGGCAAGAATGTTCATGAGGGTCGATTTTCCAGCTCCAGACGGACCCATGATGGCAGTCAGTTGGCCGGCCCTGAAGCTACCAGAAACTCCTTTCATTATTCGCCGCCTCCCTGAAAATTACACAAAGGGAAAGTAAGTAACAAAAAATTTGAAGTCCCATCTTAGATTTTCAAATCATTTTCAAATTTGATTTCTTAGAATTCGCATTAATATTTAGAAATTAAAAAGTTAGAAATATATTAAAATAAAAAAAGGTCTTTTATGCAATTTTCCTGTACAAATCTACAATATAGATAATTTTTTAGAACTTCAGTGAGTAAAACTGAGGAATTCCAAAACTTATATGATTAGTTAGGCATGTTTGCCATTTATGTAACAAGGTGGCTTTTATTACATAATTTCTGATATTCACCTCAGAGATTAATTTCGAGATAACTATTAATTTTTGTCGATTAGGTGCAAGTCTATTTGTAAAATTAATTCTACACTACTCTCATTTGTATGTGCACTGGCCATCTGTTAATTTTTGAAATTTCCTCTTATCACCTGTGGAGTGACGAATCTGTAGTTTAGTAATCTCAGGTCATTTTGGTCAGGCTATTCTTGCTGGTTTGGTTTACCAGATGCACGTTGGCTTCTCGCCCTTTTCAGAGTGGGTTTTTATACTATCACACTATCGAAAACCCAGTTGAATGATTGACAGATAAGGGAAGACAAAGAGCTGATCACCTCTGCTTAGCCTCTCCCTGCTTATAACCCAAATGCCAGGTACTTACAAAATGTACCTGGCTAAACGGTACCCCTAGGACATTATTTACAATTGATTGAACTTTTATCAATATCAACAGTCATATTCAATGCTAGGTTTGTGTGCTTGCCACTCCCTGCTTATATCCTTGAACCAAATAAATTAATCAATAGTTGGTGGAAATTGCTAGTTTCCTTTTTACATCTGTAATGTGTTGGAACTGTAGTTAGGCCTTTACAGATCAAGATCATTTTGATATGCCCACAGAATGCCTCAGCTTATAACCTTAATACCATGCATTGAAGATGACGAGAAGCCAAAATGCTTTCAAAAGGTCCGTCAGGCAGATAAAAATGATCAGAAACAGCCAAACAAAAGTTTTATGTACTTTTAACAGCTTCGACAAAACAATTCTTTTTAAAGAGTTCCTTAAGTGGAAATCTCTTTGTAGGTTAGTATTATATTTAAAATTGACAGAATTTTTATAAATATATGCTAGGTGCTAGGTTTGTGCACCTGCCTCTCCCTGCTTATATCCTTCATCCCAAATAAATTACTCAATAGTAAAGACATTTTTGATCATTTTGGTGGGTATATCATCGTAGTTTCGTCTGTCAGACAGGTTGTGATTTCTATTTGGTCGGGTTGGTTTTGGAAGTTCGTGGCATTAGGGTTATAGACAAGCAAAAAGATCACCCTGTCTATCACACCAGTTAGTTCTTCGTCAAATAAGTAAAATAACACAACCAACCACCGAGGATGGCGAGAAGACGAAACGCCATTGACAGCTCAAAACATCGAGGATAGCTAGACCAAATTCGGTTTCAATACCCGTATTGGCAGACCTCAAGAGGAAATCTTACAATTTAGGGTTTTATTAGAAAAAACAGAACAACCCACCTCCGATGATGGCGAGAAGTCGAAGTCCATGTGATAGATCAAAACAACGAGGATATAGACCAAAATCGGTTTCATCACATCAGAGGCAGACCTCAAGTGGAAAGCTTACAATTTAATCCATTATATTTCGTGGTCCGATTGACCAAATAACTTCTTTCAATTAATTAATCTTTATGTAAGGTATTGGTTGAGATAAAAACTTACAATTTAAGTTTTCATTAAAAAAAGATAAGGGAAAAAAGGTATATCAAAACACCGAGGATAGCTAGACTAAAATTATCGGTTTTCTTTGTTAGATTATGCCATCTTTCTGGCAGTTTCGAAATATCGTCTCTCTCAAAATCTTTTCAGCTTTTGACCCGATAACTTCCAAACTACAATCTGCTATTTGTTCTAAGTTGAAACATAAAGAAATAAACAACTATCCAAAAGAACCGGTTTTTATTTGCAATTTTAGTTCCATAATCAGACATTTTACTTTTTTTGTGTGTCAATTTTTCATTGTAACGCGGTTGGAAATAATAAAGAACGAATTGAATTTTTGAATCAGCAGATAAATAATAAATACTGAAGTAAAATCTCGAAATAGTGTTGCAACAATTGGAAAGTTGGCTATGTTGGACGGGAATTATAAGAATTCTGGTGTGTAAAGCCCTCCTACTTGATAGGAATATGACCGTGCTTTTTTTAAGCACTCATAACTTTTAATGATCGTGATGAATCGTTTTATTTCATTGTACAATAATTCATTATAATATATTCTCGAAATTAAAGATGAAATGATGTATCGACCTGCTTGTTGAACAACTTGAACAAAAGGATCTTCAGTGAGGTCACAACAGAAACGACAAACTCTTTAAGTCTTTGCCGAGCTTTCGACGATTATATCATCATCAGGGCCTATTTATTTTAGCAAAATAAATAGGCCCTGATGATGACGATATAATTGTCGAAAGCTTGGCAAAGACTTAAAGAGTTTGACGTTTCTGTTGTGACCTCACTGAAGATATTCAAGATATTCTCGAAATTCAATTTTTTACGGGTTTCCTCTTTGAATAAATCAATAATAAATGACTAGTTTTAATTTTAGTATATGTACCGCCGAAGCGACTAGTGTGTCCTTCCAAATTGAAGGGTGCAATTCTTTGGTTCTATATAGTGAGCGCGTAGGAATACCTCCCTACATAAGAATTGTGATTGAACACGGCAGCGAGTATCTGAATCCCCTGTTTCGGGAGGAAACAGGGTTGTTTTATTGGTTTATAGTGCTGATATTGTTGATTCTAGTGTGCGTTGTGAGTTAATGTATTTATTAGCGCGAATGTGTAGTGTGAGAGGGCCGATGGAATATTGAGTACCTCATCTACCCCCAATTGTGTAGTTATATAGCCGAAGCGAGTAGTGAATCCTACCTAATTGAAGGGTGCAATTCATTGGTTCTATATAGTACGCGCGTAGGAATACCACCCGATATAAGAATTATGGTTGAGCAGGCAGCATCTGAATCCCGTGGAATTCTTGGAGGAAACAGGGTTGTTTTATTGTATACAGTGCTGATATTTTTGTGTACCCTATGTGCGTTGAGAGTTCATGCATTTATTAGCGCGAATGCGTGAGAGAACCTATGGAATATTGAATGCCCCATCAACCCCAATTAACAAGTTATAAAGTGTAGTGATGGAGGAATTTCGAATACTCCACTGCCCTAAGTGGTATGTAAATAAGAAATAACGTATTTAAGAGTGAATGGGTTCGGATTTAGGAACTGCATGAATTGGGGGCTGAAATGACCTCGCTATTGATAACGCCTGGAAGAACCTCGGCATCTGGATGGATGCGGCTGAGCTCTAACTCCAGACCGCCATTACCGGTTACGTTGGTGATTCTCGGGGCCTGCCGATAATTTATTGTAACTTACATAAGTTGGAATTGCCGGTTGGCTGCGGGAAATGATTGGCTCCACTCTGTACTCGTATGTGTATGTACGTGTGCAGATTTAAATATAAATCAGGAAATAAAATATGACCCTGCAGTCCATGAAAACCTTAGGGATTAAATCAATTTGTTATGCAAATTATCAAGTAGGGCCCCGAGCATTTATTAAAAAAATATATATATATATAATAATACATAAACCAAATTTATTCCTAAATAGGTAACTCACCTAACTACTGGGAAATCAGAAAACAGTATAACTGTAAAGCCCATTTTATAAAAATAATCAACTCAATACAGCGTCCGAAATATTTCAATATCTCAAAAGAATATGTTTTTACCGAATGGTAAATAAGAAATAACGAGGGGAAAGAAAGTACCTTTGAGCAACTTCACCTTGGAAATAGACACTGGAGAAAGCGATTCTGGAAAGTGAAAGCAAGAATATTTACATCACATCTTCTCCGTCTTGTTCCGATCCCCAAAGGTATCGTTTTCACTGAAGAATTTCGACCATTTCGCTTTCTGGTTGTCAAAAAGTACGATACTTATTTTATCAAAAATAAAATACTGGATATGAAAATTAACGTCAGAGAATAATCTCGTTTTAAATATAAAAAAAAATCCACTTATTTGTTACTAATACAATATAATTTTAGAAATTAAAACTTCAAATTGAGTTCGAAGATCTTTCCTCGCGGAACATGTTATTTGACCACTGTCACTAACCAGGCAGAGTTTCTCTTTAAACAACTAGCATTTATGTTTTATTTTCAAACCAATTTCTCTTGAACCCTGATATTTACAAAACGTTTTCTTAATTAATACTTTGGACTTGTTTCACTTTGATGAGTTTCCTTTGGATGTCTCTTTGAAGTATGAGTGAATTTCCCATAAGCTACATCCTTTGATGTATTGATTTTACTGTCAGTTTGAAACAAAAATTCACTACACCTGTTATGTTTTTATCTAAACATAATAATGTAAAACAGTGAAAAATTGTGAAATAGTAGTTAAACCGACAAAGGCTGTTTCATACGCGTCTGGCTGACCACAGCGAGGATATGCTTACCATTTTACCAAGAGAATTAAAAAAACTAGGCTTCTTTAGAAAATGAACCGTGACCAATATTGGCCTATAGTGTCACAATCATTATAATTATCTCTAGAGCCGTCGTTAAGTTTAGGACTTTTCTTTACTAGATTATAAGCTGGGAAGGCGGACCCATAAACTGACATAGGCCGACTAGTTTCGGCATTTCGATTTGTACGGTGCATCTAGGTTATAAACAAGGAGAGGCAGTTGAAAAAATCCACCCCTGAATACGGCGAAAAGCTCTATCCAAAAGAATGCTTGGAAACGACCATACTAGGTACATCGTCCCGCAGACCTCAGAAGCGGAAATCTCACGATGACAATAATTGACCTAATTCTATGGACTCGAGGGTCATACAACAGTAGGTTATGCCAGTTTCTCGTCAGCATCGAGTAAATCAATTAAATCCCATAGGCTAAATAGTAGTTAATCCGACAAAGGTTGTTTCATACGCGTCTGACTGACCACAGCGAGGAATAGTGACCAAAAGCGTTAAAAAGTGGGCTTCTTTAGAAAGTGCACCGTGATCAGTATTGGCCTAAAGTGCAATCACCATTATTATTTAGAGCCGTCGTCAAGCTTACGACTTTACCAGATCCTAAACTTTTGTTAAGGGCTTAAGCATCTTCCAAGCCTTAACTTTTCCTCTCCTAGGAGTAGAAACTTTAAGCCTTTGTAAGAAAAGAGGATGTTCTGCTGTTTCTTCTTCATTCAAACAATACCGGCACGGGCTTGTTTATGCTCCTCCAAGTCTTTACATACGTCACCGAAGTCTGAAGTGTTCAGTCAGCAGTCCTATTATCGCCATAGTCCTAGTTTTGCCATTGGTTTCTGCTATAGTCCTTTAATGACCGTTTTCGCATGCCTTTGACTGGAATACGTTCCATTTGGGCGTCGGTGGCCGCAACGGTTTAGGCATTGACACGGCGCCCATCAAGGTAAAGGTCCCGGGTTCGAATCCAGCGGCCCTGCATTCGAACCGGACATACAAATGGGATTTTTTTTTCATAAACACTGGCACCCTAGGGGTTTATATGACCTCTGCTGTTGCGAACCCTCGTTAAAAAAAAGAAAAAAAGACATCAATGGTCGGTGTTAAATATAAAACTGTATATAAATCCATGAGGTATTAACTATAGAAAATTTCCAATATGAGAGGTTTTGAATCTGATAAATGAACAAAAAAATCATTGAATTATAATTTATTTTGTATCCCTGCCAAGCTTTCGACTTTTCAATTTAAACCAGCCTGATCCTTATTGAATGTTAAACTACTCTATTAATCTAAAAATGGCCAAAAATTTTTAAAAATTAGTTTGGTAAGGAAGTGAAGATTGTGTGTTTTTCTGAGTAATCTGCACAGATGCAATGCTGGGTTTGCTAGTTCCAAGAGGGAAAAATGTTCAGTAGCACCATGAGTCAACATGATCAATTTGTTCGGTCAACAAAATGGAGCCTGATGGAAAAGTAGACGTAATTTGAATGTCTAATATTGGCAGAATGTTTTACTATAATTACTGTACAGGGCATGGATGTACGCTTTATTCCAGGTGTGAACCATAAATAATTGATAATAATGCGCCAGAGGCCAGAGAGAGAGAGAGAGAGAGAGAGAGAGAGAGAGACTAAGGGCCGAAATTGCCACACGTTCCACTTAAAACATTTTCGTCCGTCAGTTAAGTTGGAAACCGGAATAGAGAAGAATTTGCTAGATTAAAAACCGCAGAACGTAAAGGTGATCGGGTGAGGAGATCGCGGTAGTAATCATGACGTGTCCTGTGAGACGGAATATTCCACGGGCTTCCCGTTTCCGCAGAGGGAGCATGAAAATCAAGGTGTTCACGAATAAATTCGACCTATGACGAATTATTCATATTGTTAAATTCTGTTTAAACACAATCGTCCATTGTTTCTCGGGCCTTGTTGCCTATTTGAGGCCTTGTTCACGTTTGTTTTCTAAGTGGAGCGAATTTGGTATCTAGACAATAGTCTACAAAACGGTTTTGGATAAAAAATAGTGGATTTCTTTTTTGTTTCCGTTTGAATGGGAGCATAGGACAATTTTTCATAGGTTTACATTACCAAGTATGTTACTTTCAATCAACCAACAAAACATGGTCTTCTTTTTTCGTCCTGCTTTTCATTTTTCAGAAGCATCTATCAAAAGGCAAAATGGCAGCTGATGTTGGTGGAACGATGGTCCGTATGCAATATCTTTTTAAATCCAGAAAAGCTTTAAAAATTACACAAAAACCGTAGATGGAGGATTAAAATATAACTAATGGGGAAACGATTAGAAATGGTAGAATTAAAATATTTGATAAAAAAAAGTGCTCTTGGAATAAACATATTGCCTATACAAGGTAACTGGCGATAAGGCCAAACATTTCAAAAAATGAAAAACTCAGAAGGTGTTTCAAGTCACCATTTGCAACAAAAAACTTCCTATAAACCCCTATATCTAAATTTCAACGGTAAAGAAGTAATTTTAGGTTTTAGTTTTTTTTTTAATTTTTCGACTTAGGTTCACTAAATTGTATAAACTTTAGAATTACTGACTCTAGAAAAATCTGGCTTGTGCCATCTGAAAGGACGTTAAATTTGCCGTAAGAAAACTTATTTCCATTGCAGAATTGATGAAAAAATTCAGTAAAAAAACAAAAATGTTGAAATTTGGAATTTTTTGAAAATGTTGGATTGGTAACTGTTAACAACTACAAACTCCTAGACCTTTGCAAATTCTCTCAAAAGTTCCCCATTCGATTAGCTTCAGCGGTATACCCACGTTTTTGGATTGCGCTTCTGGAAGGCCCCAAAATTTTGCATTTTGTTGGTGAAAAAAAAACAAAAAAAACGCGTTGATGAAGGGGGCACGCTCAATTTTTCAAGGAAATCCGTTTGGCTCTTGAGTTTCGTGTCATTTCTTTATTGTTCAGTTCTATCAGTTTGCTTTATGATATCAGCTGACAACGTCTTCAGGTTGGTGATTTAAATTATGTCTTTGTTTTCTAACGAATATCTTGCTGATATGCACTTCATTTAGGTTACTGCAATGGTAATGCTACTGCTGCAAGGACAGTACCAACCTCGTTTTACACATCGCGACGTTTCAGCAGATCGCACCTTTCAACTATTTCATCGAAGTCTGAGTGAAATTGGTTCTTTCACACGAAGAACAAGGGAAGACAACCAGTGAATGGATGTAGATGAGGAAATTTTGCATCCTGTTAATCGTGATCCCGAAACCAGTTCACGTGCGTTGATGATGTTTCACAATCGATAGGTTGGGATATCTTCCGTCGGGAAGGATTGTATCCTTATCATTTTACGAGGGTGCAAAGTTTGAAACGAAATGACCACTAGTAGTGAGTTGATTTTTTCCTCATCTACATCAACCACCCTCGTAAAATGGTAAGGGTACAATCCTTCCCGACGGAAGGTATCCCAAACTTTCCATTTGAAACACCAATACGCACGACTGTTTCGGGATCACGATTAACATGATGCAAAATTAGTAGACCTAAGTCGAAAAATAAAAAAACCGAAAACCTGAAATTACTTGTTTACCGTTGAGTTTGGCCAGGGTTTATAGGAAGTGTTTTTATGCATCTGGTGAGTAGAAACACCTCATGAAATTTTCGCTACGTATCGTCAGTCACCTTGTTTACATCAGAAAGCATGGCAATTCGTAAATATTTTAACCCGATCGGCGAAATTCATTGAGGTATAGGTGCTGATGCCCTGAAAATAATTCAGGTGCCATTCTTCCTATTCTAACTTATGCCGCACTTTAGCAGCATTATCAAAAGGATGCAACTTAAGAAAATTCCGCAGAGTTCAAAGAAGACTTATAATAAAAGGCTTTAGGGGGGTATACTACGAAACGGCATATGTCCTGGCTGGGGTAGTTCCCATAGATATTAAGATCCAAGAGTTGGTAGACTTCTACAACGCAACATAACAGCACTGTGACACCTATTTTCCAGCTCTGGTTGTAGGATCACCACAGCCTGTATCTCAATGGCCCCACATTGCAAAAAATTTGCACTTTGACCACGAGGAAAGGTAGGAGGCTAGGACTATTTTCTGTTCACTGAGTAGTAAAATACAAGAAGTCTGCTTTTGTTTTATATGGAAAGAATGAACAACAAATTACAATCCACAAAAATTAAATCAGCAAGCAGGTGCTAATAGCTAGGTCTGTAGATGACTCTAGGGGTCATCAATAACCATTCGAGGAGGGAGGCGTCGGTAGCCGCAACGGTTTAGGCGTTGACACGGCGCTCATCACAGTAAGGCAAAGGTCCCGGGTTCGAATCCAGGGCCGCTACATACTTACAAATGAACTTTTTTTCAAAACACCGGCACTCCGAGGCTTTATATGACCTCTGCTGTTGCGAACCCTCGTAAAAAAAGTGGTATATAGCTAGTATCCAACTTCACTCTCCATTTCCACCTCAAAATTCCTTTTGACAAAAGATCCTCTGATACACATCATTCCATTAATCGATCTAATAATCATGATCGTAGTTCGTGTGGCTTACTATGAAATTTTATCAATACTGTTTGTAAACGCAAAGACGATCTCAAAAAATTGTCTCCACTTGTGGTGTTTCCTGTAAGATCTATTTATAATTGTCTTTATCGGACCAACGGAGAAACCTGTATTGTTACATGAACCGAAGGCCGATCAGCTCATCCACTCCGTGATTGAAATCTCGCAATGTCTAAATCAATTGTCTCTCATCGTTTTAAATTCCCAACAATGAAAACATGCCATATAGGAACCGAAAGGTTATGCGATCCAAATGATGTTTAGAAATAAAAACTCAAGTTAATATTCAGAGTAACCTCAATTTTAAATTTTATTGAAATCTGCTTAAACAAATTCTAATGGTTAAGAGTATCAAAGTTGTCACCTCGATTTGGTAGTTTAAAAAGTAATAGAAAGTAAGAAATACAAAGACACATCGCCTACAACTAACTCAAATCGATATGTAAAAATATTAGGTAATGAAATACTTATAAAACTATCATCTAATGTGTCAAAATCTTTCTGGTCGATTATTAATAAACGAACAAAGACAAGCTCACACAATAAGATAGACATATATCCTGAAACTTTAAATAAATTCTTCATAGAAAAATCCTGTTGGAAGAGCTAAAACGTGTGCTAAACCAAAAACTTAACACTCGGCTTCCTCATTTACTGTTTTTATCACCAATGACCTCTGTTGATAAAAATACTAAAAAATCAGACTGCTGGTGCTTGTGGATTGTACACAAACCTCCTAAAAACAATAAATGAAGCAATTTGGTTCATTTGATAAGCGCTTGTAAAATACGAATGAACAACTTGTTGGATAAAAATGAAACCATTTTTCCTTCCAAATTTGTCTTTAGGCGGGGCCTGGAACTTGTTGCATTCTGTACAACTGTAGATTTATGAAAATATATAAAATAAAAAAATGCGATTTGCCCCAAGCTTTTGTCCACATTAAATCACGACTTGCTCTTACAGAGGCTTCAGCGATATGGTGTTAAGGATACTGAGATTGAATTTTATTACAGTTTCCTTTAAAATAGACAACAAATTGTAAAAGTTAACAATAACACTGTCAGTAGGCGTACCTCGGGGATCAATACTAGGACCACATATTTTCAACATATACGTAAACGATTTAAGCAGCTTTGTAAATAGAGTTTATGTTAATATTAAGCTATTTCAATTTGCTGATGATACAAGTTTCACATTCAACTGTGATAAGATAAGCAGATAACAGATGATTATTTTCACTACAATTTCTTGGTTTTAAATGTTGAAAAAAAAATCTGTTTATAAGTTTTTCTCTAACGGGATTAGAAAATAATGTTAAATTCTTAAGGTTATAACTTGACGATAAGTTAAGGTGTGGTAATCACATTGATGAAGAAATTATAAAACTTTGAAAAATATGCTTTGTAATTTAGAAACTAAGGAATCAAGTAGACTTGAGAATGTTGTACATGCGTTTTTTCCAGGATGTAATCAACTATGGCATTTAATTCTGAGCTGGAGAAAGCTGTAAAGCTTTTAAAAGTAGAAAAAAAATCTTTGCGCTTAATCTTTCCTTAGCTACGCGCCTGGTTTGTTCGTTTATGCTAACGAAAATTAAATATTAATAAATATTTAAGAGAAAATTTAGAAAAGTTACAAAAGTGTCAGTGAATATTAGAGACCAAATAAGTTGCACCCTAGAGAAAAAAAGACAAAACATTTAATTGTAACAATTTGTTACAAAAGTGGCAAATTATAATATTTTACCCATAGAGTGCACTGGTCAAATAAAAACAGAAGAATATAAATCCAAGCTACAGATATTTTTGGGTTGCCCGGAAAATAATGCAGGTTTTTACTGTTTACGTTTCATGCCTTATTCTTTTGTACGAATGTGACCAGTTTTTAATCTTCTTCCAAACAGAAACGTTTGTTTACCTCAGTAGCATCCCTAACCATCATTATTTAGATATCAACGTGTGGTTTTGATCGGAACGATCAAATTAAGCAAACTTCCATATGGCGAGTCCCCTAGAGTCATGTCCTCTTTGTAATTACCTTACAAATGAAAATATGCACCATTTTTTCTTTGTTTGCCCTAGACTGACCGAAATTATATTGGAGTGGATGGGTGCAGAGGTGTTAGTTGGCGAGTAAGTGGGAATGCATTTAAACGATAGGGGGGGGGGTGGAGGAAACCACACTGCCCATCAAAAAAACAGACGACCTGGTTTTTGCACGATAAAATGGCCAAATTTGAAAACGCATATTTTCTCAGCCTTTCACAGTCACAGACCTGGGCTATGCGTCATTTTTTAGAACATTTACTCTGAACAAGATGGCTTTTTAAATGTTTTCGTAGCTTTAGCCAATTGAAAATTGAGATGTGAAGCAAGGAAATCGTCCTAGAGCGACGCCCTATAGCAATCGATAGGAAATTTTAATAAGCTTTGGGCAGCTTTCACTTTTTGCCCGATTTTTCAACCATTTTCTAGTTGTTCGCAATTTTTACGCAATTTTACGTCTTGGAAAAAACCAATCACTCTTTCTCCCAATTTTCAAGAATGCATAAATATTGAACTGACGTGTTTTCGCAAATTTTACGTTGTACAACTTTTGTTCTGAGGGTTTTTTTCAAAAAATGGATCTGGGAAGCGACTTTTTCTGAATTTGTCCTTTTGGGATGTGGAATTCTTCTGCTGTATTCATCACGGACTTTTACTTCCCATTTCACAGGTGTTGTGGCAGTTTTGCTTTGCATAACGTATTGAAACAATAGGTTTATGTATGGTAAAACCGAAATAATCGTAACGATTATTAAAACTTAATTTGACCAAGTTGAATGGGAATTATATGAATTCTGGAGTGTAGAGACCGCAATGGACAGGTGATTAGGTGGTTCGGCACTTTTCTGATATGGTAACCGTTCTGGGTTCAAATCCCGGCATAGCCTTTGGAATTATATTTTTGATTAAATCGGCAAAAATATAGTAAAGCAGTTCTTGACTCCGTCCGTTTAAGCCCTCCACTTCAGGAATATGACCGAGTTTTTTTTTAAGCAGTCATAACTTTTAATAATGGTGATGAATCGTTTTAGTTCATTGTACAATTAATACATTATAATATATTTTTGAAATTCAATTTTTTACGGGTTTCCTCTTTGAATAAATCAATAATAAATGACTAGTTTTAAATTTAGAATATGTACCGCCGAAGCGAGTAGTGTGTCCTACTAAATTGAAGGGTGCAATTCTTTGGTTCTATATAGTGAGCGCGTAGGAATACCACCTGATATAAGAATTGTGGTTGAGCACGGCAGCAAGTATCTGAATCTCCTGTTCCGGGAGGTTGTTTTATTGGTTCATAGTGGTGATAATGTTGTCATTCTAATGTGAGTTGTGAGTTAATGTATTTATTAGCGTGAATGTGTAGTGTGAAAGGACCGACGGAATATTGAGTACCTCATCTACCCCCAATTGTGTTATATGGCGTAAAGAATGATGGAGGAATATGGAGTACTCCATCTCCCTAAGTGAATGGGATAAGATAAAATTTATTTAAGTGAGTGAGATCACATTTTTTTATAAAATTTTACGCCGAATAAGATGGCATTTTTAAATGTTTTCCTAGTTTAGTCATTCATCAGTCAATTCAAAAATTCGGGAACATGTTAATTTTTGTACTTTTTACGAAAAATGTCAAATTGAGCTTTGGAACAAGGAAATCGTCCTGGATCGACGCCGTGTAGCAATCGATAGGAAATTTTAAAATAAACTTTCGGTTGGTCCGCTTCCACTTTTTGCCCGATTTCTCAACAGTTTTCGCGTTATTCGTGATTTTTGGGCAAAAAACGTGGTTTTTTTACGTGCTCATGGAAAAAAAACCGGTCACTCTCTCCATTGCTATAGGGCGCCGTTCCAGGACCATTTCCTTTGAACTCCAGGACCAATTTGAAATTTTTCGTAAAAAGTGTAAAAATTAACATGTTCCCGAATTTTTTCATTTACTGATGAATGACAAGCTAGTCAAACATACGTTTATTTTAATTCACTAGTTTTCGCGGTCCGCTTGACCAATTAATATCTTTCAATTAATTAAGCTTTTTAGTTGAGATAAAAAAGTCAGTGTCACGAGCGGGATTCAAAAGGTAGGTTGAGTTGGGAAGTTTGTGTTCGAGTGGATCGAGGTCACAACAGCACAAGTGGTAGAGCAGCGGCGTATCTAGCCGAAGATCGTGGGTTCGAATCCCGCTCGTGCCATTGACTTTTTTTATCTCAACTAAAAACCTTAATTAATTGAAAGTTAATTTTAATTTTAAATAATTGGTAGACTACTCTTGACGGATCAGATAACCCACCATGTCTTTAATTTTAAAAAATGCATATCATATTTATAAATTAAATAAAGATGAAAATATAAATAAAAAATAATCGTAAAGATTTGTCCACCAATATAAGTTTTAATGTGTGACCACTCACATTAAGAGAAATGGCCATACATGATTTTATTAGTGTCAAAAAGCGAAAAAAAAAATGATTTAAATAAATCTCTTTTACAACGTGAAAGGAGTCTTACAGTTTGGCACACCTGTATGTATATCTCAATGCGAATAAGATCTAAATCTAACTTAAAGGGGAACGTCACCATAGCTCAAGAGGTTAGAGCAGCGTCGAATTTAGCCGAAGGTCGTGGGTTCGAATCCCGCTCATGGCACTAACTTTTTCATTTCAACCAAAACCTTACATAAAAAGATTAATTAATTGAAAGAAGTAATTTGGTCAATAAATTACCTAATTAAATGAATTAAAGGGGAACGTAGTTTATAGAACAAATAACGAATATTTTGATATTTGAAATTCTGTATTTCCCAGTTTATGAGTCAAGCAAGACCGAGGCACAAAAAATGTATTATTTAAAAATAAAAGTTTCAATGAATTGATTATTTATTTTCTAAAGATGTAATGATATAAAACTAATAGAGTTCTTTCCCTAATACGAATAACCTTGTACACTAGACACTCGGCCTGGACCTTGGCCGATCAAGATTTGAAAAACGTGAACCCGATTGAGAATTTTTTGTACGGTTGAATAAGTGTTATATAAAAAATATGTAAAAATTTCAACGCTTTCAAACCGGACGTATTTCTGAGGCCTTCGAAAGGTCAGGGTTCGACTGATTCCAGCTCTTAAAATTGAGCTGCTTCAACTATAATTCCTCATGATAAAATCAGCACGAGCGGAAATGATCAACATGCCGGAACCGGGGAGTGACGCGATGTGTAACAACAGGAGGATTTTGAACGACTAGATATTTTTATTTTTCAATTTCCATCTGACCCAACTTGTCAAATCTCATACATCAAGAAAATTCATCTTGAACGTAGAAGCCAAGGCGTTAATGATTAATTACATAGATGTCTGTGTGCATAAATTAATTCCGATGTGATTGCCCAAGAAGATAACCGTAATCGATGAATTTCGTATGTGACGGACGTTGAGAAATAGGTCAGTGCTGTCAGTTGTGTCACCGTCGGCGTACAGAATGGTAAAAAAGCCAGTACGCGACTTCACGGCAGTCTTTCACAAAGAAGATGACGGGGAAGAAAATATCGTTATAATGTGAATAAATAGATGCGACTTTCTCCTCGACTTCCTTCCGGCCCAACCTATTCAACGACGTCCTCGCCCACAAGTCCAAGGGCATGTTCATTGTAACGTAGCAGTTTCCTGTCTGTTTTGGTTTGTCAGGCGTGTTTCGGTTTCTCGCATCTTCAGTGCGTGGAATCAGTGACATAAGCAGGAAAAAGGCAAAGGCACGGAAGCTGCGCTTTGGCTATCTGCCATCTTCAGAGCATGGCATCATGAATATAAGTAAGGAAAAAGTAAAGCTCTGACACTTAAAAGACGTTTTGGCTTCTCGCCGTTTTCAGTGTGTGGCACCTGTATTATGCAGCAGAAACAAGCACACAGGACACAAATGAGGAGGTTTTGCTATTCGTCTAGAGCGTGGCACCAAGGATATGGATAGGGAGAAGTAGGCGCAGACGTACTGAAGATTCATTTCCGCCATATTTATTGCGAGCACGAATGATATAACCAGGAAGAAACAAGCTCGCAGATGCATAGAAGTTTTGGGTGTACGCCAACTTTAAAGTGTGGCATCAAAGATATAAGTAGGGATAAGAAGGTGCAAAGCTACCCAGGAGATACGTATCTGCTGATATATATCTCCAGTACGGTCAACCAATGATATTAGCAGGGATTAAGCAAGCTCGCAGGTACACAAATGAAGAATTTTGCCAATTCGCCATGTTCAGAGCGTGGCATCAAGGATATAAGTAGGGAGAAGTAAGCGCAAAGACGTACTGAAGATTCATTTCGACTTTTCGTAAATTTATTGCGAGCACGAATGATATAACAAGGAAGAAACAAGCTCGCAGATCCATAGAAGTTTTGTGTGTACACCAACTTTAAAGCGTGGCATTAAAGATATAAGTAGGGATAAAAAGGCGCAAAGCCACCCCGGAGATACGTATCTGCTGATATATATCTCCAGTCCGTTCAATCAATGATATTAGCAGGGATTAAGCAAGCTCGCAGGTTCACAAATGAGAAATTTTGGCTATTCGCTATGTTCAGAGCGTAACTTCACGGATATAGATAGGGAGAAGTAAGCGCAAAGACGTACTTACGATTCATTTCGACTTTTCGTAAATTTATTGCGAGCACGAATGACATAACCAGGAAGAAACAAGCTCACAGATGCATAGAAGTTTTGGGTGTACGCCAACTTTAAATCGTGGCATCAAAGATATAAGTAGGAATGAGCAGGCGAAAAGCCACACTGAAGATTCGTATCTGCTGATATCCAGAGAGTGCTATCAATGAAGAGTTTTGGCTATTCTCCATGTTCAGAGCGTAGCATCAAGGATTCAAGTAGGGATAAACAGACGCAAAGACAACCTGAAGATGCTATTTCAATCATCTTTAAATGACATCATGGATTTCATCAGGGAGCAGCAGGCGCACAGACTCACAGAAGAGGAGCATTGGCTCTAAGCCAACTTTAAAGAGTGTCATCAAGGAATTAAGCAGGGGGAGTAGTCACACAGATATCGAACATGCTTTTCGGCTTTTCGTCATCTTTAGCACTAGGTGTAAAAGACGTTACGATGGACAGGCGAAACCGAAGATGCTTCTAGACTTTTGTCACCATAGGTGCATGACCTTAAGGATATAAGGAAAGAGAAACAAATACACTGATACACCTAATTAATACACGGCAGAACATCATTACACATTTAAGATGCTATTTTGCTATTTATCTTCTTTAGTGCATGGCATCAAATATATGAGTAGGAAGAAGCAGGTGCTAAAATCAAGATAAGTAGATACACTGAAGATGAGTTTCGGCAGATCTCTATCTTTCGTGTGTGGCGTCAAGGATGTAAGTAAGTGTAGGCAGAGCACACCCGTCAAAGAACGTTACGCCATCTCGCCGTATTCAGTGTGTCCGTAGTCCTCTCTCCCTACTTATAACCTCAATGCCACTTGAAGATGACTAAATGCCGAAACTGGTTTGACCGACCAAAACTGCTTGTTGTTTGATCGTTGCTGATCATTTTACTCTGCGGACCAGTTTGTCAGACTCGTTTCGGCTTCTTATTATCTTCAGATCGTGGCGTCAAGGCTTCAAGAGCGGTCGAGCAGTATATACGGAAGATAGGTTTTCGGCAGCTCTTTCTATATTTCGTGTATGGCAAGGATGTAAGTATGGGGAGACAGAACAGACACACTTAAGGCGCATCTTACTGTAATCAGTGCGTGGTATAGAGGATTTAAGCAGACACACAGATACAATAAAGAAGCGTTTCAGCATCTCGCCATATTCAGTGCGTCCTTGCGTCTCGTTCCCTTCTCATACCCTTCATGTCGCACACTTAATATGTACTGAAACTTTTAGCAGACGAAAATAGTCAAGGTTTCTGAATATTTTGTTCTGCGGACTGGTCTGTCATACGCGTTTCGGCTTCTTGCTGGACTGATCTACTTCTGCATATGGCCTAAACGACTCTATCACGCCAAATGAAATAATCGGTAACGACCTAACCACAAGTCCATCAATCCATAGGCTTTAAATAATCCCACGCTTATTATTCACGGTTCCATTTGTTTTGGGAAAAAGTTAGATTGGATGCACTTATTTAGTCTCAATTATGTATTCTGTCTTTATTTAACGGTCCATTAAATCCGGGCATTTTTAGACAGACTCATTGAAAACAACACAAAACTGATGTACTACATGCCGTAACCACGTAATTTTTCAATTAAGACGTTACAAAAAAACGTTTCTATTTTTTCTTTCGATTTTGAGCAGTAACGTAATGTCTAATAATTGCCTGGAAAAACTCCAATTTGTGTCCAACCTCGAAATAACATTGAATCGGCTAAAAATAACGTTCAATTAATTGATATCCTGATTGATGTTGTTTCTACAGTAAATTATGTTTGACGAAATCTTTGTTATTAGAGAAATTGATTGAAAATCGGAAAAACAACTTGTTGGAAAAACCCTGGCTATCGGTGAAAGGGGAAAACGTGACTGATGATCGGGATCGAGTAACGACCCTAAAATTGTAAACGAAGAAAACTACTCTGGGTCCAGTTTGCCTTCCTGTCTTTTCTGAAACGAACTCCTCTCACTTGCTCACGGTTTAGAGTTCCTGAACCGGATCAGATTCGATAACATTAAGAGGGCAGATCTAGTACAGAAATGATTGGAAAAGTGTTTTTCTAGGACAAACCTCGTAGAATTTTTGCAATATTCGTTTTTACAATTAGTTCAATATCAAGGAAATGTATGAAAACGTTTAAGGAATGAAGATAATATCATCTTCCAAATAAATATTTTAACAGATGTACTGAAAGTAAGTTGGTTGTTTAGTTTAATAAAGCAGGTGCCTATTTTTTTATATCACCATTGAAATGAACACCATGATTCTGAATAATTAATTACTTTAAAGGCTAATTAATTAAATGCGATAATTTTAGACGGCTTGTATAAATTGACTTTTTTCAGTCGTCATTTTTTGTTATAATAATGATCGCCTTTCAAAACATACACCTTATAATTCGGGGACAAAATAAACCGACATAAAAGGTCACAAAGAGACCTTACACGCTTCAAGGGTGTTTTTTAGCATCAACCATGTAGTCGCAGCCACGAGCATTTTATTATTTAATATTAATGTGAGGTCAAATGCTACCGTTGGAACGAAATGAACCTCCAACCGGCCCAAGGGCCGCAACACATCGCCGCTAGGCACCACATTGACCACTTTTTTGTTGTTATGGACTCCTGAACGAAGATGAGCACGTGGTACCATCCACATCTTTACGACCATCCGGGGCTGACCTTATTCGGAAAACGGCGAGAACCTCTTCCTTCCGACCCGATCCAAGACCACTCCGCCGAGAGCTTAGATGCCACTGCTAGATTATTAGCTTTCAAAAATTCAACAAAGAGGCATATACGTTTATATTTTTTGAATTTATGATGTATAATTGATAGGCAGAGTAAGATACTTTTTGGATACCTTTCCTGGCTAAGCTGAGCAGCTCATGATTAGATGTTCCATTGGCCCAAAGGTAGCTCGAAATTTCTCACATGTACTTGAATCTACCGAATAAATTTTGTTCAGGTATTCGTTGCATTGCATGGTTGGATCTTTAGTGGCCCAAAAACCCAATAACTTACTACTTGATTATTGAACCAGTTAATTACTGCTGGGAATGGAATTGCGAAGACTTTTTTTCCACTCACTCCTTGAGACAGTATTTTGAGGCACATTATACGGAATTATTATTTGGAGATCTTGAGATGCGATCTGGTGTGACGTAGGTTTTAGAAAACCATTTTCTTTATCGTGCCAACGTTTCGATCTTTATTGAGATCATCTTCAGGGCTCAAAGTGTTTGTTTTCCGTGTAGATGTGCCATTCTTGTCTGTCTTGTTGAGAGTGCCCTGTGCGTTGGGACGTTTCTACACCGAAAACAAACACTTTGAGCCCTGAAGATGATCTCAATAAAGATCGAAACGTTGACACGATAAAGAAAATGTTTTTCTAAAACCTACGTCACACCAGACCGCATCTCACGATCTCCGAATAATCGTTTTATGTAATTTCAACAGCTTGGAGAAAACAATTATTTTTAAAGAGTTCCTTAAGTGGAAATCTCTCTGCAGGTTAGTATTATATTTAAAATGACAGAATTTTTATGAATATATGCTAGGTGCTGTGGGATCGTTGATGTGAGAGATGTGGTACCACTCTTTCGTTGACGGTCGCGGGTTCGATCCCTGCCTTATCCACTGGTGTTTTTAACAAAGGTAGTCAGTACGTCCTTACAAAGCAACAGTTGAGTTTAATTATTTTTAGGTTGTAACAAGATGTGCCTTTGCGACCCTGAATGTCTAAAACGCGAAAAAGAAAGTTTTTTGTCGAAGTTGAAAAATAATCTTTACTCAATAGACATAGAAAAGGTGCTAAACTCAAAATTTAACCATTTTTATAGAAAAATCAGCTCCTTGTATAAATGTGAAAATTATTGACAACTAAATTTGTCAATAAATAAGCAAAGATTACTTATACAACTAAGGCTGTCTCATCAGGCTCAGGAAATCATTTTTTTTTTTTATGGGCTCAAATATGTAATTGATCCACAATCAATATGCTCTTTGTGTAAATTGTTTGAAGAGGAAAACTTGGAACATATATTTTTAAATTGTCCAATTTACCAACCTCAAAGATCCTTTAATTTAAAGAAGTACATAGATACATGTGTAAATAGTAACAATTTAGACAAACTTGAGTTCTTGCTAAAATTTGGAGCAAACAATCAGGCAATTGATGTGTTCAATTTTGTTTATGAAGCACTTAAATTGTGAGCTTTTATTGTCAATCAATGATGTTTTATTGTTGCGTCATGAAATTATTGATTTTAAGTTAAGCGCCATATAATTGATAATGTATTTTGATTAGTTCTTACATGCTACTATTATTATTATTATTAATTACTTTTGTAAATAGTGTCATGTCAATTTAGGTTGGAAGATATCTTTAATTATGTGTATATCTTATTGCCATTTGGCTCCCCCTTGTAATAGCTATTGCTGAAATACAGTATTAATCTATCTATATGCTAGGTGCTAGGTTTGTGCACTTGCCTCTCCCTGCTTATATTCTTTATCCCAAATAAATTAGCCAAGAGTAAAGTCATTTCTGATCATTTTGGTGAGTCTATCATCGTTGTTTTCGTCTGTCACGTTGTGATTTCTTTCTATCTTCGGTGTGTGATTTCTATCTGCATCATTTTTTAATGGAATGGTTGCTACTGTGCATAAACACGTCATTTCTTGTAATTTTTAGTCTTTTAAAAGTGATATTATTATTAATAGCGCAACTCCTGGTTTGCCGTCTGTCCTGTCGTTTCTAAGTATATTATACCCTCTAAATGTGTAAATTCGTCTAGGATGAAACCACGTTTCTGCAACACTGATAACAACAATATTTTTATTGTGTAGAAATATTTCTAGATTTTCTTTGTTAGCCACAGGCGATCTGGTATTCCTTTGAATTATAGATAACGAATCATGGCTTAAAAATTGTATTATTTTATTTAAATTAGTTTTTCTTTAATATTTGTTATATTTGGTGTTGTTCCAAAAATTAAATTAAAATGAACCGATTTTTCATTAATGTTAACTTCCAGGGGTCATACGGATTGTGGGAAATCAAACAACCCTGAATCTTTTTAGGATTAAAGGTCTATCTTTTGCTACTGTGCTCTGTTTGTTCTTATGAGGAGGAAGGATTTTTTTTTGAACTTATTCCGGGTAGAAGGAGGTTTTTCTTTACGGAGAGAAGGAAAGCTCAGTTTATCTTGAAGTTCAGGTCTCAGAGACAACTTTTGCCTATTGTTTCACTCTTGATTTTGCGACGTTGTAAGATAAGTTTCAATTAATTAAAGTTTTTAGTTGAGATAAAAAAGTCAGTGTCACGAGCGGGATTCGAACTCACGATCTTCGGCAAGATACGCCGCTACTCTACCACTTGAGCTGTCGTGACCTCGATCCACTCGGACACCAACTTCCCATCTCAACCCCACCTTTTCGAATTTTCCCTCCTTTTTGTCATTTTTCACATGTCGTGTAATCTATTTGATTCTTGGCGACAAATGAAATGGCCACGGAGAGCTTTGGTGAAGTATACTTCATTCAACTTATTAAATTCACTAGTTTTCGTTGTCCGCTTGACCAATTAATATCTTTCAGTTAATTCAAATTAAATTAATTCCTCAAAAAGAAGGAAAAATTCAAAAGGTGGGGTTGAGATGGGAAGTTAGTGTCCGAGTGGATCGGGGTCACGATAGCTCAAGTGGTAGAGCAGAGGCGTATCTAGCCGAAGATCGTGAGTTCGAATCCCGCTCGTGACACTGATTTTTTATCTCAACTAAAAACCTTAATTAATTGAAAAGATATTAATTACTGGTCAAACGGACCACGAAAACTAGTGAATTTAATGAGTTGTAAGGTAAGGTTCAACCGTCATCATGATTTTTGTTTTCTTAAATTCTGCGCATTCCTCTTTTGAGAGGTGAACCCCGGCAATGTAAGCATGTAGGAACTGTTAGAATTTTATCGCACTATTTTTCTTTGATGTGGGCCTGAACAAACGGCACATCTTAATGTGCCCCTTGCAGTGGTCTAAAAGTCTTAAATGTGTCCATATCGCAAGCTTTAGTAGCACGTAAACAAATTCTTGATGTATGGTTCGACTGTAGATCTAACGAAATTTATACATACGTTTTCAAAGTGTTTGCCATCTAAATGATTCCACTTTTCCGGTCGGTGTTAGGTTATCTTTTATTATTTAGAAATCGTGAGATGCGGTCTGGTGTGATGTAGGTTTCAGAAAAACATTTTCTTTATCGTGCCAACGTTTCGATCTTTATTGAGATCATCTTCAGGGNTTGAAAAATTAGACTATGTAAAAATGTCTGATGTGTGGAATGTCATGTGATGATATATGTATGTTATCTAAATTGAATTTGATTAATGATATTGGCGTAGTTGCGACTGAGTTTACAGTTAAAATATTTACGACTTTTAATTTATCGACTTTTTTCTTAAATCTATTAATTCCTACTATCTGCGAGCCGTTATCACTATTTACTATGGCACATGTGGCATCCCTAATTTCACCCCTAGTTTCAACCCCTCTAATCATTCCATACCAGGACATTGGCCCCCTGATTCGATTTGAGTACAAGCTGATTCTATTTTGACCTGCTTTGTATATACTAAGGGTTTCGTCTCTTATTTTTGGGTGATTGACAAATAAATCATAATCGAGGAATGTCCTTATTTTCATCATTAACTAAAGTACTTTTTACGTATACATGGAACATCACGTGCAATTTGTTTTGACTGTATTTAATTTTAGTGTTCTATCTACATCCTCCTTTTTATTGGTCGTTTCTACCTGCAAATTCTTATTTTGAGAAGATACCTGATCGATTAATATCCCTATCCGATTAGTCCGGAGAGATATTAGACGCCGTATCTGATTAGTTGTAATTATTTAGATTTTCCACAACTTAAAAATTAAGCCCTCTTATTTAAATAATTTTTTGTTAAAATAAAAGTAAACCGATAATCAAGGAAACGTATCGGTGTTTTGTAGCCGTAACACTAGCCTTGAACGTCTTTCCCAAACGAAGGTCAGTGTCCACAACGAAGGGTATTTAAAAGTCCAAGACCGGATATTCTTGCATTCCGGTAATTTATTAGACACATGTATAACCATCTTATAAATTTTTTGGGACATGGGGATCACCTTGAGGTCTCACTGCGTTCTCAGCTATCGGAAAAAAATCACAATTTAAAAAAGGTTGTCTAGTTTTATAATGGCCATTGTGTTTCGATTATGCCAGGGAGTATATAATATTGGCACATATTCAGAAATGACTGCTAAACAACTAGATAATAAAAGTAAATCAGTCTGGTAGTGATTGACAGGTTAATAAACCAAATCTGCAACTAAACAGATGGTACCAGATAACATGGTTGGTGATACAGACGAGTCTAACCTCAAATTTCGAATGCTTACTATAAATTTGTCTCATATATTCTGAAACCTCAAACTTCTTTGATCTCCAACCAACATTTTGCACATGGTCATAATTTCATAGCGTATTAAAACTCTTAAAAAAAGGGCATTACGCAGGGCTCGATGAGGCCAAAATATATTTCATCATGAATGTGCATCTGAGCTGACCCAATTGGTTGATATGGTGAATAGCACCTTCTCTACAGACACCCAGCAGTGCTAAAAATTGCGAAGATCATCCCAGTTTTCAGAAAAGGAAACAAGTCGGATATGTCCAATTACAGGCCAATCGCTTTGCTGTCGGTGTTTGACAAGGTCATCGAAAGGGTACTCTACAATAAATGGCCTGAGTTTATCCAAAAAATCGAAAATCAATTCGGGTTTAAAAAATCATTTTCGACCCAAGGTGCTCCCTAGGAAGAAAGGAGCAATAATTGCTAGCACAGTCTATAAATTCAAAGTAGTGGGAATATTCTTGGATCTTTTCTTTTCGACTTGGTCGACCATTACTGTTTACTGCGCACGGTTGGAAAATATTGGAATTCGAGGTGTTGCTAATAATCTCGCAGGCATCATATAACAAAATTCAATTAAGACACGTTTTTCGGAGTACCATTGGTTCCATACTTGGCCCTCTCTTATTTTTAATATATATTGACTTCGTTCAGAGCGCTGATGGTGTACATTTTTATCTGTTGGCGGACGACGTCTCCTTAATCGTCACGGGAAGCACTTCCGATGTATCGTGGCTTGGACTTCCAAGAATGGTCTTACAGTCTTAAGTCTCGACAGGATCAGGCTCGCAGAGTTGGGTGTTGTCCTTGACAGCGAGTTAACATAGGAGGAACATATATTCCAAATGCGACCTAAACGTGGCAGACTTGGTTTTGGTATAAGGATGCTTAGTCAATCGACAAGTACAATGTAGGGATAAGTGGAAGGATAAAAGAAGCGGTACAAGTCCTTCCGCACCTCGCCCTGAGTAGATCTGTTATGCTCTTCTAATTTTTTTAAAATTCACCTTCAACCTCCTCAGCCTTGCCACAGGCCTTTGGTCCTAGATTTAAGCATGTACACCTACATAAAACAGACACTCATACAAACATAAAACTTCTGCAGTCTCCTTTTCTTCCTGGCTGTATCTGTACATTTCTTCTGCCTGTGCACTCCTATGTCTGCCCTATCCGGTGCATGAGCCTTCTTAGCAGTGTCCTATCAGGAGTCCAACCCGGTTCTGCTGCGGTTACCTTAAGGTAATTCCTTTTGTAGGTCTTGCGGATGGCCCTTCTATGAATCTTTTCGCGTGCCTCGTTCCTGGGGGTTTTGGTCCCATTAAAGATCCATTTTGGCTGCATCCTTTTTCGCAGAAGGATGGTAGACCATAGGAGGGTTCCTGGAGAAATCATATGGCAACTTTTCTGGTCAACATGTGCGAATGTAAGCAGAGTGGTTTATACTGTTTTCAGCCAATCTTCATTTACGGGCCGATTTTTTAGTGACACACGTTGCTCACAAAGGTTTTCCAAATTTAAAAACCAATTATTTGTGTTATGTCTGTCTCGGCTCATGTAGAAAGTTTTAAAAAATTAAGAATCCTGGCACTGGCATGCTTATATCTTCTCTCCTTAGCAATTTCTGCTATTAAGCGTAAACGTATGCTGGTCAGGAATTCGCATGTTCATGGGTATGAAACTAGAAGGGAAAACGATTTCCACCTAATAAAAAGCACATGAAGTAATAGTAGAAATGTGTTTTATAAACGTGATTTCATTTATGTTAATAATTGTGATAACAATCCTTCCTTTTTAGCATAGATAGAAGGATTTTTATAGTATGGAGGAATTCTTGAATTTTCAATCAGCATATATTACGTGCAGGCAATTTCTAAATGATGTATTTTAGTTAACATAACCATGTACTTTGCGGCAATAAAACTTTTTATTTATTTATCCCCGTCGTTTTCGAAATCTTGTTGCCAATATATTTTTTTCCTATTTTTGTCTTTATAAACTGTTATACAATAGTCAAAGAAATCGACCTAATAACTGCACATTTTCGAAGAAGAGAATAATTTCAAACGGTTGATTTATTAATAATACAAACGAAGCCTTGATAGAAAAACGTTTTGTCAACGTTGACGATCTTCATGACACAATTGACAAAGGAGGAGTAAAAAATATGCAAGGTGTGTCGAAAATGCTGTCTATGCAGTGAAAAGGATTAACCGAATTATGTTTTCCCTCCGTTCGTTTCGTTCGTTATTATTTTTATTTTTAAAGATCAGCAATGGGGGTTTAATCAGGGCCGACGTTAATATTTAAATTTAAGATAGATTCTTCAAAATCCTAGGAATATGTTTGAGCAAACAACTATGTAAAATTTCCTCTTGCGTTGTGACCAGTAGTTTGTTCATTTTCGATCGTTTAGTCTGCCTAATTACACAGATTTGTTATGTTAGTGTCTTTCATTTAGTGGGTTTTTGTGCCATTTCACTTTTTTCATCCCTAGGCCCAGCTGGCGTGATCTACAGGTGAGAGGTGACCGGCAGATCCCCGGTGCTGCCTCTCCCACCTTATATCCCGCTCCCTCGAACTTGCAAACCTGACCCGACTAAACAAGCTAGGATATTTTCTTTAAATTATAGTGTTTTTAATCTATATCAATAAACATCAATAAAGTTGGGTTTATACGCCTGCCTCTCCTAGCTTCATTGTTTACATAAATCCCACTTCCTAGTCTCCTTTCATCATCATCAGTTATTAAGGTGAAGTATTCCTGCCATACAGGAGGACATAACTACTAGAAAAAAAAATTGTTGTTCATGAGGTCATTGAGCATCTCAACAGTGTTTATTGTGCAATAAGATAATGGTAGATATCGAACTATATCGTAATTTAAAAAAAAAGGGAAATGTTGGATTTATTTATTTTCTCCCATCCAACAGGGAAGTCTTGGAAACAGTTTTGGTCAAGTTGTTGCGGAACGATTTCACCATGACGTTGCAGAAACGGAGACTCGCAAGAACAAGAAAAAGCCTCATAACTCATCTGTGAAGCAAGTCCTTTTCGGACCTTATGAAATATTCTAATGGTTTGCTGATTGGTGATAACATTTGATAACAACAATGAGACATAATATTGCCTAACCATTAACTGAGAAAAGGCGATTGGTTGCATTATTAAATTTCTTTTAAATTGAATAAAAAATATTTATTCTAACATAACTTGTTTCATTATAATTATGTTTATTCGGCTAACTGAAAAGCGACAGAAATTACCTTATGTTTTGATTTTTTATCACCTCACTCCGCTAATATCTTTCGTATTTAATGATTTCAAGTTTATAAGATGTAGATTGGCAAATTAGCTGTTTTCGCAGTTTCGAAACATAAAAGAAATCTAAAGTTTCAGTCATTCTTATATAATAACGACGTTCTTATAAGATAATTTTGTGTAAAAACCTTTAAGATGATAAAAAGTGAATATTTCTATGAGAAGATTTCTTTTATAATCATAAACCCAAAATCAGAAGGCATATGGTATGAATGCTAAGTCAATCTAGGTATTGGGTCAGACAATTTCTCAGATATCTCGGGCGTAATTATTTCAAACGACGAATGGGATTTCCAGGACCAGTAGGCAGGAAAGCTGTTAGACCAGTTCATTACGATGAATATTTAATTTTTCGTTGAAACCTAATAATATAAATTACAAACATGTCAGATCATTGTGGATTGTTTCAGTAGAAAGGAGTTTTTATTGTTTCCCAATATATTTTTGGATTGAATTTTTTCGTCGAATCTATAGTTGATTTCATAAGTCATATGGAAAATTCCCTCTGGGGTTTTGCGACGTGTAGAACCTGCAATTTGGCCATTACCGATTATTTTGTACAGCTTATCCATGCTATTATCATCTTCAGACGTGGTTTGTGGCTCTGCCTCTCCTTGAACGAAACAGCCAAGACGCGCAGATATAAATAGCCGGAAACGACCAAACCAACAAAATCCTTGCATAATCTTCACTTTATGTGTTCGTGCGCCTGCATTTTGACTCCACTGTTGGAATATAGGCAAAAACGGTGCGAATAAGCAGACCAATATGATCAATAAAAACAAATTACCATAGCCTTTCAAAATCCAAGAAGAAATCTTCTAACATTCGTTAAGTATCAGGGATATAAGCAGGGATAGAAAAGTTCTTGGACTTACGACTGAAGATGCCCAGAAACCTAAGCGCCTATATTAGGCTAAAACAGCACGGAAATACAAACAAGCGATTAGGAAAGACAAAATTAAAGTTTCATTCTCACATACACCATAAGAATTCTCCCAATACTTATTTGGCATCGAGGATATAAGCAGGGAAAGGCAAGTGTTTAGACCCACGACGTGAATTTGTCTAGAAAACTAAACGCCCATGTCAGACTGAAACAGAACGGAAAGGCAAACTAAAAGCTAGGAAAATACCAAATAATCATAATCCCGCGGACATCTTGAGCAAATCTCCCCATACTCCGAACGTATTAAGGATATAAGCAGGGAGAGGCAAGTGCCTAGATCCACGACGTCAAGACGCCTAGATACCTAAACGCCTATGACAGACTGAAACAGCTCATAAAGACAAACAAAAATGATCGGAAAAGCCCAAATTCACTTCACAGGTTCTTAGCCCCGCAGACATAATAAAGAAATCTCCCAATAATCCTTTGGTTTCAAGGGTATAAGCAGGGAAAGGAAAGTACTGATACACACGATTCCGGAAATCGTATACCCGGTGAGGGCCAAACCAGTGAGTATAGTCCTTCCGAAATTATCGAAAACCACCAAATTATACAACAAGATTCTTATGTAAACAATTTAAAACTGAGAAAAGTTCAGTATTAAAAATTAGGTGATGTTTTATAAAACAACTTCGTCAAATAATGTTGTGATGGGATTGCGCGCCTACCTCTCTCCCTAATTATATCCTTGGTACCCTCTGAATACGAGGCGAAGCAATCTGATAGACCAAATCGAAGATAGAGACACTAAAATGATGAAATATTCGGAAATTACCAAAATCGCAATATGGATAAATCTGGTATTTTCCAGATCGAGAGTATTTACAGTGAAAACTATAACTACATAGTTAGACTAGGTAGTAACTAGATATATTAGTCCTACAGACCAAAAAAATATTGTAGGCTCGATATGGTTTTGGAATGGAATGGTTACGTGTATAACGCGTTATCGTGAATCCCCTTCACACGATGCAAACTCGTTTCCTTGCGAGTGTAAAATAAAAATAAGAAAAAATATTTGTGCCACAAACTCAATTAAATTAAACGGAAAAGACAAAAATTGGGACCTGATCCAAATAAATTATAACAAAGCCTTAAAAAAAAAAAAATGTATTCAGATTTGAAAAAAATAAAAATAAAAATATGGGATCTTTGACATACGCAACTAACTCCTTGCCATTTACACAAAAAGAGCAGGTGTCTTCAAACAAAATTGAGAGAGAGAGTCCTTCCTCGTCCTTTCGTAGCTCAGCTCGCACTGCCCAGCTGCGGTAGGGGATTAGCTCATCCTTCGAGATAAGCTCCATGTTGTTAAAAATATTGTTATATGTGTGTGGTTTCATTTATTATCTTCCATTTTTTTCGAAATCTAGACTGTTGGTTCGTCCAGCTATGAAAGGATCAAGCTCAGACGACAGCATGACTGAATCGTCAACAAAAGTGCACGTAAGTTACAGAAACAGAAATGCTTCGTGAATAGGAAGGGCCATATGATGCCCCCCTGGAGGACACACGTTTAGCCGGTGCCGTTGAGCCGGAATTAGTTTACCTTATTTTAACTTTTAATTTTAAAAACCATATAATGGAATCTTGTGGAATTTTATATATTGTGCACTATACTCCTTTTCCTACAGTGATTTGTAGAATTGTTACTAAAGTCTCGAACAGACTAATGCCAAAGATTTACAACATTCTCGCAAAGTTTGCTGCAGTCTCATATCAAGAATTTTCGAAGCAGGTTACTAAACAGCTCATTATACTCACAATAACAGGTTACTTGAAACCTTATATAAGAATCAACGAGATATGTGTAAGTGAATAGCTGACAAGAAGTTACTTCATTAGTGTAACTTATTCCGCAATAAATACAGGAATAATAACATCAATTCGAATGGGTTACATTTCACACGTTCAACCTTTACGAGAAAAGCGGGGCAGAAGGTCGACGATTAATATTCTCGATTTCTGGCTCGTCATTTCCAGCTCCAACCGGCCGCACGACTTACCCAAATGATAAAGTTCGACGTTGAAGGCCGAGATATATTAAATCGTTCACGACAAAGTAAACAGAATATTTTCAACAAAGGACAATTAATGAAAATCGTGTGAAAGACTATTATCACACTGTGGGACGAATCCTTGCAGAAGTATATTTAGATGAAAAACAACTTTTCCTGCTATAAATCTTATCCATAATGATTTGACCAACAATATTCTTGGATTTTAATAATTATAATTGTCGCGTTTAAAACATAATTAAGATAAATGATAAAGATGTACAATAGGGCAGGTGGTAAACAATGCCGGAGCAGCTTTTCTACTTTCACTAGTGAGTCCTGAAGGACGAGGACTGGATACGGAAAGACATCCGCTGAAGATTGTCTGAGAAAGGAAGCGCGCAAATAACACTACGCCGTATTGGGATTACAAAAATCGAACTATTTTTTTACGAAAAACAAGATCTGCTATTGCCTCATTTCGACCTCCAAAACAACAGATTCCTCTTACAAATTAACTCTTTATTATATCTGCAATGCCAATTAATTGGTTCTTTTATTCGCTAATGTTCGTAGAATTATTATTTAAGTTAATATATTCTGTAGGGTTTCACGTCGTGTTTTCCTTGTAAATATGACCACTGGAAATTTGGTTTTGACATTAGCCTTTTAAAGCCGGTTGTTTCTTTCTTTTATGAATTCCCCCGGCCGAGTGAATCATCAATACTGATATTATATCAAATGAAAATGATTCCCGAGATATGGTCGAAATTAATTTAGCCATTAGTAGCAATCTGTCTGGTTTCAGTGACCTTACTACGCCTGATACCACAATGAATTTGGATTTTACATGGTTACGCGTTTATTGTAAAATTAATTCAACAAAATTTTATAAAATTTAGGAAAACATCAAATCAATACTGATCACATTAAGTTTGTCGTTTCCGAAAATTTGGTATGCTTACTGCTGTTTTAGGTCTGTCACGTCTCGGCTTCTCGCAGTCTTCAGAGCGTCATAGTAATATAAGCAGGCGCTCATACCCACTCTGAAGAGATTAAGCAGGCCTATATCTTAAGAGACCAAATTTCGGGTTTATTACCTCGCAGATTATAGGACGAAATCTTCCAATACCGCTTGGCCTACTTGGCGATGGCTTTCCATCATCTTCAGTGGTGGATTATGTATGCGAACACATTATCAACACAAATAAATCTACTTATAATAAACAAATGAATGTAATTTGATCTTTCCCGATCATCCAAGGATACTTTTTCCTCTTTAGCCTCACCCTGTTTATATCCCTGATGATGAACACTGAAAATACCCAAGTCCGAAACGCGTTTGACAAGCCAGACCAGCGTGAATAGCTTGCCCAAAATGATAGGAAACGACCAAACTATTCAACACCCTGCAAATTCCGAGAAAACATTTAGCCATTTTTAATTTAACTTACTTGGTTAACTTATTTCGATCAAGGTTATAAGCAAGGAAAGGCAGGCGCTCATACCTCCCTGAAGAGAATAGGCAGGACAAAATCTTAAGCGACCAAATTTCAGGTTTATCACCTCGCAGGACGAAATATACGAATACCAATTAGTTTACTTGATGATGGCTTCTCTTCATCTTCATTGGTTGGTTATATATATGAAACATTTTTGTATTTAAAAAATAAATCTCCTAATTAAAAATCAGTAATAAACAAATGAATATTTGTAGTTTGACCTTTCCCGATCGTCCAGGTCTGTTCTCAGCTGCTTGGCCTCTCCTTGCTTATATCCAGATGAAAAAACTCCCTGAACGGCCTAAATAGCAAGCAAGCCTAAATAGGATACCAACATGATCGGAAAAGACAAAATTACAGGTCAATCATCTCGCAGGTTCTAAGAGAAGTTCTCTTAATACCCCTAGAGTATCAATCAAGGATATAAGCAGGGAGAGATAGGTGAGAAACCTAAACGCCTCTCAGAGACCAAAACAGTGCGGAAAGACTAACAGCAGATTGGAACCGACTATAACCGACAGGTTCATTGTTCCTTAGGTAGGATATAAGCAGACAAGATGGGCATAAAACGCGTTTTATAGACTGAAGCAAGCGGAAGGACACACCAAAATGGTCAGTTAAAGATCAAATTAAGGAAGTTAGGGGCGTCCGTGGCCTCATCAAAGGTGTTGAGACGTCGATTCATGACTGTAAGGGTTCCGAGTTCGATTCTCAGAGGTTCTGAATTCGAAACTGGCATACTTACAATCGTGCTTTTTTTTCAAAAACCTCGGCACCCCAGGGTTACATGGGGGAAGAAAGGAAGAAATTACAAGTTCATCACCCCTTAGGTATCAAGACTATAAGCAGGGAGAGGCAGGTCCACAGAACACATTTTCGAATAGATGATTTTAAATGAATTTGATTTGTTCGTCGATACATTGTATTTTAATTACGCAGGTACAAATCTGTCTTAGAAGTATCTTGTAGTTAGGTTTGTGACTGAGTTATAAATTAGATCTTTCACCAAGTAAACTAAGCGGTATTGCAGGTTTTCATCCTGTGGTATGTACGAGTGCCTGAATCTCCCTGCTTATATCCCTGGCACCTAAGAAGTAACGGGGGATTTCTTTTTGGACTGTACGATGTGTTTTTGTTTATATACCAATAGTTAGCAATAGTTTTTACAATTAATTAAGGTTTTAGTTGAGATAAAAAGTCAATGGCACGAGCGGGATTCGAACCCACGATCTTCGGCTTGATACGCCGCTGCTCTACCACTTGAGCTATCGTGACCTCGATCCACTCGGACACCAACCTCCCATCTCAACCACACCTTTTGAATTTTCCTTCCTTTTTGCCATTTTTCAAATGTCGTGTAATCAATTTGATTCTCGGCGACAAATGAAATGGCCACGGAGAGCTTTAGTGAAGTATAAATCATTTTAAACTTATTAAATTCACTAGTTTCGTGGTCCGCTTGACCAATTAATATCTTACAATTAATTAAGGTTTTCAGTTGAGATAAAAAAGTCAATGGCACGAGCGGGAGGTTGAGATGGGAGGTTGGTGTCCGAGTGGATCGAGGTCACGATAGCTCAGGTGGTAGAGCAGCGGCGTATCTAGCCGAAGGTCGTGGGTTCGAATCCCTCTCGTGCCATTAACTTTTTTTCATCTCAACTAAAAACCTTAATTAATTGTCTTATAATTATTAATAATAATTCCAACATATTCATTGGATTGCGAATAGCGAGTAGAGTTGACCAATGATCGATGGAAGAACGTTCAATGACTAATCCGTTTTTACTGCCAAATCCATGCCGTCCGTACTTCTTGCAGTTTCGGAATAGCGTCTCTCTCGTATTCATCCTACGGTCCAAAAATCGATTTTGACTTGTCGATGAATCATGATGGATTAGGTCGTCGTCGACCCCTTGTATAGGGTGCAGTCGCCGAGAATCGCATCCTGGTTACACGATATTTGCAAATACGACAAAAAGAGGAACAATTAAAAAGGTTGTGATGGGGAGGTGGTGTCCGACCACTCGACTGGATCGAAGTCATGGTAGCTCAAGTGGTTAGAGCAGCGGCGTTTTGTGCCAAAGGTCGAGGGAATCCAAATCGTGTCACTAGCTTTTTCATCTCAACCAAGACCTCAGATAAAAAGTGTAATTAATTAAAGTTTAACCGTAAAGTTCTCTGACCCTTGGAACGTAAAATTTCAGGGTTGTTTGACATCGCATCGTCCTGTACAGGCGGAATTACATTTCATTGATCCGAACTTTTTATTTAGCTAATTGCGCTTTTACTCAGATGAAGGTAATCGTCAGTCAGATGAATAGACATATGAGGTAGCATGTCCAAGACGTTATCTCTAATTTTCGCTTAGTCACCAAACAAATAAGAGCCGTTGAGTTGAGAATTTCATTATTAGGAAGGAGCCAGTTTTAGAGTACAGTTATGTATTCTTGTTTGAACTGTTGGCCTTTCAGGACATAAAAGATCATGAAATGACAAATAAAGACATTAAATTTGAAAGCGGTAAAAAGATTCCATTCTGAAAAAATATCACTAACACAAAAAAGTATTTGCTGTTATGCGTTTTACAAGGAATGCACATTATTTTCTGATAATACAAATAAATACCAATTATTTTACTAATCAAATAATCACTATGAAAAAAAAGTTTAATTTAACCTTAAAACATATTTTAAATATAATATAGCGAATACAGGGAAAACAGAACTGAGAAAACACAACACTTTTTTAACAGTAAAACTGATATTTTCAGTTCATTTTTGATTTTTTTAAATTGTATATGAAAATCTGACAAAAACCCTTTATCTAGGCAAAAGCACGATTCAATAAGTAATAAAATAATAATAAAAATAATGAAATATTATGACGTTTCCTTTTGAGGTTTGCGTGGTGATAGTCTGCAGTTTGGTCGTTTCTGATCGTTTTGGCCAGCCTATTTGTCGGACGAGACTTCTCGCCACCTTCAGTGAGTCGCAGGTATGTAAGCAGGCGATCGTACCCAATTTGAAGAGACAGGACAAAATCTGAAGCGACTAAACTTCAGGTTTTTCACCTCGCAGACAACAGGAAGAAATCTCCCAATACGACTTAGTTACTTGGTGATGGCTTCTCACCATCTTCTGTGGTGAGTTATGAATCCAAATAAATTATATATGTAAAAATAAATTTACTCCTTATCACAAGTACGAAATAAACAAATAAATAGTTTGTAGTTTGGTCTTTTCCGATCTACCAGGTCTGCTGTCTGCTGCTTTGCCTCTCTCTTGCTTATAACACTGATGGTGAAAATTGAAAATAGCAAAGTACCGAAACGCCTCAGACAAACCAAACTAGAGAGAATACCTGACCAAAATAATCGGAAAAACCAAACGATAAGTTTAATCCCCGCAGATGTCGAGAGAAAATTTAGCAAGTTTTAATATTGGTAATACATATCTTTGGATCAAGGGTATAAGCAGGGAGAGGTAGGCGCTCATAGCCCCGCTGCAGAGCCTAGTCTGCAGCGACATCCCAAGAACTCAAAAAGCTTAATTTTCAGGTTTATTACCTCATAGGCAAAGGACGAAAACTTCCAATACGATTTAGTTTATTTTGGGCTAGTTTTCTCACCTTCTTCTGTGGTGGGGCATTAACGCGAACAAATTATGTATCAATGTATGTAACAAACAAATCCAGGTCTGCTACGACGTTTCCTTTTGAGATTTGGGTGGTGATGAACCTGAAGATTGGTAGTTTTTGATTATTTTGGCAAGTCTATCCCTACGGTTTTGTGTTTTGGCAGATGGCGAGTGATGTTAAAGTTATAAGCAGGGTGAGGCAGACGAAAGGCGGACAAACCCCGAGAATAACCGAGAAATAATAATAAATTATTTCCTTGCATTAATTACTGCTAAGCACTTTTTTAAAATTTGAACTATCAAAAAACATGTAAAGTTGCATGTCAGATAGAGAATAACCTAATCCAGTAAAATTTAATTAATGTACCGAATTAAATTTTAATTAACTCAATGTAAACTCAACATAGTTGAATGACTCGGAAATGGTAAAACTCAGAAAAACATGATACTAAATATATCAACAAATCAAGGTAAGCAACTAAAAAAAATGCATATTAAAAATATTGAAAAAATAATCCTGTTTTAAATTTGTTTCTATAATTATGTTTTGTATAAAAAAAATCTATAAATGGCATTAGCACTTTTTTAAAAACAAAAATGCAACACAACATCCTGCAAGGAAGAACGATAAAACGAACGATAAAATCGACTTGTTCTTGAGAAATATATTTCGTGCTGTACACTTTTTTAAAAATAAAAAAATGATGAATCATTTTATAAACAAACTAATTATTAAATACTTCGTTCAAAGGTATTGAATGCCTCTATCGAATACGATTAGTTTTATTAAATGCCTAATAACAAGTTCATTGTTTCGAAAATAACGGTTTACTTCTTTCAACATTACATGTTGTGTCTATTTGTAATGCTAAAGTGCCAGTTGAAAGTTATTATATAGAGAGATTGCAAACGTGCAATGCTAAAATTTTCTGTGGCCCGCAAGTCGGATGTGTTTCTGCAGTTTGGCCGATTGGTCCGCTGATTCTCGCTGTGCGAGCGAAAAGTACAAAGCCAGTACTTTGATTTATGACATTTTGAATATATAATCACTGTAAGTGGAGAAATACCGAAAAATCACTTCACGAAATTTTTTCACACGTGGCTAAAGACGATCAGACTGTGTCACTTTCTGCTAGGCTTCGCACTTATTTGACAATTTGATTTTGTTAATCTCACACAATATACAAAATATCATCTTGAACGTTTAAAATTTATATAGAGCCAGAAGAGATTAATCGCGTTACGCTTAATCGTTAAATATTTCGAAATTGAAATTTCAGCTACAATCGTTAAATGTACTAAAGGTAATTTACCGGCAGTGTAGCTTAGATCTGAGAACTCGATGTCCACCGTGGGTCTCATTGCGTTTGACTGGCTCCTAGGTGAATGCTTCGCTTGTGAGAGCTCGGCTCCCCACCTTCCCGTGTTGATGTTCTGTCATGTCTCCCTCCTCGTTTTGGCTTATTTGGAGCAGTGTAAATCAGCAGAGATGCGTTTTATCGCAACGCCATGTGTCGTAACTCACGATGGCCAAAACGCCGATCGACCCACTTTTCATACAAAAGAGGGTTTAAGCACTTTTCAAGGGGATCTTTTAAGCTATTTTCTTAGTTTTAGTAAAAAAGCAAAGTTTCTGACCTTTTAAGCATTAATATAAAGGTTTACCAAGTTTTGGTTGTCTAGGCGACGGTTTCAATTTTGTAGCTAGTGGTACAAAGAAGACTAGCGACTTCTTGACATTCATTTTTTTTATTCAAAACACCCCATCACTGTTCAAAAAATAATAAAATATCTCCTATTCAGTTAGGCCCAACATAGCACAGTATGAATGAATGAAAAAAGTACTTTATTAGATAAACAAAAGAAAAATTGCACATAACGGCAATGGTTACCAACCGTCTGCCGGAGTCGGAGTATAAATTTTTAACAAACAAACATCACATTTTTTCTCAAGGAATAAACAAAAGACAGAAAAAAATGATATAAGAAAACTAAAATAACAACATATCTACATATTTTTACATACACTTATGCACATAGAAATAACCAGGGTGTCTCTGATATATACAATAAACTCATTAGATTTCGTGGTCCGATAGACCAAATAACATCTTTCAATTAATTAATCTTTATCTAAGGTATTGGTTGAGATAAAAAAGTCAGTGTCACGAGCGGGATTCGAACCCATGACCTTCATTAACCTAATGGATTCATTTTTTATTCAAAACACCCCATAGCACAGTATGGACCAGAGAGAAAAAAATGGCAGATAACTATTAAAAAAAAAAATCTGCGGGATTCGGACCATAAATTTTTAATAAACACACATTTCTTCTCATGGAATAAACAAAAGAGAGAAAAAAAACTATATAAATAAACTAAAATAACAACATATCTATGTATATTTGAACATACAAATAACCAGGGTGTCCCTGATATATACAATAAACATTTAATAATTGAAATAATTGATTAGAGCCCTTGATTATCTGACGACGCTAGATGACACCAAATTTTGCATTATAACAGACTGCAAAAGTGTCATCGCCCAAATAGAAAACTTACACCCAAACGCCAATTGCGATTATTTAATAACGGAAGTAATAGACAAGGCGTTTAACTTCAAATCGCAAAATAAAACTGTAGTCTTTTGCTGGAGTAGGGGGCATTGCGGTATAAAGACTGGACTTGTTAGCTAAACGAGCAACAAAGTACGGTGATTTTATTGACATCAAATTGCCAAAGTCTGACACCAAACGTCCCTGATTAATAAATGGATAAAAGCCTGGAGCATTTGGTACAACAGTGGTTCAGCGGGGTCATTTTATCGATCATTGTTCCCGGAAATAAATATCGCGCCATGGTTTTCGACAGAGTACGGAAACAAAAAATTTTTTTCTGCCTCAACACGCTTAAGAACAAATCACGGCATTTGTGGATCTTACCTGCATCGAATTGGTCTTAGGCCGTCGCCAAATTGCTCCATATGTGATGAAGCAGAGAAGCCATTGTCTTTTTCTGTCCTGAATATGAGACAGAAAGAGAGAATCTGTTAAGACGGATCTTCCTGCGGAGGGAGGTGATTAAGCCGTTCAGCTATGAAACCTTGTTGGCAACAAGTATTGGTGTTATATACAAACTTATTTTTGACTTCCTGCAAGAAAGCGGAATAGATATACAGACTATTCAAACAATAATCAATCTCCGGGAGGCCTGTCCGCGCGGCCATCGGGTGGAGGAGAGGAGTGCTCAGGGCGCCTTTTACCCCGGGTTGCGGGGAGGATGTGGACTTTTCCACAGCGCTGTAAAGCGATGTAAGTGGTTTTTATCTATACTCTCCCAATGCACCTTTAAGAGAGGGCGGAGTTCCCAATTGTAAAAAAAAAAAATCTGGGTGGGCGCTCTTGGTCTCTTCCAGGGGGTGGCTTTAGTCGGCTCGCGCGGGTCGGGTACCCACCGGTGTCGCTGGCAACATGGGACATTGGCCGTATGCAAAAAAAATTGAAATAAACAACTAGTATTTTCCTGTAGCTCCAGACTTTACTACCACTGCAAACTTTACTAAAGGACTACTACTAAGGACTCGGGGTTATTTAATAGTGCTCTCTTGTCAACGTGAGGCAAGCCTTGCTCGGAATTCCACTAAAACTGGACATTATGCTAGAAAATTAAAACAATCTTCTCAAGCCTGCCTGTTGCAGAGAGAACACTTATCGGAACTATTGACTCTTGTGGGATTATAATTAAGATAACGTAACTCGCACCTAACTTTGAAAAACCAGCGAGCTAGCGCGGAAAGGATGGGATTTTAGAAATTTGCGCTATGTTCGAGAAATGTTGGTTGATATTAAGGTCCTTATACAGCAAAAACCTAGAGGAATTTTGAGTATGAAGGAGACATTTCATTGTATGAGAGGTGCGGATATGGTTAATCAATTTTGAGTGTAAAAGTGGCCACTCTTTAAAATTATCCAGGGGAAAATTGCCATTCAGCTGAAATTGTTGAGCCAAGGTATTCCAGGAAGAGAACCATGATATTTTGACCTTATTATTTCCAGCGCAGTATTCTTGGGAATGTAGTAGTTAGGATTTAGGACCCTGCAGACATAGGATGTCTGTAAATTTAATGTAAATTGAAACAAAATTTCTACTGTCTGGGGTAGATCATGTCGTTAGGTGTGAAAGAAGGGAGGTGATAAATTTTACGGATAAAATAGCGATTTAGGGATTCATTTATTTCATAGCGCTGGAAACCCCAGCCTGGGAAGCGTAGGACACAATCGGCAAACCGAGTACAGTATGGTTAATTACCTATAAGGTCAATAGTCTCCAAACCTGTTCCGAAACGGGCGAAACAAATATTTCCTGAGGGAAGCGGAGAAAGGTCAAAACTTTCCGATAAATGCTACTGACATTCAACTTCCGTCATGTGCAATCTCAAGTCAATCGTTTTTCATTAATTTTCCACCATTAATCAGAAAACATTCGCTTTTAGATTTATGCATACTCTCCATAGTATACGCCAACATCATCAACCACATACTGACAAAACTCGTGGGGGTTCACTCACCGTCACTGAGTACATTTAATCACTGTAAGCGTCGAATGGAAATGGTGTATCGAAAGCAGAAAGCGTACGAAATCATAGAATGCGAAGATCACGCCTTCTTTGCCCTAATTAATGGTGTACATCTGCCGGGGATGACGCACGATGAGATGACACGGACCACATACATAAACCTCTCCCGTTCTTATCTGACCTCCTGCCTTTCCATAAAAAGACACGGTTAAGGTATCCTTTGAGGGATCGAACTAAGGGAGGTAAACCACCTGTTCATCCCATGGAGAGTAGCAAATATAGCTAGAGCGGGTGGACCTTCGACTGGGGTGTGGGCGCAACACGAAGGTGAGCCTACGAACCATCGGAACCTTTCGCCTCTAAAAAAAGGGGAAGCTTTGAAGCCAGTCATGGTCGATAGCCTATTCCCTTAAAGAATAATGTAGGCCATCACGATCGGAGGATCAAGAGTAATGACCCGTGGTATGGGGCACAACCTGAAAAGGTAAGTAATTCACGGGCAACCCCTTCTCAATTATTCTATGTTGACTCCTGAATACTCCCCCTCATTCCAGGCGCAAAATAATGGTGTAACCCAGAGAACATGGCAAACTCTCTAAAGTAGCTGTCTTCGTACACTAGCGAAAGACTCGTCAGCGCGCGAACGGCCAGTGCGCGATAGTCTCATAGGTGGATCCGTGAACCAGATCCTGTATGAGCATGACCGTCTGAACTGCGGGTGCAAGTAATTCCCAAACCATAGCTTACTATTGGGTTTGATTCGCAGCGATTGGTTGGCGAGACTAATAGAGGGTACTTAGGGTGTGATACGATCGTTTAGGTGGTGCTATTTATCACAAACCTTTACTGAACGGCTGGGTTTACCTAGGTGTGTTTAGTAATATATTTAAAACGAAGAGCCCCTACCTACACTCGGGAGTGATGGAACGGTCCATCGTTTGGTGCACGCTGGGAAGTTCGGTCTGAAATCATTTCAGTCCATTGAACTTCTCGTTCTGGCGCTAGTCAGGCAAATGGGGAAGAAATTCGTCTTGATCCTTAGTGATTGGGATGTATTTCAATAGGTGACATGTTCACACCAACCTCTCAATCCATCCTAACCCTACTGCTTGAGGCTTCTCTGCACATTCCGCACCCGTCGCCTTAATTTCGAGACCTCAATGAACTTTAATCCTGCACTGAGCGCCAGCATTGGTTGACTTCTCATGGCACCTGTCCTCAGGATGTAGCGCTGGCATTAGTTTTAGTGATGTGACTGTGAAACATATTGTGATCCAATTAGTTCTATGTGCTAATATGTATAGACTAGTTATTCAGACATGAGAGATGAGATGCGGTCGGGTGTGATGTAGGTTTCAGAAAAACATTTCCTTTATCGTGCCAACGTTTCGATCTTTTATTGAGATCATCTTCAGGGCTCAAAGTGTTTGTCTTCTGTGTAATTGTGCTATCCTTGCGTGTCGTGTTGATAGTGCCCGTGTATAGACTAGGTTTAAATTAAAAAAAAATTGTATGAGATTGCTTTAATTTTCTTAATCGTAAGAGAAATTCTCGAATCTATTCGAACCTACTTTTAAATGATAGGGTTTTTCTTTTTTTCATTCTTCAGAGTAAAAAATTATATAATGCTTTACTGAGGATTTAATAAATTTTTAATTAGGAAGTCCAGTTGTGACATAAATCAAATTAGTTTTCCATTTAATACTGGTTTAAAGACACTACCTACTAAGACACGGAAAATTAGATTGAAAGCCACAACACAGTGAAGCTGCTGAGGATGGGCCGATGAGCCTGAAACAAAATAAAGAAATATTTAAGCTACGGAACACTTGGGTTTGCCTTGCTCCACCGACCATCAAAATAAAATTTCTCTGATGTACTGGTATGATATTGCCTCTAATAATATAGCATGTAGCTTCTTTTTAACCTTTACAAATATTTTGTTTATTTCGTTTTTAATATAGGAATGTACCTAATACAATTTTATTCTATTCAGTCGATTTTGCAGCTTTATTTGTTTAAACACGGAATGATTTTTTTACGGAATTCGTTTATTAACAGTCTTGCATTAAGAAATTGGAATTATATTACTGTTTACCAAGAAATATTAGAAAATTAATTGCACCAGAGCCCATTTAAGAAGGAGGTGCATTGTTTGTCATATGGTGCGATGAAAAATGGATTACAAACCACTGCCAAAAGAAACCAAATATATAATTGATCAGAAAGCTGAGAAAGTGCAAATTAAACTTTAAGAAACATTACTACAGGCGCAAAACTTGCAATTTGTACAGACTCATTGCCACGAGTCAATCGACAACTATTAGTTGCTAATTTTACACCATTAACCGAATACGTTTTAGAATATAAAATTAATATACTAATTATAGAAACACTTTAATCATTACCAAACTACAAAATATATTACGAACCAACTATTCGAATTTGGACAAGAAGAGGTGTGAGGACAGCCCGTGAAAGGGGGTAAATAAGGATGCGTTCTTAGTCCAGTACTATTCTCCATTTTGCTGAACGTTTTAGAGGATGAGCAATGCATAGAAGTGATCATTAATGACCTGTGGCCATTCATATGGTTATATAACTTGTAAATAAATTGTAAATATATATTAGTAATGTAAATAAAGCATTCTGTCTAGCAAACACTTAGAAAATAAAGACATAAATGATATAAAGAAATGTTTTATTTGTAAACGTTCACTTTTGGCTTTGAATTTACCTGTATTTGTACTCTCACAATCAGAAGACCAATTGTCGAAATCATTTAAAAAATTATTTAAATTTTCATTTCTTTTTTTTAATACCTAAAATCAAAAATTTACATTAATCTTCCTCTAATAATGTATCTTTTTTCTTAGAAAGTCAAGGCTTCATTTAATTCCATCCCATTTAAAACTTGATTCAAAGCACAAATTACGTGGTCATTAAGTATCATTGCACGTTTCTTCGGAACGCATCTAAACAGTACAATATGATCAATTATGTATAATTATAAGGTCAATAGTCTGAAACCTGTACAATTAAAAATAATTAATCAATATTTATCAGCAGCAAAGGGCGAATATCAAACTTCTATCAACATGCTATAGGCACAAGTCAATTAACCTTTACTGGGGATACATGTTATAATATTGGCATGAAACTACAAAGTTTAAAATCCAATAATTATAGTAAGCAATTAGAAAAACACAACCAGTATAAAATTTGCATTTGTAAACCTTCAATTTCGACTTCTATTTTTTTCTATTGTAACGATGGTATTTCAACTACAAAAATGTATGTCGGTGTTTTTCATTTTTATTTATTTTTAGTTTATTTATTAATTAATTTTTTAAACCTATTTGTAAGTATGTCGGATTCAAATACAGGGCTGCTGGATTCGAACCCAGGACCTTTACCTTACATTGATGAGCGCCGTGTCAACGCTTAAACCATTGCTGTCCCCAACGGTCTTTGAATTGTTTTATTATTAAATTTTATTGTTCCTACATAACTGTTAAAGTAACTAGTTAAAATCATAACAAACCAATCAACCATCAAGGGGTGGCTACGGATGTTTTATTGTTCATTTTTTGTAATATAGCTTTTTACGTTAAATTAATCCTTTTTAATTACAAATTAACATTTTTCAATTTAAAACTAACTTTTTAACTTCAAATTATCTCCTTTTAATTTCAAATAAACATATTTTTAAAGCATTAAAAAACTTAGGTCCTACGAAATATAACCACGTAAAGTAAAATTCCTATTAGATCCTTTTTTTTTTAATTTAAAATAATTGAACTATAATTAGACCATATGAAAATTAATTACAATTAGCATTTATAATTATATAAAATTAAATATAAAAATACATTTTTTTTAAATTGGAGAATTTAAAAAAATACAAAATGAATTCTTATAAAATTTCACATAAAACAAATTAAAAGGTATATAAAATTAAATATAAAAACGAATGATTTTTCTATTAATTCCAAATTTATTAAGTATAACATATTGGTCTATAAAATAATTATTTTACTTTTTTATATAACTTGTATTTGTTTATATCACACTTTTTTATTTAAAAAATTCTCAAATTATAGGAAGCATTTCTTTTATATTTAATTTTATATACATTTTAATTTGAATTAATTTTCATACAAACTTTTGAGAGTCAGATTATTTTATATTACAAAGAAATTTCGCTATATATTTTATACCATCCCCCAAGAATTTTTAATGCTCTATTAAAAAGAGTTAATGAGCCTTACCAGGACAGGCAAACTCACTGCTTCAGTTGGAGAGAGTCCTAGACTCAGGGGAGTGATAGAACTATTGGTCACTGGCATCTGAGAAAATATATACCCAACATGGGCAATTGGGGATAAGCCCTGCCATTCACGCTAATAAATACATTCATACATTCATTCGCACGACCCCAGATGTCATCATAGTCACTGGCATCTGGGAAAACGTCTTGGGCATATTCAGTTCTTGCCATTTGTAGGTTATGTAATGACGAGGAAGGAACAGCCACCAATATCATCTTCGAATCGACAGACAACTCAGGAACTAAAAAGTACAATAAGCCAGAACGCTGCAATGCTTGAGGTTGGCAATGAGTAAACCACAACATCCTAGTATCCAAATTAATCATTATCATTAATGTCGTCATTTTTTATTTTGGTTTTAGGGCCGGCAAAATGCAATGGTCATTGCCAACCCTCTGTTTCTAATCTTTGCATTCTTCTTATTCTTCTCGCGTTTTAAACCTGCTAATTTCTTTTACTGTTTCTCCAGCCATGTTATGATGTTTCATAATATAACCAACTCTCACTTTTCTTTATTCTATTGCTGCAAAGTCAGGGCCTCGTCAATTGTGGCTAATACATAAAAAAAAGATAAAAAAACGCGATAGTCTGGTTAATATTCACACTACCCCAGAGTACTCGATATAATTCGAGGTAATTGGGATAATAATCCCTGCCATTCACGCTAATAAATTACATACACAAATTCATTCTCACTAGCCAAGAGTACTCGACATTATTAGAGGTAACTGGTGATGAACCCTGCCATTCACGCTAATAAAATTCATTTACACGTTCATTCACACCACCCCAGGATATGCCAGTCATCGTCTTGGTTATAAAAGTGGGGTTATCGTTAAAATTTGTCTAAACGCAGGAAACCCTTTTCTGTTCATATATTATTAATATTTTTAAACCCTTGCTTCAACCATTGTTTTAATTGGAAATGTTTAAAATTCCTTTAAAATAAACTAACTTTAAATATCTTTTATTCACGATCGCCGAAAATCCCCTACGCCAAGTTGATTTTTGTTCTCATAATTAATCTGTGCCCATTGAATTGTTTCGTTATTTATCAAGTTATTTAACATTAATAACAGAAGCGTTTAAGACGTGTTTTTTTTTAGAGATAACAGATTAGTCTTCCAAAGTGTTATTTACACATTTCACGCCATCTTCAGCTATTGTCTGTGGGCCGGTCGACCTTCAGGAAGCAGTTGTGAATGTATGAAATCTCCTGTGACATTGTTTAGGTTCGACGCCCACCATCTAGGCCTGGTTTCAGAAGTATTTGCGTTTGGAATTATTTCTATATTTACATTAGCATTTATTTTGTTAAGCATTTTATTATAATGATTATAGTAATAAACTACTAATTTTATTAGTTTCGATTTTATATTCAAAAACTTGTACGTTTCAAGTAAATGGTGTCAAATGACCCCCCCCCCCAGTAATTATTGCTAAATGACTCGTGAATTTGCACATTTTGGAAATGTTGTGCCCGTTGTATGTTGAAAAAGTTTGTATTTGCCCTTTCCTTGCTTCCTGATGAAATATTACTTTGTATTCTGTGTTTATTATGTGTTTGTGTATCAAAATAAGTTACGATCATCATGCAAGAAGTTCCATTTTTAAAAACAAAATTTATTTTCTGAATAACCAGATTTTAAAAAATAAAACAATTTTTTAATAATAGAACCGTGACATTAATAATGGTGTCAGTGCAAAGGACAGAACGAAAAGTGTGTGGGAATAGGATTCTTTCCCAGAACTCAGCTCGACTTCTATAAATGAATCTTATTGTCATAAAACTCATGCTGAGCTAGAGTTATCTTATTATGTTTAAAAATATTTATAACATTCATAAATAAACAGAATACTACTCTAATTTATACGTTATGCTTATAAGCCAACGAAGTACTTCGGAACTTCCATAACTTAAAACTTTTTCAAATTCCTTACCAAGGAGAGGGAGGGAACGGTGATTCTACAGTTAATATCAGAGTTTTAGGCGAACCAGCCCCCATAGAGCATTGAGGACTACCCTTTAAGTAAGAAGGGTTACTCTACTCTACAAGATTGGTCCTCCTGGCCGGATGCCCACAGATATCTATGAAAACTTTTGTTGATGATGCTAGACGAAAAATGTAGGTATGTCCGGCTGTTTTTGCCAATGTGCCTTAGGAGCAAAGAAAAGACGTTTTTCAAAAATTTAAACATGTAAATGTCAAGAGTTGTGTAACTAATTAATAGTTAATTGAGTAAATTATTGATTAACTGTATTGAAGATAAGTAAAAGTCGAAGCAACACATTTCATGTCTTCTTTGGATGCTCGAAAATTCCCTAGAAAGGTTTTTTCTAAAATTTATTTGTTATCTATACATGATAGTATACTATACAAATTTGTACATATGATTAATGTATCACACAGCACACTAGCACTAATGCCAGTAGAACACGTGCTTTGAGGAACCAGCGATTGTAGGCACTCAGTGTGTACGATTAGATGTCAAGGAGGTCCTGTGGTCACCGTCAGTTCAAGCGACGTGTTGGGTTGTCAGGATGGAAATTAGTGGAGAGGGCTCGAGCAGTATGGTTAGGGTGATTCAAAAGGTTGGTGTGGAAGGTTTGGGATCTGGACCGTATTAGTTCGTTGACAAAAGGAATGTTGAGGTCTTTGTATGTAGTATATACATATTGTGTTAGGATAGTGAGGTTAGTGACATAATAAGGTGCTTTGACAATTTGGCTAAGGACTTTCAATTGGAAGGACTGCATGCGCTGGATATTGGAAGACTTGGCAGTACCCACAGTTCCGCTCCGTATGTCTTAGTAAAGTCTAGTACAGTGTTAGCTTTGTGTTAATTGTCAAAGTCGATTTCGGTCTTACAAGTCTTCGAAATAGTCCAAGTCTTGTATTAAGTTGTTGTTTTTAAGTGTTGTGTGGGGATTGCACGTCAGTCTGCTGTCGAGATAAAGTACCAGGGATTTGACTTGAGTGGAAACTGGTATCTCTTTGTTGTTGATGTACAATGGATGGCAAGACTTCTTTTTCAGCGTAAAAGTACACTGAGTGCGTTTTTTCGTTCAGTCTGGTCTTCCATTTTTTACACCAGTCTTCGATAAGCTCAAGGTGTTCCTGGGTGTTGGAGGTACCTTGTACAGGATTCGAGTTAGACGATAGGATTGCGGCGTAGTCCGCGTAGGTGGTGATAATAGTATCAGGATGTATTGGTAGGTCAGCAGTATAAATGATATATAGGATAGGACCAAGGATACTACCTTGCGGTACACCGGCCTGTATCTGTTTGACTTCCGAGATTCATTGCCTCACCAGTTAGGTAGGATTTCAGTAAAAGATAATAATGAAAGGGTAGGAAGCGCTTATGTTTAAAAAGTATGCCTGGATGCCAGACCCTGTCGAAAGCCTGAGTCCTACAAAGGAAAGCTCATGAAATGATAAATGAAGCCCGAGGGTAGTGGCTGCCACAGAGAACAAGGCCCCACGAAGAGCCTCTGGAAAGGTTTGCTACAAACAGGGTAGTCGCTAGTATTTAGTGAGTCAGTACTCAGTAGTTGAGTGGAGTTTAGTCCACATCGGTCAGTTAGTATCGAATCAGTTACAGTTTAGACAATGGTCAGTGTGCTAGCCCTTTGTTACAGTTTTATGGAGTGAGCGAGCTTTGGATGGGGAGTGTCTGGTTTCGGCTCTCCTTTGTAGTTTTGAAATAGTTAATCATCCATCCCTAAGTAGTTAATAAACGTTGTTTTGAAATGTTAACTGTGAAGACCTGGATTACCTTTTTATCCCACTAATGACAGATTCGGAAGAAAATCCTGTCGAATGGTCCACTCTCCGAGATGTCCGTCTGTCTTTCTGCGCCCTTTCAGTCCAAAAATTATATATGTTTTTTAATATATCGAAATACATATATCAATTTCTGAACCCTGAGCAAAGTGGATTAATTTTTTTACTCTAGAAACAAAGTTGATATTTATTGCTTAATTACTTAAAACTTGAAACATATTTTTTTTTCTCGGCTCCTCAAGGCTCATTGGGCAGGAGCGCTTGGCCGTGTCTAAAATTTTTCCATCTAGTACATATATGTAAATTTTTCCGTAAAAGTAACCTTTTGTAACTAGAGTTTATGCACTTCTCCTTTTGTTTCATTTGGATCCATTGTGCGATGGATTCTGTATTTTTTTTGTTATCCCAATCTGTCGAAAGTTATAAGTGAAGACCCAGCTGGTGTCATCGATACACTTGACCATCACTGCTTTGCCTCTCCCTGTTTATTTCCCTGACCATGGCGAAATGCAAAAAACGCGCTTAACAGGCTAAAGCAGAAACGGATCCGAAACGGCCATACTACAAGATTATTATGACGTGATCAACGATACGTTACATTCGCAAACTTTCACTTTCATTTCTAATTTGTCTGTATTTGCGAGAGATGAACAGACGGAAGAGGAATTGACCACTCATAACCCATAAATTATCGTTTTTTCTTAAGATTACAAAATTACATGAATTTTCTTCTAATGGTTTAGGTAATTTTTTTCTTAGGAATGGTTTCTCATTTAAAACTGGTTTGTCAGAAGGACAGCCATAACACATTATCATGATTTGTTGATCCATTAGTGCGGATCAAATAATTACAACTTAACATTGCAGAAAACTTGAATAATTTTATAAATAACATTTGCAAACCCCTTCTCTCATGTATCATCACTTTTCTATTATTTTTGAAAAATTTGTAGTAGCTTATAACTACCTTCAAGTAGATAACTTGCAACAATAAGAAAACAAATATATACGCAATTGAGAAGACGAGTGGAGAAAATACCCAATGGTAATTTTTATCATTTCCAATGATACTAGAATGTTGTCTGTTTAATTAATCTCTTTGTTATTATCACTTTCACTATCATCAACATCACTTCCTAGGAGATCTCGCGGCCATCTTTTCAGGCTGTGCTGATGAATGACAGGTAAAAAATTCCACCCAATTGATTTTTTTCTCGATAAAAGAAAATTCTGCCCTTAATATGTCTCATTTCTTTTACCAATAAATATTTGTTTATGCTATGTTTAAATTGGGAATATCAATTAGAGATAAACACTTAAAAATGCCACTTAGTGCTGAGGATGTTGTGCGTGGTGTGGCACTTATTGAAGATGGACGTTCCATCAGGTATGCGGCTATTGTCATCGTAGCTCCCAACGAAACCCTGCGAGATGACATTAGACTTTTCGAGAAACTGTGGCCTACCATAGCAAGCCAGGTTCTGGATGCCCTAGGGTAATAGAACCACAGGATAACCTTTTTTGCGAAACGGGCACCTTACTGTCGTTCAAGCGATTCATCATTCATCGAGATGTCCAAATTTTTGAACGCACTGCTGGAAGAAGATTAAATCAGTATGGACTGATGGGTTTCACCCCGTAAAAGGACCAGAATTGACCCGAACACAAAGAGTTGTACGGTTAGCATTTGCTCGAGAACCCAGCGTCTTTGTACGATTTACAGATTTCGGTTTACTGTACTTTTTACAGATGAGTTTAGATTTGCTCTACTATCTCCAGATGGGCGTGAAAGAATGTGGAGAAGGCGAAATGAAAGGTAACGAAGCCTGTAATTTTTCCCAGAGCCAACTTTTTCAAAGTATCTCAGTGATGGTGTGAGCAGGAATTTCAACGGATAGTCGCAGAGAGTTGGTTGTTGTTCGTTGAGGGTCTTTGACGGCCACTCGCTACGTGGATGAAATTTTGGAACATCATGCGTTGCCTATCCTCGATGGAATCAGCTACAATCCTATTCTAATGGACGATAATGCCCGTCCACATGTCGCTCGCATAGTACAAACTACAAACGTACCTTCAACAGCATAACGTCAGGGTCTTAGCCTGGCCAGCCCGTTCTCTAGGCTTGAATCCCATCGAACATTTATGGGATAACCTCAAAAGACGAATAAGAGCACGTCCATCACTTCCTAACTCACTCCACGATCTTAAAAGGACTTTTCTTGAAGATTGGGCTAACCTCCAGCAAAGACTGGTAGAAACCATGCCGCGGCGTCTTCGAGATGTGATTAAGCCAAGAGGAGAAAATACGCGATATTCATATGTTAATTAAAAATCCAAAACAAAATGAAAAAAAAAATTATCTGGTCATCTTGTTTTTATTTTTCATTCTCCTTAGCAATTTACTTTTTTTTTTTTTTTTTACTTTTTTAGACAAAAACTTAATTATTAAACGTTAAAAAACGCGAAATTTTGATTAATACATAAAAATATACAGGGTGAATTGCTACTCGTGCTACAAACTTCTCCAGTAGATTCTTCACCCTAAAATGAACAAAAAAGTTCATATTGTCCATGGTCCGATTCTCAACCATTTCAGAGTAATTTCGCTTTTTATCGATTTTGAAAGATATCACGTCCTGGCGTCGGAAAATCGTGATATCTTTTAATCTAAACATTTCTCTGAAAATCTAATAGCACCGTTGAAATTCCCGTTAATTTTTCAATAAGAAGATGACGGTGGCAAAATGTTTGGGCTAATTTTTTGTGTTTTATTTCAGCCAGAACTACAAAAAGAGTGGAAAATTGTGTAAATCGGAAAGTGTATAAAGTAATCCAGAGTTTCTAATTTTAGTCTCAGAAGGCAGCAAATTTGAGGAAAACTACCTGATTTAATAACGCTTCCAACGCACTCGTCATTTTCTTATTTAGTGGTTGTGAGACCAAGATGTTGATGACAAAAAGAGAAAAAATGGTGGTTCAAGGATTGCTAATGTTTGAGAGTGACTTGCTACTCGTGCTACAAACTTCACCAGTAGATTCTTGACCCTAAAATGAACAAAAAAGTTCATATTGACCATGGTCCGATTCTCAACCATTTCAGAGTAATTTCGCTTTTTATCGATTTTGAAAGATATCACGTCCTGGCGTCGGAAAATCGTGATATCTTTTAATCTAAACATTTCTCTTAAAATCTATAAGCACCGTTGAAATCCCCGTTAATTTTTCAATAAGAAGATGAAGGTGGCAAAACGTTTGGGTCTTTCTTCCTTGACCTTCTAGCTGTTTGTAAACTTCTTAAGCATTACATACTAAATGGGCATTAAATTAAATTAAAAAATTTCAATGGAATTATGATTTTGATTCTCTCTAAAAATTAACGGGGATTTCAACGGTGCTTATAGATTTTAAGAGAAATGTTTAGATTAAAAGATATCACGATTTTCCGACGCCAGGACGTGATATCTTTCAAAATCGATAAAAAGCGAAATTACTCTGAAATGGTTGAGAATCGGACCATGGACAATATGAACTTTTTTGTTCATTTTAGGGTGAAGAATCTACTGGAGAAGTTTGTAGCACGAGTAGCAATTCACCCTGTATACAAATCAAGTTATATTACAAATCGGTTGAATTTTTTGCCTGTCAGTATGTTTTTATTTTAAATATTTTTTTAAATATTTGAATGCAATGTTGATCCAATTTAATTTAATTGTTAATTAAACGTAATATTATATTTAATGTAATTCTTGTTTGTACATAATATAATATGTATGTCGCTATTTTTCTACTGTATTCTTTTTATTAATTATTATTACTCTCCGGCTGACGGATATCAAAGTAGTATGCGTTTGTATAAATTTTTTTGCTATGTAAATTCGTAATTATTCTTAACTAAAACATATTATTATACTGTGACAGTTCTATCTTTTAGGGTTTCCTGGTAGATTGCAGGGCTGGGCCGAAGCCAGGCGCAGCCAAGCGGCTGCCGCCCGTCTCATAAGTCAAAGGTGGCCCGCTTCTGGCTTCTGCTTCCGAGTTCTCATGCTGCCTTTGGTCAGTGAGCACGTCAGTTGAGTTCCCGAGGAATGGATCGTAGTTATGGACGGCAGAACACCCATCGCCATCCTCTATCTTTTCGCCATTGTTAAACAAGGTAATTATTTCAGAATTAATTGAAGCCAAGGGAAAGGACAAGAAAGATTATTCGTATAAATTTCAAACCAATCGCATTTTCCTTAAAAGGCATTACAAAATTGAATAAATTCTGGATTTAAACAATTGCAAAGACGACTACTGCAAAGACTCCTTTTAAATCCAATATTTGCATTAAACTCTATCTGAAGCACAATAGGGTGGAGAACGTCATTCAAAATTTGACATTATCTCAATTTAGCTTGAGTGTAATGGAGGATCAAATTGAACGCTTTTAAGATTCCATGATTATCACTATTATATTCATCCATGTATTTCCTAGTCATAATTGATCGTATTAAGTAATTTAATTAATTATACTTTTAATCTCGACCAAGGCCTTAGATTAAAAGTATAATTAGTTATCACTATTGTCTGAATGCAAATAGCACATTTCCACAATGATAATTTTCAGTAATTATAAATTTAGAACTTATTAATTTATATATTTTACAGGCAAAACCTATTAAAATTATACTCTAGTTACAGATACATGTACTTAGGAGAGCTATTGAAAGATTCATTGTAAAACATAAAGAGTTGATCTAAAGAAACAACTGAACTAGAATTACAATATAATAACAAATAATTGAAAGTATGAATTATTAAAAAAAACAGCTGTAAATATATGCAATTAACACAATCGTTAGAATACAAACAAAACATAACTGAAAAAGAAAATTAATATCTATTAATAAATAATTAATAACAACTATTAAAAAGATAATAATATCAATGGTAACTATACAAGATAGAAATTTAGCATAAGTAATACGTATACAATTTTAATTATTAAATGAACAGAACGATAATGAGACATACATAAAATGAAAATGCAAATATTACCTAAACTGATCTAAACGTTTATATCTTGAGTGCAGAAATTAATTAACTTTTAAAAATGCTAATATTATCTTCGTATGAGAGGTGGTAGTGTGGATAAGCTGTGCGCATAAAACTATTGATGGGGCTTACTTTTATGCAATTTGTCTCAAGGGCTCTCCAATGAAGAATATTTTATGTTTCCGGGGGCGGGGAACATTAGAGTTTAATTTGGAAAGTAAATAAGGAGACGCGATCTGATTATTCACAAGTTTATAAAGGAAGATGAGGTCAAGATAAGTTCTTCTCTACTCCAAAGTTACGATAAGAAATCCAAAATATTAAAGTTGTCAGTTTAGTTTATCTGTTTAAAATGAGAAGAGTTGGAAAGAAAAAATTCGGCCGGAATAGATTAAGGAACAATCTTGAAACAATACCGAAACCATTTGTGGTAACAAGCCTTACCAAATTGCACTCATCCTGTTTTCAAATAAATTCGTCGTGATATGGTAGTTTATATTTAAACCTTTATGTTTAGATACAATTCAATTTTATAAAAATATATCTTGGGTGTTCAAATAACGGTTTTTGTTTTTCTTTATAAATGATGACCATTAAAAAATCAGGAAATTTTTACATCCCAAATTTTAAAACTAATTGAGGTCGATTTCTTAATAATAAATGGTGACATAAGACGAACCACTCTCTTTTATCTATATGAATTTAATCTTGAATAAATACTAGTCTAAATTTCTTAGAAAATAATACAATATTTATTTATCCAAATTATTAAAATATTGCCATGTAGGAACATTGGAGCATTTATACTGTTTAAATATGCTAAATACGATCAGTAGTGTGCAATCTTGTCAGTTGTGTGACTATCTCTTCTTTGTCTCTTCAGCAAAATACGTGCATAATTTTGTTCGGCCATAGAGATAAAATATCCAATGTTACGGCAGAATTACAATTAAAATTTCGAGTTCGGTTCTGTAGGATGAATAACCCGTAATTTGGTCGATCATTCTGGAGTTTCGGATTCTCGTCATCTTCACTGTGTCAATTTTGGGTGCAAAAAGTTGATGAACCTGCAAAATCTGAAAGTAAAACAACCTTTAATAATACGTTTCTAGTTTGGTCATTTCCCATCATTTCGGTCTACCTGTCTAACTTTTTCTTTTTGTTTGTTTGTTAAAAACATTTCGGCTTCTCGTCATCTTCAGTGCGTCGGCTGTGCATGGAAGCATTATGCATCATTAAGGAATTAAGGTAGCACCTATAAAATCTAGACTAAAATAGCCTTTAGTGATAAATATTTGTAGTTTGGTCGTTTCCGATCAGTTTGGTCTGCCTGATCTCTCTGTTTTTGTCTGGCCAGATCGTTTGGGTTTCTCGTCATCTTCAGTGAGCGGGTTATGCAAAGGAACAAATTCTGTACCACAAGCAATCTGAATGTAAAACAGTCATTAGTTATAAACATTTTTTTTGGTTTTTGTTATTTCGGTCTTCCTGCTCTCGCTATTTTTGGTCTATCAGCTTCGTTTCGGCTTCTCGTCGTCATCAGTGAGTTGGTTATGCACAGCAACCCAATTGCACATCTAAATATGAAAGTAGAACAGCCTTTTGTAATAAATGTTTGTAGTTTAGACGTTTCCGATCATTTCGATCTGCCTGTTCTCGCTGTTTTAGTCTGTAGCATCGTTTCGGCTTCTCGTTATCTTCAGTGCTTCGGATCTGCAAGGAACGAAATTATGTACTTTCAAAATCAGAAAGTAAAACAATCATTAATAATAAACATTTGTAGTTCGGCGGTTTCCGAACATTTCGGTCTACCTGCCCTATTGTTGTTTAGCTTGTCAGATGCGTTTCAATTTCTCATCATCTTCAATGAGTCAGTTATGTATGGAAATACAATAATTATGTATCTACAAATAATTTAAACCTAAACAGTCATTAGTAATAAAAATTTGTAGTTTGGTGGTTTCCGAGCAAGTATGATTCACGCTGTTTTGCCTCTCCCTGCTTATATCCTTGATGTCGCACGCTGAAAATGGCGAGAAACTCAGTGATATCCCTTAAAACTGATTCACTTCTGACACATTCATGAATTATAAAAGGATATTCGACTAAACAGAAATCACACTCAGTGGAACGATAGATCAAAATAGTTTGCCAACATCGGAAAAGGAATTTAACAATTAGGCAATAGCTTTTCGTATTGTTCAGTGCGTAGCATCAGGGTTATAAGCAGGGAGAGGCTAGCGTACAACCCATTACTTGGGATGATGAAATGCCTACACGCCTCTGTCAGACCAAAATGATGGAAAACGGCCAAAATACGCAAGTAAATTTGTTTACAACTAAGAGGAAATCAAAGCATTTGAAATTTGTATTCCTTTTATATTGGATTTTTCCATTCATTTCTTTTTATTTAATCAGATTCTTATATTTCGTTTAAAAAAAATTCTACGATGTTTAAAGTGTTTTAACCATTTTGGTTTTGAACGTGTGAAATTATTGAAAAGTTTTCATTCCTGTCGTATTCGACAGTATGTCACAACTGGGATTTTCTCATCGGTTTGATGTTAAAACCAGATTTTATATCATCCTTCCGAAGTCGGTTTTCATGTTAAGTCGGAGATGGAAGTTTTCTTGAGTTCGTTTCGCCTTGATTACTTGTCTCCTTGGGCTGGAGTTCAGGAAGTTTGATAAATTTTCGGTTTTAACTTCACCGCTTTCACTTTCATTTACACGACAGTATAAAAGAAAGGATTTTTTTTGCAATAAACTCTGACTCTGTCTATGTGATAAAGCAGCTCACCTGCGCGGGAACGACTGCCTCTTTCTATTATAAACTATTTAGTAAGTCATGCAAATCTGTTATATACTGGGCAGAAAAAATGGTTTTTATGGCTAATTACAAGAATTCTTCTAAAGTTTAGATGAAAAGTCCTAGATGTCTCCATTTTATAATAGTAACCAACCTACTACTAGCCTTCCCAACGGCTCCTTAGATTGCTTGCGGCTTTTGCTTTCCTAGTTGCAAGAATCTAAACCTAAATAGAACGTCACTAAATCACAAAACGTGTTCTGGATCTCTTCTTCTTCCAGGGAGTATCTGGACAGTGTTTCTTCTATGAGTCCAAGCAGAATTCAGGTTCTGTTGCGTTTACCTTCCAGTAATTGCTTAGTAAGTCCCTTCTATGAATCTCTTCATTTGCCTGGGGATGTTGCTCCACCAAGTTTTGGACTTAGTGCTTAGATAGTTCCTCTTTTTTGGATATGTCCACTTTCTAGGCAATGACCTCTATGTACCGAATGCCTAAGGAACCATGCCAGGATCAGGTGATTGGTATCACTGACTTCTGCCAGGGGTTCCATACAATTCCATACGCTTTTTGTCTTTACCTCGCATGAGGCTACGGCTTAAGTGCCGCCTGACCGTCGGAAAAATGCCTAGCATTTCTTGTGGGGGGGGGGGTGTCCTACCATTTATTTCTCTGGCGCAGTGATCGATTGCTGTGATTTCAGACTGAAACATCGTAATGTATTTACCTAAGTTTAAAGTCTTTCCGGATTCATCTTATGGACTCCGGCCTAAATCCGTTCTTGAGCTGTCAGTTTAACAGTAGGAATTGGCCACAAGAGGTATTCCTTTTTGGTATGAGTACCTTGTAGTTCCGAGCCAGAATCGACCTGTTGTCCGTTCATGCACCATTCAGATCTTTTTCTCATAGAAACGTCAAGTTTTCAGAACGATGGCTTACCCCAAAATAACCCTGAGACATCGAAATCTAGTAAGTCTATCAAAGGTTGTCAGGAAACAAATTTAAACATTTTTTGTAGCTGTAGTGACGGTCTATTCGGCGTCGATGTACGACTCTCTCAACTTATGATCAAACAAGTGGTTGATCCTGTTCGACTACGGTGGTTATGAGACTTCTATTTCGCCGAAGGTTGCCAGTCTTGTCCACATGTGTCGTGTATCACATCGTCAGCGCACCTGCTTGGTAGAAAATGAGGTCATCTTCTAATGGCCTATATCCTCAATATTCCCACGAGGTGGAACACTAGTAAGAAAGAATGTGCTCTATCGTGTTCGAGGAGATATGCATAGTCGATCTCAAAGAAAAGGGCCTTCACTCGTATTCCCCGACCACTTACCTGGACACAATGTGACCATCATCGTCATAAACATTATAATTATGAGTGTTATTATATATAATCATCAATATCATTATAAGAACAAAAGAGCCCATTTACTTTTTTTCCCCCAAGCAAGCCTTTTATTAATTAAATCTCTTAGTACAAAACTAGGATAATTCACTCACAGTCAAGTTTATTTGAAACGTAATCTTTTACATGTAAATGAATGAGTTTTAAGTAATTCATAAAATTTCTCTGTTTAACGTGTTTCCCTTTTTTTTCACTCCCGTCTTTTGCAATTTTTACAGTGGCTATTCTTCCAGGCTAATCACTTAAAACGTTTTACATGTTATGTTCCAGAGCTGTAATGAGAAATAATGAATTTATTATTAACCTTCACATCTACCTCTTTTCCAAAAATTGGGAGTTAGTATCGTTATGCAATTTACAAATTACTCTCCTTATAAAGAAAATATCAGTCGTTTTGGAACAAATGGTTTACGGGGTTCTTTTAAGATTAAAGTTATAACCACGTAATCACCTCTACGGACATATAAAAATAATTAAGCTCTGGCCCATCAAATTGTTTTAATTGACTTGCCTAAAACACATTAACGAATAAGCTGGATTAACTTTTTCACGTTTTAGGAGGGCAAATTAATTATTTAAAAAATGCATTTATTTTAGTTAGTTATTTAAGCAGCTTATTACCTAATTGTATAAACATATTGTAATGTATAGAGATAAAAAAACCTATAAATTTTGAGGAAAATGATAAAAAAAGTCGTGTCACTTTAGTTAGATCCGTTTTATGTAGTACTGTGGTGTCTGGGATATAAGCGGGAAAAGGCATAGCAGAGGGTGTCAGGCTGTTTTTGCTTCCCTTCGATAACATCAGCTAGGTCTATGACGATTGTGAAATAACTTAAAACCCATCACTGAAGAAACTGTGAAACCTAAACGCGTCGATAGACCAAAATGGGAAATAGTTTGGGCGATTTTTAAGCTCTTCCAGGTCTTTCCGATCATTTTAGTCTGTCAACGCTTTCAGCTTCTCATCATCTTCAGTAAATTATGTGAGCGCTCTTTAGTCGGATCACTTTTATTAGGTAGTGGCCTCAGATTTATAAGCGGGGAGAGGCAGCGAGAATCTGCCCACTACTGAAGATGGTGGGAAGCCAAACACGTCTGGTTGATCAAAACAGCGATGATAGGATAAACCGTAAGACAATTTTTCAATGCTCTACTAATCAATATCAATATTCGTAGAATATTCAATTCAATATTACAATTTAATAAGGATATGAGGAGAAGAGACGTCTAAATGACAAGTGATGATTACATGAAAACTTAAAAGCATGGAGAAAAGACCCTAATGAAAGAATATCCAATGCGCTTGGTTCCACGAGACGACATAGACAGTATAGTTTTTAATTCTATCAAAACTTCCAGACCAAGGTAAGCATCATAAATGGAGAGTGGAGAAAAATCCACGGCCAAGAAAGGTCTGTTCCTCGATTTTTTGGGGCAGTCTCCGTCTTTCTGTCACTGAGTAAACATCTCAAAACATACATACATACATACAAAACGTACATTCTCAAAAAGCGAAAACGTTTATTCTTTATTGGTAATGACATCCAATCGAGATTTTATTGTTGAGGTGATTGAATTGTATGAAAGTTTACCATGTTTATGAAAGTGATGGACAATGATTATATTACCACGATAGGAATAAAAGAAATTCGATCCTCAACCAGTTGGTCGACGTTTTCAAAACAAAGGATACAAATGCAATGAGAGATGCGGTATTGAAAACCCCCAACAATGATCCGAAATCGTAGTAGAGAACTTAAGTTCTTTGTAGTTCATCCCTGCAGCGAGAAATCGTAATGTGGTTGCCAACCTTTCATGTAGTGATGATTTCTTTCATGACTGTCTTTTGTTTTTTCATCAAGGGGGTAACAAGCTGGAGTAAATATAAATAAGTCGTTAATCTTTTTTTTGGTTGAAATGAAAAAATGGTGTCACGAGGGGATTCGAATCCACGACATTCGGCTAAATACGCCGCTGCGCTAACCACTTGAGCTATCCTGACTTCGATAGTTCGATCCACTCGGGCACCAACTCCCCATCTCAACCTACAACCTTTCGAATCTTCTCTCTTTTTGCCATTTTTTGGTGTCGGAGAGGATCAAAGTCACGATAGCTCGAGTGGTAGAGCAGCGGCGTAATTAGCCGAAGGCCATGGATTCAGATCCCGCTCGTGGCACTAGCTTTTCCATTTCAACCAAAACCTTACAAAAAAGATTAAATAGTTGAAAGAAGTAATTTGGTCAATAGAACACTAAATATAATGGATAAATAAGACGTTTCATCCATTCTTAAATAGTTCATCCAATCAGCGGGTTCAAGGGAATGATCTTTCATCAAATTATGTGGATATTATGGCTTCTGTTCAGGAGCCACTTCTTACACCATTTCCTCTTCGATTTTTTGCTTTTAATATGTAAATAAACAGAAAAGTAGCACAAGAGATCGTCACCCATTTTGAAAAGGTAATTCCCTGGTTGACGTTCGGAGCGACTGGCTGTGGAGCGGTCGTGAATGCCCCCTCAAATTTCAGGCACTCCAAATGGAGCAGTACGGCTTGGCGCGGTTCCATTTGGAGTGATCGTGAATGGCCACCTTTAGTTAGAGTACCTGGATGGAAGAAGGTATATGGGCACAGGCTTTTTATTCTAACAGACAGTACAACTGAATCTTTTAACTCGAAGTTCATGCAATTAAGTCCTGTGTTCAATTCACTCCTAAAAGAGCACACAAAAAAAGTTTTGACTATGAATCCAACAGACCAACAAACTGAAATATCACCATTGCAACCAAATTAAATAGCTTAGGTATGCAAAACGGATTCGTAGCAGGGTTCTAGTTGTAGCCCTTTCAGGAAAATGCCCTGAACTCTTTTGTGGCATGGTATCAACCAGGAACGAAGGTAGACAAGGTGAGGGTGAGGAAACAATAGGAACTAACTGGGCCCAAGCAATCCAATAACTTCCTTTGATGTGAAAGTAAAGAAAACATACTATTTTTCAACTACAAACTATAAACAGTTTTTCAGTACAAACTAACGGTTTTCTTTATGATAATTCTTTATCATACTGCATATGAAAAGTGTATATAGGAAAAATTAACTTGGATCAACTCAGTGTACGTAGATTTGGCAAGGAGGAAAACCAAAAGCAGTTACTAAAACGCAACCTTTTGCCTATGACTTTTTTTTCACTCTTGATTTTGCGACGTTGTAAGAAAAGTTTCAATTAATTAAGGTTTTTAGTTGAGATAAAAAAGCGAAAGTGTCAAGAGCGGGATTCGAACCCACGATCTTCGGCTAGATTCGCCTCTGCTCCACCACTTGAGCTATCGTGATCTCAATCCATTCGGACACCCTCCTATCTCAACCCCACATTTTGAATTTTTCCCTCCTTTTTGCCATTTTTCAAATTGGTCAAGCGGACCACGAAAATTAGTGTACTATGATAAAATGTCTTGATGAACTCACTCAACTAACCATCATGACACGATTCTACCGACCGAAGTTTCTTCCAGGAGTATTTATTTATTGATATTATTAATTATTTTCAGCGATTAACTTCCGTTCGCCTTTTTAGACGTCGATATCATTTCTTCATCTTGAAATACAATTTTAATTTTTTTTCGAGTTTTCTCGGCCTTCAACAACCTTTCCCATTTGCAGCTTCACATCCTCATAGCCTGATTCTTTCTAACTTCCTGAGCGTTTACCTTGAATCCCTCCAATCTTTCACCTTGATCAGCAATTAAATCAACCACATACGTAACTTCTTTGTTACATTTCTGAAATATTCAAACAATGATTTAGAATTTGTAACCAATTTGGAGTATGAGAACTGTATGATAAGACAGGTAAAAATTTCCCATCAAACTGGAAAATAGTTGATAATTTTTTCCGATCATCTATCATTTTTAATTACCTTGAAAGTACTGATTTACTTCCAAATTTTCACTATTTTTTGGATCTGCATGATGAGTTAGGGAACCTTTTATCTAGGGATAACCGTTGTCTGTTGTTCGCTATAATTAAGCCTGTGCATGCTGCCCTGTATGACCCCAGATTTGTTCCAGGAGGGTGATAAACAAGAAATTATGCTCTTGCAGTATTTAAGGCCTTTATTTTAATCTCAAACGTACCATGACTAAGAGAAAATTAATTTCACGCTGGTACAAAATATTAAATTATACTAGAAAGAAATTCTAGAAATTTAATTTTCACTGATGAAATTGTGCAGGTTTAGAAAAAAGAAATAACTTAATCCTGATTATCGTTAAAATGAACAGCATAAAATCGAGATATTTTACATTCAAATTATACATTTGTTTAATAGAGTGCCAACAGATCTATTTTCAAGAGAAATATCTTAAATACCAGCTACTACAAATCCTGGGCAGTTTAAACACAAAACAGGTTTTCTTCTTGGGGTCTACGAAGTGATGAACCTGTAGTTTGAACGTTTCTATTATTTTGTTTTATTCGTCTTCTTCAGGGTGTATCATCAGGGTTATAAACCGGGTGAGGGAAAGGATTTCAGACGATATTGTCCAAAGGTGGGTTTAAGTGACCGCCTAACATAACCTATATAACATAACCTAGATGGCGCGCACTAAATATACACCATTTGCTAGACGGCTTTAAGCCATTTTAAGTCAAATTAAGTTCAAAAATGTATCCCGATGATGAAAACGATAATACTGGGATAAAAGCGACGTTATTGTCACACAACAAACTGACTGGGCAGTGCGCCTGACTTTTTCTGCTTAAACTTTATGCAACTCACTGAAGTAAGCGAACAGAAGAAAAACGTCTGTCAACTCAAAATAAGGATAGGGCGAAGTATTTGCGCATTCTCCTTCTTAGGAGTGTGGCATCATCTAGGTTATAAGCACGGAGTGGCAGTTGCACTTACATCTGAATATGGAGAAAAGTCTAGCAATGGTCAAAAAGAAACAATTCTGCGGTGAAAGCGACGTTGTTTACTATCCCACATCAAACCAGCTGATTCAATGCACCTTTCACCACGTGACGCAACGCACTGAAGAAACGGAAAAGAAGGGTCTTGACTATGAATGTTTCTGAGGTAAATGCGACCTTTTTTTTTACATTCATACAACAAAACGTATGGATCTGAGCACCTGCTTGCCAGCCTGTGTTTGTAAATTTGATGACTCACGAGTCTCGTTGAGTCGCCCCGGGGAAAGATACGCCCCATGCTGTATGGTTCCTCAGGTGGCATTCCAGGGTGGGTCATTGATGTTCTGAGGTGGCGTTTTCTTGGACGCCCGCACCGAATTGGTTGTTTTGACTTCTGTAGTGCCAGATAACCCTACTGCGATGAGAAATTCTTGCTAATGCAGAATACTGCCAAGCCCCATAGTGCACGAATTGCGAATGAGGTTGGAATAGGTGAAACCAACTCGAAGACCAGATTTGAATCCAATCAAACACATTTTGGACCAACGTAAGCAATGAGTACGACTGCGAAACCCAGGTCCTAGCATCCTAGAAAAGTTGGAACCGCTGTTGTTGATGAATGGGAAAGAATTCCTCAGGATTTTATCTGAAATCTCTCCAAAGACTACAGCTGCGTTTAACGGACGTGATTCGTGCTAGATGTGGAAATACGGTATTAAAAGGGACAAAAAAATTCTTTTTAAATTTGTATTTTCGCTGAGAAGCGAACCCTGATCACACGATATTTGAAAAATGGCAGAAAAGAGGGAAAATTCGAAAGGTTGTAGGTTGAGATGGGGAGTTGGTGTCCGAATGGATCGAAGTCACGATAGTTCAAGTGGTTAGAGCATCAACGTATTGAGCCGAAGGTCGTGGGTTCGAATCCCGCTCGTTACACTAGCCTTTTCATCTCAAGCGAGACCTTACATAAAAAGAATGATTAATTGAAAGAAGTAATTTGGTGTATTAATACCCTAAAACACTAAAACATAATGGATTTGTATTGATTGCTGAGTCGTCTGTTGTTTTTTTAATATATTCTTTACTCAATACTTGTTGTTTTAGAACAGAGTGTATAAATATTTTCTTTTTAAATGCCTTATTTTTAAAACAAAGTTCATTTTTGGTATGCAAAATATGAATAATCCTGAATACATTAAAATTTAAGGGTGGTGCGTTTATTTTGTCCATCAGCAATTGTTTTTGACAGTGTTCTCTTTTCCCTTTGATCCCTTTGTTCGTTTTCACGCCGATCAAGTTTTATACAACCGTTTATTCTTGGGTTGAACGTGGTGACAGACCCAGGGTCAGTTCGGTTGTTGTCACAAGATTGCCGAGGCATGGAAATAACAGCCCTAAATTATATCACAACAAGCCCTTCAGCTTTGTTCACAGTTAGGATCGTCTCTATAATTAACATTTTTCTTCGATCGCAAAACCCTTTTTCTTGATCGCTTAAAGAAGCCTTTTCATTAGAATTGAAAATTAGCCTCCAAGGGTAAAACTTTGAAATTGGATTAAGAAGAAAAGCCAATCAAGTTGCAAAAAAAAAGAAACCCAAACCGTTTGACTCTCTCTTGTATTATTTTAGCCGAAAAGGCCCACGTTTCGAACAAGATGAATCGTGTAACAAATGAAACTGCACACTGGAGCAAAAGCGGGCATAATTAAATGTATTTTCCCCTTTCCGAATAAAACAACGGTTAAAGTTTTGCCTTTTTCTCCGATTGTTTCGGTTTAACGATTCGTAATAAATTGTGCACAGAGGGAAAATTAGATAACGGAGAGGGCCGTTTCGGTATGTAATTGATGGTCACGATCCCAAAATTCATGATTAATCAATTGTTATTATTATTCATTTTGATCGTTGACGTTATTGACTTTAGCTCAATTCAATTATTATGGGTTTTGTTCTTTTGACAGGGCCGTTTTCAAAATAAACAAGTTTATTCATCACTTCAATGTGATAAAAAGAAAATAAACAATTAATGTGTCGGCTGTGTAGGGAAATATGGAAAGTACGAAATATTTACAATTTTAAACCAATTTGATTATTAAAATGCCAATGGTTTCTAAATTACCTTTTTTTGCTATACAATTTTTTTTATGCGCACAGTGCTTTATTGTCCTATTCATTGAAGTCTTTTGAATATATTGGGTTGTCCGGAAAATAATGCAGGATTTTGGTATTAAACAAAAAAAAAGAAACTAGTTACTTTAAAGCAATGTTCTTTAATCAAAATAATTTCCCATACTCTCAATACATTTCTCCCAACGTGTTGGTAACTTATTAATTCCGTCTGAGTAGAATTCAGAATTTTTAGAATTGATAAAGTCAATAAATGCATTTTCCAGTTCCGTTTGATTTTTGAATATTATGTGTTGTAAGTAGTGGTCCAGGTGTCTAAAAAAATGGTAGTCAGTAGGCGAGAGGTCCGGAGAGTAGGGTGGGTGAGGCAAAGTTTCATAGCCAAGCTCCAATAATTTTTGTGACGTTACACGTGACACATGTGGTCGAGCGTTGTCATGCAACAAAATGGGCCCTTTCCGATTGACCAAAGAGGGCTTCATTACTGCCAATTTCTGATGCATGGTATTAATTTGGTTACAGTATGATTCAGCATTGATGGTTTCGCCAGGATTTAAGAAGCTGTAGTGTATTAAACCAAATGAAGCCCACCATACCGTAACCATTACCTTTTTTTGATGAGTTGGGGGCTTTGGAAAATGTATTGGAGCTTCTCCTTTGTCGAGCCACTGTCCAGAACGTCTAGTGTTATCGTAGAGAATCCACTTTTCGTCACATGTAACAATTCTGGCCAGAAATGGGTCATTTTTGTTTCGACAAAGAAGTGATGCACAAACATCAAAGCGCTGATTTTTTTGGCGATCGTTTAATGAGTGTGGAACCCAATTTTCGAGTTTTTTCACTTTTCCAATCGCCTTGAGGTGGTCAGCGACGGTCGTTTTACTGACTTTGAGTTGCTCTGCAAGTTCTCGAACAGTTGTTTTGGGGTTTTCTTCCACCACTGATCGCAGAACATCATCATTAAGAGAGGAAGGCCTTCCACGACCTTCTTCATCTTCAAGGCTGAAATCTCCCTCCCGAAATTTTTTAAACCACCTTTGCACAGTGCACTCATTAACACAACCCTCGCCCCAGACTTGGTTAATGTTTCTAGCCGTTTGGGCTCCGCTTCGGCCGAGTTTAAACTCGTAAAAGAAAATCGTACGAAATTCTCGCTTTGACATTATAAGGATGACTGAATTATTTCCAAGTAGCGGAATGCTACAGAGGTAAACAAACAATATCATTTGGAAGAGGATTAATAAGTGTTGACATTCATACAAATGAGTAATCCTGTAAACGTAAACAGAATATTTTATATAGATTTTTTTTAATGAAAACTTAAAATCCTGCATTATTTTCCGGACAACCCAATATTATAAACCTGTGTCTATGTCGCCATCACTAATAGAATAAAATGGATGCAACAAGCAAACAATAAAAGTACAATTCGCTTTTTACGAATCAGTGAGTTTTCATGTTTACCAAGGTTTTGCAACCTTTGTCATCATATTTAGAGTTAAAATGAAATGTTGCCTATTGGCAGCGTTCAGTTGTTCATTGAAGCAAACAACCGCGAATAGGCGGAACATTAAAGCCGGGAACACACTTACCCGATGCAACGCAAATCCAAAGTCCATTTTTCCATAAGATTATATTACCCCCGTGCACCTCTGTCCGATGGTATGCAACGCTACCCTACTCTACGCTCTGCGATCCCCACTGTCCAGATTTTCGTCGGGTAGCATCGAGTACAGTCGAAGGCAAAAGAACCTGACACTCATATTTTTATTCAAACTAAATGTATTATTGTCGTTATATTAATTACAACAAACTTATTTTAATATAAACCAAATCAACCGAGATCAAAAATTCATTAGCTTTTATGTAAAAAAATTGATTTTAATGGTTTGGTAGAAAATTGATCAAAACACCGGAATACCATTTTTTGATATAATGAATTTAACTAACAATTTATTTCCTGGTTTTGCTCATACAATTACACCATTTTCGTCGAGTAGTTTTAGGACAGGGCACTCATATTTTTTGTAGTTTATTTCAAACTAAGTATATGTAATTTTGTAGTTATATTAATTACAAAATTCCTATTTTAATGTAAACCAAATTAAACGAAAATTATTTAATTATGATGATTAGGAAGAAAATTTACGAAAACACCGGAATAACTTTATTTAAAACAATTAAGTTTAACAAACAATTTATTACATGGTTGTGCTCATAAAGTTAAACTAACAATTTATTACAAAGTTTTACTCAAAATAGTGCATTAAAAACGAAAGAGGCGTTGCGATTGTGATAGTGATTATTGTGATACACGCTGTGTGACTGTACGTGACTTCGCATAGATGTGCACACCCTTCCAAAATGTGGCTAGGCGTCGGGTAGCATCGGGTAGCGTCGCATGGTGTTGCATCGGGTGCGTTCACTTTACCCGATGCAACGCTATGCGACGCTACCCGACGCCTTCCCACATTGTCCCGGTCCACCATAAAACCACGGTAATACATTTTTCGTTTTCATTGAATAAGAAAGAAATTTTCAAGTTTTTTCGAAAATAAATAAATATTGTGAGAATTTTTCCATTTTCCAAGGCATGTTACCATATTCATAGATCGACTTATCGGCCACTGCTTATATCCCTGATGCCACGGACTGAAGATGGCGAAATACCTGAACACGTCAGTCTATCCTCGCTCTTTTCTCCTGTCGGGCGTGTTTTCCCTTTCCGCCATCTTCAGTAATTGGGTCTCTGATTAAAATCAGCTCCTAAATACGATGCCGTATACCATCCAATCTTGTGTATCTGGCCATATTCCTAATATGTGTTGAGAATTAAAAGGTATATTTACTCTAAAACAAAACTATTAAAACCTAATTAATATAAATTTAATGAAATATTCAGATAAATAGAAATGCTTATTGGCAATATTCTTCGATAGAAACAGAGTCATATTAAACCTTTTTTTCTACAACAAACCAATCTCGAAATCTTTGGAAATAGTCTTAATTATTTCCATCGGGGCTCATATTCAATGGCTGAAGCATTGTAAAGATTATATTGAGCCCAATCCGAATAAAGGAGGATTACCAAGTCCTATTCTTCGGCTAAAAGACAGATGGAGCACGACTCGGTTTCCCCTCTGAACTTACGTAACTACGAGTCGAAATAAACTTGGGATCACAATAAGCTAAGATTATTGTGTATTATTTTACTGTTAGGAACAAGGCTTAAAGAACCATTTCCCAGCCATAGATCAAAATCGTCGATTTATGTGGTCTAATTTATGCAGTGTAATAACAAAAATTTTAAAAATTGTATGGTTGTTAACTTCTTATCGTAATCTAAGGTCATTTCCATGATCAATTATCAATATTTAATATTATCACTTATTAATCTTTAATTATGGAAATGAAAAAGCTAGTGTCACGAGCGGGATTCGAACCCACGACCTTCGGCTAAATACGCCTTTGCTCTACCACTTGAGCTATCGTGACTTCAATTCACTCGGACACTAACTTCCCACCTCAACCCGGTTTCCGATTGAATTTTCCTCCTTTTTGCCATTTTTCAAATGTCGTGTAATCTATTTGATTCTCGGCGACAAATGAAATGGCCACGGAGAGCATTAGTGAAGTAGACTTCATTTTGCTTATTATATCGATTAGGTTTCGTGGTCCGATGAACGAATTAACATCTTTTCAATTAATTAATCTTTAATTAAGGTTTTGGTTGAGATAAAAAAAAGTCAGTGTCACGAGCGGGATTCGAACACACAACCTTCGGCTAATTACGCCGCTGTTCTACCACCTGAGCTATAGTGACTTCGATCCACTCGGACACAAGGTTTATCTCAACTAAAACCTTAATTAAATATTAATTAATTGAAAAGAATTTATTCGGTCAATCGGACCACGAAACCTAATAGAATGTCATTTACGCTTCCTACGAAGAATTATGAATTTTCGTGTAAATAGCTGCATTTTGAGATTTTAGATTTTCCAGGTCGAGCCTTGGGCTTTAGTTTGATTTGCAATATTTGATAAAGTTGTGGATTTTCAGGAGGTGCAAACCTTTGGGGCAAACAGAGTTTAACCTCTGGAGCAGGAGAAAGCCAAATATGACATATCCAAATATGTGTTTAATTCACGTAATGTTTCCCATGCGAGTGTAAACTTCATGAAACACTCTAGACTAGCTAATCCTACTCAATAAATTTTCAACGCCCTCCAAAAACATTACCTAGGGGATAACCATTTATCTTTCCTTATATATTTAAATCCGGCCCGCCCGCTAGCATTTACTGAAAATGTACGGATTTTAACACATTATGAAGTGCGACACTCATCGGGATGTAATGAGAGACGTCCGTAATACCAGTGCTCAACTAAGTCTCATCAACTTATTTCTTTATTAATTCATTTACGTTTTAGCAGCCAATTGACCAAGTTGCATATTTCAATTAACTATTCTTTCCATGTAAGGTCTTGGTTGAGAGTATTTATTTCGCCCAGAAGTACCGACACATGTCTTATTTTTTAAATATATCAGTTAGTTTGTACATATTTTCCCTCGTGTATGTAATGTTCGTTTGATGTCTGTTTTTATGTGTGTCCGTTTACAAGTTTGTAATGTAGCCATTATTATTTTTTCGCGTTTTTACGGCTTTTAATCAGACTACCCCTTTTTTGACATTGTGGGTGAGTTTAGTCAGCTAAACTGTTGTCATATATTATCTAAATACTGAGTTATTAAATATACACACACCTACCTAAAAAATATTGAACCCAACAACAGCATAACTAGCACATAAAGCTTCAATGGGTGTTCAAAACACCAAAATAAACACACAACATGCAGATACGTACCGCCACACAGGCACAAACTGTAAGAACTATAATACACGAAACTGCCAAAGTTAGTACCACAGACAGCTAAAAAAAAGTTATTTAGTATAATAATTAAAAAGTCAAAATAAAAATGCTTACGTATTTTGCTCATTTCCGACCGTTTTCATTTGCCTATTTCCGCAGTTTTGCTGTCAGACGAGTTTTTGTTTATCGTCAACTTCAGTGCTTGGTTTTTAAGCAAGGAAGTCGCACAGACCCACCACTGAAAATGATGTAAAGAAGAAACGCGTCTTACTGACCAGAACAGCGCGGGTAGGCAATAAAAAGCTTCAAGCTTAATGGAGATCTCTAGATAATAATGGACAGTATAGACCAATGTTGGTTGCGATGTGCAAGGTCCTAAAAAGGACGACTCCCTTCAACCTTTGGTCTGTCTATCCTCGCCAGTTGGTCAGTCAGATACGTTTCGCCTTCTCGCCATCTTCAATGGCACAAGATTATAAGCAGGGAAAGCGACCCATAAACTGGCATAGGCAGACTCGATTCGGCATTTTGATTTGTACGATGCATCTAGGTTATAAACAAGGAGAGGCATTTGAAAAAATACCCCTCTGAATACGGCGAAAAGCTCTATCCAAAAGAACGTTCGGAAACGACCAGACTAGGTTCATCATCCCGCAGACCTCAGAAGCGGAAATCTCACAATTACAATAATTGACCTAATTCTATGGACTCGAGGGTCATACCGCAGTAGGTTATGCCAGTTTCTCGTCAGCATCGACCATTGGCTAAATAGTAGTTAATCCGACAAAGGTTGATTCATACGCGATTGACTGACCACCTCAAGGAATAGTGACCAAAAGCGTTAAAAAGTGGGCTTCTTTAGAAAGTGCACCGTGATCAGTATTGGCCTAAAGTGCAATCACCATCATTATCTAGAGCCGTCGTCAAGCTTAGGACTTTTCTTTACCAGATCCCAAACTTTTGTTAGGGGCTTAAGCATCCTCCAAGCCTTAACCTTTCTTCGCCCAGGAGTAGAAATTTTAAGCCTTCGTACGAAAAGAGGATGTTCTGCTGTTACTTCTTCATTCAAACAATACCGGCACGAGCTTGTTTATTCTCCTCCAAGTCTTTACAAACGTCACCGAAGTCTCCAGTGTTCAGCCAGCAGTCCTACTATCGCCATAGTCCTAGTTTTGCCATTAGTTTCTGCTATAGTCCTTTAATGACCGTTTTCCCACGCCTTTGACTGGAATACGTTCCCATTAAACCGAGGACTTTTTCTTAATCCTTAGGCGAACCAAACTACAGGTAACTTTTAGTCCTCACGAGGAAACTTCACTATTATTCATCTGGTATTAAGCCCATAGTTGAGCACAGACCTTTTCTTCTTCCACTTCTACTTGTCTTGTTTAATTTGTACTCTGTCTACCTTTACTCCTGGTACTTTCTGCTGGTCAGTATCCGCACAGGGCTCCGCTAGAGCATCTTGAACTTCAACATCATTCATGTTTTAGCATTACTCTCAGTGCAACTCAAACTTTTCATATTCTTTCAACCTTCGAAATCATTCCTTCAACGATGAAATATTAAAATGATTAAGCAAGAGTCAATGTGCACTATGTACATATGGCGTACGCGGGAAAATGATTTATAAAAGGAGCACGTACTGTTAACAAAATGGAATGCGTTATCTATCGGTTGAATGATAAAATAATTTGGCTAATTCTGCAAGATCAAGTGTCATAGCACTGAAGATGTTGGCAGTTTTGGTCAAATGAAGTAAACCAATAATGTGATCAATTACAATTAATTATGGTTTTTTAATTAAAATAAAGAAGTCAATGGCACGAGCGGGATTCGAACCCACGATCTTCGGGTAGATACGCCGCTGCTCTACCACTTGAGCAATCGTGACCTCGATCCACTTGGGCACTAACTTCCCTGGCACTAAACTGAAAAATGGCAAAAATGAGGGAAAATTCAAAAGGTGGGGTTGAGATGGGAAGTTAGTGTCCGAGTGGATCGAGGTCACGATTGCTCAAGTGGTAGAGCAGCGGCGTATCTAGCCGAAGATCGTGGGTTCGAATCCCGCTCGTGCCATTGACTTTTTTATCTCAACTAAAAACCTTATTAATTGTAATATATTAATTGGTCAAGCGGACCACGAAATTAATGAATTTAATGTGATCAATTATTGATGTCAGTTTGAAAATTGCGATTTGTTTCACAAACGGTTGTGACAGAAAAGTAAAAAGAATTGACCCCACAAGTAAGGAAACTAATTGTTAGGTAAATATTCTTGAGGTCTTTAGGGTAATGAACGTGTATTGGATGTGTTTCGCACTCACAGAATATTACGAAAAGCTTGACCAGTCTGACAAACCGGAGGATAGGATACAATCGTAAACTACAGGTTCATCACCTCGCAGTCCTCAACGATCTATCCATATTTATTTTCCCAGTACGGAGTCGAAAAAGAAAATTGTACATAACCCTCTTTCTTGACTTGAGGTAAGGATGGCTTGGAATTTGTAGCAGGACAAGACAAACAAGTTGAGAAGTACTTAGTCAAACTACACTTGGCACATAATAATTACTTTCGCCGGTATTCCGTTAATTCGAAAACTATAGTTTTGTCACTCCCGCCAAATTCTGGGGTCCAGGGCAAGTTTCGAACCCGTGTTAATTTATTAATTTTTACGAGGTTTACGTTTTATGGCAAAAGTTAACCCGGCTCAAATTAATTTTAGACACTGGGTCAGATTTATAAAATAGGCGGAGAGCCAACTACAAAGACAAATCGGTAGGCTATTTTCATCTCATCTTTTCTTGCAGTCACTGGCTGAATACAAGGCCACCTACGTACGACAAAACCAGCATTTTGTTAAATTCAGGCCGACTTTGATCATTTGACTGTGGTAAATCTACGATGTTAAATAGTCCATTGTTGTGAGGGTTCGTTTTCGGATCAGAAAAGGCGGTTGCGTCTATTGGAAACATTTGTGCAATTCATCAAATATTGATTAGCGTAGTCTACAATTTCACAAAGAAAATACCTGAGGACTACCTGATTAAACCGTTCTAATTTAAAGAAAAAATTATGGAAAATATTCATACGATATTAACTCAACTCCGCTGGAGCGGAAGCTCCTTTTTTACTTGTTAAATAAGTATGTTAATGTATTCAAAATCTACCAACGAAGAAACGGAACCGTCTGCAGTCCGCTGAAATATGATTTTTCCCAAATTCATTACAATTTTTATGTTGACCGTGACTGTTACATGTAGTGAATAGAAAGATAAGTACGATAAAGTTATAAAACGGAGGCGCACAGAGATAACTCTGTTAGTTGATACTTCAAGTCCACCTGGCTTGTAATCGTAGTTGTTAAAACGGAAATTTCTGATTCACCATTTTTCTCCTTACACGTCTTTTTTTCTGGTCGGTAATTGTGCGATACGGTTATCCAACTGGGGTATCAATCGTAATCACCCTAAACATGATATTGTTCATTTCCCAACCTATACCAACTTATCAAGCTTTGAGTCACTGACTGCTTCGATCCGCCCTTAACAAGTAGAGAAGTTTTTTTTCAGGAAGTACTGGTGCCGATCCACATGCAGACCACATAACTATATTTTGTCTAATATGCCAAATAAGCTCTTTTTCATTTCTATAAAAATATCGGAACGTTTTCTTATCGGTAATTGTACGCCACGGTTATCCATCTATCAATCGTAATCACCATGATATTGTTAACTGCTAGGGAAATAAGCTAATACGAATGTGATCTTATCAAGCTTTGAGTGACTGTCTGATCCAAACCGCCCTTAACAAGTAAAGATGGTATGATGTTTGTTGATCGACCTGCAGATAATCTATGTGGAGTTTCAATCTTCATGGAGGTCATTAGACAGGTGAAGAAAGAAGAAGTCTAATTGTTGGGTTCACCAAGCTTTCGGCAACTTATAGTGCCATCAGGGCTTTCCCAAGATTGCAGAAAATGATTAACATGAAAAAACTATTGTAAAAGCGTTTTGGGTTTAAGATTATGAAGCACATGGACAGCATACTACATTTAACATGGTGAAAATAGTCATCTCGCTAATAAAAAATCCATATAGGACATAGGCTTCCTGCACCTTGATCTGAGTAGATCTATTGTGCTCCCCTGGTTTTTATAACCCACTGGCTTGTTAATCAACCTCCATTGCTTTGCCAGTGGCTCCTTAGTGTAAGATCTTTCTTGTTGTTGTCCCTTCCTACTTGCAAGAACCTGCACATACATAGATCTTCACAGAAACATAAAAGGTGTTATGCCGTCTCCTCCTATTTCTGGCAGTATCTGCACAGTGTTTCTTCTGTCTGTACGGCAGTGCCCTGTCAGAGGTCCAACATGAATCCTGGTTCGGTTCGGTTGCCTTCCAGTAATTCCTTGCGAATGGCCCTTCTCTTCGCGTGCCTCATACCTGTGGTATAGTTCTATCAGGTTTTGGTCACATGAAGGATCCATTTTAAGATGTATTCTCTTTTGTGGCAAGTTGCTAAGCCACAGTTGGGTCCAGGACCTAGAGAGTCCATGTTGGCTTCCTCTTTGGCCAACTTGCCAACTTTTCCCTTACCTCTATCCCCGTAATGTCCAGGGTCCAATGGTAGTGTCGCTGACTTCCGTCAGGGCGTCCATGCAGTACTAAACACTCTTTATTTTCACCTCGCATGATGCTAAGGCCTGACTGTCTGATAAGATGGCCAATGTATTCCTGTTCAATCGCGATAATTTCATACTGGAATACTGTAGTATATTTATCTAAGTCACTTTGGATTCACCCCGAAAACTCCAGCTCCGTGCCCTTGTCGGTTTTGAAGCCGTCAGTGTACCAGTAGGTTTGCCTTTAGCGATGTTCCTTCGGCCGTTCTGGTGCCAGTACATTGTACTTTTTAGGAAAATTGTATTTTGGAGTAGTGGTATCGATTGGCATGTCTAATATGGCATCTACCTTTCCGATCTAGTTTCAAACATTTATATTTTTAACAACTGTACGCTTAAGACACTAAAAATGGAAAACTGAGCTATTTAATTAAATATTCAGTTTATTCTTCCGGTCTGGATTTAGTTAAACTGAAAAATGAACTGAGATATAAAAGTGGAGAAACTGGACGAAAAACCGAGCTGGGGTTCAGTTTAGTTAATAATGCAGTTTATTATTCCGATCTGGTAGGGCAAATGTCAGATGAACTAGGCCTTTATTATTTTGAAATAATATCCAATTGAGCTTTAATAAAATAGAATTTTGTCAATTTTGCTCACAGAGAATAGGTTTCAAGGGGAATTCATCAACTAAATTGTTTTCCTTCGTGTGCTTGCGTGGCTCGAGCCAGGATATATCACAAATTCATTACGATATAACCAGGAGGCGATAACGCACTTAGAAAAGTGGGAACTGTTGTCGGAACCGGCACCTGGTGGCAGCTGCCTTTTCGCGTTATTAACCACGCACCGGTTACTTTTAAGCTCTCGCTCGTCTTGGCATAAAATCAGAACACTGCCACAAGAAAAACAATTGAATTGTTGTTAGGCTTAAGCTTGTGGTCTTTTTCACATTAAAAAACTACCATAACGGTTTTTAATACGGTTTTTCTGTGGTAGTTTAACTTAAAATTTAAGAAAATTTCATCTACACCTGCTACACACCACTGAAGATCATAATGTATTGTTGGAGTTTTAATTATAACAAGTACTTGCTAATTTAATCAAAATATTAAATATCAAGGGATAAGTGCGCCTTCCACAGTATAGGATAGGTAATTTTTAGTGTTTCTAAAACGTTATCTGTTCGAGAAAAATTTAGTCGGCCATCTTAACCAAATAAACTGCTCAAAAATGAATAGAGATGTTTGTAATTTATTAACTTCTCTATTTTCGTGGTCCGCTTGACCAATTAATACTTTACAATTAATTAAGGTTTTTAGTTAAGATGAAAAAAAGGTAATGGCACGAGAGGGATTCGAACCCACGACCTTCGGCTAGATACGCCGCTGCTCTACCACCTGAGCTATCGTGACCTCGACTCATCTCAACTAAAAATCTTAATTAAATGTAAAGTATTAATTGGTCAAGCGGATCACGAAAATAGTGAATTTAATGAATTAAAATGAAGTACACTTCACTAAATCTCTCCGTCGCCATTTCAATTGTCGTCGAGAATCCAAACTGATTACACGACATTTGAAAAATGGAAAAAGGAGGGAAAACTCAAAAGATGGGGTTGAGATGGGGAGTTGATGTCCGAGTGGATCGAGGTCACGATAGCTCAGGTGGTAGAGCAGCGGCGTATCTAGCCGAAGGTCGTGGGTTCGAATCCCTCTCNTTAATTAAGGTTTTTAGTTGAGATGAAAAAGGAGGATCGAGGTCACGATAGCTCAGGTGGTAGAGCAGCGGCGTATCTAGCCGAAGGTCGTGGGTTCGAATCCCTCTCGTGCCATTAACTTTTTTTCATCTCAACTAAAAACCTTAATTATTTGTAATTTATTCTTATTCTATTAATTTTAATTATATTAACCAATATATTCTTGTTAGTTGGATCAAACCAAATAAAAAATACAAACCAAAAACAAAGAAATGTTAATCCTTATTTTTAATAACGGATTTACTTAAGACTAGTAAACATGAAGATTACTCATTTTCTAAACAAACACCTTTTCTCGTATTTTCTTCGTTTTAATCCAGTTTTATTCCCTTTAACCATGGAAAGGCATCACTTTGACCCAGATGGTTTATTGTGAGAATGAGTCTATCGAGGTCACCGGCAGAGGCAGTCTCCTGGGCTTTAACCCGATTCCGAGAGACTGCAAGTGCCGATAGGTGGCCTGGTACTGGAACTCAGCACATTAAGACGCTAGAGGAGGACAACAATATTGTCATTGCTGCAAGATGGAACCCTTTCCATAGTGCTTGTCAGATCCTAAATAAAGGACAAGATGTTTTGGCAAGGCCTTTACCAAGACGAACGATTCGTAAACGTTTATGGGAAGTTGGCTTCACAATGTATGGACCTTTGAGACGACCTGCAACAACAGTCCGCCACCAGCAATTCAGAAGAAATGGTGCATCGAGCGCCTAGAAGAGACAATTGAACTGCTGTGATGTTTACTGATGAGTCGCGTTTCTGTCAGTAGAGTGATAGCCGGTGCCCAAGAGTCTATCGAGAACAGGGGATGCGTACAATGTCCCAGTTCGAGCTCCCTTCAGTGCAGCTTAGAGGAAGCGGTGTAATGGTCTGGGCTGGGATTTACACTGGAGAACCAACTGCACACCATATGGTCGAAGGCAACCTCACCGCAGTCTTTTATGTCCAAGAAATTATCTAGGAATACGTCCCTCAAACCAGGGATCTCAATGGCAGCGGTTTTCAATTTCTGGATGACAATGCCAGATCGCATATAGGCAGAGTTGTTCATCGATGTGTAGAAAACCTGGCCATTTCCCATCTGCCCCTTCCTCCACTGTCTCCAGACCTCAATTCTATTGAGCACATGTGACCTGCAACAACTGAGTGCAGCGTTGCAACATCTGTGAAGTGAAATTCCTTATGAAATTAGGACAACCTTATTAACAGCATGCCAAACAGAGGACATTATACTCGATATTAATTTTTTTTAAATTTTTTCGACCAATAAACAAAATTATGTAATTCAAACCTTTTGGTTCGATATGTTTTTGAAATCCTTTAATTAAATATTCCTTCAGTAAAAACGTTATAATTTCTAATACATTTTAATGCCGTTTATAATAAAAATAAAATAAAAATCTTAGGGAGGGAAAGTAAATACTACAAAATTGGAAATATCCCTACTAGGTAATAATTGCCTATAAATTAGAATTTCATATCGCTAATGTGGGAAGAACGACTTCGAGTTTAAATAAATTGTAAATTTAAATAGTTAGGTAAAGACTGAAGCAATGATACTGTAATATTTCGCCATCTTAACTGCATTGCATCAAGGATATAAGTAGGGAGAGGCTGAGAAAAGAAGTTAGATTTTCTTTTGAAATCTGCTGGGTGATGAACTTTGGTCGTTACCAATAAATTTAGTCCGCTTATCCCGGTTATCTTCATTTCGGGACATCGTGGCGCATAAACCTACCACCAAAGACGGCAAGAAGTCAAAAGCGTAAAAAAATGGATTAAGTTGGTATGGATGGACTTTGACATTTATCTGTTCTATAACAGTTCGATTATGACATATTCAGTTATTGCGTTGATTATATAGAATTGTCATTAGTTGATATTTGCTGTTCCATTTTACCACTTTTAAAGGATCTATAGTCATCTATTGTCAATAACTAGCCTGCTCATCTGGGATATGTTGATGTTTTTATGGCTTTTATCTGGAGGTATTGCATCGTATAAAGACAATATCGAATCAGGTGAAAGTCCAATTTAGTGCTGATTGAAAAGCGTTCTTTATTGCATACCACATGATTCGATAAGATTGAGTTCGTCTGTGTGGAGTTAAAGGGGCAATTTTCTTCAATGAGATTCCAAAGAGCAAAGAGGGAGATAATTGAGAGATATTTCTCAATTGTTTCTTCCACATGAAGACCCGAAAGTATATCGGTAGGCCTCCGGGGTAAATGGCCGGCCCGGGCATAACACCACCCCCTCAGGCTGCAATGTGGGAAGGGAAACTGCGGCAAGGTGCGCATCTCTTGAACTAAGTTCAGCTAACTATCCCGTTTGGTTAGCAATTTAACGTCCCCTTTAATTGTAAAGACACTACCGCGATTACTGTCCCATTTTCCACTTGCTTCCATCAGCAAGTTCTCTTCAAGAAGAATTTGTTAGGAATCCTTCAACGCTTAGCATTTTTCGAAAAATCGTAATAAATCCGTATCAATATTCTTAATAACTTTTAATACTTTCTTGTAGTTCTATTTATGCTTTTTTGATAATCTGTAATTAGGTAATTTCCGATCATTCTGGTCTGTCAGACGCGTTTCGGCTTATCGTAAATCTTGTGTTGGGCATGCCTCTCCCTGCTTATATCCTTGATCTCACGTAATCCTTGCAAATACGTCACACTGGTTTACGTTTATTATTGTTTTACCACTATACTTCTTAGTTCTTGCTAAAAATTTCCGCATTTTGTCACCTTCAGTTGTAGGTCTGGCAGCCTGCCTCTTCTTGCTTATGCCCTTGATACCACGCAATCATTGCCAAATAATTCAAACTGGTTTACATTTATTATTAATTGTTTTATCATTATAATTCTTTGTTCTTGCTACAAGTTTTCGCATGTTGTCACCTTCAATTTTAGGTCTCAGCACCTGCATCTCCTAGCTTGTATGCTTGATACACGCAATCCTTCCGAAGTACTTCGAACTGGTTTCCATTTACCATTCGTTGGTTTATCGTTTTAATTTTTTGTTCCTGCTACAAATTAACGCGTTTTACCACATTCAATTATATACCTGCGCGCCTGCTTTTCTCTGCTTACCCTTGAGGCCTTGATACCACGCAATCCTCGCCAAATACTCTAAACCGATTTAGATTTATCATTAATTGTATTATCACTATAATTCTTTGTTCATGCTACTAATTACGGCATTATGTCACGTTCAGTTGTATGTCTGTGCGACTGACTCTCCCTGCTTGTGTCATTGATATAAAAGACCCTGGTACTGAAAAACAGGATGGGCGGACTGTTAAGGATGTGGACTGCATCCTAGATGCCACATATCTGAAGGTAACGGATTGAGACTAAACGAGTGCAACCAATGAAGCTTTTTACCTGAACAACAATGAACTACATCAAAAATAATCTTGACGAACCTGGAAGTTTGCTCCTTTTCAATTATTTTGGCCTATCAATCCTCGCTGCTTTGGTTTGTCAGACGACATTCGGCATATCCACATCTTACTGTGTGTCATCAAGACAGAAAGGGAGCACCACCAAACGAATATTACGAAAAGCCGATAGGCGTGTTCAGGGTGTCTTTGCGCCTGATACTCCCTACTTATAACCTTGATGCCACGAACTTGAGCCACGCGTCTGACAGACGACAAATTCATCAACAGAAGATCCCATGGAGAAAATCTCGAAATTTTTGAAGCCCAGGTGGATTATTCTCAGGCAATGATAAAAGTTCATGTCGACTAATTTAACCATTGTATGATTGTACCAAGTTTGTTATGTTTTGTTATATAAGTTAATTTGTCGGCAAGAATTAAGGCAAATTAAGTTTTAGATGGTTCCGAAAATAATTTTGAGGCCCGTTTGCGAATTTATACAATGTATAGTTAGTGAAGCAAACCTGCATAACATTTTAGTTTCACGAGATCTTCTTCACTAAAATTAGTTGAGATGTCAGAAGAATAAAATTTTTTAACCTTCGTGTATCAGAAATGGTTATAAATTTGATGGTTCATTTACACTTATAATAACAGACCTATGGACTTTTTATAGTGTTCATCCGATTGTATTGATCCAAAGAGAAAAAGGGATGAAATTTATTCCGGAAGATTATGCTGGACATGTCAAAAGATATGTGTCACAATCATGGCTCTACACGAACAAAAAAAATGTCGATGTTAGCGAAAAGAATACTGAAAAATTGAATATTCTTCCCGTTATCCTTTTGTTTCCACTTTTTTGCGTCAGTCACCCTCTTGATTCAGGAAATAATGAATATCGCCGTCGTTCGTCACAGCCCTGATCGATTTACCCTCCGAGGACCTGGAAACCAGTCCGTGACGTGAAAATGACGCACGATCCAGAAAAATTTCGATCTCGAATCAAAAAAATAAAAATAAAAACATTGGTAGTGTTCAAAATAAAACGCGATCCTATCACATTGGGTTTGTAAAACGATGAGTTTTCAGAGAGTTCAATTGGATCCACTCAAAATAATTATTAATTAAATTATATCACGTATTTAATTATCAAATTGAGTTTGAAAAGTAATTATTCATATGCACATCGTTGTTTGCTTCTAAAGTAAAAGTTCAATTTGGAATGAAATTGTAACTAGTTTTAATTGTTAAAAAAAAAATCGACAGAAAATCATATTCGACCAAACTTCAAGTTCATAACCCGCAGGCTCCCAAAATGCGTCTAGCCGTCTAAAAAGGCGAGGAATTCAAACCCAAACGATCGGAAACGACTAAAGTTCATAACATCTTTTTTTATAAGTTAGTGCTATAAAGCGGCGATGATCAGCCCTGTCGTGCTTGCGTGCCTGTTAATCACATCAACGGAAATTTAACTTAGCACTTGTTACTAAAACGGAAGTGATTATGAATATCGAATAATCTTCTAATGGAACGGAATAAGAGAATTGTGTCGTTGCAATTATACATGAGTCATTGGCGTTTAGGTCACCTTTTTGAGCGATAAACCATCAAAACACGTTTATTTGGATAAAAAATGTAAACATTAAATTTTCACTATCTGCACTTCGTCGCCGAGTAAGGATGGATGGGTCCGTGTGATCTCGCTGATCACAAGCGCATCGTAAATAATTCGAGGACAACCAGCGTTAGGTCAGGTTCCGCGGTGCAGCAACGTTGGAATTCAAGTGGTTGTTTCATCCCATCGTTTCCCATTTTATCACTGTTAGACATGCAAATTAAGAAAGAATTAAAATTAACTAACATTGTGATCGTTGGTTTTGATGGAAGCCGCTTTTGGTTTGTTTTTGTTCCTGGTAGCCGGTCAGAGAAGGGCTTAATCCCGGAAATTATTCAATAAGTGTACACCTGGACGGGAAAATTTACAATTCCAATTTTCCCTGACAGTAAATACGATCTCCTACCTCTTCCGGTAAAAAACGACCGACGCAACCGCGCGGATACTGTGGCAAGATAATCCGGGTCATCCCTGACAGCTAGCTTCTTGAATAATTTACTTTATGAAGTTTTTTTTCTGTATTAATATAAAAAAAAATCTATAATGTTGATCGTTTTGTATTCAGGTAAATCTAATTTTGAGCTTTGTCGTGAGGCAAAAAAAGACGAGTTACTAATCAGTTATTCATTATAGTTCGGTCGTTACCACTTTTGTATTTAACGACTTGTTATAAAACTTTTTATATTCGACTTATTCTAAGTGTATATTTGTCTATAAAAAATTTGTATTTTGTTCGTTTCCAATCATTCAGACTATCTTCACTGTTTTGATGACACTAGGGTTTCGGTTTTTTCTCATTTTTAGTGTTTAACATCAAGGGTATAAGCAGGAATAGGCCAGCGCGCGAGCCCACAACTGAACTTTTATAAAACATCAATTTATTTTTTTATATCTATTTATTTCTAAGTTTAAAGTTGACTGTGTAAGAATTTCAAATCATTTTGGTCTACGTTACCATTTCAGGTTTCGTTTGTGAGACTAATCGCCATCATCAGTGCGTGACAATGTTGTTGCGAATGGGAGAAAAGCTTATGATCCGATCCTAATAATCTACCATAACTGATCATATGAATAAGAAAACAGATGATCGGCAATAACCAAACGTGCCATGAAGTTTAGCGAGCGAGGTTATAAGAAGGGCGAGGCAAGCATGTCAAACCACTAATTTTACAGCATTGTTTTGCAGAGCAAGTTTTATAAAAATATCAGTTTTTTAATTATTAAATTGGTAAGTGTTAATTAACTATAAAAACTAAACTGATATATATATATATATATATATATATACAGTAACGGCGTTTTCAATAATTTTGGTTTGCCTATGTTCGCTGTTTTGGTCAGCAGACTACTCGCCATCATCAGTAAGTGACAATGCTATTGTGAAGGGGGAACTCTTATGATCCGATCTTTCTAATCTACCAGAACTGATAAATAATAAAATCGATTATCGGAAACAACAGATTTACAAAGAAGGTAAAGTAGTGCCCGGGATCATGGTTATAAGCAGGGAGAGGCGAACCCACCATTGTTACGATCCTGTTTGACTAAGCATTTAACGACGATTTATAAATAATCAATTTTAAGTTTTATTCAACTTTTTCTAATTTTAAAATTGACCTTGTAAGAATTTGTAGTTTAGTCGTTTCCGTTCATTTCGGTCTGTCTATTGTCGATTTTTCGTACTGTTTGATGAGCTTCGGCATTTCACCATCTTCATTTCGTGACGTTCAGGATATAAGGACAAATAGGCACAAAACCTGAACCAAAATGCTTCTTGATGACTGAAATAGCGAGGAATTCAAATCAAAATGATCGGAAACGACCAAACTACAAGTTCATAACCCACTGGATCCATGAAAATTGATGTATTATCAAGATTCATCTTACAGCTGATTGTTGACACCAGTTGAGGTTTTGGCATACGTTTATAACGACCATGGCCAGAAGCTGAAACGCGCCTAGGGAGATCAAAGTAGTCGGTATGAGGCACCATGTTATTGCGTCCTTTTAATAAGTTGTGGTATCAGGGTTATAAACAGGGAGAGGCAAAGCGGCGGTGATCCCCAGTTTCACTAGCTTGTTAACCCCAACTGGGTTTTTGACGCAGTCCAGTGGCGGGTCGATGTGTTATTTTTCTCCAATCGGTATTGTCAAATTCTAGAAAGCGAGAATCTCAAATGCTTCTAGCAAACTAAAAAAGAGACCAAATAAGACAAAATTTTTGAAAAACATTTTCATCACCGGCAGGCGACAAAAGTGTCCTCAAAATCAATTAATTATTCAAGATAGTTTCTCGCAGCTGATTTTGGCACCGGTTGAGGTTTTGGCTTACCGTTTATTACAAAAACAGGGCGGATCAGAAGACCCACCCGATCATAAGCAGTGACCACACGATCATAAGCAGAGAGCAACGAGGGAAGATCAGACATGGATGTTCAAAAATAATAATTATTATTATTTATTAGGAGTTGTTTTAAGTAGGTGAAAGGTGTAAAGAGTTCCTTTTTTAAGGTAATGGTATCAGTGTTAAAGCAGGGGGAAGCAATTCGCCGGTGATCATCCCTGTTTCCTTTGCTTGTTAACCACACCAGTTTCTTCGACGATTGACTGTAAATAAAATAAAGCACAAACACACCACTAAATAAGACAAGAAGCCAAAAGTCTATCAAGCTTAAACAACGGGGAAACTCGCACAAACCTTGCCCTGAGATGGCGAGACGTGGAAAAGCAGCTGACTCTATCATTTCGTCGTGAATTTAATCGATTACGGTTAGTATAAAGGAAGTTATTAAGGGTATCGAACAATCCACTAATGGAATAAGAGAATTCTATCATTGCAATTATGCATGAGTCATTAGCGTTTTGATCGTGTTAATGCGCGATAAACCATCAAAGCACTAGAGGTCCATCACCTCGAAGGCCTCAAGAGGAAATCTCATAATTATCCACTAGTAAATAATATACAAAACCTTTTGTAGTACGATCTCTGCTTTAATCACAATGATATCCTCTTTTGTCGGAACGAAAGGAATGGTTATTATTACCGTTGTTAAGCAATACCAAGAGGATCGAATAATTGACAAAAGGTGTACCTTTTAAATCTAGTATTTCGTTTCTTATTATCGTTATCAGCCTTAGCGGAAACGTATAATAAATAATCATTTTAGATCGAACGATTAATTTAGGGCCGTGCAGGCTGGAATGAGCCGTGTTTAAATATTGTGCTTTCTGTTCGGCCGTGGGGTGGCCGGAGTCACGGGTGTCCAGCTCCAGGTGGGGGCGGAACGGACAGATGACTAATTTAATGGTTAATAGCCCTTCTGTCAGCTCTGCTGCACGTGGTATGCATTTTTTTCGTTTAAAAATTAGACATTTAATGGTTTTCGGCGCTCACCAAATGTCATACTTTAAAAAAATGTTTGCCGAATTTCAATCATCACGAGATATGTACTGATGTTTATTAGTTCTGTTCTTGGTGAATAAAATGATATCGAGCTGTTCATTTGTCAAATTAGGAAAGCAAACAATAAAATAATAATTTTGGACCTTATCGTAGTTAAGCAACTGACATCGTACGAGCAGAATCAACCCTCTCGCAACCACCCCAATTGACTACAAACAGAACCACTAACCAAAGAAAAATACAAAGATAAACATAGCAAGTCAACGAACTCATAAACAAAAAGCACAACCAGCTCTAAAGGTAACACAATTACATTACACAGAGAAAACAAGTTTAGACTAATAACAAAAAATAATTAATTTAATAAAATACACTTGAGAGACAGTATAAAAAATAAAAGACAAATGCAAAGAACATAAAATCAGTAAGGGACAACGACGAGAACTAATCGTCCAACCTCTCACAAAACCACCGCGAACCTTCAAGAATATACAAGTTTGAAATTACAGTATAACATACACAAATTTAGCATTAAACGAACACAACACGAAAAAAGAATCATCAATACATAAATCACCGACAGCTCACACCGACCATTTAGGTCATTTGACAAATTGAAAAAGGAAAATAGCCCAACGACTAGCTCGCTGCTTCCACCTTTCACCAATTTACAAAAGAGACCCGTCTAAACAGGAATCAAACAGATCACCGCTGTAGATGGTGGGAAACCAAAATAGCGCCTGCCTCTCCCTACTTATATCCTTGATCCACATACTAAAGCGAGAGCCCGAAACGCGTCTACCAGTGAAAATCTCAAAATGTAAAGATGTGAATTATTTTTCGTTGTACATTCAAGCATTCGACGCAATCATGTTCAAATTTGTCAAAATGTATGGTACCAGTAGTGAAACCTAGTTTGCAAATACACCTTTTTGATTTGATTGGAAGGTTTCTGGTTATTTCTTTAACTAAAAACACCGATTATTTATTTAATTAATTATTTACCAAGTGTTTAATTATTTGAAATATTTTTTGCATTTTGTGCATATTTCTCTATTTTTTGCATATCTTCCCATATTTGGAGAGCATTGCATTTTTTCCAATTTATTTGAAATCCATTAATAATAATTGACCAAGTTACTTCTTTCAATTAATTATTCTTTTTATGTAAGGTCTTGGTTGAGATAAAAAAGTCAGTGTCAAGAGCGGGATTCGAACCCACGACCTTCGGCTAAATACGCCGCTACTCTACCTCGGTGAATTTAACCTAAGGTCTCGTGGGTTCGAATCCCGCTCGTGACACTGACTTTTTTATCTCAACCAAGACCTTACATAAAAAATAATTTATTTGAAATATTCATTTATTGCAGGATTTCCTAACAGACTAGGCCCAACTACGTTTTCTCGATCCATAAACTAAACAATTGAAGTAATTTTAAATTCGTATTTTTGGGGGAGGCATCTGAAATCCCAGTTACTCCAATTTTATTATTCAAATGATTCACAAGTTCTGGCAGTTCATTAGGAACGGTTAATAAACGTTTTTCCCTGGTCCCTCTGCATTGTCACGCACCGATTGTGGCAGTGTGATAGTCCAAAAGAGCGAAAACAGACGGGCCTCAACCGAAAATTCATTTAAACGTTTATAGTTAATTTATTTTTAACAGTTTAATATTTAATAAAGTCGATGTTTTTAACGTCGTTAAATGCTTTATAAAAGCGGTGGGCCGGCACGCCTGTTTTTCCCCGCTTATATCCTTCATGCTGGGTAATACCTAAGTTTTTGTAAATCTTTTGTAAGTTTGTTTCCGTTCATCGATCTCATAATTTATATTTTAATAATTAGTCCTGGTAGGTTATTATGATCAGATTATGTTGCCAAGTAATCTGACAAATCAAAACAGACAAGACAGACAGTTCAAAATGAACGGAAACGACCAAACTTCTTATCTGATCAATTTTAAACTTAACAAACAGATTTACATAGAAATTCAGTGAATGTTATCAAGGTTATAAGCAGGGAGAGGCAGGAGGAAAAACGAACTACTGACGATTGTGAAACGACTAATCGCGCCTGACAGAAGAAATCTTATAATAAAACGCCTGGATTTTTTTTATTGTAACTAATTTTTGCTTATTGATGCAAAAATATTAAAACATTGTCAAAATATATGCTTTTAAAATTTTATAATTTCTATTGCCATATTAGTGAAAGAATATTAGGAACATTTTTTGGAATTTATTATGCTTCTGGGCAAGTACCTAAAATTTTTAAACTTAACAAACAGATTTGCATAGAAATTCAGTGAATGGTACCAAGGTTATAAGCAGGGAGAGGCAGGAGGAAAAACGAACTACTGACGATTGTGAAACGACTAAACGCGCCTAACAGAAGAAATCTTATAATATAACGTTTGGACTTTTTTTTATTGTAACTAATTTTTGCTTATTGATGCAAAAATATTAAAACTTTGTCAACATATATGCTTTTAAACTTTTATTATTTCTATTGCCATATTAGTGAAAGAATGTTAGGAACATTTTTTGGAATTTATTATGCTTCTGGGCAAGTACTTAAAATTGATTTACAATTACACATACGATATTTTTTATTTGTGGCAATGTTGAGACAACAATACTTTTCAAAATTGTTACATTTTATAAATACACGATTTTCTTCGCAGAATTTCCAGTCAGGCAACTACGCTTTCTCGAACAATAGACTGAACAATTGAGGCAATTTCAGTTTGTGTTTGACTTCAGGCTTCTGGAATTTCAGAAACATCGACTTTATATTCATTCATACGATTCATAATTTCTTTGTTTATTAGGAGCGGATCATAAGCGTTTTTCCCCTCGATTACCAGCATTGTCGTTTTTTGTTTGTTAAGAAAGTCATAAAATGGAATTAAATTAATGCTTCTAATAAAAAGAACATTATATCAATTAATATTAGACGTTATATTGAGATAATTGAGTCTCTTAAATTTTTTTCAATTAAAGATAAAAAGAAATAAATGAATGAAAAGGAAAAAAGAACATCTAAAACAGAATGGTGAATAAAATAAAAAATACCACTCAACAGTCAAAAATTATAAATTTTATTTTATTTAACAACAAAAATGTTAAGCATCACAATTTAAAGTATACGCACTGTTAGCATAAACAAGTAAATGAATAAATTATTCTAACAACGGAGAGAAAACCTTTTAACCTTTTATGCTGCCCTCGAGGATGAATTATTTCCGATCATACCTTTAGTAATGGCGTTCCAATTCTTTTATATTTTATTTATCTAACAACGTTCGGAATACCTCCATCACATAATTTATTTATTAATTGATTTAAAAAAAGTAATAAATTAACGTAATGGTACTGTTGTGAAAACATTGTTAAAATACTTCTCCTGGTAAACTCTTTTTTTTTTATTCTATTGGATTTTTTTCATGAATTCTCTTCTTTTTTTACCCTTTTAAATCCACTGCATACCTTACAATTTTATTTATTTAACAAATTACATTCTACACAATTGAAAGCCATTTGAAAATCCTTTCTCACGATAAACTTGCTGTTAAATTGTAGATTCTTAGGTATGACAATATTCAACACTTCTAATGTCTCATCGCTAAATGTTAAATCGATAAATTAATGATAGAGCGACTGAAATATTGATCATGGTCGGTTGTATCAAAAGGAAATTTGTCTGAAGGGTAATTAGCGATTTAATGAGGGGTGGGAGTTTTAATGTCCTTTCCTCCTTTAAATTGGTAATTGTTGATTCCATTTTATTTGAACTCATACAATTTATCTCTTTAAAAAAAGGCAAGGAAAACGTCTAACGACTGGAAAATTTCCCTAAACGATTGATTCCAGGATGGCAAGGGCTATTGAAAATTAATGGGTCGTACATTTATTTTTTAAATATATATTTTTGGGACGACTCTCACTTCAACCCAACTTTAGAGTAAAAAAGCTTCGGAATTTTGATTATTTTGTGATTTAGCCACTACTGATCGTTATAAAACAAATGTAAACAATACCAATTATAGCCTTATTTAAAACAATAAGTAATAATCCTGTAGTTTGGCTCTTTTGGGTGAAGTACCTGACTTTTGGTGTAACATTACTTAGAATTAGTCGTCGATCATGCTGGTGTGATTGATAAGCGAATGAAGACAAGCCTCCTTCCTCTCCCTATTTATAACCCTGATATCACTAAATTACAAAAGTGAAACCTTATACCTTCCAACTACCTAAAGCCCATCATTTTAAATCACCCTTAATAAATAAAAAATTGTAGTTTGGTTATTTTTGAACATCCACAACTGATGCTCGCTAGTTTGCCTACCTCTATTTACACAAATGATGCCTTGCTTTCCCTTTATGAATCCTACAGTTTGATCCTTTTAAAAGAGAATTATTTCCAATTTTGAGACTTCCTCTTGAGTCTCTGCAGGGTGAAGAACCTGAATTTTGGTGTTACATTACTTAAAATATTTAGTCGTCGGTTATGGTGGTGTGAATGATAAGCAAATGAAAATATGCCACTCCGCCTCTCCCTGTTTATAACCCTGATGCCACAAAATATAATAGTTTGGTTATTTTTGAACATTGCATCGTTCCCAGTGTGAAACCTGTAGGTTGATCCTTTTAAAAGTGAACTACTTCCAATTTTGTGACTTGCTCTTGAGTCTCTGCAGGGTGAAGAACCTGAATTTTGGTGTTACATTTCTTACAATAATTAATCGTCGGCCATGGTGGTGTGATTGATAAGCAAACGAAGATAAGCCACTCCGCCTCTCCCTGTTTATAACCCTGATGCAACAAAATATTGTAGTTTGGTTATTTTTGAACATTGCATCGTTCCCAGTGTGAAACCTGTAGTTTGATCCTTTTAAAAGTGAACTACTTCCAGTTTTGTGACTTGCTCTTGAGTCTCTGCAGGGAGAAGAACCTGAATGTTGATTGTTTCGAATATTTTGGTTTGAGTTGTTTTGGTCTGCTAGACACGTTTTGGTTTTTTGTCATCTTGTGTCTTCTTCTTTTGCGTTACATTACTTACAATTAGTCGTCGAAGACCCAGTTAACAAGCAAGCAAAGACAGATAAATCACCGCCGCCTATACCTTCTTATAACCTTGATAACACGTTTTGAATTCTTTTTTTTGTCAGACTTTTTCGGCTTAACGCCATACTATTTGGAGGAGGGTTTGTGCGCCTACTTCTCCCTGCTTATAGGTGGAAAAAAATAATGTATCAAAAAGTTTTGCGTTCCTTGTCTTTTATATTATTTGTACTTTGGCGTTCACTCTCATCATTGTCCGCCTATCCTCACTGTTGGCCCATGTCAACAGAGATTATCTAGAAGTTTTCTTGACACAGCGGTGAAACAATATTTTTGGATTTACCGCCTCCTAGGTGATCAACATGAAATTTGGTTTCCGAGCATATTGGTCTTAACATGATCTAATTTTTGATCTGTTAGAAGTTCTGAGCGCCTACCTCTCCCTGCTTATATCCTAGAGGACAAGCAATTGCCAGAAACTTAAACTTGCTTACATTTATTATTAAATGTTTTATTACTTTAATTTCTCGATAGTCATACAAATTTCAAGCCAAAATTATTTTCTGTCAAGAATCTAGAATTTTCTGTTTTTACTGTTTACACGTTCTTCTGAACACTGCTGCGAAATATTATTTGAAGATATTTCTTGTTGAAGTCTGCGAGATTAGAGTTTGGTTTTTTCCGTCATTTTGGTCATCCTATTCCCACTGTATTCGCCTGATAATCAATCTATGGTAAAAGGTTATAAGGAGGGAGAGGCAATGCCATCGTATCATTGTAGATATGTCTTTCAGATGCTGAATTTCACCTTCTTCAGTTATGGCTTAAACAGCCTGCTAGGTGATCAACATGAAGTATGTTCGTTTCCGAGCATATTGGCCTGAATATGATCCAATTTTTGATCTGTTAGAAGTTCTGAGCTGCTACTGCTATCTTAGACGCCGCGCAATCTTTGCAGAAAATTCAAACTTGTTTATTTATTTTAAATTGTTTTTTACTACTATAACTCTAATACAGGTTCAAATTCCAAACCACTCTTATTTTATGTCAGGGATGATCTAAAATTTTCTTTTTAGAAAATAATAACTACACATTATTCTGGATGCAGCTGTAAAACAATTTTTTTTATATATTCTTGCTGACGTCTGGGGTTATGGCCATGTAGTTTGGACGTTTACGTTCAGTTTTCCTGCCTATCCTCGCTCCTGGCAGTCTCTTCGTGGCATCATGTTAAAGGAAGGGTGAGACAGGCACACAAACCCTCAATACTATGCCTATGATCGTGGTTTAGGTCTGTTAACCGTTTTGGCATTTCTCTTTCCTTATTTGTGAATCTAGGCTCCTTCCTATCAAAGCTTTTAACCATAATGCCACGACCAAACTATAGGCTATTCAACTCGCAAACATCACCTCACCAGCATAAACTTACAAATTACCAAAAGACACAATCTGAATCGGGCATGCCCTCTGGGATCTTAATTTCGAATACGAAAGTCATAAACTGTTATTGTTTTCTTGTAGAGTTAACAAGCAGGCGTAATATTTCATTAATTTTGATCAACACTACTTTCTTGACGATCAAATTACAACAATGCAATAACAAAGCATAAACTTTGGGAGTCTCGTTTATTTTCATTTCCTGTTCCTCATTTACAGATACATTTTCCAACTCGGAAGCCAGTTAGTGGTTTTTTTTCCCCTTCCATTCCTCCATAAATTTTAATTTACAATGCAAGTTCCATTTTTAAGGAATTTTTATGATATCCCTTAATTTTAATATTGTACGTACGTGATACAAAGGCAGTTCTATGTCAAGAAAATTAAGGATATACTAACTCCTTGCACTCGCATACCGCAAGCCTGGAATTTTTCCATCACAAAGCCTTCTAAAGGAAATAATAAATAAAGTCGAAAAGCTCGCGATATCGGCCCTCGTCATCCCATAACACAAAAGATTCTAACGGGCACGGTGATATGTAACCACGTAAATGGGCTAACACCGCGGAAAGGCTGATATCGATAACACACTTCGGCTTCACCCGCAATAAATATCTAGTTTATTTATTAATTTTTTGTTAGGGCTGTGCAGACCTGTCATCACAGCTTTTAGTAGAAATTCGTGTTTTTAATAAAAATTATAATTATAATTAATCCATTTACGTTTTAGTAATCAATCGACCAAGTTACTTCTTTCAATTTATTATTCTTTTTATGTAAGGTCTTGGTTGAGATAAAAAAGTCAGTGTCACGAGCGGGATTCGAACCCACGACCTTTGGCTAAATACGCTCCTGCTCTACAATTTGAGCTATCGTGACTTCCATAAAAAGTCAGTGTCACGAGCGGGACGTTACGATAGCTCAAGTGGTAGCGCAGCGGCGTATTTAGCATTTAGCCGAATGCCGTGGGTTCGAATCCCGCTCGTGACACTGACTTTTTTGTCTCAAACAAGGCCGTACATTAAAGAATAATTAATAGAAAAAAATTACTATTAAATTATAAGAATTATAGTTATTATGATAATTATTATCTCAGAAGGACTTCCTGAATGTACGTTAGTGCAGCCAAAGATTCATTCTGTATAATAATCATGTTGGTACAAGCATGGGCGTTGATTTTCAATATTAGAAGTATCGACCACTTTTTCGCTTACGAACACTGGATCAAGGTATGGACTTGAAGAAGGAAACAAATTCAGTCGTTACTGCCAAACTTTCGACCAATTTTAAGGTCATCATCAGGACAAATCTAAAGATTGACATGTTTAAGTTTTTACAGGCAATCTCAAATGTCCCTGATGGCCGACTCAGTTTCAACATTGTCTCCTTTCTCCAGTCCATTTCAGGAGAACGTGCCAATGCACTTCGGTAATTCTTACATCTCCAAGTAATGGGTGACAATTCGAGCTACATGCGGTTCTCTGGCCAACATTGTTCAAGGGTCGAAGTGAAGTAGAGAATAGTCGCCTCGATGCCTCTCGAGTTGTGGATAACCTGATTCGGGATGTCTAGAAGCATGGTTATTCTCACGAAGCCCTCTGATGACTGTTTTAGGGCTTAGTGTTTCGGACCCACTGGCGTCGCAAGTCAAGGAACATTGAGGTTCTTTAGCGTGCACACCTAGCCGTCAGGTCTTATCACACGTTTAGATTCTCAAGTTAGGAACGACTCACTTCCGCGCACGGAAGAACTGCTGTTTCCGTGAGGTTCGGTGTAGAAGCCCACAAATCCACAGACTAATCGATAGACATGTTGACTTCTCCCGCTTGCCCCTTCCGTGGGGGTGGGTTAACTTTGTGCACTTAACCAGTGCTGCGCATAAAGGGATACCCAAAAAGTGGTCGAAATGCATCGGCCAAGTCTCCCACGCACTCCCTAGATAGACAGCTCTATCTCCCTGGGTGAGGGCGTCCGCTAGCGTCGAAGCCTCCGGATACGCTCCGGCCGCGGTTTCGATTTTATCGGCCACCTTTCCTCACGCATTCGAGGGACGCCGTAGTCATAGCCCTCTCGGCTATTCGATACATCCGTTTCCCACGAAGTCGGGAGGTAATTCGGAGATCATACGCAAGTACTACGCTTCACGGCGACGAATCTCTTCTCTAGGTACCCGCCAGGGGTCTCATCACTAAGCCACTGCGAGTCCTTACCCATGCAGCTGGGCTTGAACTTCGAACGAAAATACGCCGCCCCACAATTCAGATAGTTATGCACCCTCCCCCGTCCGTATATACATGAAAACTATTTATTTAGACAGGATGTGCTACCCTAACTCGCGTACCTCTGATGCAGCACCCGCCGTTCGCGGCCCACTCTCAAACCAGAAACTCCCTTAACGCATCTCGAGTGTTTCGGACCATTTGGAGTTGACTACCTATCAAGGTGAATGACGGTTCTATCTGTTCTGTGCGGTAACAGCAATTGTGTACGTCGCGGTCGACCACTACCTTCTTTCGATCGAGACTTCCAGCGGCCCTAAAGAGCTGTAAACCATGATAGAACACCACCAGTGGCCAACTCACTCGAAATTGGCTGGAAAGGTCGAAATTGATGTGATTTTCTTTATATTTAACCTAAAGGAGTAGTAACATATATAACGTTAAGTAGTAGTTATATGTTAGTAACATATATGTTTATAAAAATAAATAACACAGTAACAATGTGTTTACGTTTTAACTATTAAATTTGTATACCGAGTTATTATGGAAAATAAATAAATAGAAATGTCCGGTTTTTGTCTTTGTGGGTATTTTAAAACAAGTAAAAAAACCGACAACTGTGTATGGCGAAATGCCGAAACGCGCCCGGCAGACCGAAACGGCGAGGACAGGCCATCCTGGTTTGATAATGGGAAACGGCCAACCTACAAATTACCAGTTTTTACAGGAAATACTACTGAGCTTTTAAAATAGTCTGGCTACTCTCACCGCTGATGTATTTGATTAAGTTAACACGTCAAAACCACTAAAAATTAAGTAGATTTCATTAAAATCAAGACTTCAGTGATGGGTCGACTTGCCTCTCCCTGCTTGTATCAAGGATGCTACGCAATCTTTGCCAAACACTTCTCGTTTTTGCTACAATTCATAAATTATCAATCACCCTTTAATTTTTGTATTTTTATTTATTTTTATATATATTTTTTATATATTTAGAATGGGTAATGTGATTGTGCTCAGTCAGCTGTGAAATATTTATCAATTGCCAAGCCAATTCAATTAGCAATTTTTTATCATTGAAAATAGACGTACTCTTTACCTATTGACTCATGATTATTTATTGTTTTTATATATCAACATATTTCTTATACCTGATGTAGGTCTAATATAGGCGAAAGTTTGGCAGACTATCTGTCCTAGATTAAAACATTTTTGGCAAATATCATCGACGACATAGAACCTTGGTTTTATGTAAAAGTGGTATGAACGATTTTTTTTGTGCACCTTATTCACAACAAAGATATAATGATTTCTGTGGTTTCTCATTATGTCTGCGAATTTATAAACTTGGTCTATGGTCGTACTTTCTTCTATGTTGTGGTCTGTCAGATACTATTCAGCTTCTCATCATCTTCAGTGGTGTGATCGTGCACGCCATTCTTGCCAAAAATTTAAAACTTGGTTACAATAATTGTTAATAGTTTTATCAATATAAATGTAAACTTGTTGCACCAGGCGCCTTCTGTTTGTTTGAAGCATAAATCTAAAGACTCCTAGTAAAAATTTATTACTAAATCATGTCGCTGTGAAATGAATTAGTTGTTGCAATAATTTATTATTTATTTAATTAAAGTACATTATTTGAAACAGCCAGTAGAAGATAACCACTGTTATCTGAGGTCACCTCGTACATATTCCACTTATATTTATTATTCATCACAATCACAAGTATTTATATTATTTATCGAACGATATTGTTTCGTTTGAAAAAAAATATTTCAAGAATTAACTGTTTCAAAATTTATTTTCGATGAACCCTTACATATCAAGAAATTTGCCCTTGTTCGGGATTACTCTGGTCTGCCTAATGGATTTGTTTATTTGCAACAGTTCTGCGCGATTGGTTCTGAACGTTCGCCTCCCTCTGCTTTTAACCCTAACAACCAAAATTCTGGTTCATTTCTCGCAGACCCAAGAGGATAAGGAAAGGAAATCTCATAATTTAAGCTTTTATCAGAACGTTTTTCCGTAGTCCAGGACTGGCACTTTTTTCATTAGGTTACAAACCAGAGAATAATGTCGGATTTTTGAGGAGGAAAAACATTTAATCCGATAGAATTTTAAACACGTTACATTTTAAAATGGGTAAAATATGTTTTTTAACTAATAAAAAAATCGCCCAGGGTTTTGTGACGAATTAGGTTAGATAGATACATATTTAGTACGTGTTATCGAGGATATAAGTAGGGAGAGGCAAGTGGACAAAACCAAACGCTAATCATAAAGACTAAACGTGTCTGGTCAAAATACGAATTTTTCTATAGACAATTTTAAGCTTAAAACAATTTCACTACGTATAAAAAAGTGGTTTTTTATAAAACGACTAGTTCAAATAATGTTATAACAGTGGTAGAATTGCACTCCTCCCTCTCCCCCTTATTACCTTGATACTACACTCTAGAATGAGGAGGTGCCGTCTGATAGACCAAATTTGTGAAGATAGGTAGACCAAAATGATAACTGATCGGAAAAGACCAATATTTTTATACAGTTTAATCTTCGCTATTAAGGAAAATGATGTTTTATAAAATGACGAAGTCAAATAATGTTACAACAGTGGTGGGATTGCACGGCTGCCTCTCCCTGCTTATTACCTTGATACTACACTCTGGAATGACGAGATGCCGTCTGATAGACCAAATTTGTGAAGATAGGTAGACCAAAATGATAACTGGAAATATTTTTATATACATTTTAAACTTCGGTATTAAGCCAAGTGATGTTTTATAAAGCGATTCGGTCAGATAATGTTACAGCAGCGATGAAATTGCACGACTGCCGCTCCCTGCTTATATCCTTGATGCCAATGTCTGAAAATGATAAGATGCCAGCTGACGTATCATACATGCGAAGGTAGGGTATTAAAATGATCGGAAATGACACAAATTAAAATATAGACAATTTTAAACATTGAAAAAGTTGAATAGTAAGTAATATGATATGTTATAAAACCTCATTAACCGTTTTGTCAGTGTTGTTGCAATTTAGTTCAAACGCATATTAAACGCAAAAAATATAATTTTACTCTATACTTGCAAAATTAATTATTAGTTCATTTATTTACAAACATGTTGCCGTTCCAGAACAAAGGGTGATGTATGTAAATTATTTCAAATTAATTCAAGATGTTTTGGCAATTGTATGCCATTTCAAATATAATCTATAAATATGAATTTGCTTCTACAGTAGTTTTTAACATTGCCAGCAGTGTTTGTGCATTTTATTGATCTAGGCAATAGATACACCGCAATCCCTGCAAGAGTGTGGCCGAAAAAATCAGACTGATACAAGCACGCGGTGAAAAAAAAGCACATATATTCCGATCCTCGCCTGCCGGTTTTTCTCCAGTTCTCAAATCTCTGAATAAAGGTTAATTTTCCTCCATAAATCATATCGCGGCGGAAGTAAAGCGATCCGAAGCGTCACCCTCCCCTTCGTACACGATGCGAATAACAAGGAGTTCGGATCAGCCCAGTTCCGGATTGGATTATCCTCACTCCTGAGAAATTGCAGCGTGTTGCGGGAATCGATATCCCGTAATGAAACTCAAGTTTCCGGCCTTTGTCCAGTTCCGGACCGCTGTTCTTCCGCCGGAAGCCGACCGCCAGAAACAAAAAACAATGTCCTCGTTTATTAGCATCTCCTATACGTTTAGACGGTTGGGTTAAGAATAGGATTTGAACAGAGAGAATGCCTAAAAAGCTCAAGTACGGAATGCGGATTTATGTGGATAATCCAATTACACTGATGGACAAATTTAACACACCGCTTAATTTTTTAGTTAAAAATCCATTATATTTCTACCTTAATTACAGGTAATTAGGAGCTATCGTAGTCAAAATAAACAGTGAATAATGCTTTGTTTACTTTTGTACTGATTAATCTATTTTGTCGATTCACACTCATCATTAAAGTCACAGTGCCGTGACCGGCATTTTCCTCCACCGGCAGGTTTGAAAATATACTTCTTGGAAATTGAATGGCTTTGTTTTCACCACCCGGCGCGCGACCGTGGCGGTGCCAATTGCCAACAGTGCTGCCGTTGTCACCGGACCGTGATCGTCGATTTCTTGTTGACGATGTTTTTCAGTTTTCACGGCCGTACAACAGAAACGACGAAAAACTCATTGAGTCGGTACGAAATAATCCTGAGCTGTTTGAATCAGATTTCAAGAATACCCTCGGATGGAAAATAGGAAAAAATGGGTATTTGATAACCACGGGAGAGATCCAGCATCAGAATTAAAATAATCAGTGAATATTTCTCGAAATGCATCTGTCGTTGCGTTGCTTCCCTGTAAAATCTAAATTTTGTAGTGTTCCACTTTTACTCCGTATCGTATTTCTTAATGTATTAAGAAGTTTGTCTTAAGTTTTAAATTAAACAGCAAGCAAAAATTTTCTCCATCGTCCACTAATTCTTTGTAAAATGTAGCAAAATCCCCTTCTGCCCCTTACTTTTCTATGCTTGATGAACCCAATTCCGTTTTCTCGCTTGTGGTTCCTCATCTTCATCTAAAATCAGTGCGACTATCAAAAGTTCATCATCCGAAACACATTGCCATTTTGGCCACTCAAGTCCACTTCAAGGCACGGATAAAATACTGGCCAATCAGAGAGCTCTATGATCTATCTCTCTATGATCACAGTGGCCGGAATAAGGGCCGTCACGACACTGATATGCGTGAATCGACCTTTATGCCCTTCCATTCTGCTACGCCTAAAATCGCTTTCAGTTAATATTTTTCCTTCGTCGATTACGTATCTATTCAAATTTTGGATCAGTCAGACGCGTTTTGACAGCTCGTCATCTTCAGTAGTTGCGTTTCTGCTTAAAATCCGCTTCTAATAAACTACCAGAATTGATGAATCATATTAATAATAAAGTTGATGTAGCAGGAATTTTAGAAAGCTACTCGCAGTAGATGTTATCAGCGACTATAAAATATATCGCTCAAGACGAAATTGACCAGTCATTAAAATAATACATTTTTTGTTTTCATTAAATAAGAATTTTTTTTCTAGTTTTCTCCTATGGAATTTCTGCCACATGCGGATTTTTCATCATATTGAGCGTTACGTTTTTCCTCCGTTTCTCCCTGCTACACTCCTGCTCCTTGATGCAATGGACCGAAGATGGCGAAATACCAAAACGCGTTTGTCTATCCTCTCTGTTCACGTCTTCCAGGTAGTTTTGTCTTTTCGCTATCTTCAGTACTTGGCGTCAAAGATAAAAGCAGGAGAAGGCAGGGTCGAGTGGAATATACACTGTTGGACAAATTTAACATACTCATTTTTTTAGTTTAAAATTAAATCCATTATCTTTCTACATTACATTCAGGTAATTAGAAGCTATCGTAGTCAAAATCAAAAGTAAATGATCCTTTGTTTATTGCCTTTGTTTACTTTTGTGCCCATCAATCCCATTTGCACAAAAAGTAGCATATACCTTTCCATTTTGCTGGCCTAAAGATCGCTTTCAGTTAATCTTTTTCCTTCGTTGATTTCATTTGATATTAATCTTATTCTAAAACCCTTTCCAATGGCCCCAGTCAAGCATATGAGTGAGTATGCAGTGTGAGGGACATAACATTATTATAGGTAGATTACGCCAGCAAGAAGTCGTCAGAGACTGAGTGCAAAGCACTTTACAGTAGGAAGGGTTCTTCGGCGCTTCAGAGAAACAGAGACATACACACTTCATGAACGGGGTCGAGCAAGGTCTTCAGACGAGATAGACGATATATTCATCCATCATCAGGCTCAATGAAACCGCAGGCTTATGGAAAATTGATAAGAATCTGAAAACATAGGTCCGAAATGTTTCGATTTCCTCCATGACTGTAAGAAGAAGGCCCAATGAAAATAACCTCAGGGCCCGGCAATCTGCTCGTGGACCTCTTCTTACGACAGCTCAAAAATGATCATTCTTCAATTCGCAAGGGAGCATATGAATTGGACATGAGAAGATTGCGAATGAGTTCTCTTTACAGGAGAGGTGAGAGTAGGCCTCAAATCTTCAGATGGGTCTAATTTCACATGGAGTCGCTCAGGAGAAAGATACGCCCCATGCTGTATAGTTCCTCAGATGGCATTCTAGGGTGGGTCATTGATATTCTGGGATGGCGTTTTCTTGGACGCCCGCACCGAATTGGTTGTTTTAACTTCACAGAGGTACTTACAAGAAATAATCGAAGAACATGTAATGCCAGATACCCCCACTTCTGTGAGAAATTTTTGCTAATGCAGGATACTGCCAGGCCCTATAGTGCATGAATTGCGAATGAGGTTGGAATTGGTGAGGCCAGCTCGAAGACCAGATTTGAACCCAATCGAACACATTTTGGCCAACGTAAGCAATGAGTACGACTGCGATTTCCTTCAGGACTGTAAGAAAAAGGCCCAATGAAAATAACCTCAGGTCCTGGCAAAATATAGAATCCTCCATCGCAGAATGGATCCAAACAAAACAAAAAGAGAAGTGGATAAACTCAAGCTGTGCTAGACATAGTAAACTTATGATGAAACAACCCTCACCAAGACTGGCAAAAGCACTGCTGCAATTGGAGAGGGCTAAACTCAGAGGAGCGGTCACTGCCATCTGAGAAAACATCTCCACAACATGGATATATACAGCGATGATCCCATTTGCAGATTATGTACCAGCCACTCATATCATCTCCGAATGCGAAGCTACAGCTCAATGGAGATTTAACACGTACGGAAAAAACTTAGGGAATCAAATTGCACCAGCGACAGTCAATGACCTGATACATCTAAGAAGAAGGATTGAGTCTATTGACTGAACTAAGGAACTAGGAAGGTACAATAAGCCAGAAGGCTGCAGTGCCTGGGGAGTGCAACCCCGCTTCCTAGTATCCTTTTTCACCATACCATAGCATACCATACCTGGCAATCTTCTCGTGGACCTCTTCTAACGACAGCTCAGAAAATGGCCAGGCATCAATCGTACTGAAACATGAGAATTGGACATAGGAAGATTGGGGACGAGTTCTCATTACAGATGAGGTGAGAGTTGGCCTCAAATCCTCAGATGGGCGTAATTTCATATTGAGATGTTTATATACAATTTAATGAGACGTCTAAGTGTCTCTATTTACATTAATAAACCAATTTGAGATGAAACCAGATAACGCTGAGACATTTCAAGAAGTTAACAAAAAATCATAAAACTTTTTAAAAAACTTATAAACCAACAAATAAATAATAAAGGCAACTATTTTAAAAGGACGAAAACGCTTTTATCGACAACATTCGGACTTTAAGGAGAGAAGAAATGGATAGAACTTATGCGTTTTGTTCACTTAATGATCTATTGTCCCCTACTCTTGAGCAAAATATTAATTGTGCGCTTTCTTTGTGGGGTGTTCAGTTCCCATCGTTTTGGTCTGTTTTGTTCGAATTCTTCTTGCTTAAATTCTTGATGCCAGGGATTGATTGCAAATTATAATGGATCATTTAAACTGCCCAAAACGTAACAAGCCTCGTTAAAACAACCTGGTCGCGTGTTATACAATAAAATATCAGTGATAATTAACTAATACTCACTACATAAAAATAAAGATTGAACGAGGCGATTGATTTCCGCTTTCCCACGTCCAGCTTATTGTAACCGAATCAAAACTGAAATTTTTTTAGAAATTCATCTTTCTTTCTAAAGGAAGCGCGAGGAAAATGATTATTCGAAACGGGTCCGGTTTAGGGGCAAAAATTTTTTTCTAAACCCGCACCTTCTCACCCGCATTTTCAAGTCTTTGATCCGTGCCACATGGCGTATGAAATCTAACTTTTTATCAATGGGCTCGTTATATTCATAATGGTATTGCCAGTAAACTAAATATACCAAACAGTTTTTATTTGCCGATAATTGTTTCGCATAAAAATTGCTTAAGTGCAAAACAAATTAACACGTTTTCTGAAAGAGAAGATAGCTGGAAAAAATCCTTTCCTGGAGTTGTGCGAGTTACGGACAAAACAAAAGGCGTTGTCTTTGAAATAAAAGGGTTTATCGTATTATTTCCTAAATTAGTCGTCCCTGAGTCCTGGTCTTTTGCAAAAAGACAAAAGGAAAAATAAGATAAGCACGGTGTTAAATTAATTTACGAGTTTCAACACTTGATAATAATTTAATTCGCCTAAGCGGACCTCGTTCGTTCTTTAATAACTAGTGCTTAATAATAATTAATTAAACTTTGTTAATAAAATCGACTTAATAGGCTAGTTGTCTAGTTCTTATCTGATGGCAATCAGTTCAGCATGAATATGCAAATTTGGTTTCAGTTTTTATAATTTGGTCGATTTTCTATCGTTTTGGCTTGTCAGAGGCGTTTCGACCATTAGACATCTTCAGGGCGTGACATCAAGAGTATAAGTAGGGAGATGTAGGCGCACAATCACACCGCTGAAGACAAAGACGAACCGAAACACACGATAGGCAGAAAACAAAGATCTGTCCTTGACTTCATGGCTAGAAGTAGGAAGGATCGACCTAAACAAAACCATGCATTTTTTCATTTTTGCCGAGTTTTCATGCCTTGAAGGTTAAGATTTTAGTGTATATAAATATTTATAGATGTAAATCCTATACATTTTGAAGAAAATGTCCTAGCTGTAACTGTTTAATCGGGTCCCTCGTAAGGGTTATAAGCAGGGAGAGGCTAAACAGAACGGACCGACTTGTCTTCGGTTGGATGTCTACACCAACTAGTTCTTCAACGACTATGCACAAAAACCCCCTCTGAAAATATCGAGAAGCCAAAAATGTTCTGAAACAAACTAAAGCTTATCATCCCACCGACCTCAAAAGGAATTCTCTCAAATCCAATAAGGATAAATGTACCCACTATAGTACAATACTCCAACGCAAACCAAACTGGTCCAAAATTAAATATATTTTTTATCACAAATAATAGGATTTGGATAATAAAAATTTGTTAATTTTCTATACTAATAACGATCTATCTAATGATGACAGAAATTGAACAATAATTTTTTAATAATTTTTTATTTAGTCGGGGTGATTTGATGTTCGTATCAATTTGACCAGAATGATAGCTAATGACCAAAATACAATTTATTTCGTAAATTTTCATTTATTAACGCGAAAGAATTACCCCTTTAGAATGGATTTGATAAATATATATTTTGTTTACAAACATAATCCACCAAAATGATTAGAAACGACGGAACTACGAACCCATCACCCCGCATGCCTTTGAAGCTCCTCACAATTTATTTCCCACGATTATCGCTGCTGGTCCCACGAACCGGAGTCATTTTTGGCTTGTATTTATGGGATCCCGATATATCGTTTTGTAAAAATAATCTACCATAGTCTGTAACATACATGTAACATAAAAATATTAATTAATGTGGGGAAAGTGAGACAATTCTTTATCTATCAATTAAGCTTCAACGCAGGACACCTTATTTGACATGTAAATAAGTTTCGTATCTGTAAGCGTTAACCCTCTAATTTGCCTACATATCTAGTCTAATATGAAAGGATTTATCAGTGCAAAGGCAATACTGCCCGTCAAGGCGTACAAACTTGAGACAAATTGACACATAGGTGTATTTAAAAAAAACACCAGGCGTTCCACTCTGCCCAATCTCGCACGAAGAGATGGCTTACGTGAAGATGGATCAGCGGGTGTACCTAGTAATGCAACTTGTAGGAGCCTAATAATGCTAATAATTTTTTTTCGAAAGCTTACTCTTTATTTAAACACTTCATGAACTGTACAATCCTAAAGGTACAAACCTAAGCATGCAACGACGTAGCGTATCGCAACATCATTCAGTTTAGACACCACGTTGCATAGGTTGCATCATGGAGTGGCGTCATCTTAGCATTCCTGAACAGAACTGCTTAAACAGTGTTTTTTTTTATTTCCCGTCCAAAAACATTTTTGACAACCTTCCGGCGTAGTACGCACTAGGATTCTTTGAGTCGACTCTTTGAATCTTCGGAGAGTCTCGGCTGCTTCTAACCTGAGTCCGGGCTGCCCCGACTCATTGTTGCGACGAATCTGGTGTGTTGCGGGCTAGCATTTTCGGTCTTTTTTGAATCCCATCCGAGGTGGGATTCTTTGACTCAATGTTGCTCAACATTTGCCAGTGCGGACGTGAATCGGAACAAGCGCTCTTGCTTCATTTGTTTAGTTGACGTTCTAGTGAATGTTTTCTTGAAGATTTTGATACTGTGTGGTATAAAGGTATGTTGTGGAGAACCGAGTTGACTTTACTGTTTATTGAAGACATGCATTCCCATCGGTGTTTGTGGAATGTATCATTCACGGAATAGAGAAATCGGGAATTGAAAAGCCAAACGTTGAACGGTTTAACCCCAAAATTCAATGTTTCCGTCGCTGAAATTGAAAAAAGGCACACTTTAAAAGGACAGTTTTTTAATGCACTTCCGATTGGATGCTCTACGTACAATGCAAACAAGAGCATGGGTCCTGAGAGCTAGTTTCTCCGTCATTTTCTGTACTGAACCTTGGTCTGGACACGGTTCTTTGTCGTAGAGCAGAGTCGGGGCTGCGTAGATTCATTGTTGCGTTGCAGCCCCACAACATGAATAGATTCAAAGAATCTCAGTGCGTACTAGGATTTAGGTGAATAGAGAAAACGCGGTGCATTCGGGATTATATTTTATGAACGGCTAACAAGCACAATCACCTAAAAGTCAACTGCTAGGTCGCACGTATTACGGGATTCCTCAATGTGGGTCAAGACATGCAACAACATAGCGTAACTTAACATCATTCAGTGTCATATTTTGACGCTACATGCAAACGCAACAGCATCGTAACGACTGAGAGGGTCATAGGCCACATCAATCGCAGGTTGAGCAGTAGCGTGGAGTCTTAACATCATGCTTCATAGCAACCTTTTGCCTAGTTAAAATAATCAACAAGTCAAAATCCGTCGGTGACTTAATGGGAGACGCTTTGTTGTTCAGTACGCGTACTGATTGAGTTTTAAATTAAAAATAATTGATTGTCATTTCGTATAGTTTACATAGCAACAAAACTGAACTCATCGTTTCAGTGAGTGAGTTTTTTAGCGGCACTTGAAGGATGTTTAAAGGAGCTGTTGGAATTAGATGGCTTGTGTAGTTGAGCCAGATGTTGCTCTAGCCGATGTCCGTAGCGAGCAAAGGGCTTCGTGTTGCTGGCAACCACCTCGGCTGATGATAATGCAATGGATGCAAGGGTTGACTACTATTGAGGTACTATTGCTGCTTGTAGCTACTGTTTGCGGCTTACTCCATTTTAAGTGATGATGAGATCTAGTCCAGTCTAAATACAGGGTGCGGTAAAACCGCTCAGGTTTCTTGGGAATCGCCAGATCCTCAAAAATTCTAAATGTAGATATCAAAGAGGATTATAAGGTAACCAAGGTTATAAGTTCGATCAGGTCCCGGAAGTACACTTACAACCATTTGTACCCCCGATTTGTCAACGATGATTAGATTTAAACCTGGGCCAGAGGACATCATTCTACTTAAAACCACGGCTACCTCAAAACATTCTGTTTCAGTGAAGATTGTTTTACAACGTACTTGTTATTATTTATATTATTCAGTCTTGGTGAAATGAAAAGTTAGCGTCACGTGCGGGATTCGAACCCACGACCTTCGGCTATATAAATATTGTTCACACACAGACACGTGTTTGTAACGTAACTTATATACGTAGAACCTGATTATAACCACCTGCGGCCATACTACAGTACCTTCCATGATTTTAGATCTCAAATATTTATTTCTAATTCGTTAACCTTTGAAAGTTTCAAGTGGGAACTTTGGTTTTCAATACGATAATTTTAAAGCATAACTCTTTTTTCAGGTTCCGGCATATTTTTGAAGCAAGTCATTGTACCCCGGTATGTGATGATGGGCCAGGACGCTCGTCTCGGTTGCCTGTTCGAACTGCGAGGCGATACACTTTATTCAGTCAAGTGGTACAAATCAGGACAAGAGTTCTACAGAGTTCACCCTCAGGAAGTACCTTCGGTCCAAGTGTTCCCGGTGCCGGGGGTTTACGTCGATGTGAGTTTAGTTATGTCATTACTTGGATGTTTTCTGATTTAATTGACACTTTTGATACGAATTTCGTCCTTTTTTTTTGTTCACCTTGTACAGAGGCTGTGATATAACTTACAAAATGCTAAGTCTATGGTTACTATGGATGCTAAATCTGCCGAGTACGTCAGAAATCCTCGTCAGAACAAGATGGTTACATGTGCGCGTTTTCTGAAAGTCAGAACGTTTCTGCCTCCCAGCAAGATGTACGAACTTAATGAGTTTTATTTTCTTGAAAGTCCGTACATCAAGCTGGGTGGGAAGACAGATCATGTTAACTAATTATTTTCCACAAGAGACGAGAAGGGAGAGTTTCAAACTTATTGCTAGTCCCTTAAAAAATGGATATTAATCCATGTATTTTTAACGGTCATAATTGACCATATTAATTAAAATGAAAGTTGAAAAATGGCAAAAAGCGAGAAAATTCGAACGGTTGTAGGTTGAGATGAGTTGGTTTCCGACGGGATCGAATAGCACGTCAAGTGGCAGAGCAGCGATGTATTGAGCCGAAAGTCGTAGGTTCGAATCCCGCTCGCGGTACTAGCTTTTTCATCTTAACCAAAAACCTTAAATAAAAAGAATTATTCATCAGAATAATTAATACAGTCATTTATGACCACTAACCAAATATGGCTTATTGCTAGGGTTGATTTCTTGAGCAACTTTCTCCCACTTTAGCCGAAAAATATCTCTGTTGTGATATTTTTTGTCGTTCATGTCCCACAAACACCGATTCTCAAAAACAAGACTGTTCAGTTTATCCATGGTGAAATACCAAAATGTCTAAATTGAATGTCAGAACGCACGAAAAAATCAAACTGGTTTGAACGCTCGAATGGTTATGACGACATCGTGCGTGTTCTGACATGCACTTCGCTGCTAAAGTAAACACATTGGACGAAAACATTGGAAAACAAGTTCGGATTAACTCGTCACAGCAAAATTTCGTCAGAATCGCATCCATAATAACCGTAGCAAGTCAGGTGGCACTACAGACTCTACATCGAAAGCTTTGTAACTAATAAAATTAATACTTCTGTATACCTTTGTAACTGAATTTTCAAGGAACGATCTACTTAGTTATTGTAAGCTAAATAGTATCATTGATACAACACCAAATAAAAAACATTAAAACATAAATTTCATATTCGACATATATGTCCATCTATGTCATACAGTCTTAACATCCAAAAGCCATTGGGTGTTGTGTACAAGGCGTCAAATCAATTTACAACACTTTTTTTTACTATTATCAATTAAAATTATGGGCTAGGCCGGGATTCGAACCCAGAACCGTGGCAAATGCGAGTCGGCCTCCGCGGTCCCCACGTCCCTTCAATTTATCCCATCTTAATGGCTCGGTTCGCCCTTTTTTGTAAAATTGTTTTTGAACACCAAAAGGAGTTAAGAGGCAGAATTGTATGCGCGTAAAAGCGTGACTTCAACAATAAAGAGTTGTTTCTGTTTAATTTGAATACCCGTTTTTTTAGAACAAACGAAGTCTTAAGTATGTGTTATTCGCTTAACACGTGTTTTTTGTATACTGTAAAATGTCAACTTTTGAAAACGTGGTTTGCAATTTGTGTCTGGCTGTGATTTGTGAAGTCGTCAATTTATTCTGGTTGAGAATGTACGGCCATTTCATTGTAGCTCTGTCTCGTACGGAGCCGTTTCAGGAGTTCTCATGAGATTTATTCTTCCGCTATAAGGAAGGAATCAATATTAACCAGCACTAAATCCGCTATTTATCTCGTTTCATGCGTTTATTTATTGAAATATATGTAGCGGGTAGAAAATTTGGTCGTGATGCTTGTTCTGCTGGCAAATAATCGTCTGCACCTGGGTTTTATCACTTCACCGCTGCTTTCTTCTCCTACTTTCACCAGCTTTTATTATAGCCAAGCCAGTTGTAATTAAAATAGATTGTTGGTTTGATAAAACATCGCATAATTCGGAATTGGACATCACCTACTCTGATTTTGTAGGGAGACCTGGAACTTATGAATACAGCAAACAGATGATTGGCTATTTCACCCCTCAAACGCTTCACTTTTTACCCGAAGCACACTAACATCACTCAGTCTTAAATAATTTCCTTCCTTTCGTACATACAATTTATTAAATCCCATAAGCTGATGACATTCTGCTGGCTTCGGAACCGAGTGGTGTTGAAGACGATGTTTAATGTGCATTCGAGGAAGAGGGTTTTTTTGTTCCCCAAACACTGCTGTCTTTGGCTTATTGTACCATCCTCATTGGTTTAGTGCAATCCGATCGAATCTTCCATTAAGAAGTATTAGGTCATTGACTGTCATTGTACATCCTTTCCATGGATTTTCTTTGTCTCCTAGGTTATATATCCATTGAACGGTTGCTTCACATTCAAAGATGATATGGGTGGCTGTATCTTCCTCCTCATTGTATAATCTAGAAATCATAACTGAATATGCCCATGTTGTGTGGATGTTTTGATCGGTGCTTCCGGTAGGACTAGGTAAAGTCCTGTCACTCTTGTTAGTTTACCCCTCTTTAATTGTGGGAGTGAGTTTGCCTGGTAAGTCTTGGTAAGGGCTGTTTTATTATATTTTATAAGCTTCTGTGTTCAGCACTTCCAGAATTTTATCTACTTCTCCTCTTTTTGTTAGCCATTCTGCGATGAAGGATTTTATGTTTATTTTTATTATCCCAAGAATAGGTTCAGAGCCTATATATGGTATTGCAAATTCTACTCCGGCCTTTTCTTCATACTGGCTTTTTCGACATAGGATTATAAGCGTGAGACGTTAAACTGGCTAAGTCTAAATTGAGGAATTAAGTTCGGATCAGATTCTTCACAAGTGGAATTTTAAGGTCTTTACTGATCATTTGATTGGTAACGTAGATGGGAGCGTTGAGAATACGGCGGAGTACTTAGACAGGATTGAATTCGTTTAGTGTTGGAGGATTTGGCCGAGCTCAACAGTTCAACTCCGTAAGTTCAAATCGGTCTGATGAGTGTTTTGTAAGCGGTTAGTTGGTTATGTATGTTTAGTGTTGTTTTTGGTCCCAGAAGGTGTCTGAGTCTTTCATATCTATGGTTATGTTCTTGTCGTTTCAATCAGGATGTAGCGGTTGTGGTTCGATGGTTAATGTTCACTGGTGGGTAGGTTTGGGCGTATGACTTGTTGGCTTTTTGTTCGTTCAACCTGATTCGCCCCGGAGTGCACCAGTCGGTAATGAGGTTCAGATGTTTGATTGTTTCTGTGGCTAGGATAGTATTGGAGTGTGGAGATAGGATTGCGGTGTAGTCCGATAGGTTGTGAATTGTATGTTTCGTGTGCAGATATGTCAGCAGTGTAGATGGTGTAGACTGTAGAGGATTGGACCTAGGACATTTCCCGCGGAACGCCAGTTTTGATTGGAGTGATAGGTGAAAAATCAGTGACGATTCTCCCTTTAAACCATTGTTAGTAGAGGAAGGACTTCGAGATAGTAGGCGTGAAGGAGGATAGCTTGTAAACGAGGCCGGGGTGCGACAGTCGAATGCTTCCGTAATGTTATTCCGTATACGGCTGAGCAATTTTCTTTTTATTCGAGTGCCGAGGATATCGTGTCGACAGTCTGAATCACTGCTGAACAGTAGAATGAAGGAGGTCAGAGTACAAATTGATGGTTGGGAATTAAGTTTTCACAGTCGAATATGGGAATTAGTCCTTTAAGGAGGAGACGTTCAAAGATTTCGGATAAAATAGGAAAGAGGCTTGTTGCTCTATAAGAAGATGGGCCACAGGGATATTTGGGCGGTTTTAGTATTGGGATTATTAAAGGTAGTTTTGCACTGGATGAAAAAGGACGTGCGAAATATTGCGTAAATAGTTGTAACGTACACTATTGCTTTTTGGGTAAATTTGAGAGGATTTTAGTGACAATAGGATTGTGGCCTGGAGATTTCCTTTGGGGAAGGCCGAAAATCTGTGACATGGTGTCGGTGGGATGGATAAATTGATACAGCGAGAGGGAGAAGCGAGTCAAGGAATTCAGCGATTCAAGTCAGATCGGGATGGGGAGTAAATACTACGGAAAGGAGGAGCTTGCAGTTTTCTGCGTATGACCTGGCCAAGGTATCGTTCAGACATCTAATTGAAGATACTTGATAGAGTTTGGTAACCTAGTAGTGCTTGCCAGAGGGATGTATTGTCTTGTGTGGATAAGAATTCGAGGTATAACTGGGATGATCGGTATTTGGACATTTGAAAAGTTTCCCATTTACTGGGTTGATAGTTAAGGAAGGTCTGGAAGCTTTATGAACAGTAGTAGTGGCGTTAGTGAAGAACAAAGGAGAGTGGTCTCAGGACAGATCGTATAAAGACTGGATGAAAGGAAAGAAGGAATCTTTACCAGATGTCGCGAAAAAATCCAGCAAGTCGGGACAGCGGTTTTGATCAGTGGGCCAGTAGATCGGTTGATTAGTAAATAAGTCAGTTTAATTGAGCAGAACTAGAACGTTGTTGAGGGGATTGTAATTTGTGGTCCTGCTGCCCCATGCCGGTGTTTGGCGTTAAAGTAGCCCCCGACGTTATTTGGAACCTAGTTGTTGGAAAATAGCATCAAATCGGGGATAATATATGACGTCTGAGTGAGTGCAGTACACTGCTGACAAAATGATAGGAAATTGGGAAGTGAAATAGAAATTGACCTATGTCGGTAAGAGTCGTTGCTTCAGAAAGATGATGGTCATTAGAGATATTATTTTTGACTAGGATTGCCGTCTTTGGGGTCTTTGTCTTGTGTGAGGTGTTTTAAGCAGTGTCCGTTTATGTAAAATTATTGTGTTTCTATTAGCAGTAATGAGTCAATTTTTCTATCGTTTATTAGTGTTTCCAGTTCTGGCTTGTGTTTTAGTAATCCATTCGAATTCCAGAGAAGAACTATGAGGGTCCTCGGAGGGACCAGCGGGAAAGTTTAGGAAGTAATTCGGATACAAGGGTTGTAAGAAGGGATTTGAGTGGGGTAATTAAGGATTTAAAGTCATTTAAGAAGGAAGAGAGATTGGTAATAGGCCAAGCACTCAAGTTCGATCTTAAAGAGAAAAATTATCTGAAAATCGCTTGAACGATCTGAAAAAGCTTTTTATAACTAGGGGAGGAGTACTGAAATTGAATGCCTATAAACTGAACAGTGTTGAAAATAATTGCACTTTGTGTAGTGGGAGTTTGAAAATGTATACCAGTTTTGTCTGAATTCAGCCCCTAAGATATGAGATTCTTGGTGTCCAACAAATCGTACACACTAATCCTTGAATTTGATTAATGGAGCTAATTGGACAGGGTTCCTTAGATAATGCTGCAGAGAAAAATGCTTGTAGCTGAAAAATTAATGAATAAATTTAGGCACTGTTAAGTTATAAGAAAAATATTGAAATGAGTGCATAACCACTAAGCCAAGCAGCCTGTCTTTATTTCAAGGAAAATGTTTATTTATGTGAATCGATTTGTTCCTTTCTTCTGTCTACTCAAAAAGGCCGATGGAGCATTTGATATCCATCCATCACTCTATACATCTAATCTAACTGAGGGTCGAGCACTCTCATACGTTAAAAATTCACGCTAGTACATTCAATTTCGCGATACATTCAACAAAATCTTACATGCAAATATAAAACATACTGCCACTGATTATTCAAAAAATCTCAGTCGCGCCCAAACACAATCCTCTCTATATATAGAGCTAATGATATAACGACACCCCTTAATTACTTGGTACACTTGGAGTAACCGTGGGACCCTCCTAATACGGGACACATACGAGGGGCCCAAAATTAAGTATCCGTTTTGTCAACCTCGGTACGCTCTTCGGCGGTTCATATACGAAACTAAGGATCAAACAACTCATTCACGCAAATAAATACTCTTGCGATATATTTATCACAAATACAATTATTACAGCTCTATTTCTTCAAAACTTTTGGACAAGAGAAGAGACTCGCCATACACTATTTAGTAAGGGTGACTATCTCTACTCGCTCCCTATATAGAGTCAATGATAGAACGATGCCCTTTAATTACGTGGTACATATGGAAGGAACAACACCCAGGGTTTGGCCCACAATTTAGTGACCATGTGTCAATTTCGGTACAATCTTCGGGGGTTCGTATACAAAACTAATAATCACACTACTCATTTACGCTAATAAATACTATAAATCTGGCGATACATTTATTACAAAATCCAATTATTAGTTAGAAATTACAGAAAACATCAGCTGTTAGTTCTACAAATGCGGACAACGGGCCCCAAAGACTCGCTGCCATGACCATGCACAATTCTCGTATAGATTAGCTTATCCTACTCACTCTTTATGTAGAGTCAACGTTAGAATGGCATCCTTTAGTTACGTGATACACTTGGAACAACAATTATATTGTACACATACGCCGGGTTTGGCCTAACATTAAGTGTACGTGTGTCAAACTCGGTTCATTTCACATTCGATAACCTGCGATGGTTGGTTAGCGATGGCTGAAAAACAGCCCTACTTGTTCCATAAATCAGAAAATGGGTCTCACTGCCGAGACCATGCACAATTCCTGTATAGGTCTTTCATCCTAGTTCTCTATAGAGAACCAATACTAGAATGATGCCCTTTAATTAGAGGTACACATGGAGTAACCTTTACATGGGAGACATATGCCGGATTGGCCCTAAATTAAGTGTCCGTGTATCAACACAGTCTTCGGCGATTCAAGTAAATAATGATCACACTACATATTCACGCTAATAAATATTTACTTTTACTTCTCACTTGCAAATTTACTAAAGAATACCCCTCTTTCTTCCAAAAATCGTAACATTGGTCCCACTGCCATGCTCAAGCACAATTCTCGTATCTCACCTAGACGCTCTTTATATGGAACCAATGAATGACAATCATAATTTATTTTGTACACATAAAGCAATTGTGTCAGCCTAGATATTCGCTTAGGTGTATTAGTTGTTGTTGTTAGTTGCGAAGTCGTGATCCGTACAATGCTCCTCCAGGCCTTCCTGTCCTCCACCATCTTCCGGAGTCCGTTTAAGCTCACACCGACTGCTTCAGTGACTCCGACCATCCACCTCATTCTCTGTCGCCCCCTTCTTCTTTTGCCCTCAATCTTACCCAGCATTAGGCTCTTCTCCAGTGAGTCATTTCTTCTCATTTGGTGGCCAAAGTATTTAAGTTTCATTTTCAGGATTTGGCCTTCTAGAGAGCAGTCAGGGTTGATCTCCTCCAGATTAGGAGGAATTTAGGTGTATTAGTAGTACCTAGCAAATATCGAAGTTATAATTTTGGTAAAATTTAATTTCAAGATGATCGGCCTGCAGTTTGGTCGTATCCGATCATTCTGGTCTGCCTCGTCCTTCGCTTTTCGACAAACTCAGTTCGTGGTATGGTTCAGGGCCTACCACTGAAGAAGGCGAAATGTCGAGACGACAGACCAGCGATGATATTCAGACATAAATCTGAAAAATGCCGAATGTTCTTCACTCCGCAGACTTCAAGAGGAAATCGTACACAATATGCACCATCCTATAACAATCATACTGTTAAATTAATCCTTTACTGAAATATGGAAATGAAAATTATAGAAAAGAGGATAACAGCTTTCTTTTTGTGGCCTATCTTGCAGCACTTTTGACAATTAAACTATGATGATACGAACTGTTCTATTGAGAATCGATCGTACATTAAAACTCAGCTTGATATTATCAACCACGGTGTTAAACACAGTAATAAACTATTTAAAGATGATTCTGACCATAAAGTTACATCTATAGCTATAATTTTTTACTATTTAATTGGATATGCGCAGACGATTAATACTAATTGGTTCTTGTACCATTGTTAAATATGGGTTAATTCGCCTCTCCCTGTAAAAGAATTTTTACTTTCAATTAAACCGGCATAGATCAAAGGAGTAATTATAGTGGTCGCTTTATTAGAAAAACAGGCTTAATTCTGCTGAAATAAGTGGCCTCTGAGGAACTGGGCACGGTTCGCCCTTTGGACGGACAGTCAAGGTAAAAACCGTTGTGTTGTTTTCTATATTAAACTAAAGGGTGGATAATCATCTGGCATGCGTGAGTCACCCTACTTCATGCTGGTGGTTTATTTACACGTTGTGAATCAACCCCATTTATAAAAAGCATGACATTCCGATTAGGATCAAAATGCTAAATTAATACCTCACGGAACTGGTGGGGTGCTTTCTCACACCGGGGGTTAACTCATGGTTCGATTCCTATTAATTTTTGTTCATGTAATAAAAATGTATAAGAGACTGAGGGAGAGTCATCGAAATTATACATTAACGCAATCTATACAATTTTTATTATTATCTGATTGATTTCTAACTTAGACAACATTGAATAGTCCAAAATTAAGTCGTTTCCGGTGATTTTGATCCGCCTAACGTTGTTTTTCGCGTGTTAGGCGCGTTTCGGCTTCTCGCCATCTTCATTGATTATCTATCTGCAAAGCCAAATTTAAAATCTATCCAATAATAAAGGAAAACATTTGAAGGTCCCACAGACATTTCCGGCCACCCAAGTCTTCCATGTAGATTAAGCCTCTCCCTGCCGCCATGCACTGATGGCGAAATCCGAAACGCGTCCGGTAGACCAAAATTATCAGCAACTACCAAACTACAAGTCCACCCCGCAGATGTCTATCAAATGAAAATCTTACAATAGTTCAAAAATTAATCGTTTCAAATCATTTTGGCCAGCCTATCCTTGCTATTTATGCCTATTAAATGCGTTTCAGCTTCTCGCCATCTTCAATAGTTATGTATCTGCAAAACTAAATTTAAAAAGTAGCCACAAATAAATGAAAGCAAACACAAATATTTTTGATCACATAAGTCTGATCCATGTAGATTAGTCTCTCCCTTCTTATAACCCTATCGTCATGCACTGAAGATGGTGAAATGCCGAAATCCGTCTGGTAGACAAAAAATGGTTAGCAACTACCTAATTAAAGTTAGATCATCCTGTAAATCTGCATCAGGTGAAAATCTCACAATTGTTCAAAAGTTAATGCATTTCTGATCATTTTGGCTCGCATATGCTTGCTGTTTTTCCTTTTGGTATGATTCGGCTTCTCGCCATCTTCATTTATTATTCATCGGAAAAATGAAATCTACAAAAAATATCTAATAATAAATTAAATTGAAGGTCCCATACACAAATATTTCCGATCACCCACAATCCATTGATTTACCTCTCCCTGCTAATAACCCTATCATCATGCATTGAAAATAATGTCGAAACACGTCTGGTAGACCAAAATGGTCAGCAACTACCAAACTACAGGTTAACCATCCTGCAGATGTGCATCAAGTGAAAATAATTCAAAAGTTACATGCATGGATTATTATTTAAATAGTTTAATTTTTAACATTCCAGCAGCTCCATTTCTATGGACTGTGTTATTGTTGAAACCCTGTGATTTTACTTTTTCCTCTCTTGTGATTCAGGTTTATCATTGCTGTTTAGGACTCTCAGTGTGTTTCACCTTCTTCAGGTTGAGTTTTCGCAATATCCCTCCCTGCTTATATCCTTGATGCCATCGATTTTAGATACATACATTCTTTGAAACTTGCTGAAACCCACATGACCAAAATGATCAAAAAGGGCAGGTTAAAAGTTTTAGATAGCTTGCACAATCTATCAAAGCTTTATAAATATACATTTACATTGTTGCATAATTCCTATTATTTTTGATAAAGTTAACAGATTTTGCCAAAACATTTTTGAGTGTATTCATTTAAGACTGGGCCAATTATTGAGTAATGGTGCAAATTAAGTTTTTTCTTATTGTACTAAGTTCATAACCTCTGAATATTTGTACAGGTTAGATTTGCAGTTTTTATACATTTGACAATTGTATGTGTTGCATATTGTATTATTCCTAAACTCTTTTATTAAGTTAGATATAACAGAATTGTAATTTAATTTATAATATATTTAATCAAGACTGAACTTAGTGGTTTAACTCGACTTGTTGAACATATCATCCAAACAAATACATCATCTAAGGAAAGTTAGTCTAATCACGTTATCTTCCCAATTGAAGGATACTGTCAGAAAGACCAAATATTGATTGATGACCTCAGTTTTAATGGGCAAAGCTCAGAATAGAAAGATTTATTGTTTAGACCTCTCTTTCATCCCCCAATTTTTGGGTCAAACATTGGTCAAATCATTGTCCAAATTTTTATAGGTTTGATTTTAGATTTGATGATGTACAAATACTACGAATACTAAATTTTGTTTTAGCTAAGTAAATCCAATTCGAGTATTGTCACCCTGACACAGACCGATCTGGAATCCTCTGGCCGATACCGTTGCGAGGTATCTGGTGAGGCACCTCACTTTGACACCAAGGCTCACTATAAAGACCTTTCAGTAGTATGTGAGTAATCCATTTTAAAAACTAACAAATATGGTTTTAATTTGATCTGTGTTTGTTCTTCAGCTTTGCCAAAATCTGGACCAGTCATTCAAGGAGCCAAGGACAAATACAGACCAGGGGACAAAATTAGCTTGGTCTGTTCTGCAGGACCTTCCTCGCCTCCTCCTCATCTCAACTGGTACATAAACGGTTTGCATGTAAGTCATAACGTTTAGTCCTACTTATTTATGTTATTCCAATTTCAAAAAATTATTGTGAAAATTAGCAAAAATTGAATTAATTTTGAATTCAATTGCTTATTTGTTTTTTTTTAGGTTAACTCATCATATCTAAGTGGACCTTTTGTCCACGATGAAGGCAATGGGCTGAAACGAGTGGACCTGCTTCTAGAGTACACAGCCGAAGAACGGCATTTTGACAATGGCGAACTAAAAATGAAGTGCACCTCATCCATCGACACGCTATACTGGAATTCAAGAGAGACTGGGCCACACATTGACCTCCGAGACCCTCTTGAACCGAGGAAGCATCAATCTAGACTTCCTCGAATTATGGGTAATTTCACCACACAAACCACCGATATTGTATCACCAAATTCTTTTTACACCTTCAACTTATGTTTGTTAGCACAGATGTTTGTTCACTAGCTGTGACTCCATTTGTCCTAGGGTTTTCATTTTGTCTGTCAGTTGTTTTTCAAGTTACACTTTACAAAGTTTATTTACTATTTGTTATAGGATCACTGGGTTATAATCTAACAAATGTAAAATGGTGAAACCTGAGCAATATGATGTATTCTTGTAATTACTGATTACTGATTTATATAAGCTCAAGTCTGTACATGCATGTGTATACAGAGTTGAACCTATCACTTATTGCTGCCCTCTGGCAACTCCAACTTTTTTAATTTGCAATAAATTACCAGCAGGCCTCAAGAATCACCCGCCTCGGGTGCTGGCAGTTGGGGATAGGTTTTATCCCAAGAGGTTGAGCTCCAGGAGCTATCAACAATTAGGCCGTTTCATCCCCCAATGCAATCTGCTCTAAATCCAAGCCCATTCATACTCTCACTCACTCGTAAATACATTATTTCCTATTCACGATTTACTCAGTTAGGGTAAACAAGTACTCAATATTCCTTCATCACCCTTTACACCTATTACATCTAACCTAATTGAGGCTCGATGGGGTACTCAATATGCTGCTATCAGCCTTCTCCCAATACACATTAACTCTCAACACACCCTAGGGACCCAAAACAATCAGTCTTGTACACAATAAAACAGCCCTGTTTCCTCCCAAATTAGGAACAATTCCTTGCTGCCATGCTCCAACATGATTCTCATATCGGCTGCATTCCTATGCACTCTTTGTATTGAGCCAAGCAATTGCACTCTTCAATAAGGTGGAACATACTGAGCAACAACTAATTAAGGTTTTTAGTTGAGATAAAAAAGTCAATGGCACGAGCGGGATTTGAACCCACGATCTTCGGCTAGATACGCCGTTGCTGTACCACTTGAGCTATCATGACCTCGATCCACTCAGAAACCAACTTCCTATCTCAACCCCACCTTTTGAGTTTCCCCTACTTTTTGTCATTTTTCAAATATCATGTCACCGAGAATCCAATCCGATTACACGACATTTGAAAAAAGGCAAAAAGGACCTTAATTGGGTGAGAATGACCTGTCTTCTATGAGTCAGGTCCTCCAAGGGCCACCTGTTGACAATGCTCTTGATTCACAAGAACATCTCTGCTGAGCTGGCCCACTAGCATTGAAACATTATTTTAAGCATGTTTATTTATTGCATATTTGGTGTTAAGGGACTGGAGTGTAGTGGTTAAGTCTGGAGGTTAGGATGTCCTGGCTTTAACCACCTCGTCCACCTTTCATTACCCTCACAGACAACAACAATCACTGTTTTGCTAAGACCCTTTATGTATACTTATAATACTGTATAATAATGTCTTTTCCCTGGTTTCAGGTTCAAATGCAGGGAGTAAACATCAGATCGAATACATTCTTCTGACATTTCTTCTTTTAATCTCAGTCTAAAATGGATTTTAATTGTATTAGTCTAATTTATACCAAAGATTCAAACTACAATTTATAAAGGAGTATTTTATAATTAATCATTTTGATAATAGTATCGCCCTCTTATGTATTTATTGTGATATATTTTTAAGGATTAATATTTGATATGTAATAATAACAATCGTTATGTCAATATATGATTTTATATATAATCACTTTATATCATGTAATTCTTGACTAAATATAATTAAAGCTAACAATTTTTTTGTGAATTTTTAGTCATTAGTTTATAAGAGAATATTGTGATATTTTATCTATGTAAATAAATACAAATCAAAAGTTTTTGTTATTTGTGTACATTTTTGTGGTCCTTATAAGAATATGACATCAATATTTATTCACAGTAGTCCAAATGACTTAACAATGTCAGAAATGATGAATGGATTCATTATTATTTTGTGCCATCATGATCATGATGAATTCAAATATCGTGAAACCAGACCAAGATGTTGTCACTGTTTTGGTTCGAAAAGGTGGGGCTTATTATTTTTAAATAAAAATTAATACATTGTTTTTCAACAGAAATGGTAACAGTGGGGTGAAGATGCAGATTGACATTTTATAAATGATGATTCACTCACAGAATTATTATTTCACAGAATTGTTATCTGAAGATTTATAATAAGTAAAAAAATGTTTTAATTTGATAGGTTAAAAGTTTCTTTAAAAAAAATTTAAATCTTGATTGAAATAGCTGTTTAAATACAACTACATGTTGTCTAATTTTCTGGGTTATGTCAGTGTTGTTTTAAAATATTAAAGCTTATTTATTTAAATTTTACCATTGATTAAAATATTAAAATAACATTTTTCTACATCCCATAAATAATTTAAATCATAATTTATTGATTCCTGTGTTGAGGAAAAATTCCGAAAGCGTTGCAAGCCAACTTCTTTTAACTACGAATAATAGGTGCTGGTACTTCTTAAATTTATGCTTGATTCAAACTGATAACTGATTTATATAAGCTCAAATCTGCACATGCATGTATATACAGCATACATCTCTAACCAGCCATTTGGATTTTAGATGAAGAACTTCTTAAACTTCCATAAGGTCTTCCACGGAGTTGGTCGTACTGCCAGGAGAAAACTTTACATAGCCACGGACAATATGCACATACTTTCGTTATAAGTCTCTTTCTGTGACTAATATTAACCTGATTGATATTCAGTGCAGCTTGGGCAGAAGAATGACCGAGTTTGAGCTCATAAATAAACACTAATCTAATTTCTCGTGTAAACTGAAAGTAAAATGTGAATATCTACTTGGAAAGAAAACAAATGACTATTAAAAAGTGAACAAGTGTTTTATTACAGATTTTCATTATTTTGCTGGGAAATCGTAAATTCTCTATCTTTAATCAACTATTATGTGTATAATTTAACACAAAATCATCTTGTGAGTTTTCCTTTTGTGGTCTGCAGAGTGACGAACTTGTAGCTTGGTCATTTTCAATTGTTGTGAGGCATCAAGGATATAAGCAGGGAGAGGGAGGCACACAAATGTACGTGTTTCACCACCTTCAGTGTGCTCCTAGCTTTCCATGATCATGCTCTTTCGTTGTCAGTCAAATTGTAGATAGATGTGGTGGGAGCTGGCTTTTTATTACTTCTGACATACCAGAGATTGATAACTTCTTTATCCATCGAGTGTCATGGTGGGTAAAGCTTTCTTTCATTACTGAAGATGGCGAATTGCTGAAATGCCTGTGACAGAACGCCCCCAGCAAGATTTGCTGGCCAAAATGACCGGTAAGGACAAATACAGTTCCCCTACATACCTCACAAGGAATTCTCAAGAATTTAATTATTAAACTCCACCTTAATAATTACAGTGAAAAAAGTAAAGATTATTATTGAAATCACAATGAGAAATAAAATATAATTCTACCATATCACAATAAACATTTATACCAGTGAAATTAAAGTATAAGAAGGTACTTCATGACATCAAGGATATAAGCAGGGAGAGGCGCTTGAACAAGCCCCCTACTGAAGACGGTTAGAAGACAAAATACGCCACAACAGTGAAGATAAGTAGACAAAAATGGTCAAACAACCAACATTGTAGATATTGGACAGTAAGCATTAAATTGTAAGGCATCAAGGGTATAAGCAAGGACAGGCGCGCACACAATCAAATGATAATATATAGAAGCCAAAATGCGTCTGACAGACCAAGTTAGGACAAATAGAACAAAATGATCGGAAACTACCATGCTACATTATTGATTTGGGACAATATATAACCACTGCAGCAAATAAACATAACATTGTAAAGCATCAAGGGTAAAAGCGGGAGAGGCCTATAAACTAACCACTGAAGATGGGAGAAACCGAAGTTCATTTGATCAGAAACGACCATGATACATTATAGATATTGTATCGTAAACATTACATTTTGACTCATCAAGGATATAAGCAGGGAAAGGCAGACTCAATGAAGATTTCTAGAAGTCGAAACGTTCCTGTCAGGCCAAAACAGACAAGATAGGCAGATCAAATTAATCCGAAACTAAAATATAAAATTATCTGATAAAATAAAATACAAATTGGTCATGTCTAAATGTTACAACGACAAAAAGTACGTTACAACCAAGTGCATGTTGGTTTTTATGAATTGCTTGTCGACGTGAATTCGATGAGAAAAACTAAGCCAAAAAGTAAAAATCAGCATCGAATCATCATAATCTAACTCACTAATGTACCGACGAGGAAGGGGCCAACATAGAATACAATGAAGTTTTATAAATTCTACTTAGTTTTGTGAGTTTCGATATCACACATTCTCGAAAAAGTGATATCTATAACACGCAAAATGAAAAGAATGTGTACAATCATTTGGAATAGTTTTTGAATCAAATAGTTCCATTGTCCACATTTCCTACGTGTTAAGACACCGCCATTTTATTTTCAAATTCTTAGATAGAGATTAACGCTCTTTATTAAAAATTTCTCAAATCCGTTTGGTTTTTTAACAAATTTTTAATTTTAAAAAACGTAAATTTTTCTTTACAAACCAGGACCGAGGACGGTCGAGGAAGAGAAAGATGTCATTGGTGGGAGTGATTGGGAGGGAAAGTCTACAAGAAGGAGCTCTTGAAACACTTGAACACTAGACACGGCATGCACACAGCTATAATTTTCCTATTGTTGACCACATTCTGTAAGTTGAGCTTTTCTTTCTACCCTGTACACATTTTATGTTAATAAAGTTTCAAATCGATTTTACATTTCACACATCGTCCGTCCGATGGAAATAAAGAAAAAAAAACACGTACTCTGCTACCTTTAGTAGTCAATCTTCCTTGTACAATAATTTCAATTATAAAAAATTAATAATTCTTGACTTTTTTAATAAATCACACGCTCATAATTTGACTTTTGTATCAATCCCACTCGAAATATTTCAATTAATCAAAACGTTAACGAGTCAATTTGTTTCGACCAAATATGCCTTATGAACAGGACTTGTTTACAAATATTGGATCAATTTCAATTAGCTGATTCTACACGTTATGGCCAATTGTGTGAATTTGCACGCTTTTTGCAAATCTTCAACCAATCAAACATATTTCTTGATAATGAAGATTGTTTATTTTTTGACAAGACGTACTTCAAATAATAATTATATAATTTTGCGTTATTATAGGTTTTTTCGTATTCGACGAAAGCTTATGAACAGTGTTTTTCAAATAGGTCTTATCTCTCATTATTCAATACTAAGTTAAATATAAGCTGATAAAAATTATATTGAAACAATTGAAGTTTTTTTGACTAGTGACCTTTTGAAGAACAATTTAGAAGTGAGGGTAAAACGGTGTTGATTTTACTGATATTTCCATTTTAGTTTGGTCGTTTCCGACTATTCTGGTCTGTCAGATATGCTTAGTCTTCTCGTCATGTTCAGAGGTTGGTTTGTGCGCCAGCCTTTCCCTGCATATACACTTTATTCCTTACAATTTAGTATTTATTCGCTGCACCTGCCAAGATCGTTTATTGTGCAATTTCTAAAATTTAACTTGGTCATTTATGTTCATTTTGGTCTATCTATTCTAAATTGGTTACTCAGACGGATTTCATCTTCTAGCCTTATTCAGTGCTCGGTTTGTAGGCCAGCCTTTCCCTACTTATATCCTTTATGCCTTACAATTTAGTGTTTATTCGCTGCACCTGCCAAGATCGTTTATTGTGCAATATCTATACTGTAACTTGGTCATTTCTGTTCATTTTGGTCTATCTATCCTAAATTGGTTACTCAGACGGATTTCATCTTCTCGCCATCTTCAGTGCTCGGTTTGTGCGCCAGCCTTTCCCATCTTTTTTGGCTGCAGTTGATAGGACCATATATTGTTCCATTTTCTAATGTAGCTTGGTCATTTCTGTTCATTTTGGTCTGTCTATTCTAAATGTTTTTGATAGACGCGGTTAATCATGTCACGATCTTCAGTGGTCCGGTTTGTTGGACAGCCTTTCCCTACTTATATCCTTAATGTACTACAAATAAATGTTTATATACTTCAGTTGCTAAGATCATTTTTGCAATGTTTATAATGTAACATGGTAGTTTCAGATCATTTTGGTCTATCTATCCTCGATGTTTTGACCTGTCAGATGTTTTTCGGCTTCTAGCCATCTTCAGTGGTTAGAGTGTAGGCCAGCCTCTTTATGCTTATTTCCTTAATATCTTGGTTATTCAGACGCGTTTGATCATCTCGCCACGTTCAGTGGTTGGTTTGTGCGCCTGCGTTTCCCTGCTTATATCCTTTATTCCGTACAATTTAGTGTTTATTCGCTACAGCTGCCAACATATTGTGCAATATCTATAATGTAACTTGGTCGTTTCTGTTCATTTTAGTCTATTTATCCTAAGTTGGTTAGTCAGCCGCATTAGTGCGTTTGTGTGCTTGCCTCTCCCTGTTTATACTCTTGATTCCTTAAGATTCGAAGTTTATTTGCATTAATAAACAAGGCATATCTCTTGTTTGGTTGTTTCCGATGATTTCTGTCAGATGCGTTTCATATCAAGGATATAAGCAGGGAGAGACAGGTGCGCAAACCCACCCTTGAAGATGGTAAAACGCTTACACGCCTCTGACGGACCAATACTATTCATTACCCAGCACACCTCAAGAAGAAAGCTCACAATTTTCATTTTAAACCAATCTATAACTTAATAAATATAATACACAACATATAATATACAAAAGTTGTATATCACAATTAAATGAAACAGGCTCTCGGTCTTGTATTTTTGGCTTAAAAAAATGAAAAACTTAAAAGTTTTTAAGTTTAAAGTTATTATTCAAGCTGTTAAATCAGCATATTTGCCGAAATATGTAGTTTATTTACAAATTCACGTTCCGAAGGCTTTAATTTGACAAAGTTAGTACATTCAATCCTTTTGACTTGAAACATTCGTCTAACGATAAATGCCAAAATACAATTTTTATGAACTCGGCCCCCATGCATAGCGAATTCCTAACCAATACTCCAATTTTGTAATCAAAGTAGCACTCAATTGTCGCCCCTTTAAATATTTTACAGGGCAAAACGACCACTTTCGATTCGTGGAGTTTCTCTTTCGTACGCACGTTGCATTTCGGCCTGTTGACACTGATTTCAATTTCAGTCGAATTTTAATTACACAGCAGACGAAATTTCAGTTAGGAGTAGAATAACTCTATCAACTCAAACCGTACTGATGATAGAATAATATATTCTAAATGCTTGGCAAGGAAAAATCGGAATTGTGCTTTGATGATGACCTCATATGATCAACTCCATCCTAATCCAATGTATCATTATTTACAAAATCTGCAGTATGCTATATTATTGTACAAGTATTTATGGTGTTTCATTCATAGAAAATTTTATTTATAAAGGAACAATAACGAGTATAGTTTGGAACACCGAGAAAAAATACATACTTTTTCAAGGAACTTAGATGAATGTCAGCACAAATATTATGTAGGATATCCTTTTCGGATCTGCATAGCACATAATCTGTACTATGGCTGTTTCCGATCATTTTTGGTCTGGCTCTCTTTACTGTTTTGTCCTGTATGTTCGTTTCGGATTCACACATATCTTCAGTCGTCAATTGGAGAGCTCTACCTTCTTATATTCTTGATGCTTCAGTATTTAATGATTACTTTTCAAGGAACTACTTTAGAAGAAACTACAAGCTTTGTTCCAATCAACTTGGTTGCCAACCTTCTCTGTTTTGCTCTGTCTGACGCATTTCGCCTTCTTGCTCTCTTCAGCGATAGGTTTGGAGCCGCCTTTCCCTGCTTATATCCTTGATGTCTCACAATTTAATATCCATTATCGATCTCACAATTTACTATACAATATCCATAATGTATCTTGGTGTTTTCCGATCATTTTGGCCTGCCAAATCTCGCTGTTTTGGTCTGTTAGACACATATCGACTTCCTACCGAATTCAGCGGTGGGTTTGAGAGCCGACTCTCCCTACTTATACCCTTAATGCCTTACAATTGTATGTTTATTCGCTGAAGTTTCTAAAATCAATTGTGCTATATCAATAATGTAGGTTGGAGTTTTCTGATCATTTTGGTCTATCCGCGCTGGTTTGGTCTGTCAGCGTTTCGGCTTGTTGTCGCCTTTACTCGTGGGTTTGACAACCGCTTTTGTCTGCCAAGATCTATCTCTCATTTGGTCGTTTGCCTGTTCTCGATGATTTGTTCTTGTGTTTCATCTTCATCTTCTGAGCATGCTATCAAGGATTTAAGCAGGTAGAGACAGGAGCCAATCATTGCTGACTACGGCAAGGAGCGATAAGGTTATGTTACACCAAAATGATCGGAAACGTCCAGCAAATAGGAAAAATATCACGGTAAAGGGATGATAATACATAAATTAAACTTTTTTTCTTTATCCTTTGACTGTCTGTATACCATATATTTTGAGAGATTTTTTAATTCAATTTTATACCGGCCAACCCGGGAAGAACCTTTGGCATTCCATGTTAGTATCTGTCCTCTGTCATGTCCGCTGTCGTTTATAAAAATCACGCTTTTTTTTACATCTCTCTCTTTAAGCAACCATTGATGACATGAAAATACGATAATCTTTAAGTGAATGCATATCTGCAGAACATAAATTTTTTCGATATCCGAAAGACTTATTGATGAGGCAGGAAGTCGTGATATTCCGATGAAAACGCTAATTGCTGTAGTAAGACCGGTCATCGGCCGGCAAATGTAGTGCGGTGAAACTGCCGGATTGAGTCACAGCTCACGTATTGGCGGCGGGTGCTCTACTTGTCTTCTTCGGCCGGGATGCCCCTCTGATCCACATTGTCACGGTTTGTCAAGGACGCCTTATCGTATTGACTGTAATATTGACCTAGTGTAGAGCGTTTTGATTTATTGTCGGAATAGACTGATAAGAAACTGAGATTCGAAAATCGAAAACATTCCAAGCAACTATGACCAAATATTCAACAGCCACGGTTCTTGGCAAGATGAGTACAAACTGAAATATCAATAATATCGATCGTGTAATGTACCCGTGATCGACTGCTGCAACGTCATGTGTCATCAATTATATTTTTGTCATGAAACATCAATATAACAGTGAAGAATTAAGTATTCGTTTAGGATTCCATATATGTTAAGTGTAGAAAGTGCATCGGCGCTTAGACTTGAAATGAGTCTGAAGAAACTCGCTTACCGTTATCTGTTGTTTCTTGGCGAGTTAAGTCTGTGATTAACAATTTTTTTAATCAATGATGATTGTTTGTATTGCTGACGAAAGGACCATCGACTTTCATCTCGAATGTATTCAGTGAAACGGATGACAAGAAGATCTGTAACTACATTTTTTCAAATACAATCGCCTATTTATGATTATTAAACATAACTGAAAACTTAAAAACATATCATGGCCTAATAGCTAAAATTAAAAAAAAATTAAAAAACCAGTCTGCAGTTAAATTTTGTACCATTCTCTGGTTATTAGTAGTGAAAAAATTGTCAATTATCACAAAACTATTATGTTAAGACCAAATGGTCTCCCCATCTGCATCAATGGGTTTGAGCGCCTGCCTCTCTTCGCTTATATCCTTGATTTAGATGTATCGGCCAATATTCTACTCACGGATCTGGATCACGGTAAAGTCTAAAAAATCAAAGTTAGTTATTACTGCCAAGCTTTCGACCTATTTTAAGGCCATCATCAGGGCAAAACAATCTTAACTTTGTCAGATTGGCTTTAGACTCAGTCTCACTAAACCCATAAAAGGTGGGCAACATACTCGAATAAAATGCGTGTAGGTGACGTGTCCACATACTGGGCCTGCATTGGCATTGTTTGTGGTCTCTTACCAGTTGCTCATTAACATGTACATAGCAATTATACACCCTAGCCAAACACAAAGATGCAGCAGTGATCATCAAGTCACAGAAAAAATTATAGGCCATTGAGACCATGCTGGCCCAATGTTGGGTCGAGGGTAGGTCCAGTAGGAGCCAAGCACATGGCCAGCGTGGCATGGTGTCCATTTTAGTGACCTATGCCCCGGCCTGTCATGGCTCGTAGTGTAGAGGAGCCATTAAAATAGGTCGAAAGCTTGGCGGTAAAAAATGAATTTGCTTTTTCATCAAGACCATACCGTGATTAGAGCATTCGTGTATATCCTTGATGCTACATCCTGACTACCAATGGAAGGTTCTCAAATCCTCTGCAGTCAAAGCTCAGAAACGTAGTTTCGAGACAATCTATTGGACCAGTGAGTAGGAGTCAAGCACATGGCCAGCGTGGCAGGGTGTCCAGTTTAGTGACCAATGCCCCGGCCTGTCATGGCTCGTAGTGAAGAGGGGCCATTGAAATAGGTCGAAAGTTGACATCTCAAGCTCAGAAACAGATAATGCAGTTATTTTTCCACTGGAACATCGGCTGGTACTTGCGACACTACAATTGAGAACGTAATATTTAAATGTTTTATAAAGTATAAGTAAACAAAATGTTTATTTTTTTAGGTGGTTTAAGCTGCGGTGATTGGCGTCCGGTGGGTCAGGGCGACCCTCTCATCGATCCCACTCACGTCTACAACCCTCCGCACGTCCAACACGTCCGTTACTGGCTCAAAGCACCTTCCTTGTCCCTGGAGCCTCCACCGAGCAGGGTGAGCGAGGTCAGCCAAGTAGCAGGATGGCCTCAGATATCGTCGCACTACGAAGCCACGCCGACGACAACGATTATATCCATTACCTCAACTTCGCCACCACCGACTACCACCACTTCTAACTCGTTTTTCTTTACGAATTTTATTACGAGGCAGACTTCGACGACAAGCACGACGACTACACCCCCGCCTCCGATGACTTTCGTCATACAGGGTCATTCCAAAGTCAAGAAATACGGGCCCCTGCCGGAGTCTATAAACAGTATTCATTCAGTCAACCACAACCACCTCACCAGCACCAAAATCATCGCGTGATCAGTTAATACAAAAGTTCTTCTCAGTTACCACAAAACGAAAGTATTTTATTGAAGCATATATACGTGGAGTTGTCTATGTATGTAATGTCTAATGTACATTCTACCTAATATATTGGCATAATTTGTTTCTGTTATTCTGTTAAAATGTTTTTGCAACCCTTATCTAGAGAGAATAGCGAGAGAAAGAGAGAGAGAGGGAGAGAGAGAAAAGACCTAGTGGCTTAGAGGACAAGGAAATTTCGATGCCAACGTTTAAGGTTGTTTATTTAGAAATCGTGAGATGCGGTCTGGTGTGATGTAGGTTTCAGAAAAACATTTTCTTTATCGTGCCAACGTTTCGATCTTTATTGAGATCATCTTCAGGGCTCAAAGTGTTTGTCTTCTGTGCAATTGTGCCATTCTTGCGTGTCGTGTCGAGAGTTACAATAAGAGTCTCAATAAAGATCGATACGTTGGCACGATAAAGAGAATGTTTTTCTGAAACCTACATCACACCAGACCGCATCTCACGATTTTTTAAATAAATATCGATTAACAACCACTAATCACCACACAACACAGGTTGCGTTTAAGGTTGCTTTGAGGGTTACCGGATAAGAAAGTGTAGAGGATTTTAGAACCTGGATAAATCGATGGTTGGAATATTAAGAATCGGAATAATTCGTTTAAAAAAATTCCGGGTCGTTGTAGGTAGTAAGGTTAGGTTAGTGACTTAGTAAGAAACGTTGATAATATGCCTGAAGACTTTGGTCGGAAAAAATGTGCTAGATATTGGATCACTCGACAAACCCAACGGTTAAACATGTCCAAACTGTTAGTTGACTTGTGTTGAGTTGTTTTCTTCTGTGTAGAGATTCCAAATGAGTTTGTCGGCTAGATAAAATCATGAGTACCTTATTAGTAAAGAAGGTTAGTGGCTCCTTGATGATATTCAATGGAAAGAAAATGTTCTTGATTGTTAGAGGTTGCTTGAATGTGAGTTGGAAGAAAAAATGGTGGTTTGACCGTGTATTACATCTCACCAGTAAAATGGTAGGCAGGACGGGAGTAAGAATGCTCCCTTGTGAGACGCTTATTCAGAAGCAGCTTTCGGCCAAATAAGATTCCAAAATGAGGTAATTACAAGCATGAGACAATACTAAGAGACAAATACGTATGTAAATACATAAACCAATAATTAGATTGACTTGTTAACGTTTAATTTCTAGCTAGATTAGAAATTAGGAAGGAATGTGAAAACGTGTAACAGTTCATTTATTAAAATCAAAACATTTGTTCTATGTACAATTTCCTGAGTATCAAGGATGCTTTGGAATATTTCAATTTGTTTCATGAAGTAGTCTCTGCTCTCATAGAGGGATTCAAAGGTAAATTCGTTTCAACCGGTTCAACTGAAACATAAATTAAAAATTTCGTTAAATTGAAAACTCGTTTCACCATTCAAATCTCTCGAATCCCAAATATCAAAGTTGTATTCAATCTACCTCATTTGAACAAGTTCATTTCTAATGAAAATCTGTGGAGAGATGAACATGTAGCTAATGTTACGGCAGATAAAGCAATGGCAACTATACGTTTATTTGCCTGTCTACCCAGGCAGTCTGGTACTGTCAGAAACGGTTTTTGGGAAGTATTAAAGGTATAAGCAGTGAGAGGGATCACGGACCTCATTGCTGAACAAAGTACCAGACTACATGTCCATCACTTCACAGACGGAACGTGGAAATACCATAATACCTCTTTGCAGATTGATATGGCATACTACAACAGACTTCACGTGCCACAATTCTCTAACCAACAACTGCAGAATGATAACAGCAATACCCAACACATCCTCAATCATCAACTGGGACAGTTGATATTATGTTGATATATATTTGAGAATTCGAGAAATTTGACGTTTATTGACTATGGAGATTCAAGTTGTAGCATAATTTGTACAAGCCGGTTACGCAAAAACTTTTATCACCGCTTACCGTTTTTTGCAAAAATTTGCCGTATTTCCTCGAGTGTCTTTCCGTTTGTTTCGGGTAAAAGTGCTATAGTTGCGATGGCCGAAACAACGCAAAATGTGGCGAATACCATTAACAATTGACCTCCATCCAGGCCCGAGGAGAGCCAGGGAAAGCTCTGCAACGCTACGAATGCTGTTGTGTAAGTCGTGCAGGATGTCAAACCGCTGCACATCTAAAAAAAAAACAATTTCTAAAAATGTAACTGAATCGGGTCTGTTTAAGATATATCGATTGTAAGTTTATATCTTCTTTCATAAGTTTAGTAATTTTTCACCAAGAAGCAAAGGTGTTACACTCACAACGAAGTATGTTAAAAATTAATTGTTATGTCTGTTTATGATTAACTATGAATTTAGTTGTTGGTCTCACCCCTCTGACGTCGGATGGAAACACCTCGCCAACGATGCTTTGCATGATGCCGGTGAATATTGTAGACGAACCTACGAAAACGACGAAGCCGACTATAAGGATTGGCTGGCTGAGATCCTGGCTCCTCCGAAGATAAAGCGAAAGTCCCAATATTGTGAGGGCCATTATTGTCCCAGAGAAGGTGACGGGTTTCCTGCGACCGAATCGCTTGGACAGCCAGGCGGCGACCAGGCCGAATATGATCCTCGTAAACCCGATAGCGACAGAAACCTGGTTGGCTTTTCCGCTATGAACGCCTGTTTTTATCAAAAAGTCATTCTGCAACAGAATACCGATTACAATCCCAAACGCCGATACGGTCCGTTATCACAAAACTCACGGCATACGCCAAGATGACACTGGTACCTGAGAGTTGTCTGAGAATAAGGAGAATATTCATTATGTTGAAAGGTATATAAACTTCAGGTCTTTTCCTGTACTCGGTGAAGAACTTTTTATACGATATGTTCGAACAAGGACTCTGTTCTTCCCATATTTTTGATTCAGGGAGGTACTTCAAAATCATAATGAGTGTCAATGAAGGGACGAGGGCTGCCACGATAGCAACGATACGCCAGTCGCCCTAAATGTCAAAACACCCTGTTAAAAATGGCATAACTAGACTAACGATATGAAAGACGAACCTGAAATATCCATCCGATTACGTACATAAACGTGAGGCCGGTAGAAAAAGCTATGGCCTTACCCATCGTGATCGGTCCTCTGAGGGCCGGTGAGGTGATTTCCGCCAGGAAAACAGAAGTGGTGACTGTGCTGAATCCCATGGAAACGCCTGTCAGGAGCCTTCCGATGTATACCCAAACAAGATCGGCACCCAGGGCGATAGTCACCCATCCTAACAATCCCGGTATGGCGGACATAATAAAAGCCATCCTTCTACCGTATCTATCTACAATAGGGCCCACAACGAAACAGCCCACGATCATGGAAAGCTGTGGAATACTTCCTGAAAAAAAAAAATATATATTTTCCGCATTCACAATGATATTAGCTGTTTTACCGATCCATGAAGCTTCGTTAGGCTCTAGTCGACCTTTAGCTAATTTTATGGCGGGAATTGCGACTGATGGGTAGGAAACTGACATGCCATTAGCTACCAAATTGCCAAGTGCTATAAGACTCAATCCAACCTAAAAATCCAGAAGTTAGTTTAAATTAAAAACAACCAAGTTTTGGTCGTCAAGCATGGAAATGGTAAGCAGAGAAAGGCACAAACCCACCACTGAATATGAAGAAGTACCGAAACTTGTCATAACAGACTAAACAAGCGTAGGAAGGCCGCAAACAAAAGTTTTCTAAAGTCGATATAAGTTGTGCCCGTTCAGTTTCTTCTGCCCGCTCACGGTGGTTTTTAAGACAGACACCATTTTCCGCTGGTGCGCCTGCCTCTCCCTGCTTATACCCTTAACGTCACGCACTGCCCAAATAAACCAGCAAAGCTCCTTTTATCGTATCTATCCATAATTTGACTGCCCGCTATCATGGCTAGGTAAAGAATGCCTGCTGAAAATACAATAAAATATATCTTCTGAGTTTGGCAGTATTACCGAGTTTCTTTAGTTTCCAGACAACCTTTAGCCAATATTTTGACGGAAATCGTGAGAGATTGATAGAAACCGACATGATATTGGCGCCCAAAGGGCGAAGCGGTATAACATTCAAGCAGACCTAAAAACCTCACGCTTAACCAAAAAAAAATCATACTAAATTTTATCAGCTTCTATTAAACATATAAATACTCAATTAATTGTACACAATTTTTCATTTCGAAAAAAATTGTGTACAATTAATTGAGTATTTATACAAAAAAAAATCATTTCAACCGCCATTTTCAGTGGGTTTTCCTGCCTCTCCCTGCTTATATCCCTAGATGACCATTAAATCGGGGAGAAGTTTTTATGTATAGTTATCTTTCACGAATTTATAGGAACTCGAATAACATAAATCAGAGCCACCACTCAAGATGGCGACAAGCCAGAATACGTCTGATCAGAATGAAAGGAATCGACCAAAATACACGATCCCAAGAAGAAATCTGACTACTGAGTTTTTTTACTTAATGTGAGATTAATGCGTTGCGTGAGAGCAACACGGCTAATGAATCAACCTTGATTATTATCGGTGTAAACGCTCTTTTTTTTATTTATATAATATTCTTTTGTCTGTGGGATTACTATTGATCTTTCAAATTGCAAGACGCAGGCCAAAAACAGCTGAAACCTAGGGTGGTATAACCTTTCATCCTGCATAATTAAATAGTTTGTTTTTTTTAACTATAAACTAATTACGTTTTACTTCTTACTACTACTTCTTTTGCGGCTACCGACAATGGACTCATAACATCCTCCAAAGCACCATAAGGGCCGGGGGAGTACTCGATATTCCGCCATCTGCCCTCGCACAAACAAATATATACAACGGACTTTAGAGCTGCACAATAATTGTGTATAATATTTACAGATGGAGAAACACCCGTTTCCTTTAAAAATCGGGCTAGGGGACCCAACAACCCACTCTCATACCCAAGGACTGTCTTTACGTCAGGTGCCATGCCTATTCGCTCCTTGTAAGGAGCCAAGGCGTATTATTTTATGAAAATAAATACGATTAATGCAAATCCCCTTTTTACTAATTGACTACTTATTTCAAAAATTTGTTAGGTGATTAATCGTTCAAATCAAATAGCTCGATGGAAAAATGTCAATGGTTGATTGAATTTTACAGGAAGGAGGCAACAAAATTTGAATAATCTACTTTCTAGACATTTTTCCATTTGAACTCTATCCGTAGACGTTGTAATTGATATAATAGACAAAGTAAAAAATAGTAAATAGAGAAGTAAGACATAAATACCTGAGTTGGGGTGGATAGGTTCATCCTGCATGGAGTGATTTTTCGGCCGGCCTCTTCGACGAGAGGAACCTCACTGATGAAACCCCGTTTCCTACTATTTTATCGCCCCAAAGAAAGTTTAATCAGCTTATCAAACGTTTGTAAATTATAGTGATTTTCCCTTGTATTTGCTTTTACCGTTGAATCGGACATTTATAAATTTTTTCTTCGTTTACTACTTGTATCTAACACCTCTCTTAAACCCCGTTGTTTCGTTAAATCCAGCATCGATTTTAAAAAGTAAGGAAAATAGCAAGAACTACAATAGTCATATTTTTTGGAAACATCGAATTTGAAATGGTGATGTACACTGTGATGATCCGACTGCACGGAAAACCGTAGAATTTTGATGATTTTTCCTAAAATATTGTTTGTCCGAGGTGTTCAAATGATATAATAATCGGATCGGCTTTCGAGTTTGCGGATTGATAACCGAATGCCGAACCCGTGGGCGATCTCACGTCTTTCGTAGATAAGATTACATCAGGGCAAAAGGCTCAATTATTCCGTTATACATTTCGCTCTTTCCCTTTTGCTAAAGAAAAACAATCGTCTGTAGCATTTCTCAGAATTTAAATTTTCACAATTCGCTCTGAAGAAATCGTGTGTGCTATGACACATTTCAGATAGCTGCAAACATTCAGTTGGAAGATAAACGGATTGTTGTCTTATACGTATATTATTTATATTAATTTCCGTAGACAGTATTGATGTTTGATATACTAAATAGGTTGTAAAGTATTCATATATAAATTTATAAACAGATCATCTTGTGAGATTTATAATAACGTTTGTGAAGTGATGATGACTCAGATTCATTTCGACATATCGCCATTTTCATCGGCGATTTTGTGCCATTGCATCTCCCTGTTTATATTCTCCAGGACAAGCACTGAAGGCGAGATCTTGAGTTGAAACTAGAATTGATTTTTTTTTTTAACTTCTGGGTTCGTAGATTTGCTTAAATATTATAGAACTTCGCATTTTGGTTGCTAATGCCATGTCGTTAGCATATCTCTCTGTAACGATTTTTCGTTAAAAAAACTGGCTAAATGTCGTCTGGAAGCTGAAGAAACTCGGCAATACAGCCCGTATCACGCAGAGGAAACAATTTTTGTTGTATTTTCAGGATGCATTCTTCACCTTTCCATGACTTCGAGCAGTCAATTGAGCAAAGATACGAAAGAAAGCTGAATTTTGTTCGTTTATTTGGACAGTGTGTCACATTAAGGATTTAAGCAGGGAGAGGCAAGTACACCAATTGAAAATGGCCGAGTGACAAGCGACTGGCAGTTAAAAACCAGCTCAAGCTGGTTGGGCAGACCAAACTGAACGGGCACGGCCAAACTACAGGCTTTAGATACAATTTGTAAACACTTTTTAGAGGTCGTACAATTGCACTTGTGTTGAAATTATTGTTGGTTTTAGTTTTTTTTAAGGAAGCATTCCACCACTTTCCATGATCGTGGGCTGTTTCGTTGTCGGTCCTATTGTTGGACCTGTACCGATACGGTAGAAGGATGGCTTTTATTATGTCCGCCATACCGGGATTGTTAGGATGGGTGACTATCGCCATGGGTGCCGATTTTCCTGACGAAAATCACTTTACCGTCCCTTAGGGGTCACGATGTGTAATGCCATTGCCTTTTCTAGCGACAGAATTATTACTGAGGATGGCAAAAAGGTTAAGTCTGATAGAACAAAACAGAGATAATAGGAAGGCCAAAGGATACGACCTGACTACAGGTTCATCACCTCGCATAACTCATTAAGAAATCTCACAAGTTGTCAATTTTGTTAAGATTAGCGAATCTAAAAATATACCATCGCCACTAAATTTGCCGATACGGTTATGTAATGGTAGGACAACCCCTGGTCCCTAGGTTGGAATTGTGTCCTCTCTCTCTCTCCCTCTCCCTCTCACTCTCTCTCACTCTCGCTTTCCTTCTCTCTCTCTCTCCCTCTCTCTCTCTCTCTCTCTCTCTCTCTCTCTCTCTCTCTCTCTGATGATCTGCTGTTCTGAAGGCATCTTTGCAAAATGGTGTACAGATAACTTAGGTCACCTTCATTTTTGATGTTTTAAAGCCATCAAAATTAACCCTAGCAAAACATCTTCAGTACCATTCAGAAAGTATATACGGGTTTTTAGACACCCTTATTTAAAACTGCAGATCATCGACAGTATAAGTGCCCATTAGGACAGAAAACTAATCTGGAATTCACAACGAGACATATATATCTAAGCATCAGAAAGAACTTAAGTAAATAGCTGTGCCTGAAACCAAAAGTGGTTAGGGATGCCTGGTTAAAAAGTGTGTTATTGTGCATTATAAATTGGTAATTGGCCCAATTGTGGCATATGGTCATCTATTGGTGAAAGATACAATAAATACCAGATAAAATCTTAGTATAATGTACAACAGCTAGTCTGACTTTAGGAAATTAGTATAACATCAATAATAACAATGAATTCCGTGCCTTTTGACTTTTTCATAACAAGAGAACTTAAGGCTTCGAGCATGTGACAGCTCATAAACTTTCAATCTTCACACAATTAACAATTTAATTAACTGCCATTAAAACATAAACATAACAACCGATAATGCTCTACAATTAGTTACTTTAAAAAAAAATTAACTAAAGATTAGGAATTAATAATTTAACATAAATTTTAGTCTGAGAAAAATTTCTTTCTGGGTACTTTACATGCAACAATGAAGTATTTTTACAATTATTATACATACACTGCTCCATAAAAAAGTGGCGCACTTTGAAATTTTGATTTTTTTGTGTGGTACTTTGGTCTATTACCTCTTCTTGCTTTTATAACAACCTCTAAACTTCTCAGCATGCTCATAATTAAACTTTTAATCACTTCTTGAGGAATTTCAGCCCACATCTCAATTAACGCTAAGGCGGTAGGTGGGTTACTTTTTCATTTTACCCAATGGCCAAGCTCGCCCCAAAAGTACTCATTGGGGTTCAAATCAGGAATACGGTCTTAAGGTGTGAATGTTCACATCTCAAAAGTTCTGCATAATAACTGTTGCCTTGCATTATCTTGCATAAACAAAAATTGTTCGCCAATAAATGAAACAAATGGCACCACATGTTCCTCAAGATTTAAGGTGCTCATCACTTTAAAGTAAAGGTACTGGGTTCAAATCCAGCAGCCCTGCATTTGAACCCTACATACTTACAAATGGGCTATTTTTTTTTTTTTTCAAAAACACCACCCCTAGGATTCATTTAATCTTGTAGTTGAAATATCCTCATTAAAAAGTATATATTAATTAAAATAATTAATAGCATAGAAAATTATCAACCAGTAATAATTAACAAATTGATGATTCGAATCAGGTATGTGGTCCAAAATGAAGTAGTATTATCTTTTTTACCAAGTTTTCAGCTTTTTATTAAGCCGGGCTGGAAACTTACTTTAAAAAAAACAAATAAAAATGGCACACACTCAGGTACTTCGGTCATTTTTTATTCTTATGTTTTTACTTTATACTATATTAAGTTATTATGTATTACTAAATAAATATTTTACTATATTAAGTAAATCATAGCCATGACTAGAATTTGTCACAAAAGTATAAAGTAAAAATATAAGAACAAAAATGAACGAAGTATCTGAATGTGCTGATTTTATTTTTGTTAAGGAGAGATTATTAAGAGGAAGGCATACCTGATCCCATTCTTCAATTTGTTAAAATAATTAATACTGTCAATTATGACTACTAAATATATATGGATTAAAATAGTAATTTTTCATCTCAACCATACTTTGCATAATAATTAAAATAATTACTTTCATTAATTGGACAAACTCAAAAGTAAATAATAGATTAATTTAATTGCAATATAATTTTTTTATAGTTACCAATGTTGAAAAATAAGCTCCAGTATTTTCTAACACTAGTTCATCGCTAGTTAGACACAAGATTTTATTTCTTCGTTCCTCATTGATAATATTCACAACTAATGTTTTGAATTGACATATATTGTGAAAATATAAACAATTAATCTTGGAAATATTAAAAATACAAATTACCTGTTCCAACTAATTTATTTATTTGTAACCAACCTTCTGTTAGTTCAATTTTTTATATTTTTTGCGCAACCTTTATCATATTTCAAGGAGTCAATTCTTGAATGTTAATATTTCAGTTTGATCGTGAATTTTAATTTGTACTAGACACAGTGTGAATTACAATACTTTATTATTTATTATTATTTTATAAGGTACAAATATAAAACAAGAATACAGATGATATTTGTTTAATATTGTATATACACGACATCACCTGTACATTACAAGTCTTCATGGTTTGTTATGAGAAATACGACTGTTTCCTCATTTTGAAACATTTAAAACTGCAGCCTTTTATTTAGAATATTGAGATGATTAGTTTTCCCTTTGGTAGACATCCCTTCCAGCGATTCCTGTACCCTCGGAGTCGCCGAGCCATGGGTACTTGTTAGGACACTCTCTGCATGTTGTTAAATACCTAAAAAAATTAAGTATTGGTTGAAATTATGATCTTTTCATTCTATGAGAAAACAAACCTTGTACTTGTGAAGTTGGCCTCTGGGGGCTTGAAAGAGAGAGCACATTTGTTAGGTAGATTGCACGGCTTTGGAGGAAGATTTTCCTTTTTGTTGCATTTCCAAGGTTCGTATGTGCTCAACTCTTTTGTAGATTTTGGATCTGTAGCCCAAGTCAATGCTTGAGTAACAGTCACAAACCAAACATCCTCTCTAAAATAAAATTAGAAATTTAAAAAATAGATATCCATTTGTTTAAACAATTTGTGAAAAATATTACAGGTTGCTAGCCCAGTCAATAAATTTATGAAGGCCATTTTCCAGCTCCTTGATCTGGAACCAGTTGGTGTGGAACGGCATCATATAAGGTGCCCGGTTTTGGTTGTAGTAGCGTTCAAAATCTTCCCTGAGCCATTCAAAGACCTCGGTGGCATCGTGATTATGGAGCACACATTGGTCTAGGTACGGGCAATGGCCACCCTCGTATGTCTCAACAAAATGGGCATTTAATGGAACTTCCCAGATGCCTAGGACAACATGTTTTGTGAACTTCAGAGAAGGAAAACTTCATCAGCAACATACCTGGAAATGATTTTGTGGGGCATGTCCCAGATTTGCATTCATGAGGGATCTTGTAGTCTAAAGTATAAGGCCAGATCGGGACTTTATAGGGTGGGATTCCCACAGAGCTGTCATAAATGAAACCAAAGTCTTCAATAACCTAGAAAACAAGTACAAAATATATCAAATTTAAAAAAAAATTAAATTACATTCATATATGTATTTAGAGTCATAATCAATTGTATTAGTTATTTAAATTAAATTTTACATTTTATATAAGGTCTTGGTTAAGATAAAATGCTAATGACATGAAAAAGGGAAAATTCTATAGATTGCAGGTTGAAATGAAGAATTGGTGTCCAAATGGATTGAAATCGCGACAGCTAAAATGGTTAGAGCAGCGGCAAATTGAGGATATTCGAATCCCACTCTTGACTAGCTTTTTCATCTCAAATCAAATTGAATAACGATTTCAATCCAAGGAATACTTCTAGATTTAATTCTAGTTAGCCATTGAAATATCAGACTGCATCTATAACTAATATTTAATAAAGCTATTCAGATTTTATCAAGGTTACAATTATTACTATAAGAACTAGGCAATCTGCAATGTAATATAAAAGTATAATTTAACAAATACATTACAAACTATTAATTAATCATTAGCTTAAGATAAAAAATTTAATGATGTTTGGTTGTGGGATGTGCAGACAATACAGAAAACAAGCGTAGTGCTCAATTCTTTAATTTCGCCAACGTTTCAAATGATTTATATTCTTTTTCAAGACCACACTGGAATAAAGTAAATCATTAAAAAAATCATGTAAATCATTCGAAACGTTAGCAAAATTAAAGAATTGAGCACTAAGCTTGTTTTCTGTATTGACTGCACATCCCACAACCCAATATCGTTAAATTTTTTATCTTAAGCTAATAATTTTATCTTGAGCTAATGATTAGTTAATAGTTTGTAATGTTTTTGTTAAATTATACTTTTGACATACATCGTTGAATATAACAGACATAAATGAAAGATAAAACATTTAATAAATACGAAAAGAGATCTAAAAAGGTTATCTCATGTGTAGATTTTAACAAACCATATATACTTTTAATTATTCATTACACATATGCAAACATAGGAATCAACCCATAATATTTATTTTACACCTACAATCCTAGTTGAAATAAGTTAATTTGGTAATAAAATAGTAATCTGTATAAATATCATTTGGGTCACATAACAAGAGAAGCTACTCTCTGGTGACCATTCAGTAGCACTTCTGTAGATGGGGAGGATTTCCAGGTAGAGAAGATGAGATAGGACCTCAACCTGAGTACATTTATTGTGTTCCTCTTTTTTTTTATAACTCACTGATCAGCTTCAGGCTGTTAGTCAACCTCCATAACTTTCCAGCAGCTCCTTATTGAAGGATCTTGTTTACCCCCACAAAAGCTCAAAGTGTATTCTATGGGCTCCTCGGTTTAGTCCCTGGTAGCATCCGTAAAGTATTTCTTCTGATTGCCCAGTCAGGAGTCCAACCATAATCCTGATTTTGTTGTGGTTACTTCCTAGTAATTCTTATGTAAGTCTTTCAGATGGCCCTTCTATGAATCTTTTGCGTGACTCATTCCTGAGGTGTTAGTTCTGGACTCATGAAGGATCCATTGTAGGGCGTTGTTGGTCGCAATTGTTTAGGCGTCGACATGGTGATCAGCACTGTAAGGTAAAGTCCTGGGTTCTAATCCAGCAGCCCTGCATTCAAATCCGACATTCTTATAAATTGGCTTACATGCTTACAACCAGCGACCCCATGGGTTGATATAACCTCGTAATTGAAATACCATAAAAAAAAAATTCATTTTTGAATATATCCTTTTTTGTGGCCAAGTGGTAAGTTTTGGAGCCTTTGTGGGCTAACATGCCCACTTTCTAATTACCTTTATGTCCCAAATGCCCAGGGACCCTTGCCATGGACAATGGTCAATGGTATCCACAAACTTATGCCAGGAATTCCTTAGGCCCTAAGTACCACCATACTGTCAATGAAAATCTTCCTGCAATGTGTTCCTATTCTTTTTATTTCTCTAATGCAGTTTTCAATTGCTATGATTTCAGCTTGGAAAACTTTTACACTTACCCCCGTTGGAAACATATACAATGATACTCCATTGAAATATCGAAAACAAAGCCAGCTAAGCTCAGACTTCAGAAACAATTTTTTTTAGAGGTTAAGTTAGTTTCTAAAGTTTAAATTTGCATCATGTGGTTCATGCCCTGTCATTTTGTGTGTGCTTTCACATCAGAGTTTTACCAGTACATTCCCAGGTATTATATGCCAACAGTAGCAGTGACAGTATGTTATACAGTTATAACTGAAGATAAGTTGACTTTCTTAGTAATAAAATAATTTGAACACATTTTATTTCATACAACTATAGGTAACATATGAAAAAACAAACCTGGTATTGCGTATTCCTTCCTGGTTTTAAGAACGGTGCCCTCATACCAACGATTTCACTTCTAGATATGTTTGCAAAATGCCTAAGAATTTCTCGCATCCCGATCATTTCGCCGACCCATTCTTCATATCCTTTGTCTTGGAGACCATTCTGCAAACTGAGAGTTTTAATCTTAGCATTATATTTTATTTTTTACTTTATAATAAATCAATTATGCTTATAGGTTATGATTATAAATTTTATATTATATTCTATAAATATGGAAGTTGATTTCTAATATATGTACTGCTTGGGGACATAAAAACGCCACTTCTTGTTTACATATTCATCATCATCAATATATGTACTGGGAAAATGGATCTATGCATAAAAAAGTTATTTTCTTATGAATACTTTCATGGTTTATGTTTCAAGGTTTTAAAAAATATTTTTAGTTTAATTAGGTGACCACAAAAACCCCACATATTAACATTCAAAAATAGATAATTTCAACAGACACAATTTTAAATAAGTATAACTATTTTAAGAAATTTTGCTCAGCTCTATTTCTGGACCTTACCAAAGCATTCAACTAAGTGTGGTACCCCAATCTCCATTTCAATTTAAAAAATTTCCTCTTTACTCTACTGTTCTAAAGTCTTAAAGGCTAGGTAAAGACATTAAAGATCCTCATTGTCCTTTTAAGGATGACCGAGTATACAGGAAAGCAATGTCCTAAAGTCCATCCTATCTGACCACTGGTTTAAACTGAAAATCAGCTCTGATTTTTCAAGCCATCATGCTAATAAAAGCCGACAATCCACGGACCAATCCTCTACACACTCTACACTTCTGATATATCCACACAATCAAACACACAAACTATAACATAGAAGTCACTGTGATTGTATCCACACACTCCGACCCTAGCCTAGCAACAGAAGCTATTTAAGAACTTATTGACCTCACTAACCGACTGATGCATTCATTAAACCATATCAAGCTTAATGTCCAACAAATTTTATGTTCATGTTCATATTGAGTTCTGACACCTGCCCACCAGTGCACATAAACAACTAAGTCTGCTACCTTTGTTTTACTTGAATAGCCCACATAGAATTAAGACAAGAAATGAACAAAAGATATGAACAGCTCAGACAACTTGTATACACAACAGACCAACCACTTGTACTTGCACAACACCCAGTATTCTGATTTGGACTGAATTGAGATGTGGGGCTTATGGAAATCCTCCACTACCCAATGAATCAATTCAAAGTCCTAGACATCCAATTTTTGGAGGATCTGTTCTGACATTTTTCCTCCACAAGATATCCCACCATTCAAAAACCACCGGTCAAAGCTCTTTCCTCAACATCCACCCACTAGAGCTCCTTCCATGTATTTCTGTTCCTTTGCCCAATTAGGGTTCTAACCAGATTTTTTCTTTTGTTTTTTTGTCTATTGCTCTAGTGGTCCGGCCTTCCCATCCCAGGCGTCAGCCACGGCCAAGATGCCGTGCCCAGGATGGCCCACGGGGAGGTGCCTGGTCGGGATTGATGGGAAGGCTATATGGCCGCATTCATGGTGTTTCTTCGACTCCATTTGCTACTGGCCATTTCTTACTCTTCATGATGGTTCTTACCATTTCACAGGTAGAGCGAAATTTGTTTTTTGCTATCATTGCTCTTGCTAGCGTATCTGTGTTTGCCCTGTTTTCTCCAATTTTATTTAACCATTTTCTGCAGGCATCTTTATATTTTCTGCACTTGAACACTACATGTTCCACAGACTCCGGCTCTCCACAATCGCAAAGGGGTGATTCGCGGATATTGAAGCTATTCAGCTTCTCCGCGAAGTCCCCATGACCGCTTAATACTTGTGCCATGTAATGATCTATTTTGATCATTCGCTCTGCTACGTTTGGGAATATTTTATAAGTATATCTGCCTTTCAAGCTATTGTCCCATCTTTGTTGCCACTGCTCTAGAACCCAATTTGCTGCTTCTTGTTCACTGCATACAGGTATGCATGGGGTTATACTGTTTTGCAGTTCCCACTTTGCACAAGCACTTCTCGCTCGTAATTCGATTGGCGATTGACCTGCTATTACAAGGCGCGCATCGGTGGATACTGTATGATATGCTTGGGTAATCGCTAGCAATGATATTCTTTGTGCCCTTTCAATGGTTTTCCAGCCATCTGACCGTAGACTATGTGTCCACGCAGGGGCAGCATAAAGGATCACCGAGTCGATTATTAATATTTGTCTACTTCTGTACGACGACCCCCAGGTAGCACCGCTCATTGCCTTAATCGCGGCCATTCTCGCTGGTAGCTTCTCGTATGTCGCTAGGGCATTTGCTTCAAGTTCTTACTCCAGCTGTCAGTTTTATGCCGAGGTAGTTTACTACAGTAGGTGCTCTAATTGTAACACCCTGCATCCTGATGACCGGAGGTGATCGGGTGTTCAATTTCCCTTTAAGCATCAACATTTCAGTCTTCTCCGGTGCTACACTCAGCTTAACTGACTTGCACCAGTCCAGCACCATGGCAGCAGTAGCGTTCCCTTTACGTTCTATTTCAATTTTCGTGTTAGCCTTAATAATTACTGCCAGGTCGTCCGCATATGCGATGGTCTCTATTTGATGTTCTACCAGTCTCTTGAGCAGATCTGTCAGAATCATTTTATTTCTGAACAGTAACAATAATTAAATATATTTTGCCAGTTGAAATTATCTACTGTTTATTATACTATAATTAGTTTTGGGCTTTGGGAATTAATACATATTATACTGTACTAATCCATATTTGTTTAGTGGCCATAATTGACCATATTAATTATTCCAATTAATTATTCTATTCATCTAAAGTTTTTGTTGAGATGAAAAATTAGTGACACGAGCGGGATTCGAACCCACGACCTTCGGCCACTGCTGTAACCACTTGAACTATCATGACTTCGATCCCCTCTGGCAGAAAGGTTAGAGCAGTGGTGTATTGAGCCGAAAGTCATGGGTTCGATACCCTCTCATGACACTAATTTTTCATCTCAATAAAAATCTTAGAAGAAAAGAATAATTAGTTGGAATTGTACTGTACATTGGCAATAAATATACAACATTCCTTGAAATGTATATAAATCTTCTCTTACGAAATTGTCTCCGTTCCAATTTCATGGCCTTCGTGGGCCAGCTCCTGGACCATGTTATAATTGCAATACTCGTGGGAGATGAAGAAAGTCCCTTTGATGGGGCATCCATTGGGGTTCTGACGGTTTTCAGAGAAGACCCTTTTGTAGTGGTCGAAGTTGTTCAAGTTCACTGCACCGTCGAATGTCAGCAGGATCATTTGAGGTGTCTAAAATCAGATCTTGTTTAACAAACGGCTTAATTCTCATCGTGGACATGTTACCTTTTCAGGATCCAGGCCGCCAGGGATAAGCGTCCCATCTCGTGAACAAAAGCAGTACGGCAGCTGGCATTGAGATAAATCGCACTTCTCAGCCAAGTCTACAGGCGGCTCGGTGCTTGGAGCCGGAGCTAAAAATATTACAACTTAATTACAGTTAAAGTATGAGATTCCTCTATCGGTAGTTTGGTTATTTCTGATTATTTTGGTCTGCCTATCCTGTTTACTCTAATAGTGGATCTGACGATTTGCATGTTGAAAAGCCTAAACATATATGGCAGACCAAAGCAGCAGGCAGGTTAAAATAATTGGAACTGCCCCAACTGTAAATTGGAAAGTGTTAAAAACTCAAAACCTCTTTCAATATATACATTTTTAATCAATATTTAATAAACTTTAAATAAATTATACTCTCAAATACAAAAACCAGGCACTCATATTTTGTTGTTTATTTCAAACTTTATGCATTTCTATTGTTACAGTAGTAACAAAATACTTATTTTAGTTAAACCAAATAATTTGAGATCAGGAATTCATGGGTTGTAGTAAAAATTATTTAATTATGATGGTTTGACAGAAAATTCACCAAAACACTGGAAAATTGTTTAGTGATAGATTAAAATTTAACTAACAATTTATTCCAGGTGTGATGAGCGGTTTCCCTTTTTTCGTGCGTGCGGCTCGTGGCTTGTGGCTCGTTCAAATACCGTCACTCACTAGGGTGCTCCAAGAGGGTAGCGACCTACTCCACTCTAGGCCCGTCAAGCCTTTTAGGGGTAAGATTTGTCAGGTTGCCCGGCTTGACGGGTGAACACCCTTTACTTACTTACTTCTAACTCTGGAGAAGGAGGTTTAGGGGAAAGATACACCAATTCAGACTGAACAACCAGGTCCCTTTATTTGATATAACTGTACAATTCCCAATATGTATAATCAACTAGTGAATAACGCCCTAACCCTTCTTATAAATAGCAACCCTTATTTCCTATTAAACAATTCATATACAAACTTATTACTGGAAGACTAATTCTAGATATAACTAATGCTTTTACTCTCTTTAACGAAACCTTAATACTAGGGGCTTAATTATTGGGATTGTAGACTAACAGTAGCCCGAAATCGCCCAACTGTTCTCCAAATCTTCCGCAAACCAATTGACAAAATTTGTTATCGGTTTCGTCGGTTCGGTGGTATGGATCCTGCGAACTACGCTGACTAATTTGCTGCACCAGTTCCCCTTTTGACTCTGTTTGACAGACTCACTTGTCATTCCACCGGACACTCCGACTGACTCAACTATGAACTCTCTTCGGACTCCACCCGGATTCTCTCTCTGGACTCTCTTCGGACTCCACCCGGATTCTCTCTTTGGACTCCACCCGGATTCTCTCAATTCCACTCTCTGATTGTCCTTTTTATATCAATCCGTTCAGGGAGGAGGTGGGGAACAGTTGCATTCAAAAATACTGCTATGCTTCCCCCTTTGTCCTCCCCAGGTCATTGAGCTATTTCGGATGAGTCCGGGCACATCAGCTAATCCTGAGAGCTGGGAAATAAGGCCACTCGTCAGCACAACAGCCAATTTTTCTAGGGTGATTGCCCCGGGATCGAAATTCTCAATCGAAAACATCAGCTGTTATTATTTCGCCAGCTTTTTTTTTAGCTGCGTCTGGAGTTCTCAAGAAAGACTGCGTCTGGAGTTCTCAAGAAAGACTGCGTCGGCTCCTGCGATTCCAGGCCACCTCCGATTACTCACCCCGGCACAATACGCTTTCCCAACAATTAGCTAAACTATTTCTACGTCTAATTTTAATATTTATAACAAACTTAAATTTTTACAACCCCATTTAAGATTCCCTTCTGGGGATCTTCACAACAGGTTTTGCTCTTAATAACATGATTATCTCCTCTGGCCTCGTAGAGGGCCTTAAGGCTCTTAGGCATCAAGTAAATAAGTGACCAGATTTTGTTTTGTAGAACAGAATCCCATACTTCAACAAGAGCAGTTTGAAATTGTTCAACACTTGTTGAAACCCAACTCTTTACTACGTCCCATAAGTGTTCTGTATGATTCATGTAAGGAGAACATGCTGGCCAATTCATTGTGGTGATACCTACATCCTCCAAGCGATGGGCAACAACTCGAGCCACGGGGGTTGAGCATTATCATGCATTAGCATGAGGTAGCCCCAATAAATGGAGCGAAAGGGCCACAGCTTCCAGAAGATCTTCCTCAATGTACCTTAGTGCAGTCAAAGATACATTCTGTATGATAATCAGTTTGGTATGAGCATGGATGTTGATTCCATTGATGTTGGTATAACAGTCTTGGAAAAGGCCGAGGAATATCAAGCAAAGCATTCTCCACATCTTCACCACTTCAATGGTCGCAGTCATGTGATTGCCATAAACCAAACCGGCACTCATCTGTAAAGAGAACAGTCCCTTCTTCATTGTTCGAATGTTGCTGCTGCATGCTGATTTGCGAATTTGCCTTTCTATTCGATACCTCTCCAGTAGTAGAGAACCTGATGCAGGACATTCTCATGGAGCCTTTTAATGACTGTTTTAGAGCTCACCCTGATATTATGGACCATTTGTAGTTGTCTACCTATCAAGGAAGCTATTAATTGACAGTTCCTTAGAGCGTTAAAAGCAATCAAAATATTCTCTCCAGCCATCGTGCATATTGGTCAACAACTATCTTCTCTTAGCTTGCAACTTCCAGTGGCACTAAACCAATGTAAACCACCGTGGATGGTAGCATGTGGCACACCCAGGACTTTAACAAACGCAACATTGGTCAAATCACCTGCTTGGCGAGATCTTCTCAACTTAAAACCGAGTTTTTAAGAATAAATTAATAATTAACTTTTTACTCATATTTATTGTTTAATCAAAGAAAATAATTTAAAAACCAATTAACTTGTTTGACAAGTTGGCTCTGGAAAGGGTGAAATTGATCTGATTTTCTTTATTTTTAATCTAAAGAATGTAAAATGAGTAGAATGCTTTATTAAGGAAAACAACATATTATTAATGCTGTGACGTTTTAAGTCAATTATTAATATTTATACCTAGTTATTATGGAAAATTAATAGGAGTGTCCAGTTTTTGTTTTTGAGTGTATATAAGCATGATAAGAAATACCAAAAATAATGTTTTATTTCTTGGGTTGTAATATAAGCAAAATAACGTAAAACCGGCATTACAAATAAAACTTAAACTAAAATAATGGATGTAGAGATGACTTACTTGTTGGAAGCGGTCCACAACGTGCTTCCGCCTTAAAAGTGCACAATTTGTTAACATCGTCGAAATAAAGACCCGATGGGCATCGGTTTAGGTAAGGATAGTTGTCAACGCACTATAAACAAATTTTCCATTTGTTAATGTTCATACTTTATTATCATTATTACTATTTATTATATAAATTACCTGGTAGAATCGTCTGCATGTAGCAGGATCGGCAAAATTCCCATTTCCAGCTTCTTCAGGGCAGACGAACTCGATGTCGTCTTTTTTTTCTTCTTTCTTTTGACTAGTTACTAAGGAATGAAGAGAAGAACAAAATATGAATAACTATTTTTACTAATAATTACCGGACTGTTTGGGCGATTTCTATGGAGTTCAGGAGTAATACAGAAGTCTACAGAAATCACCCAAACATTGAAGATGGCAAAATGCCGAAATGTGTCTGAACAAAGAAAAGTCAGCGAGGATAGGTAGACCAGGATAATAGGTAGCTATCAAACAATAGGTTTATTATTTGCAGACCATAGGAGGAAATTTCACTATTTTAAATGTTGGTTAATTTATTTGAATCAAGGTTATAAGCAGGTAGAGGCAGGCACTCGTAACCATTCTGAAGAGATTAGGCAGGCCAGAATCATAAGCGACCAAATTTCAGGTATATCACCCAACAGGCCACAGGTCGAAATCATCCAAAAACTAAAGATAGCGAAGTGCCGAAACACGTCTGAATTAACAAAAATCAGCAAGGATAGTCAGACGAAGATGGTAACTAATAAACAATTTTCTAATAAATGTTTCTTTTTTTCTTTAATGAAAATTCATCATCTATGATAGGATCCGCACCTTTTCTGCGCATCAGATGCCTAGTCCATCAACCTTGGCTGATGTTACTGGTTTTGTAATATCAATCACACTTCTCATTCTTTTTCTTTTTTTTACATATGATGAATTTGCCGTTTGAGTCACGTGTAGGATAAGTTGCCCTCTGACAACACTCCTTCATAGTGATACTTTATAAATCTTCATTCAGAGAGAAGGTCTCAGGGCCACTTTCGCTTTAATCGTATTGGAGGATTTTCTGGTAGGGTTGGAAGTGATAAATGTTATGCTAGTAGATTATTCTGGATTCTCAGGGATTGTTGAAATTTTTCATAGTGATTTTGATGAGGTCATGTACAAGCGGGATGTGGTGGTGAGTAGTATGATTTGCAACATAAAAAGCAGCATTTATAATTTGATGTAGAATTTCAAAGGAGAAATGATTGGAGATGTTGGGAATTGGGATCTTTGGTTGAGCTCCAGACTTCACAAACGTATGTCTAGAGGGGTCTCATTGTCTTGAAAACTAAAAACTTGTTTTCAATGTTTAATTTTGATCGTGAGTCAAGTAGTCATTTTAGTTTTTATAACGTTTTTTTTTCTTTTCAATCTTGTGTGACAACAAGTCAGTTGTTTATCCAAGAAAAGTCCAAGAAAACGCACGAGGTCAGTGGTAGGCAATGAAGTTCGATATGCTCACCAGAGGACAGATACTTTTAAGCAGGGTAAAATTTATCTGTACACTTTTCGTTAGGTTTATTTTCATTCTCTACTTCGTGACTGATACTGTTAATTCATTCAGATGTTGTCGTAAGTGTTGGGTGTTAGAATCGCTATATCATCAGTATATATTGAAAATAGAGAAGGACCAAGAATACTTCCCTGAGGAACACCCGTCCTAATGCGTACTTAAGGTGAGAATTCCCTGTCGGACTCGGCAAAATCTCACTGTGAGAGAGTCCGCATGATGGAGGATGTTCTTCAGTTTGGAAAGCAAGCCCGAGTGTCAGTCTCGATAAAAGGCCTGCTCTACATCAATTAAATATTTAATACGACTCTTAGATCCCGAAAAAATCATATATTTTCACATTTCCAGTTAAACATTACAAATTGTCTCTGACTTTTCTCTGAGTACAGGTCGGCTGTCATTACACCAATAATTGCCGTTTTTCGGTCAAGGTTCCGTCGTACAGCACGACAAATAATTACCCCTTTCGACCATCCTTGGTACAGTTTATATTTCACGTTGGTTTCGTAAAAAAGCGAAGGGTGATTTTCTTTTTCTTTTTGGTCAATTGTATTTTCCCTTGCAAAACCAGGCAACGCCCGGATGTGGACTTCAAAAACAGTTATGTGTCGTATCGAGAACCAGACAACCTTCATGTCTCAACCCGTTTTTTTCCCTACTCGTTCTGCCAACTCGGCTTTAAATGCTTATTTATATTTCTTTCCTGGGGCACAAAACACCGTCCTCAACAGAATCGACTATATATAAAACCCTTTGTACCATCATTATATACTAAGATCTGTCATAGGTTGAACTGATTTCACACAGAATTTTTTTAAATCTCAGGGTTTGTTCAAATTTACATCAAAATACCTACAGCCGATAGAATTTCATTTCCTTTTCCGGGTTGTATTTTTGGAATTGTATCCGCGGGCAATTACTTACAAAGCTCATTTCGTAGTACCGCGGATCAAGGACTCTCATCTATGTACTTGAAGTAGCTTCTGTAGCGTGGCACTATTTACTAAAGAGAAAGTCTCTTTCTCAGGGTGAAAAGTACAAAGATATGGTTGTCGACTTCATAGTTGTACAAAATCAAAATATTTTCAAGATTTCAAAAAATAAATAAATAAATAAAATGAAAGCATGATTACCTACTAATCTTGAGAGGAACTAACCTAGTGTCTACCATTTTTATGTATCCGTTATGCAGGTCCTGGTAGTGTTTAACTTTTTTTTAAGTTAAAATACTATTGATTATTTGACTATCAAAGAGTCTCAGGACACGGGTTACGATCCCAACCCAGAAGATATTTCAAGAAGAGCTTATAATGCTACTTGATATATTTGATTATATTAATAACAAAAATAATACATAAGTTGCTTAATAAAAATGATATATGATGGAGTAAGTGTGGTGTTCAATACTTTTTAGAAGGATAGTTCCTACTCACAGTAAGTTGTTTCGCAACGTTCCGGATTTCGAGCCTTTTAGCTCATCATCAGATTGAAGGACTTCTACAACCTGATGATGAGCTAAAAGGCTCAAAATCCGGATCGTTGCAAAACAACTTACTGTGAGTAGGAACTATCCTTTTAAAAAGTATTAAGTTGCTTAATTTTAATTATTTAATTATTGTCTCGTATTTGATATATAAATACATAACAATAATACATAAATGGTAAGACTTTAAGCTTAATTATTGTTTCTAACCGGTTGAATCCCCATAATTTGTCATGGAACATGGAATTAACAGGGGATTTTCCTAGGTAAATCTTGGGGATTTTATAAGTATTATTTAACGCGCACGAATTTTATTCAAAATTATTACAAACGGTCGTTAAATAAAAATATGGACGTATGAAAATAACTTTCGGATGGTAGAACCGGTAGAATTTCATAATGTTTCGGGTTTAAAATAAGCTTCGCGCCTGCTTTTACTAAGGTCATGACAGATAGCATATTTCATCTTACTTTCGACTCTTGGGAAACGTAAAAAAAAATCTCGAATCGTTTATTAAGCAGTTGAAAGGGGAAAAAATGGAAATCTGCGTACAGTATCTGAATCTCCCCGCTTCATTTTTTGTTTATTTCTTATCGTTTAATCATCCCGCAAAGAGTTAAAAGTCTTCAAGGATGCCGTCGAATTGTAGACATCGTTTAACGAATTTCTCTTTATCCTCGTTTTACTTGGCTTTCACAAGGTGACGTTTCTTTCATAAGATGAGGACGGAGCGGTCATGACAGACCGGCCAGAAAACCGCTCGACAGTAATAAGGCTTCTTTTGTATTCAGAAAGCGTCACGATCTTGTATAAATGTGCCAAAAGTTCACTTCCTGTATGTCTGTATTAGTATATACTAGCTTTACTAGTACATTATAAATACCTTGTGCTATATTTTTAACATTTCTATCACCATTGTATTGAGCTTTTGAGATTGAAGATGACATTCTTATTTATTTAATGGTAATCGATAAGAGTGTGAAAGAACATAAGATGGGACATCTTAGATACTCATAAAATCATTCTCACTAATTAGGCTTCCGTCCACATCATTCCACGATCCAAAAAGGCTTCGGAGTTGTCGACTCATCTCCTCTGCTTTTGAGAATAAAAAGTATTGCTTGGTGCATTCTTAGATGTAGCATAGGCTTTTGATAGGGTCTGGCACCCAGTATGCTTTATAAACTTAAAAACCTCCAACCTCCTTATAACCTTATCCTTAAATCCTATGTACCGACCGCTGCTTCAGAGTGAGGTGCGGCAAAGAGTTCTCGGAAATCAGTCCGCAACAAGGGAGCAGTTTTGGTCCCATCCTTTATTTCACTATACTGCTGACCTACCCTAATACCATCATCACAAGAGATACCAATTTCCATTCAAGTCAAATACTTAGGGCTACATCTAAACAGAAGATTGACGTGGAATTTCCTCACAAGATAAAAAGACAACTTAAAAAAGACTTTAACACCCATGAAGACTTCTATGAGCAAAATCGACTTTGACAACTAAGACAAAGCTAACACTGTACAAGACTTTACTAAGACCAATACGGACATAGTGGAGTGGAACTGTGGGGTACTGCTAAGCCACCCAATATCCAGCGCATCCAGTCCACCACAATACCATCATCACCACCTACGGAGACGATACCGCAATTTTTTCTGCTAATTCGAATCCTATCCAAGCAACCTCCAGCATCCAAGAACACCTTGAGGTTATCGAAGACTGGTTCAAAAAGAGGAGGTTAAGACTGAATGGAGTAAAATGGACTCAGTTCACATTCCAAAAACAGTCTTGCAGTTCAGTCTTGAACATCAACAACAATGAAACTACCATTCAAATCAAATACTTCGGACTATACCTAGACAGCAGAATGTCATGGAATCCCCACATAACACTTAAGAAACAACAAATTAACAGACGAACTGGATAACTACGTCGGCTTATAGTCTTGAATCTGGTCAAAACTAAACTAACTTTATACAAGTCTTTACTGCGACCATTTTGGACATACCTAGTGGAATTGTGGGTTATCATCAAGGCATCCAACATCGATCGCCTACAATCCTTCCAATCAAATGTCCTCAGATCGTCAAAGCTCTTTAATACACTATCTACGACGACCTCAAGATTCCTTTTGGCGATGAACTGATCCTTTCCCGGTTCAAAAACTTTCACATCAGCCTCTCGATCCATCCTAACCCTACTGCTCAAGCCCACATTCCCATACCGAGAACCCTCCTTGCCCCTCAATCCTTCTTACTAAGAGCCAGCATTGGCGGTTTCTCATGGCAGGCGTCCTCGGTGTGCAAAGCTGGCATTAGTGTTAGCGCTATGACAGTGTAAAAAGTGTTTGGTGATCACATTTGTAATACATACAAATCTGTATAGGCTACAAATAAATAACTTTTAAATAAAGATGGAATAGGCGAAATTAATCAGAGAAATTCGAAAGCAGGTCCATATGGCAAGATTTCCTCTTGGGATCCCCGGGGCGAAAAGTACGTTTCCGATCGTGTTGGTCTGTCTATATTCGAAATTTCAGTCTGACAGAATTTGTGAAATGCCGGGCCAAAACAGCAAGTCCAAATTATGTGAACCAATGAAAATAATGGGAAATGACCTTTACCTACTTATATCCTTTAGACCGAAAATGACCAAACTATATGTTCCTTACCTCGCAGACCATAAGAGAAAGTCTCACTTGGTTTTTGGTGTATGTTAGTCTGAACATTCTTCTCTGATAGTTTTGGATCCACAAGCAATAAAGGCAACGAATCGTGTGCAAGACGTGTAGAACATTTATGATGTTATTTGAAAAGAAAAGAATGAAATACTGGAAATTCTATTCAGCCTGGTAGGAAAACAAAGTTGAAGTTAGATCATAAAATTAGCACAAGACCATTATTAGACCCTGGATTTATACATTTGACTTTTAGAGTACTACCAACATTTCCGCCAAAAGCTCATGCCATACTTGACCTTTAAACAACTTGCAACATTTTGGTCAAATGTACTTCTCGACATTACCAATGCTTCTACATCTTTTTTTCACACTACTGCTACAGTCAGACCTTCAGTCCTAAAACCGACGCAGTGAAGACGGCGAGAAGTGTGACGTCTGACAGGCAAAAAAAAAACAGCGAAGATAGAAAAAAAAGGTTGTGGATCAATGAAAATAATCGAAGACGACCAAAACTGGTTTATCACCTGGACCCACTCCAACTGGACTTACGATCTTGATCTTTAGAGTTCTGACAAGCAATCTAACGTAAACTGAATCCCGACATTTCTGTCTTCACATTACCACCAATGCTTCTACACCTTCACTGAAATGTATTCAAACTCTGCAGCTTTTGTCTACAGAACCGCACTGAAGATGGCAAGAAAATGAAACGCTTCTGACGGACCGTGATCGGAACCGTCCTAATTACACACGCATAATGGAGTTGTTCTTTCGCTTTTGTTTAGGCACGTAGATCTTTTCTGCTATTGCAGTTTTAAATCCCATAATGTTCGAATCATCCACCAAGAATGTGAACGGCGCTTTTCCAAAGACGTAAGAGTGAGGCAATCTGGCTGAGAACGGGAATCCATTGTCCCATGCGGGCAGCCATCCCTCAAAGTGACTTTCACATTGTGGGTAATTGTTTCCACAAGAAAATCACGGATGCCTGGGATAAGTAATTAACTAGCAAAACGAAGATATGCATCTGGGTTAAAATTCACTTCTGCCTAATTGTGAACGATAATATAATTGAGTTTCAAATGAGATAAAAGGGTTGTTTTGCACAGGTCGTCAAATAATACGTTATAATGAAATAAATTACTGAGCCTTTAGGGGGAGGAGACTTTCCAACGTGTTTTCCCAAAGATATAGATTATTTTGTAAGATGTTTACGAAACTAAATGTCCATAGAATCTAGAAGTTTACTTATAATTAACCTTATGATTCTTCCTTCTTGAAGGTGGGATAATAGGTCATCTATTAAAGGGGAAGTTAGGGCGGCAATAACCAATATAATGACAAACTTTCATAATAAAAATAAAAACAACACCTCATTGGACAGACACGAATTGAAAATTAAGAAAAATAAAGATGACCTATTATCCCACCTTCAAGAAGGAAGAATCATAAGATTAACTGTTGAGGTCAAAATATAAGAAAACATCGTTACTTATAATTAACATAAGAAGTATTATTACAAATGAAATATATATTTTATCCAATTAATTATTGACCATGTTAGATCATCCTGACCTGCCTGATCTCGAATGTAATGTAGGTAGAGATTAAGTGAAATGTAAGACTCAGGGAGGATTTTAAAACTTTAATTCTCTTTGAAATGCTAAAGACGTTCAAAAATGCCGACTAGGAACAACGGTCTGCCATCTTTAATGTAAACTGGACATGTATCGTAGATGACATCCTGTGTGCTTTTCCTTGACGAAAGGGTTAGTGACCGTACAAAGATTTTTACAGTTTCATTTATCGATTGGGAACAATAACAAAGGAACCTTATGCCCGTGGCTAGGAAATAGATGAATAGATGAAAATCCTTTTCTACTTACAGAAAAAATATTATAAAACCACTTATGTATTGCAATTTCTCTTAGTTTGACTAGCTTTATTTCTCGATATAAAATGTAATTAAAAAATTAGTTTTATTACACATTTTTGTCCTTTTTCGAAGAGGTCAGACGACTAAATATGCTGGCTATATATGTAATAAGAATACTAACGTAAATTTAATTTATCTTGACCTATTTTCATCTGAAAAAAACCAACCGGTTGGTTGAGATGGTAGTTAAAAATCCCCTTCCACAATCTGGTCGATCCGCTGGAATTAAAAGGCGTAACGTAATTTGTAAATTTTATTATGGCATAACGCAATGTCCATTATATAAATTCTAAGAGTCATACCGGCCATATTTAAACTATTACAATATTCTAAAGTATTACATTTATCTATGATATGTGGTATTATCCTTCCTTTTTTCCTTTTTGGATATAAAATTGAACATTCCTCGTTTGGACAAAATAAGAGCGATTGTGGTCGTTGGACACTTCACTGGTAGAGAGTCAATTATTAAAAAACGGTCTCAAAAGACTGTTTTGAAAAATCGTTTCGGCAGCTTCAACGTTACTGGAACGTTGTCTCGAAAAATGCGTAAGTCGAAAATGCGTTTTGATTCCGTTACAGGAGAATAGAAAGTGAAGTCGATCCCCTTTCACTCCGAGGTGAGAACCTGAACATAGACTATCAACAGTTCGAAACGCGCACCTCTTAGGTTTGTGGTGGTCGTCGTTGTTCTGTTATTCCAACAATATACAAATCCGACCTACTTAGAAAACCTTTAAAAGTTTTCAAGTCTGTATTGAATATTTTAAAAAAAATCAACTTAAAACTGGCATTTTGTCCGAGGAAGTATGCGAATGTAACCAAATTTTTGACGTTTCTTGATGAAAGAGAGACATTGATCAAATTTGAATTTATGCTTACCTAGAACTATAATCTCTAGAAAGATGATGGCATAAGTTGGTAGCATGATGTTCTACGTTGTCATGACCCTGGTAAGACTACTCTCCAACATACAGGCTCCCCTCCTTAAAAAGCCCCCTCCAAGATCCTGGAATCGGAAATCCTCCCAGTGTGGGATTATAATTTAGAAATCCGCGAGCTCTCTTCTGATTGAACTTAAACCCGGTGAAGTGTTGGGGGCAAAGTTCTACAATATATAGTACTTAAATTTGAAAGATAGAAGTTAAATTCCGAAAAAAAAACTATTTTTTATGCACATTATTATGATTGAGCCACCAAGCCCTTAAGGTGGCTTTGGTATTTATTAAAGTCGAGATGAAAACATTAGTGGAAAAACAGATGGACATTCGGAAGAATTTTCAGTGTATTTTGTTCATATTGGACATTTTTCCGATGGTGTAGTATCTTTGAAAATAGGCGCGTCGCTGCTCATTGGTTGAATACATCTAAAAAAAAAAGTATCTAATGGTGTTTATTGGGTACATGTTAAAAACCAAAGAATAGGTTATGAGGGTCTCTTATAAAACATTAGGATGCCAGAAAAACATAGCATAAGTTTTGCTTTTCGTTCCTCCCGTACCCTCGTTAGGAAACTGGTATAAAAGGGGTTGATTTAATAGAAAAGGCAATCAACTCGAATCCAAATCAAATGGAAGAGTCCAAGCAGCCAACCAACCTCACCCAGTCTGGCAGATTGTCATCTAAACCCAGCACTCAGTTATCTTAGTTATATCGTTTTTATTTTTGAAATCTATGAATTTTCTAGATTCTATGAAAATGAAAGAAATTCATCGAATGACTATGACATAAAAGATACCGAAACGTCCCCAAAAGGTATCAGTTCTGTTTACAGAAAAAAACCTTGCACCTTTGGAAATTGGTAACAGGACATTATGATTATTCCATGGCACTATAATAGCGTGTATAGGGCGGATGTGATGCGACATTACTCGTTCGGGGCGAATCGTGACGAAGTACCGACTCCCTGAGCGCAGTTTCGGCTATTCGTGACAGATTCACGGTGGATTTCTCGTCATGCTCTTATTTGAGAGGTATGCTGGGTTGGAGCGACCCGTAAAAAGCTTGTAGTTGTCTGGGTACACGTCGAGCTGGAGGGCAACGAACGTGCTGATGAAACGGCAAAAGCTGGGACGTCTAGACCTTCAAACCGAACCACCGAGATCCGGCCCTGTGAGGCTTACTTACAGTAAAAAACGCAATAAAAGAACGTTGGCAGCGACATGTGCCCGATCCGAGCTCTTCCGTATCAAGAGAACGACTGGGCCGTTTGATGATTGGCCACACCCGATTGACACACGGTCACCTTATTTTGGTGTAGGAGCCTCGCTTGTAGAAAAAGGTTGCTCAATGGTTCACACTTGGTCGAAGAGTGCACGCCTAGGCCCCTACACAGACCAAGTAGGCATGACATCCGATGTAAGCCAGTCCTTGAGTGTCACTGGGTCCCCTGTCTCAATTTTTAAGGGAAACATTTCCCCATCTTTAGAATGTAAATACTATATATAATGTATTGTATGTTATGCACTGTACATAATGTAAGTGTGCATGAATATAGTTGTGTGGCTGTGTGAATGAGAAAGAGAGAGGGTCGATGGCGGAATGTTAGCACCTCATCGACACCCACAATGGATCGCGTTCGGGGATGTCATGGACTCTATTTTCGAAAATAATATAGAAAAGAAAAAGACCAAAGAATATGTACCATACTTTATTTGTACCATTGTAAGCCTTAGCATAAGTTAGGGATAAATAAGTTAAATAATAGGTTAAATTCACTAGTTTCGTGGTCCGCTTTACCAATTAATATCTTACAATTAATTAAGGTTTTCAGAGCAGCGGCGTATCAAGCCGAAGATCGTGGGTTCGAATCCCGCTCGTGCCATTGACTTTTTTATCTCAACTGAAAACGTTAATTAATTATTAATAGGCTAAATATTATATTAACCCCTTTTGTACATTCGTGAAAGGTGGAATGAGTGTGTATAAAAAGGGACCCAACGAAAAAGTAAACATACAGACCCACCAGAATATGCTGACAAGCCTAACGACGACTGGCCCCCCAAGATGGTCTGAATATGCCAAAACCCATCGGTTCATAACCCCGAGGACCCCTCCCCCCAATAGGATACCTCATAATATAAATTACTAAGTTAATTTTTGGTAATTGTAAAGTTACGGTAAGGTTGTCACGGACACAGTTCATCCAGCTGTAGGACACTATAAATTTGGGGCGTCACCCGGGTGGGCATTGTACACTCTTTGCCCGATGTTCATCCATGGATCAGAAGGCTAAGTAACAGAAACTCCTGATAATTTATTGCGCAGCGAGCCCTCGCACGAAGAAAGTCGACGATCTAGCCCAGTAGTTTTACTTTTCCTTTCTTCTCCAACTGTGATCGGGAAACCGTTATAAAAGGCTATGATTTGGAAAGCAAAGTCAGATAACTCGATGACCCACTTCAGAGCAGTCATGCAGCCACACTGTATGTGAGGGTACTCAGCCAGCAAGGACCAACCATTGCGACAAGTCGAATAGAATCGACTTTCGAGGACCCAGGAAACTGTAGGAAGAAGATTCTGGAAGACGCTGGATGACGTGGAAGCATTGGCAACCACTGTTTCGGGTAAGTCCTATTGTGTCCCATTTATAGTTGTGGCCGACTTGCCTCCATTGTTCAACTGTTCCTTCGTTACCATATACATAAATGTTTAAGAATATATCTCTGGTTTATTGTATTTTTGCAACCCAACCTTCCCCTACTGTTCGCCAGCAGCCAAACACAAAATGGCGCCGACGAACACCGCCGGAGATAGGAGTTGAAATTAATAAGAAGATTGTTTCGGCACCAACGGGAATGGAAGATTCCCGATTGAATAGATGTTAGTTTAGGAATGGTTAAATGAAGGAATAAATAATGAACGAAATGAGTAATTGAAGACTCACTGTTTAATGAAATTTCTATGGCTTACAAGATGGCCGATGATCGTATTGGAAACCTGAAGGCGATGAAGGCCGGAAAGCGGTGAAGGTCTTGCGATATCGGCGATGACTAGGCCAAAGCACGGCCTGGTTCCAGCAGCGTCGATGATGATGATGGATGGTGAAATCCAAGTGGCGATGGTAACGAGATGATACAATCCAGGCGGCAATGCTAGTGAGATGATAGAGTCTTCCGGGGATAATGATGGATGATTCGTTCGTGGGATTATGATGATGATAGATGGATAAAGGGAGATGAGATATTAAGGGAAAATGGCGATGATAGGTTTGTGACCATCAAAGGATGGGGCGATTCTAATGTCAATACGCGAACATTCGCGTGGCGATAAATGTTTAGAGCAAATCAATAGCCGGGCGATCTTACACGGTGGTTAATTACTATCGTGCAACACTTAGGGGAGATGACAGGACGATAGGAGATGTGCTCGCTCCGATAGCTGACGGAGAAGAGGAGCCCAAAAAAGGCCGGAAGGGATGGGTTTTTGAGGAAAAGGAGGGAAGTGTGTTATGATTGGTGGACTTCCAGAAGATAGGGGTTGTAGATAGAGGGGTACAGTGTATACAAATCGGGCGCTTCGGTGACGGAGACGCACCCGAACACCTACACTGAATGTTCTCTTACCGCTACAAAGTCACAAGTTTCACTTGCCATCGCCTCGTATCAGAGAAGTAATTTTGTTTCAGGGAGAACCCGTAACATCTAAACAATACCGCCGCGATATGTAGGGCTACACCTGGACCAAAAGTTAACATGGGAAACACATTTAAAAAACGTCGCATGGACTCGGCATCGAATGTACGCACTAAAAAATCTCGCCAGTAAACCATCCCTCTCCACGTAAAGCGACTCATAATGATCATAAGCCTATATGGCAATACGATTGCACCATATTCTCATATCTATTCACAACTTAAAACGGTGCAAACTTTTAAGAACCGTATACCCGGTTAATAACAAATGCTCCGTAGTATGTTCAGAACGAAACTAACCACAAAGACTTTGAACATTCCATTCAAAACGGTGGTCAAGAACACCTACAATCGACACTACCGGTCCATCAAGGCGCACCCCAACCAACTGATGCAAGAAATTAACCAGAGCCAACCAACTCTAAGATCACAAAGACGATTGAAAATGAAGACACACCGACCTTGCACCATCCTCAAATAATTAATTATTGCAACCTGTTACCGAATTTATTAATAATCTTAAAGTGAGGAACGCCGCTGGGAGTTCGTTTTCACTACATGTTTCAAGTGCTATTTTATATTTAGGGTACCATCACAACTGTAATGTGTTTTACTCAATAAAGTTTAAGAAAACGAAAATAAATACTTGACACACTATTGTAATCTATAGTTTGGTCTATTCTGATCAATTTGGTCTCCTAATCCTCTCTGTTTTAATCTGTCAAACTGGTTTCGGCATTTTGTAATTTTCAGTGCGTGGCATCAAGGTTGTAAGAGGGAGAGGAACATACTATGATCCAGCAGCATAGGAAGACAAAAATGATCGGAGTTATCTGTCGCTGTGGGTTTTTGTCTGTGTATTGAATTATTTTCGATTAAAGATAACGAATCAATCATGAAAACAAAACAGCTATGGCAAACTCATATGTTACCATTATATTTATACTCGAATTTTGTTAATCTTTTTAGGTTAGTGTTTTGGTGAAATGGGCGAAAAGGAGGACGCTGGCCAGCCTAAAACGACGAGGCGCCAGTCGGCGAAGAGACGGGCATCCGCGAAGAGGGGATCTGTGGCCAGGAGGGCATCGGCGAAACGCGGATCTGTGGCTAGGCGGATATCGAAAACGAATGCGAAGAAGCAAGGGAAATACAAAAAGCAATCTGGCCCAATCACAGAGGAGGAAAAATGCGAGACCAACTTCCTCAAGTTCATCGTGCAGTCTATCGAGAACGTTGTGAGTTTTTGGTCCTTGGTCCCACGGCCTCTTCCTTCACCTGTGTAGCTTCACATTTGATCAATCCTTTTCTTAGATACTGCCGACTTACCCGGCAGAAGTCAATATATTGATGCAGTTCAACAACGAACTCATCGGCTCCGTTTCGACAGTTGTGAAATCTAGAAGCGATTTCGACATCAACGAGGAAATCATGTTCCGCATACCTGGGAAAACGCTTTCAGACGTTGACGAACTAATGAGGATCCCATTTGTCTGTAAGTCTATGACAAAAGTTTTAACTATAACCATATGTTTTCTAGTTAGCCCTATTGAACTAAAGTAATGATTTAAATTTATTTACAATTTTTATATAAAGTGTGATTGAGATGGAAACTTGTCACGAGCGAGACTCGAACCCACGACCTTCGGGTCAATACTCCCTACCACTTGAGCTATCGTGAATTTGGTCCTCCGGGCCGCCAACTCCAACTACTACTAAATAAAACTTATAAATCAATTTACTTTGGTAAAATGTAACCAATTAAAAAGAATAGATTAATACAGTTAACTACACTTCGCTAACAGCTCCCCGTGGGCAATTCATGTGCCGTCTAAAATCGAAATGATTACAAGAAATTTTAATATATGGCAAAAAGAGGAAAATTTGAAAAAAAAAATTGTACGTTCAGATGATGAGTTGGTGTCCAGGGGGATCAAAGACACTACAGCTCAAGTAAACTGCTCAAAAATGAATAGGGGTATTGCCAATTTTGTAGTATATATTTACTTTTCCTAACATTTTTGTTTTATTTTTATTATAAATTGCATTAAAATTTATTAGAAATTATTCTTTTTTTATTGAAGGAAAATTTAAATAAGGGCTAAAACTTCTGTGCACCTATTAGGCATACTTTTAATACGATTGTCACTAATTTCATAAGGAATTTCACTCCATAGATGTTGCGACGCTGTCTCAGTTTTGCAGTTAGCAGGGTGCCGATGGTGATCGAAACGCCATCTCTGCAACGCATTCCACATATGCAAACTGGGATTGAGGTCTGGAAACAATGGGGGAAGGGGCAGAATGGAAATGCCCAGGTTTTCAAAACATTGATGAACAACTCTGCCTGTATGAGGTTTGGCATTGTCATCCGGAAATCGAAAACTCCTGCCATTGAGATCCCTGGTTTGCGGATGTATTCCTCGATAATTTCTTGTACATAAAAGACTGCGGTGAGGTTGCCTTGAAAAATATGGAGCCCAGTTTGTCCTCCAGTATAAATCCCAACACAGCCAATTCATCGCCTGTTCCAAACTGGAACAGAGCACGAACTGGGGCATTGTTCGCATCCCTTTTTCTCGATAGACTATTTGGCGCCTGCTATCACTATACAGTCAGAAACGCGACTCATCAGTAAACGTAACAGTATTCCAGTTGGTGTTCTCTTCTAGGCTCTTGCTGCACCATATTCTCCTGAGTTGCTGGTGGCGAGCTGTTGCTGCAGGTCATCTCAAAAAGTCATTCGATCTTGATGCTTCCCACAAACGATTACGAATAGTTTGTGTTGATAAAGGCCTTGCCGAAACATCTTGCACTTCATTTACGATCTGGCGGGCACTATGGAAAGTGTTCAAAAAGGATGAACCGCGCTCTGAGATCCTTACAATAATACTGCGAACTTCTGGTTCAAGATGTCTTTCCATGGTTAAAGAGAATAAACTGGTTTAAAATGGAGAAAAGATGAAAAAAAGGTGTTTAGAAAATGAGTAATCTTCATGTTTAATATTCTTAAGTAAATCCGTTATTAAAAAAGAGGATTAATATTTCTTTGTTTTTGGTTTGTATTTTCTATTTTGTTTTATCCAACTAACAAGAATATATCGAAGATATGATGTTTGTTGATCACCTGCGGATAATCTATGTAGGGTTCAATCTTCGTAGAGGTCACTAGACAGGTGAAAAAAAGAAGAGTAAATGCCATCATCAAGGTCTATTTTATTACAAATTCACATAAATACACAGTAACATACAATTAACACTGTTGTAATTTTGTTATAAGGTGCCGAAAGCATAGTGAACCCAGCATTTAGTCTTCTTTTTTTCACCTGCCTAATGACCTCTACGAAGATTTTATTTATCTGCTATATATATTTTTTTTTCGAGGGTTCGCAATAGCAGAGGTCATATAAACCTTCAGGGTGCCGGTGTTTTTGAAAAAAAGCCCATTTGTAAGTATGTTGAGTTCGAATGCAGAGCCGCTGGATTCGAACCCGGAACCTTTACCTTACAGTGACGAGCGCCGTGTCAAAGACTAAACCTTGCGACCATCCACCCCCCCCCGCTACGAAGATTGGAACCCTACAAAGAATATATCCGTTAGTTTAATCAAAATTTAATAGAATAAGAATAAATTACAAATGTCTCTATTCATTTTTGAGCAGTTTAGTTCGAACAGCGGCGTATTGAGCCAAAGATCGTGGGATCGAATCCCGCTCGTGACATAAATTTTTCATCCCAACTACAAAAATGATAAATCAATTTTTAACTTAAAAGTGGAATCAATGCATTGGTATATTGATAGTTAGTCTAATTTTTTTCCCTTTCTTTACAGTTAAAATACTACATAAAATCCTATCAAATATGCAATTAATAGATAAACAGATTTTTATTATATTTTCACAATAATTACATTGTACATATAATGTACTTTTTTAATACATTTTTACTCATTTTAAATAAGATTTTTAAAACTTTTAACAAAAAGAAATAAGCAACAAATAACGAATTCATCTATCATTTCAAGATGTAATAAATAACGTATGTTTCATAATAAAATACATAAGTGATCAAAAGCAGTTATTATCATTCACAAATAAATGATAAAATAAATAAAGATAAGAGACATTATTCTTCTAACGCTAACTTTAATATTCGCATGGGAAAATAAAATAAGTCATTAATTTGGCTTTTATTTGAAATTTTAAGTAGTAACAATAGTTGGTCTTTAGGTTGTAAAACAGATGGACGATTTAAGTAGTACTTAGCGGCATATTTTTCGCTCAAAAATTTGTAAATGGGGCTAATAAAAATTAAATGCACCGATGTTTCCTTTAAGTTCAGATTACATACAGAGCCACTCTGTGGAGTGATTATTTTATACAAAGTCCCTTCGTTGGAAAAACCTTAATTCTGTATTTACTGAAAGTCTTAATTAAACCAATAACCTTTGTATCGCAGTAGATATATTTTCGAGCAAGTAGTTTTCACAAAGATATAAAGAAAATATTTTTGTTAAAAAAGGTAATACTGTGAAATTAAGCAAAGCTCGAGGTTTAAAAAATAAATATGCTTTTTTCCAGTTTTCAATAATTTGATTTTTTGTCTTTTTTGTAGTTAAGCATTAGGACAATAAGTAAAAACTGATTCGCAACCTAGAAGCAACAAATCTTGTAATTGTGATAACCAGCCACCATGATATTTTTTGTGATGATAAAGTAATGTTTTTGAGTGCATAACCAAATGACCGTCCTAAAAGAGAACAACCTTGTAGAATATCTTTATCTGCTTGAATATCTTTGTCCACCAATTTAATATTCTTTGCAATATTTGAATACTAAGTCCTCAAGGCCAAATTCAGCATTTATAAAGTAGACAGAGGTGTTTCGAGGCAGTAGATAAAGTTGTTTAAAAAACCTTATTTTGAATTTATTGAGTACACTAATGTCACCTAGTAACTCTGCACCATAGAGGGCAGATGCTGCCAAATGGAATCAAACAGTCTTTGTTTGGTTGACATAAAATTTGATCTATCTCTTATTAAAACGTTCTCTCTAGAGCCCATGACCCTTTGCCTAGAGCACTGTTTATTGCTTTGTTGAATTTACCTGTTCATGGTATGGTATGGTAAAAAAGGATACTAGGAAGCTTTTGCGTTTGTGCTCCCCGGTACTGCAGCCTTTTGGCTTATTGTACCTTCCTAGTTTCTTAGTTCAGTGCAATAGACTCAATCCATCTCCTTAGAAGTATCAGGTCATTGACTGTCGCTGCTGAAATTTGATTCCCTAAGTTTTTTCCGTACGTTAGGTTAAATCTCCATTGAGCTGTTGCTTCGCAATCGAAGATGATACGGGTGGCTGTTTCCTCCTCCTCATTACATAATCTGCAAATGGGATCATTGTTGTATATACCCATGTTGTGTACATGTTTTTTCAGATGCCAGTGACCGGTTAATAGTCCTATCATTCCTCTGAGTTCAGCCCTCTCCAATTGCAGCAACGCTTTTGCCAGTCTTGGTGAGGGTTGTTTCATCATAAGTTTACTATGTCTAGCGCCGCTAGAGTTTATCCACTTCTCTTTTTGTTTTGTTTAGATCTATTCTGCGATGGAAGATTCTATATTTGTTTTTGTGGTTCGAAGTATAGGTTCGGGGCCTTGTATGGTCTTGCAGATCCTCCTCTGGCCAGTCTGTCTGCTTCTTGTTACCCAAAACCCCTTTGTGCCCTGGCACCCAAGATATCATCAGGTTGTTGTGTTTCCCCAGGTTTTGGATATTTTGGATGCATTCACTAATTTTGATGTGATTCTTTTACATGCTAATGCTTTAATGGCTACTTGGCTATCAGATCTTATGAGGATTTTTTTGCAAGTGTAACCTCTTTTAAGATTTCCAGGGACCAGTACAACTAAATGGAATACCATAAATAAGTATAAGAATTTAAATAATTCACGAGGTTTTATTCAAAATAAAGTCTAAGTTGTTTACATTTTGGTGATCTTTGGAACACTAATGCTTTAGTTTTGGAAACATTTACTTGCATTTCATTTAAAGGGCAATATTCAGAACATTCCACCAATAGGTGATGTGTCTCTCTTCAAGAATCTGCAAACAGTACATCATCATCCATGTGTCAATTATTACAATTAATAGCTAATTTTAATAGCTGCTGTTTGGTCTTTCGGTGTGTCGATGCACTCGCCTCCAGAAGCCAAAACTCGTCTGTCAGACCAGAATGATCAGGAACGCCAGACCTTCTAACCCATAGAGATGGATCTAACAATGCTAAAACTTAGCCCATGTAGATGTAGAGGGATCATTCAGGGTGCGTGTAGTATATTGCGCCCTTTAAGAGTTATTGTATCCTCCGTTCTATACTTATAGCATATTGAGACCTAGTTTATCAAAAATCAATTATTAGAGCCGATTTCTGTGGTCGAATTTCATCTACTGTTACGATGTACATGCTAAAGCACTTCCTCCAGCTTAGCAAGCCAGAGTGATTTAGAATTGCTACAGCCGTTATAACAATTTGATCTTATGTTGTGTAATTTGTTTAAGTCACTGCGATAGCCAGGAAAGTGAGCAGAGCTCAAACAAGTTCTGAAATGAACACTAAAGGAGATGGAAGTACGCATAAAAGGAGACAAAGCGCTAAAGGCAGCACCAGGAGGCAGAGTGCTAAAGGTGGTGGTGGGAGAAGGCAGAGTTCCAAAGCGGGCAGCAGGAGACAGAGTGCGAAGGGTGGCAGCAGGAGGCAGAGCGCCAAGGGTGGAAGCAGGAGGCAGAGCGCCAAGGGTGGTGGTGGCAGCAGGAGGCAGAGTAGTAGAAAGTCCGTCGCCCGTAGAGCATCTACCAAAGGGGAAAGTGGGAAACAAGGTGTTAAAGTGGCACAAAGCCCAGGCAAAGCTGGCGGGGGCGGAGGTAGTGATGTAAAATTACCCCTACTCCTTGGTGAAGGAAATCTCGATATCCTACCACTTATTAAAGGTAATATCCGTCTAAATTATTCAGTACTCAGTACTTAATATAAATTTCAACTATTTTGCACCAGGAGAAAAACACCAGTTTGAAGTGATACTTCTTGAGTCTTCTGAGAAGCCAGCCGCCCCAATGCGGGGTGGTTCATTAGATCAGAAATCAATCCAAGAATTAAAGAAAAAAAAAGATGAATTGCAGAACAAGGATAGCTTGATGAATACGGCCGAGCCCACGACAGTAGTGCATCCACCGATGTTGTTGATCCCTAGGATAAAAGTCATGGCTGTCAATGTCGATAACTTCAACGATGATGTTCCACCTTTGGCGAATTCAGTCATGTTCACTATCGAGACGATCCAAAACTGTATATTGCCCGACACGGATCCCAATTCGGTTTTCCGTGCTACAATACCGTTTCTTTATCCCCCGGAGCATAACGTAAGGTACCGCAGTTAATCACTTAATCGAACTGACCGAATTGAAAACATTCCAGGATGAAGATGTCGTCATAAAACGGCACGAATTCTACGCAGAAGGCCTAGAGGAAACTAACAGTACCGTACGCTTCAAAAAGTGGTCGACGATAGGACCGCCTTTGTATGGGCCTCCGACTCTTTCAAAATACAGACTGGGAGACGGAGTGTATGACATTAAAAACTGCGTGCCCAACTGCAACTTGAAATCTGTCATCAACGGTAATTCGCCGAGATTAAACTGGAATGAAATGAGAAGAACTTACCTCAGTAAAGAGTCAGAAGCGTATTTTTACGAGGCGGTAAAGAAGTAAGAGTAAATAAACTCAACTTATATTCCTTACGATTAATGTTATATTATCAAGGTATCGCGTATGGCCAATCGAATTTAGAATCAACCCGCCAGGCTCTATGCCTATCATGAAAAGAATCGATATAAAAGCGTTTCAGAGGAATACAACAGTAGCAACGGAAAAAGGCGAGCCTAAAAAATCATTGACCAGGAAGTCGCTTGCGAAAAAGTCAATCGCGAAGAAATCCATATCGTCCAAGGTTTCCAGAAAGTCAGTTGCAAGAAGGCAGTCCGCCAAAAAGTCAATATCGCGAAAATCCCTTTCAAGGAAGTCAGTAACAGGAAAATCGCCAGTAGGAAAGTCAGCCTCTAAAGAAATCCATAAAACAAAACAAGAGGATGAAAAAGAAATACCGACCTTTATAGCGTATGCAGACATATCAAATTTACTTTATCCAGGAGGTATGATACATGAGTTTACACAATTAAACGTAATTATCAATAACTATTTTGTTTTTATTTCAGTCACCTCGACAAGAGTGGCCTGTCCGCTATTGATGTTTCAACAAACGGAATTCAACCAAAGGTGGGTAGTGTTAAAGCCGCGAGTGGAAAACAAAACATCTGCGAAAGAGGAGGTAAAAGACGGCATAGCCGGCAAAAGGCACAGTTCTAGAAAGAGCGTTGCCGGGGGTGGAAGAAAAAAAAGCACAACAGGAGCCGCTAGGAAGAGCGTAGCCGGGGGTGGTAGGAAGAAGAGCACAACAGGAGGTGCCAGAAAGAGCGTAGCCGGTGCTGGTCGGAAGAAGAGCACAACCGGTGGCGGGAGGAAAAGCGTTGCTGGAGGCGGAAGAAAGAGCGTTTCTGGAGGCGGAAGAAAGAGCGTTTCTGGAGGCGGAAGAAAAAGCGTAGCGGGAGGAGGGAGGAAGAGCATAGCTGGCGGCAAGAAGGGTAATGAAGCAGTCCAAAAGAAGGATAACCAAACCGATACAGAACCGTCCGCAGTGAATCCCGAAGTAATGCGATGATTTCAGGACAATTCTGCTATTGTTGCTTTATATGACATCTGCTTGCGATATATATTTCATTCCTGTTTTAGGGAGAACCCCCAGTAGAAGAACCGATTCATGAAATAGTGCCCTCTGTACCAGTATTTACGCCGTATGGGAAGAAGATATTTGTTATTGTTGAAGTCAGTCTTCTGAAACCATTTGTAGAAAAGAAGACGACAAAAGAGTTAGACGATGAGTAAGTAATAAGACTTACATTAGCTCCAATTAGGTAGTTCTCAAAAAGGAGGGTGCTTCAGACAAACGAAAAATTCGTATGGCTCCTCTAGGCAACAGATTTCCACTGACACGAGATTCGAGGGTGGATCTTCTTAGTGGGTCATAAATTTTCAAATTTCTTCATAAGGTGGGGTGACAAATCAATAGTTAGGTCACTCCGATCTTTTAGATCTGCCTATCTTCGGTTTGGCCGTCAGGCGTTTCGGCATTCATCTGGTGGGTCTTTACCTGCTTTTATCCTAGATGCCACGCATGGATAGTCTGAGGACAGGCAAACTAGAACGATCGAAAACGACGGAATAATCATGTACTAATACACATATGAGCTATATTTCTACAAGGGTGTGGTTCAAGGCAACAATTACATTTCCCTGACGTCTACATACAAGTAAAATACAAGGCAAATTTTCCAGCCATTTACAGTCCAATAATTGTTTCAGGATAAAAAAAATATTACCGGAAAAAATCGAAAAAGAACCGCCTGTAGCCCCAAAACGATTAAAAGCGTTTAACAACGGGATATTCGACCTAATGGACATTGTACAAGAAGAGCACAAAGTAAACATGTTTTTAGTTCGTTCACCCAGCAGGTTCCGCATTTGCTCTGTTGTAGGTCTACGTTAACAACAACATTAAACTAGGAAGGCGCGGAGACTATTTTGACGAGGCGGAATTCTGGAAGCACTTAAATGACAGTGGCACGCTTGCTAAAGTGCAGCCGGAGGTGCAGGAGCTAGTCACAGATTTTGCCGTGACCGTTGTCGGTCCAGTCGATGAAAACTTTACAGAAAGACAATTGAAGGTAAAAAAATTAAAAGATTAAATTATTAAATCACATGGCTGTCCTTTAAGGCTTACGCAATGACTACCTATAAAAAACTCATGGAGAAAGTCAATGCTGTAATCAACGGTCTCGATGCCCACACCGTTTTTAAACCTAACAAAACTTATGTTGAGAATCCTTCTGAAGATAACATCCGGCTTTACGTCGCGGAAGCTTGTGAGGAGCTGAATCAAAGAAGGGCGAATATACTGCAGAAAACAGTAGGTGTGTAGTAGGTATTGTTAGACAGTTATGAACATGTTTCTTCTTAGATCGTAGAGGTAAATGGAGAGCCCACGACGTCTTGGTGGCGAGATTACGTAGCGATTGCTTTGTATTTCGATGACAGAAGCGAAGCGCAAGTCGGTTTGAAGCAGTTGTTAAACATCGACCGAAAGGATAAACACGGCTTGCTGCTGTACGCAGCACAAATGGCCATGTCGGGCAATACAGAACAGGCCGAACTATACTTCAGCTCGCTTGTCGAGAACCACCCTCGCTTTTTCCTCGGTTGGGTCGGATTTCACATATTCCACCTTCTCCTCGAAAACGAGGAAGGAGCCAGCATCAATTTCATCAAAGGGTTCGAAGCGATGGTCGATATGGAAAGCATCCCTGACGATAGGTGTGAGTACTTTCTAAGCTGGACCCCCCAGTACAGGAGCGCCGATAGATTGTACATAAACGCCGCCATCGGTTTTCTAAAATACAAACTGCCGGAGTTCGCCTCCATATGCTTAATGGAAGAGCTGGAAAAGTCTGAAAATAGCGCATTCCAGTGCCACTACTACCTAGGCGTCACGCACTACTTTTTAGGAAACTATGAGGAAAGCATAGAACACCTGGATAAAGCGTCTAAATTAAAGTGGGAGGTAATTAATTTTTCTAATGAAACGACGCTTGTGAAAACTGTTCTGACTATAGGAGGAAGCTGTCTGGAGCCTCCTTGGGCATAGCTACTATCGTCTCGGTGACGAAAAAAACGCCATGGACGCGTACAATTTCGCAGTAAACATCGCTAAAGATTATTCGAAATTGGGTCTAAGCTACAACAGGTATGTGTGCGTGTGAGAGTGTGTGTGTACTTACAATCATCGAAGTTCAAATACTATCCTTCATCGCTATCCAATCTTCCACTGGGTGTTCTTCATAAAATGATATTCTTTGATTACATAAAAGTCCTTTTTTTATCTGCGTTCAAGTGATAAATAACAAAAACTATTTACATGTAAAAATAACAAACTAATTACACAAAAAAAATTAAAATAATCTTCAAGAATGTATGTTCATCTGTTATTGTTATCTTGCAGCTATTTTCTATAACGTTCAATTTCTAACATCACTTTTACCTGTGTGGATGTAATAACCGTAATTGATTTGCAAAAATTTTAGAATGGGTTATTTTCATCTGAAAAATGAAGCATTCCAAGAGGCGAAGGATGCTTTCAAGAGAGCCGCCGTCATCCAGAGAACGCCAGGAAACTGGTTGGGCCTGGGGATCACCTTTTTGTCGGTATGAGCACACATTTTTTCTTAAGCCTTGTTATCTCGCAAAAAAACACTTCTAGTTGGGGGAGTTTGAAAATGCGGAAATAGCTTTGGCCGAAGCGAACAAGATGGACCCGCAGTACCCCGAGATATGGGCGTACCTGGCTTTGGTCAACCTGCACAAGATCAATTACGAACGCTACTCCCAATGCATATTCCAGGCTAAAAGGGTGAAGATCTCACATCTTGGACACGGCGAAGGTTATTAATCCTGTGTCTCCCTTTTACAGCACGGATTGAAAGATCCTGACATAATCCAGAAGCTCGAGGATATGCGCAGAACCACGCTCTGCTTGAACGACAACCTCCTGGAAGGGCCTGAAAACATTTTCGACTCTACGTACGTCGTCAAGACAGAAATCCCAGCCACCCCTGCTAATACAAGCGATTATCTAATGATATTCACTCCGAGAAAAGTCGAATCTTGTTTGGTTGAACCAGATTGATTTTATTATCAACAAAAATAAATAAGATCGATTAAATAAATATTTTTATTGAATTCGTTCTTACACGGGCAATAAATTATTTTTAAATAGTAAGTACTAAAATATCCTAATGTTAGTTTACATCTAATCTTCCTTTAAAATATGAATGAATTTTTCTTTCTTTAGTTTGCTCCGATATTCTGGAATCTGTAAAACAGATAATTTGTATTTTAGTATTTATCAAACTACCTTAAAAATAGAAATTTCACCGTGTTTTTAAATATATACACGATGAGCTGGTGTCTGGTTGCGTAAGTTCCATAAGAGCAGCAAAGGAAGACTAAGAGAAACAATAGCGAGATGTAAAGGAAGTTGATGAACTTCATTATCTCTCTTTTGAATAATGGAAGCGTTCTCGACTAAAACTGGTGCTGAACTAGCGGAGAAGCGCGGACTACTTAAATTATATATTTCCCTTATTTGGACAATTTTTTGTTCTCAATTTGGCAGGAACACAGCTATTAATTTTATCTTTAATTAATGCGTTGAGATTGCAGCGAACTAGATTGCTGTGCAAGTATGTTGATGACCGTTTTTTCACTTTGAGAATTTAGCGAAACCGGCTACAGGAAGTTCGAGGTATCCAAATTTCTGAACACACTGCTCGAAGGAGATTAAATCAGTATGGACTGATGGCTTCTTGCTCGTAAGAGGACCAGAAATGACCAGAACACAGTGTTGCACGGCTTAACATTTGCTCGAGAACATAGCCATTGATCTTTGGACGATTGGTCTGCTGTACTGCTTACAGATGATTGTAGATATGCTCTTCGATTTCCAGATGGGCGTGAAAGAATGTAGAGAAGGCGAAATAAAAGGTAACGAAGCTTGTAATTTTACCCAGAGCCAACCTTTTCAAACTATCTCAGTGATGGCGTAGCAGGAATTTCAATGGAGAGACGCAAAAGTTGGTTATTGTTCGTTGAGGGTCTTTGACGGCTACTCGCTATGTGGATGAAATTTTGGAACAACATGCGTTGCCTATCCTACATGAAATCAGCGATAATCCTATTCTAATTCACGATAATGCCCGTCCACATGTCGCTCGCATAATACAAGCATTAGTTCAACAGCGTAACATCAGGGTCTTAGCCTGGCCAGCCTGTTCTCCAGTCTTGAACCCCATCGGACATTTATGGGATAACCTCAAAAGTCGAATAAGAGCACGTCCTTCCTGATACACTCCACGATCTTGAAAGGGCTCTTCGTGAAGAATGGGCTATCCTCCAGCAAAGATACATTTCTGGACTGGTAGAAACTATCCCGAGGGGTCTTCGAGATGTAATTAAGGCAAGAAGAGGAAATACGCGATATTGAAATGTTAATTAAAAATCTGATTAAAACAAATTTTATATGTCTTTTTTCATTTTCTTAGTTATTTACATTTTTTTTTTTTACTTTTTTAAACAAAGACTCAATTATTAAACGTTAAAAAACGTGAACCTTTGATTAATATATAATAATGTATACAAATCAAGTTAATTAAAGTGGGTGGAATTTTTTGCTTGTCAGTCTACATTACTACTTATTAATACTAATACTATTTACTAATTACTACTACTTAATTAGTACTAATTACTAATTAATACTATTTTTACCTATAGTAGATATAAAAGGCAAATTAATGTAGCAAGATAAATCAGATCTGAAAAAGACTAATTTTCGGATTACTTTTACACTGAGGTTGTTATTTTATTTGACGTGACATATATTGTTTTCACCTGTTAAATTTTCCGATGTAGGTTGGATGTTTTAAGGAACTAAAACAATTCATCCAGACACCTGGATCGATTATCGAGGAGGTCTGTCATTTTTTGGCTAATCTATGCAAATCTCTTAAAATTTTTCTAAAGTAAGATTCGTCATGAGTCTGATCTACCTGCTGTTTGATACCTCTCTGTTTTGGAGTAAAAATGAAGTGCAGTATCAAGGATATAAGCAGGGAGAGGCTGTTGAAGATACTTAAATGGTTGTTTGTCCTTCTTTTGGGATTTTACAACCCTAGAAATCCCGAGAGCCTATATCGGAAATATTTAAATTTTGAGATAACTAGTCTCTATAGTTGAAATAAATAAATAAATATTTTATGTATTTTATATCTGTTCACAAATGAGACATGTAATTTCATGTAGTGCTGTAAACAGAGCATGATGAAATAAATAAATAAATTTTTAAAGAAAACTCTCTCCATCTCACCCCCTTTCCGGCAGCCATGGAAGGGCCGGAAAACATTTTCCACTTTGAATATGTTGTCAAAACAGAAATCCCAGCCACCCCTGCTAATTCAAGCAGTTATTATCATGATATTCACTCCGAGAAAAATCTTGTTGGGCAGAATTAGATTGAGTTTATTATAAAGGAAAATAAATAATATCGACTAAACAAATATTTTTATTGAATTCGTTCTTACATGGGTTACAAATTATTTTTATATAATACGTACTAAAATATCCTAATATTAATAATATTACAACTTTACACCCAATCTTCCTTACGAATACGAATGAATTTTGCTCTCTTTAGTTGGGTCCGATATTCTGGAATCTGTATAAATAGATAATTTGCATTATAATATTTATCCAACCACCTTAGAAATAGAAATTTCACCATCGGGTTTTCAAAAATGTACAGGATGATCTGGTGTAATAATCCTGACCCTTTCTCCCCGTAAGCGCAGGAAACGAAGACTAAGAGAAACAATAGCGAGATGTAAAGGGAGCTGATGAACTTCATTATCTCTCTTTTGAATGATGGAAGCGTTCTCGTCTAAAACTGATGCTGAACTAGCGGAGAAGCATGGGTTACTTAAATATATCTTTCCCTTATTCGGACAATTTTCGTGTTTTTGTTCTCAATTTGGCAGGAACACAGCTATTAATTTTATCTTTAATTAATGAGTTGAGATTACAGCGAACTAGATTCGAAAAGCTGTGCAAGTATTTTTTTTTCTAAAGGGTAAAACCACCTGGGCTATCTGACCTTGATTCCTTGCCTAGTTTGAAGTAACAAATTCTTAACAAACTGAAAGGAAAAAAATTCCACCCAAGTGGATTTTTTTTTCATTTTTTCGATAAAAGACCAATAAATATTTGTTTATGCTATGTTTTAAATTGTGAATATCAATGAGAGGTAAACAAACTTAATCCTTAATACAAAACATGGATAAAGGATTTTTCAATATTAACTTTTTACGGAATTTAAAATGTTTATTAAGCCTCATTTGAATACATCGTAAATATTTATAGGCGTATAAAATTTGTTTTAATTACATTTTTAATTAACATTTCAATATCGCGTATTTCCTCTTCTTGCCTTAATTACATCTCGAAGATACCTCGGCATACTTTCTACCAGTCTGGAAATGTCTCTTTGCTGGAGGTTAGCCCATTCTTCACGAAGAGTCCTTGCCCGGGGTCACGGCTGGAGAAGAACTGATTTCATTTCAATTGAGGAAGTTTTCCGAGTGGGGCACGTAGACAGAGACCACAGTGAGAGGTGCTGAGTTACCCCGTAGAATTTCCAATTGCAAAATGCTGGAGCTCAGTATAGGTGATTTTGAAATCCAGGAACTGAAGATGTTTGTCTATCAAGATACCTATTCCACCATATCCATCCCTTCTGTCTTTTCTGTGGAAATGAAAACCTCGAAATTTGCAAACGACGGTGAGGGACAACCAAGTCTCCGATAGAAGAACCAAATTGACCTTCTTCTCATCTACTAGGACTTCGAGGCTTCCTTTTTTTGAGATAATTGACCGTGCTAACACTGCAAGCAATATAAATATACTTGGGAGGAACCGTAGGAACTTATCATGTAAAACATAATAATCAATAAGAGTAATAAAGTGGAACATTTTGTTAAAAACAATTTTCAACCGATAATTGTGAGAATTATATTTACTGAGCATTGAGGTTATCGTTATTAATTTTCTCCTTTTTGTTAAGACACAGTTAGTTTTTGGATATTCAACTGTGTTTATTTTGGTACAGAGCATCCAATTTCTGAAATATCGGTAGGCTCATAACACTGTTTTTTATAATTTCATTTAAATTTGTGGACACTAGTATGTTACCATTTTGTGCCTCTCTAATTATATTTACAACGCGCAGTACCGATTCACAAATAAGAGCGAAATTTAGACTTTTCTCGTCATCATTTTCTTTGGAACGATACGGATTAAAGGGGATGAGCCCTCCTGGGGTATCTTTTGGGGTTGGAGTTAGCGGACTGTAAAGTCTTTTTGGGGTTTGAGCCATGACTTCACCAGGGGAGGAGGAAATTCTTCTCTTCCGAGTGTTCATTGTATCAAATAATAAAATGGTGAGAGGTGTCCCACCAAGGTGATAAGATAAGAAAAAGGCAGTTGGGTTTGCGGAGTTGGTATCGGACGTATAAAGGTCTGTAAGTCCTTTCTTTTTTTCTTTCTTTCGCTCTTTCCTTATTGCCTCCCATAGTAACTTATGCCATTTTATTTAATTTATTATCCTCCCATCATGTTGGACGTTGCGGGCAAGGATGGAGGAGCCCCCTTTCATCCCTTTTCATGTAGGGAATGAAGAATTGTCTTTAAGAGTGGGACAGTGGCGGCCCTGCATATGATTTTTTGTCTACTACCTGAAATGCATCACTGTAAGACAGGTTTTCAACTACCATTATGTTGGTTAACAACTGCCATTATGGTTTTAATTCTTTTAATGTTTTTCATATTCTGGACATTTCCTTTGAGAGAAGACCGAGTGGACGCCATTGCAATGACCTTTTTTGCATGATTGCCGTGACAATGAGCACAGCGTAAAACATCCTTGCAATGTTCTTTTACATGTACATAACGTAGGCATTTGAAACATAGGACAACATTTTTTACAAACGGCTTCCATCTCGCGTAATGTATTGTAACGTGCTCGGGCAGAGCCTGACCCTTGAACTTAATCAGCACTGTGCCCGCCATGTTTATCAAAGTGCCGGTTTCAGTAGCGGGTTTGAGCTTATCTATTTTCCTTTTGAATCTCCGAACATTTAAAATTTTTATACTTTGGCTATCCGTTTTGATAGACTGTAAAAGTTCCGTGTCGCTGAGCCCCGGATCAACTTCTCTTACTACACCCTCCCTTACCAAGAGAAAGGATGTATGCTTTTATGTTATTAATTTTTAAAACTTGGATTCAACCAGATGATTTGCCCCCTGGTAGGACTTAAAATTACCCTAACTCTGTTTTGCCCTGATCTATCTTTACTTGAAACTTCATGGCAAATCTTAGGGTGATTTTATAAATCAATTTACCGAGAGACATTGCACGCAATTTTGCGAAACCGTCCGTCTGACCATTAATCTGTTTGCTTGCTGCATCCTTGTCCCTTGTTAGTCTTCGAAAATAAACGTCCCTGTTTTTCGGAGTCGTTAACATTAAGGGTCAATCTGAGTTTATCAGAACCCGGATTGTTACCATCGATCTGGGTTCAATACTTCCATCCATGAATTCTGTAATTTCTCGTCTCCGTCCCGGGAGAACCGAATTTCCTCCGCTCGAAGCGGACATTATCTTAGGTCGACCAAAAGTGAAACTACGGGTTTCAATTGTAAAAATAATAGAAAAAACCAAACAAACGGACGAACAAAAATTTACCTTAGTAACACTTAATGTTAAAAAAAATTAATACTTAATGTATGACAATTAATTAATTAAGGTTTTTAGTTGAGTTGAAAACAGTTAATGGCACGAGAAGGATTCGAACCCACGACCTTCGGCTAGATACGCAGCTGCTCTACCACCTGAGCTATGGTGACCTCGATCCACTCGGACATCAACTCCCCATCTCAACCCCACCTTATGAGTTTTCCCTCCTTTTACCACTAAAGCTCTCCGTCGCCATTTCAATTGTCGTCGAGAATCCAAACCGATTACACGACATTTGAAAAATTACTAAAAAACTATTTGAAAAACTATTATTACTTAGTCCAGCCTCATTACTGTATCTCCTTTTGTGGATAAAGGTTCATACAAGCATCAGTGAACTAGCTGAAGCGCTGGCGTATCACCATTTTCATATGACGTACCTGCAAAGGAGAATGTAGGAACTTAACATGGTAAAGAGGGAGGAAAACTGAGTTCTTAAAGGGGAGGTTAATAAAAGAATTCTTCCCTACTATAGCGGACGGCCTTAGTTTGGACACCTTAAATGCGTACAACACAAGTCCAGGCACCAAGATGAGCTTATTTGTATAAGTGCAAAATATCAAGCACGACGTGTTCATGTGATCGGGTTCGGATCAGAAGTCTATTACCTGCTGTTCGAGTGTGGCAGCATATTACTGGCGAAGCACAGTTAATGAAACTTACGGAGATTTAGGGTGCCCGGTGATCTCATGTTCGGCGCTTCTTCGACCAGAAAATTTCCTACAGTTAAAAAAAAATCATATCGGAAATATTTAAATTTTGAGATAACTAGTCTCTATAGTTGAAATAAATAAATATTTTATGTATTTTGTATCTGTTCACAAAGAAGACATGTAATTTAATGTAGTGCTGTAAGCAGAGCATGATGAAATAAATAAATAAATGTTTAAAGAAAAATCTCCATCTCACCCCCTTCCGGCAGCCATGGAAGGGCCGAAAAACTTTGAATATGTTGTCAAAACAGAAAAAATTCAAGAAATGATATTCACTCCGAGAAAAATCGAATCTTGTTGGGCAGAATTAGATTGAGTTTATTATAAAGGAAAATAAATAATATCGACTAAACAAATATTTTTATTGAATTCGTTCTTACATGGGTTACAAATTATTTTTATATAATACGTACTAAAATATCCTAATATTAATAATATTACAACTTTACACCCAATCTTCCTTACGAATACGAATGAATTTTGCTCTCTTTAGTTGGGTCCGATATTCTGGAATCTGTAAAAATAGATAATGTGCATTATAATATTTATCCAATCACCTTAGAAATAGAAATTTCACCGTTGGGTTTTCAAAAAAGAACAGGATGACCTGGTGTAATGATCCTGACCCTTTCTCCCCATAAGCGCAGGAAACGAAGACTAAGAGAAACAATAGCGAGATGTAAAGGGAGCTGATGAACTTCATTATCACTTCTAAGAACAATGAAAGCGTTCTAAAACTAGTGCTGAACTAGTGGAGAAGCACGAGATACTAAAATTATATCTTTCCCTTATTTGGACTACTTTCGTGTTTCTGTTCTCAATTTGCCAGGAACACAGCTATTAATTTTATCTTAAATTAATGCGTTTAGATTGCTGCGAACTAGGTTCCATAAGCCGTGCAATTTTCGACAAACGATTGTGTCACGTTAACAAACCATGGCAAGGGAATTAATTGGTTGCATAACCTTGTAGATATATTGGATTGAATGATTAAAAGGAAGTAGAGATATCGGAAAATAATTAGAACACATTAAAAGACGTGCCTGACGCGACACAATCTCGTTTCTTTTCCGGGAAAATGGTGAAACTCGTGAGATTTCCCATTGTGTTTTGCCCTTCCCTGTTTTCGTGCAAAAATGAAAGAATCAAGGTTATAAGCCGGGAGTGGTTGGCCGCGAAAGCAGGAAAATGTTTGTCAAACTGTTTTTATCTCCGAAAACCCGGAGAAGTTCTAGCCGAATAGAATGCAGAACGAAATGATTGAAAACGACCAAACTACAAATAGTGAAAAACAAGGATAGAAGAGGCCATAAGGTCTTCTGCACCTCGACCTGAGTAGGCCTATTGTGCTCGTCTATTTTTATAACTCACTGGCCAGCTTCACGTTACTTACATTAATCTACCTCCATAGCCTTTCCAGCGTCTTTTCCTCTCCTAGTTGCAAGAATCTGCAACGACATACCGACATAACCCTAGTAAAACTCTAATAAAATAATAAGAATAAAAGTACAGAAATATTAACAAAATAAAATTAAACATGTTATGAACACAATAATTTTCATGAGATTTATCGTTGAGGTCTGCGGGTTAGTTAACCTATAATTTGGTGGTTTTCGGTGATCCTGGTCTTCCTGTCCTCGGTTCTTTGATTTGTCAAACGCGTTTCGTCTTCTCGCAATCATCAGTGTTACTTTTTTTTCGAAATCTGAAGTTTTACTAATCAGACTACCATAATCGTAAAAATTCTATCCAAAGACCTTCTTATCACCATGTTTTTACTTTTATTTTTACTACGATTTTATTCAAACGCATTGTGTTAAGCTCCACAAACCATTCGAAATTTTAAGAACCACCGTAATCGACAGAAGGAGTTTCGGCTAATGTACGAAATATATTAGATTCAAAAAGCTCAAGTTACAGTCGAGCAAGATACCTCTTGAGAGATCCCATGAAAAACGGGAAAGGAGTTAGGCATGGCTGTATTCTTTCGTCCTTGCTTTTTAACCTATACTCGGGAACTGTATTTAATGAAGGCCTCAACGATTTCCATACAAAAAGCATCATTAGGACATACCGGAATAACATACGATATGTGGACGACACAGTAGTGCTGGCTGACAACATAAATTATCCGCAATTCCATCGTTCAGCACGATGAACTCTATGGCCTAACGCTGGATTTTCCAAAACCAAGGTTCTTAAAATAAAACATTTGGCAAATAGACGTCATATATGTACCTTGGTGCCCTAGTTAATGAGCAGTGCAACCCTAAAAATGAGATAAGGACCCGAATAAAAATGGCTAGAGCTATAAGAAATAATTCGCTGAAATCAGCGGACAGTAGACAGGAACGACGACAGACATTCTGCCTTAAAATTAGTGGAGCACACTATTTTTTAGATCCACTATAAAAATTTAGTCCTGAGTGGAAAAGATTAAGGTGGTATTATTGTTATTAACATGGTATTATTAATGGTATTATTTGCCACTGTTTAGACTTGATTCTGCGACGATCTGACAGCGTCTGCAGAGGCTTTTTGCCATTCCTGGCCAGTAGAATCTCTGCTGAATCATCAAAACACCAGCAAACGGAAGGTTGTTGTTAATGTACTTTAGTTGTTCCACTTTTAGAAGTTTCTTGTGCTGCTTCTAAACCGCTTGATTCCATTTTTAACTTGATGTTTCATTTTCAATAACATACGGCATTCGTGAAGGGTTGTCTTTGTTTTTGAAGGGTCGTTACTTAGGTTTCTTGAAGTTGAGCCATTCCAATGCTCCAAATAAGAATTCGAAGGTGGAAGGTTAAAAAGTCGGCATCTACACGACCTACGCACCGTGACCGGTATTGGTCTTTTCTGCATCTCTACTATTATCTAGAGCTCCTCATAAAGCTAGTAGCTTTGTTAAGGACTCGAGTGTCTATCTTTCAATGCCGGCTTTTTCTCTTCAAGGAGTAAGATCTTAGCCTGCTTAAAAGCCTTCGTGTGTGTCCCACTGTTTCTTATGAATTTGTACAGGTTTGTCCTGCAGCCCCGATCTATTCATATGCCTCCGGATCCGCAGTGTCCAGTCAACAATTCGGCAATTATTCTAGTCCTAACACGTTCTAGATTTAGTAGTACTACCGTCAATTTCTGCGATGGTCCTTTTTGGAAGGCACTCTACTTAAATACAATCCCACACAACTGAGTAATTTATCTTAATCCAATTCGGAGGTACGCTAATATCGTTTTTAATTCGGTGGTTTTTGAATTCGGTTAGGATGCTACCAGATCCGCAGGCCATGTGTTTACACCGGCAAAAAGCAGAAAGATAAAGTAAGTTGTCACTTCCTTCAAACTAATAATGTATACTTATAATAAAATAGTTTCTCTTTACTTCGTCTTGGTAATTCTGTTTGCTGTTGGTGTCATGAAAATTGTACGATAAGTGGCAAGAAAAAGCATTTTGTGCCACTTGGAACCCGCTGAACATTGGAGAAAAATAAAAATTGCTCAAGAAAGAAGGAAGTACCTGAACGAACTGTTCCCTCGTTTCAACATAAGTCAAATACCGAAACGAACGGACGTGGTAAGATATGGCAAACTGAAAGTTTAGCTGAGCATGATGAGACTTTTTCAGGGTCTATGCTAACAGAGGAACAAAATGGAGAAACTGGAGGAAAACTGTTCTATGGACACAAACTCTCAATTTCGTTAAACGTTGTTTTATCCTTCCCATATGGCTTCAAGCCAACTCGCAGTTAACCTGAGCTAGCCTGGTACCCAAACAACGGGGAAACTAGACAAAACCTGTGCCTACAAACTCTCACTTTCGTAAACTTTCAGTTTTATTCTTTTTATATGGGTTCAGGCAAATTGGCAAGATAACCTGGGCGAGTGTGGAAGAAACTGGACGAAAAACTGAGTTGTGGCCACAATGTGGCAATGGGCTATGAATGGATAAAAGACAAATTACATATACGTTCACATGATAAGTCGAAGATCTGAAATGCTTCTGACACCAGGTAGGACAGCCTAAGTTGTGGTAATCTAACTTTCCATTGTATTGACAGTTGATAAATATTTTTGTAACTTTCATTGATATATTGTAAAGTATTATTTAAAGCTTATTGAATGATAGAAATTTTTAATACGAACTGCTAAGCCAATTAATGTCAATCGGTTTCGTACGAAACGAGTTACAATATTTCATCATCTAAGCGTATGATACTTAGTCACCGATTTACCGTGTCACCAGTGATATCGCTCCTTGTCAGTGAGTAATGACAATCTTCTTAATTTTATCACGAAGATAAACACGGTATATACAGATCTGGTTGAGTTCTCCTGACGTCTATTGGCAGAGAAATTGTAACGATGAGGATCTCAGGTTGGCTCCTGCTCTACGTATTTTTGATCTACGCCTCCGCAACTTACAAGCTGCTGCTTCCATTTTTCGACTCCCGGAGGGTACGACAATAAAACCAATGAGAAACTTTAAAACAATTAATTTTGGAATGTTCTGTGTTTAGTCTCCGAAAGGACGATTGCTGCTCAAACAAGGCCGCTTCGCCAGCCGAGACATCTCACATGCTGTTTTCTTCCGTTAACCAGTTGAGTAACTTAAGAAATTCATATTATGAATTAATCATAAAATTATACAGACATTGGATTTTATAATTTAATAGTAAACTATTTATAATTTAGACATTTTTCATTATGACTCATCCTTCAAAACTTCTTGATTTTTTAATATAATTTACTTATCCCTCACCTTAAATTTTAACTTATTTTTTAAACAAAACGTCTCAGCTTCAACTGCATAAGCTGTATCGTTTGGCAATCTATGGTAAACATATTATATTTATGAAAATCAAAGAAAATATAGTTTTGGTTAAAAATTGTTGGATCTATCAAAAAATTCGTTTTATACTTATATTCGTCTATAGGTATTTAAATCCTATTTTACTCTACACTATTTTCTCCGCTTTAGGGAACTGAGAGTACTGCTCAGGTGCATTGTTAGACATGTCCCAAGCTTTCGACATGGTCTGGCACCTCCAGATTTCTCTTCAACTTAAGCAGTTCCTACCTACTCTTTATTACCAAATCCTAAAATCTTATCTAAACGACCGCTGCTTCAGAGTGAGATGAGGTAACGAGTTTTCGGAAGTCAGACCGATCCAGGCCGCTGTCCCACAAGGGAGCATTCTAAGCCCCATCCTATATACAATTTATACTGCTGATGATACATCCCAACACCATACTTACAGCCTACGTGGACGATAATGCAATTTTATCTCTTAACTCAATCCTATCCAAGAAACCTCGAAAATCCAGGAGCATCTTGAGCTCATTGAAGAATGATGCAAAAGGTGAAAAATGAAAATGAAATCCAATTTACGATCACGCTAAACAAACAGCCTTGCACAAGTCTATACGTTAACAATAAAAACCCATTTGCACGAGTAAAATAGTTAGGGCTGCACTTAGGCAGTAAACTGACGTGAAATCCTCACGCAAGATTCAAGCGACAAGAACTAAATAGACGATTTGTACAGCAACGAAGATTTGTAGGATCGAAATCAGACTTGACGAAAGAACAAACTAATTCTCTAGCAAACATTACTTCGAGCTATTTGTACGGAGGGAAACTGTGGGTTACCAGCAACCATCTAACATCCAACGAATCCAAGATTCCAAATCAAAAGTCCTCAGAAGAATTCTCTAAACTCCTTATTTATCTCCAATATCACTATCCACAATGACCCTTCCTCAAGTTTTACTCTAATCTTTCAGCCCATCCTTACGCTACTGCCCCCATCCTTATCCTCTCCACTTCATCCCATCCCAAGAGCTCTCCACGTCTCAAACGACGATGGCCCCGAGACCACCTCGTCTGAACCCGATACCAAACGGAGTACCAACGTTGGCTTGTACCAGTGTTTCGCCCGGGATATTATACCATTGAGCACAATTTGTAATGCATATAATTTATGTGCATGATTCAAATAAATATTATTTCAAAAAATTTAATTTGCTAGTCAATGACATTTGGATGTATAGACTTCGGAGGGTATATGGACTAAGACTCCTTAGTTTGGAAGGTACAATAAAAGGCAGATCATGCGTTATAAATAAACTTTTCGTTTATATTTATTTGTTTATTTTGTACATCCTACAACAATTTTCGATTATGTAAATGTTACTAATGAAACAAACAAAAAATTAACAATGAAGAAGAAAAACGTTGGCCGAGATTCAACAAATAACCGTCGGAACATAAGTCTTTTCCTAGTTTGGTGAAAATTTCTCCCTAGTATGTGCGAAGTGAAAGCTTGGGTAAGACGCAGACGAAGCTTGGCTGTTATTGGTTATGACCTGGGTGAAACTCGTTTCTGTCAAAAAATTTTAATGGCCGTATAGCTTGTGTGATTTCTTCTTGAGGTCTGCGAGGTGATGAGAGTGTGACCTGCAGTTTGGCCTTATTCGCCCTGTTTTAGCCTGTCAGACGGATTCTGCTTCTCGCCGATCATCTTTGATGGATTTGTGTGCCTCTCCCTGCATATATCCCTAATAAATTGCCGCGTCTGAAGGCCAACATAAAAACGATCAAACTAATGATTCTATTAGTGTTATTACTGTGTTTGTGATTGTTATATACATTTTATTTTGAGTTATTTTAAATATGTTTTGATATATGTTGATATAAGTTGATGACCAAGGGTAGAGGGCAATCGACTAAGCATAACCCTAATACCCAAATGACCCTCTACCCTTGGTCATTATTTTCAACATCATCTTTCTCCTTCATATGACGTACTGAACTTCACCAACTTTATTTTTGGGAGACTGTAATGGGGTCTGCGGGTTGAAGAATCTGTTCGCTCTACCATCTTCAGTGAAGAACCGGCCCAATATAGTGATCATGTGTCGGTCAGTTTAACATGTGTTCACCGACTCGCAAACCAAGAACCACCACCCATTGTAGTTTTTGTCCGATCGTTTTGTTCTATTCTCGTAGTTGTGGTCCGTCAGACGTGTCCCAGCATTTCGTCATCTTCATTGCGGTTGCTTATTCGGAAATCGTGAGATGCGGTGCCGGCACTCTCAACACGACACAATGGCACAATTGTGCAGAAAACAAACATTTTGAGCCCTGAAGATGATCTCAATAAAGATCGAAACGTTGGCACGATAAAGAAAATGTATTTCTGAAACCTACGTCACACCAGACCGCATCTCACGATTTCCGAATAATCAACGACTAACGGTCACTAATCACCACACATTGCTGTTGCTGTTGAATTATTACATTGATTCCAAACGAAAATCCGAAATACGAGGCAACCCAGCATACTTAAAATCAACAATAACACTCAAAACATAGGCACAATTGCCAAACCGATAAACTTAGACATGTAAAATTTAAAAAATTCAAAACGGAACATCAGTGGCGTTAGAAAACTTTTACTATCTGTACAACTTCAAGTTTCTATTGAAATGTTTGTGTTAATCAAAATTATTCAAGCTAAATTCAAATTTGTTCGTCTGTAATCCATAATTAGTCAGTTAAAAATTATCTTTTCACTGATCGCACCCTAAAGGATGTTTTTGGTGTACTGGAGGTCCATTTAATGGGATTTTCATTTTGATTAGCGGAGTTTATGTACAAAGTGAGAATGTATTTATTTGTGCGACGGTGTAATAGAAGTTAGTTAGTTTTAAGCTAGATTTAATTTTGCATTGGGGGCTGAAATTACCTAGCTGTCGAAAGCTGTTGGTTAGAAGCGACGATCACCTGGGCTTAAGGGGAAACTGCAACCCAGCAGCATAACTAAGTAGGTGACTCTAGGGTCAGCATATCGAGGAGTGGCAACCCTATGAAAGTCCATTTTCATTACTGTTCGTCAAGCAGCTATTGATTTATAGCTCAACCATAGGGAATAATAAAAATGAGGTAACACAAATGTATAAAGGGTAACAAGCAATAAAACTGTATAAATATACGTTGCACCTTATCACTATTATCAGGAGAAAAATAAATCAAGATTTGAAAGAAAATTTTTTTAAGTCTACGAGGTGATGGACGTTGTAGTTTGGTAGATAGCAATCGTTCTCGTCCTCCTATCTCGCTGTTTTGGTTCAGAGGGGTTTCAGCATTTCGCATCTTAGTGCCATCAAGGAAATAAGCAGGTAGAGGCTGGGGAAGAGCCTTAAATGGTTGTTCGTTGTTCTTTTGGGTTTTTACAAACCAAGAAATCCTGAGAGCCACTTAGAGAATCGTCGAAGAGCATCGTTGAACTAGGAGGAGATCGACCCGATACGGAAGAAAGTAGGCTAGATTTTTTTTTATATTTTATTTATTTTTATCACGAAAATACTGTACAACCATTAGATTTTTTTTTAAATTATAAAATTAAAAACTTATTGTAGTTTGGTCGTTTAAATCATTCTTCTTCATTGAAAAAAGCCCTTTCATTTTTCAAACACGTATAAAAGGAACTCAAATTAATAAGAGAGTAAATTGACCAGTGAAGATGATGACGTGCTAGAAGAAGAAGCTAAGATAGGCGGGCCGAGATGATTGGAAACGATCAAAGAACTAAAATTAATGTTACTCATTTTTCTGCAAAATATTCCATCATAAAAAATAATTTATAACGCATAAAAACAATTAGATTAAATTTTAAAAACTAGAAGAATACTGCTTGAAGCAGATCCGTGCTGGCGAATTTCGCTTTCTTCAAATCCTCCCTGGCCTTTGGATACTAAAAATAATAATAATAAAGAAGCTAATATTTTCAACTTTTTAAACCAAAACAGTAAAGTTTGTTACCTTGGGCATGTCGAAGAATTGCACCAACCCCTTGTATGTCGTCGCATTGCCCAGTACGAGGTCTATTATCAGTAAAAGGACGAAAATTGAAATGTAGAGAGCCTGGATCCTTTTCATGCTGAATGTTCGGTTTTAAATGTATTTTCATTTTGAAAAAGCTTCAATGCCCCTAATAACAAAACGGGAAGTAACTGGATCTAAACTGATACACAATTCTGGGACGATCCAATTACTCTTTCTTAAAATACTAGAAATTTATTTAAAAGATAGCCTGCACTCTAGGAAATAATATAATATTAGCTGGATTAACTTTAAATAGATTAATTTACAATTTTTTCTTTGAACTAGAAAAGTATCTGGATCATGAGCTTCCTAGTAAATAGGGTCTCTTTCTCTCTTTTAATCCCTACAATGTCATCGCCTTTTCAGAAAAAAATTGGATCGATGAAGGTGCAATAATTTTAATTTTCAAATATCATCTTTCTTACACCCCTGATGGCACGCACTACAGGTTCAACGTTTCCACCTGGTGGTATACCTCCAGAGAATCTCACAGCTATTTTTATCAAATATTTGTACTTGCATATTTACCACTGAAGATGTCTATCTATCTATGTCTATGTCTCTCTCTCTCTCTCTCTCTCTCTCTCTCTCTCTCTCTCTCTCTCTCTCTCTCTCTCTCTCTCTCTCTCTATCTATCTATCTATCTATCTATCTATCTATCTATCTATCTATCTCTCTATCTCTATCTATCTATCTATCTATCTGTCTATCTGTCTATCTCTATCTATCTATCTATCGATCTAACTATCTATCTCTATCTATCTTTCTATCTATCTTTTTCTCTTTTAAACTTTTGCATTTTCGTGAAGTTTATTGAGTAGTCGTATCTGTGCGTTTTCTCCATGCCATTGTCCTTTTCTAGGTTCTGGTATTTGGCTTCAGTTTAATCTATGGCGGTATATCGTAAAATTAAGTTTAATTTAACAGTTTGTTATATTTTCATTTCGTCCGGCAAATTATTGCGTTTCCAGATCCTTTGTCGTTTGGTGAATGTACTGCAACGGTTTTGGCAAAATAACGTGCTACTATTTTAATTTAAGAGTCTCAATGAGACTGTTGCTGAATGTGCGATTTTTATAAAATCTGTTGTTTTTTAATTAATTAATTTTAAAAAATTTTAAAAACAGTATTTTACTTATTATTTAATAGTTGTGCTCAACACTTGTAAGGCAACCGTCAATTTTTCAAGTTTCACCTTGTGAAAAGTGACATGATATACACACTTAATTATTATTATTAAATAACTAACAGCACCTGCTGAATTTTTAATAAACCTTGAGTATTTTAAACTTTTTTTGCTAAAGTTGTTATAATGATGGTTTTCTCAATGTAACAAATTAAACTATTTAACATAAGATGAAAACATTGCGATTTGACGAGATTTTAACATATGGCAATAACAATCAACATAAAACAAGCATTTCATTGAAAATCGACATTTATATTATAGAAATATTTATACATAGTTATTTAATCGTTGCCGGATAGTTGTTTGTTGAGGAAGAAACGGCGCAGCAGGAGGAAACAATGGAAACTTCGAGACTCAGCATGGGAGGCAGCAAGACCTCAAAAAAGAAGAGTACTCGGAGGTCAAGTGTAAACAGCATCAATAATAATAATAATAATAATAATAATTTTAGCACACCAAACGAACCGTCGAGCTCTTCTCACAGCCTCGATTTTGACATCTTGACGATCAAAAACGTGGTAAGCTTCTTCCCATATCGTGTCGCAATGTGTTCACGATGATTTGTTTTAAATAAATCCTAATTTTATGAAATTTGATTTTTCAATTTGAACAGTTGTCTCTTCGAAAGTTTGGAAAATTGGAAAAAATCCATATTGATTTTTATAAAATTGACACAAATTTTATGAGATTAGAGTTTGTTATTCCTACATGGATTCAGCGATAGCTATTTAATAATAATATAAGTTTCTCTTTTTGGCCGTAATAATAAAAATATTATGATTATTATGATTTTGTCTGTATATTTAGAAACTGTAAGTTTAACCCCACGCGTTTGGGCTTCTCTCGCTGCGTCAGGGGTTATAAGCAGGGAGAGGCACGTGCACAAACACCACTGAAGATCGGCGACCAAACAGAAAATTATCAGTTACGAACAAACCAATGACCGTTTTTTATTTTAGAGGTTTATTTTGAAATATTTTAAGTATACAGCACTGAATTAATGGCATACGAATTTTTGTTTAATTTAATTAGTCTGCCAGGGGAGTTTCGGCTTCTCGCCATTTGTGCGCCTGCCTCTCCCTGCTTATACCTTAATGCTATACACTGCAGATAAACGGAATCGGCCAGATTACAGGTTCATGACCTGTTCAGCTCTCAAGAAGAACTCTAATAATATAGAAACTGTTGAGGAAAATAGAATTCACAATTAATTAAAGTTAGAAATGGTCCAAATCAAATCCAAATGCTTTCAAGTTTATTTATTTTTTCGATTAATTAATCTTTTATGTAAGACACCAAAACTGAAAAAATGGCAAAAAGAGGGAAAATCCAAAACGTTGTAGGTTGAGATGGGGAGTTGGTGTTTGAGTAGATTGAAGTCTTGATAGCTCAAGCAGTAAGAGCAGCGGCGTATTGAGCTGAAGGTCGTGGGTTCGAATCCCTCTTGTTACACTAACTTTTTCATTTCAACCAAGACCGTGCATAAAAGAATAATTAATTGAAAGATATATGGTTTATTTATTTTGTTCTGGAAGCAAATTATAAAAGATTTTTTTTTAATGTGTGTTGCACATCTTAACATTGGATTCATGTGCAAACATCATCATTTGATGAATTGAAAACCAAATCCAACTTTAGAAAGTTTTGTGTTATGGGTTATGAGCTAATAATCAGATTATTTGTTATGACAAGAAAAGGCTCGTCTATTTGTCCTTGCCTTGAAACTTTCAATAAACAACAATAATTTATTTCCTATTTCTTTTTATCTTATTTCTTTTTTTTTCAACCTGTACTCATCAATTTCCTAACTGTCACACATGGTTGTTAGAAAATTTGAAATGCTTGTTTGTTTGAAATGTTTGTTTTTTCTAGGTATCTAAGCGGTACCCTATTGAGGTAAACCTGACTATTTTTTTCAAGCAGCGGCTGCTGACGACGACTCCTAATTTCATAATACGCAGCCCTGGGACGTATAGAATAGATTTTAATTTCAAGTTCAAGATACGTAAGATCAATGCAGAGATGATGGACCAGTTGATAAGTGAGCCACTGCTGATAGTCCTGACGAAATTACGACATGGCCAACTAAACAAGGTGAACTATTTCTCGGCCAAGTCCTACAGTCGTTCAATGCGCTTTAGAAACAAACTAGAACTGATGACGGCGACGCCAAGAAGTCCGTCACTGACCGAAGAAGAGTTGAAAGAATTGGAGAAGAGGCAGATAAAGAGATTCAAGGGAGAGGAGAGCACAGTCCTTCCTTGCACGCTCGGAGAGTGTACCTTAGACCTTCTTCCCCTTGTTAAAGGTAACGGAAAAATTTACTCTTTTCATTTGGGATGTTCTGGAATATTTTTTCAGGGCAATTGGTTATTGAAGAGGAGCTTCTTTTGGAAAGGCCAATGAGATACCGCACCCTCCCACTTAGAATGAGACCCATCAATTCGAGAATGGTTCTCAGCATCAGAGTCTCTGATGAGAACAACTTCACAAAAGACTTGCCACCACTTCACAATGTCCTCATGTATACTGTAGAAGCTCTCTACAACTACGACGTTGAAAAGCTATCAGTTAATGAATTATCAACCATAACTGCCACTATGCCATTACCCCATAATGTTCCAACAAATTCTGTAAGCACTGTCTCGCTCTCTAAATAACAATTTTTGATTGGTGAATTGTTTCAGGAAGAGAGGGCTTTCACACTCTACCATTTTGAACCAGGCATTATTTCATCGTCGGTTAACATTGACTACAAAAAGAAATGGTATGGATTGGCAAACATATTGAGAGGAAAGGGCTCTTACTCAAATCATAGGTGAAACTCTCAGACTTATTCCATTCTCATTATTGTTTTTCGTTAAATTATATTGTTTCATTGTATTGTCCATTGGTATACAGTACTGGGATTTCATATACACTATACTACTCTATTACTATAGGAAATCAATTTATTGGAAAATATGTCAAATAGGTTCTTGATACTTACTACTAGAGAAACTTAAGATCCTGAGACTTAAATATAATCTTGTCACAATTAAAAATGAATTCACTGACTACTGATGTACATACACTCAAATCTGCACATGCAACCCATACATACATGTGTGAGCAGAATTGGCCTATCACTTCTTGAAGTCCACTGGCAATTCCAGCCTTTGTGATTTACAATAAATTACCAGCAGGCCTCAAGAATCACCTACCCAGTATTGGTAGTTTAGGGTTATACTTCAGTCTTATCCATCCACCCACTGAGATTGGGCTCCTGGAGTAGATGACAGCTAGGTCATCTCAGCCCCTAATGCACTACGTTTCTAAATCCTAGCCCATTCACACATATTTCTTATTTACACACTATCCACTCAGTTAAGGTGGTGGAGAATCGATCCCCTTTTACATCTAATATATAACCTATTTGATGGTTGATGGAATATTCAATATTCCACCATTGGCCCTCTCACACTACACATTCACGCCAGTAAATACATTCACTCTCAACACATGCTAGGTAAACAAAACTATCAGTACTATATACAATAAAGCAACCCTGTTTTCTCCAAGAATCTGAATGGGGAACCCAGAAAATTGTTGCCATGTACATTCTCATATCGAGTGGCATTCCTACACGTTCTCTATATGCAGCCTAGGAATGCCTCTATGGCCTCTATGGCACCCTTCAATTAAGTGGGATAATATCGAGCATCCTTTCTCTGCATGCTGGGCACATACTCGGGTTTTGTCCCAAAAGTAAGTGTCCGTGTGTAAATTTTGCATGGCCTATTCTTAATCGATGAGACTGACCCTTCTTCTACGAATCAGGTCTCCTGAGGGCCACTTACTGGCAGTGCTCTTGTTATGCAAGAGATAAAATGAATTCTGATTAACTGAACTGATTAAATCTTTTATTTGATATTAAAAAAAAAAAAAAAAGGTTCGTTTTTATAATCAAGAATTTACCAATCTTGATATTTTATTTGGTAAAGATTCTCTTTTAAGTATTGATGATTCTAACTTTTGGCATTAAAATTAATTAAATCCATTATATTTATTGGTCTGATTGACCAAATTACTTCTTACAATTAATTAACATTTTTATGTAAGGTTTTGGTTGAAATGAAAAAGTTAAAAAAAGTGTCACGAGCAGGATTCGAACCCAAGACCTTCGGCTCGATACGCCGCTGCTCTAACCACTTGAGCTATCATGACCTAACATTAAAATGAATTAATTAACCTTTTTACGTAAGGTACTGGTTGAAATGAAAAGTTAGTGTCACGAGCAGGATTCGAACCCATGTCCATTTCAACCAATACCTTACATAAAAAGATTAATTAATTGAAAGAAGTTATTTCACCAATCAGACCAAGAAATATAATGGAATTAAAATGAATGGTGTAATTTTAGTTAAAATTACCTCATTTAGTAATTTTTTTTTTTAAATTGTTATATAGCTTTTTATTTTACTAAAAAATATAGGCAAATCTATTTGTTCTATTCATAACAGCATTGCTTAAAAAGGAATAAAAAATATCTCCATAAAAAGAATAATGCATATTTAATTGAAATTTTATAGTAGTTATAAACCTAATAAATAAAAATATCTAATTATAAAAATTATTTAATTGTAAGGATTCCTACGGGCTACGATGGCATAATGAACAATATGGGCATCGATTTGCAGAAAAACATCGAGAAGCATCAACCGCGTATAAATTGGAATATTATGCGGCGTATTTACATGACACCAGAGACTGAGGACGTCTTCATCCACAACCTGATACAGTCCGTCTATTAGATAAATTGTGCTTCTGATATTTAATGCCTATGCACTTTTTAGGTACAGGTGCCTGCCGGTAGAGATACTGTTCAATATGAGTGGGACAGTAGACTTGAAGGGGATAACGGGCAAAACCATAGGATCCCAGAGCTCGCTGTTTAGCTACAGGAAGATGTCCCGCGTCTCCATAAGCTCTCAACGGCGAAACACCAAGCTCCGTAAACTCTTGGAATCGACTGATAATGTGGATGTTGGACATTTTGTCGCCTTCTTGGACATATCTAAACTTTTGATTCCTGGGGGTAACAACATATTCCGTCTCCCTCTATGCATGTTTTTAACTGTGATCTTTTTTTGTATAGTTACATCAGCTAGAATTGCTGCGCCTGTTCAGAGAATCAGTTCAGTTGATTATAAGCAAAAATGGAATGCAAAAGAACCAATTTTGAAAAATCATTTGGTGGGAGCTAATGTAAGAGGACTTTCTACTTTTTTTTAAATTAAATTCTTTCACTGCAATTGTACATTAACACAAAACATACTGTTTATAATAAAAGTGCTGGCATTAAACTGTTATATCTAATGAGGTAAAATCATTACATTTCAGATTCCCAACGCATATGAAGAAACTGATGAGTTCTCCATCCCAGGAACCACCTGTTTTATCATAGTTGAAATTAGCTTGATGAAACCCCTGATTCCAGAAAAAGAAAGCTTGGGTTGGGAAATGTCGTACGTGTATATTCTTGTCATTAATTTACATTTTAAGTTTTTATATATAAATATATTTTTCCTCCCAGAATGCCACAACTTGCTACTGAGAAAATTAATGATAATACTTTAAATAGTAATGTAGTACCTATGGACCATTTTGCAAAAGCCACCAAGTTCATAATTTTCCTAATTAAAAGAGAAATGGAAGATTTTTATATGTTGAGGCACTGCAAACAGTATTCTGAAGTGTCATATTATAAAGAAATGGATTTCTGGGGCCACCTCGGCCACTCGGGCGCCATGAAAATTATTCACGAGACTCTAAGAACGAGTGTAAACAATTACATTCACAATGTTTTAGGAACACCACAAGATAATCTGACTTCACTCGAAAGAAAAGTATAACGTTACAATTTGAAATAAGGAAACATTAATTTTCAAATGCAAAATTCTTACAGGAATATATGGCCAATTTATATTTTAAAATTGTAGACAAAATTCACCAAGTTATAAACACCTTACTTCAGTCAGACAAAGGCCGCATTGAAAAAATTGTGCACTACAGTAAGCCCGACATGGATGAGCTCTTGCTCTATGCTGTGGAGGCTGGTGAACAGCTACAATTTCCAAAAGCTAGATACTACCTAGCAAAGGTAAAACCAAAAAATTTCAAATAAGAATTTTAATAATAAGTTATTTTAAGAGGTTAGAAATGAATGGCTTCAGAAATCCTGACTACTGGTTTGACTATGGTGTCATGGCCCTAAGATTCGGCGATGTCTACCTGGCAATAGAGTCTATGAAAGAAGTGCTAGCCATCTACCCAAGACACAGGATGGGGTTTGTAATTGGATGTCGATGCAGAGTGCCTTTAACATAAATTTAGACTTTTAGCATATGCAATCTTGCTAACCGTAATGGGAGAATACGAGGAAGCTGAAAAGTTCTTCTATTCATGTGTCAAGTTCTACCCGACCTTTTGGCAAGCTTGGATCACTTATCATGTGTTTTACAAGCATATTGAGCTCTTTGAAGGTGCAGACATTACTTTTGTATTAGGTAAGCAAAATTTAAAATATGTTTTTCCCTTCTGGTACTAAATTTTACTTTGTTACTACAAAAGGAGTAAGGTATATGAGCGAATTTCCATTGAAAAAAGAATGGCAACCCAATATTCCTAGAATAACATGGTACATAGATCTCTGCAATTGTTTTAATGTATTCTTAGAGACTGCTAAATTTCTGCTGTCCTACAATCTGTTTGAGGTAAACTGTTTTCACAAATTTATCCAAGCCCTTTTCAACAGAAGCTCAGTTTGCAGAAATGTGCCTTGCCGAGTACTTGGATTCTGTAGACAAAAAGGACGTCTGTTTTTATTATTATCTCGCCGTGTGTCATTTTATTCAGGGCCGCTTTCAAGATAGTCTTGTTCATCTTGCACAACTCATCGAGGAAACTAACATAGAAGTAAAAATGTTAAGGTTTTATTACATGTGAAGGGATTGATAAATGCATGACTTTTAGAATTACAAAGTATGGTCTCTCATTGGATTCAACTATTATAACCTCGGGAACAGCGATCAAGCAAGAAAAGCATTCATCGAGGCACAGAAATGTCTTAAAGATTACTCAGCTGTCCCATTCATGCTAATCAGGTAAATAATGAACTTCCCACTGTTAAAAACAAAAATTTTAATTTTTTTTTTTTTTTTTAAGAGTTGGATTTGATTATATAGAGAGGGGTTGTTCAGAAAAGGCGAAAGAATTCTTTTTAGAAGTGTTGAAAACATATCATACTCCTTTGGCTTGGACTGGTCTAGGAATTTCTTATTACTTGGTATAAATAACATCAACTAATGTACAAACATACGAAACGTGATAATAATTATCTGTAAGGTAAGATGGAAGATTTTGAAAAATCCGAAATTGCTCTTCTTGAAGCAAATGCACTTGACCCGAATCAAGCAATTGTCTGGACATACTTAGCATTGATCTTTCTTCAAAGGCATTCACTATTTTTATACGTACAATGTCTTCTAGAAGCCAGAAGGGTACCGAGCGTGTTTTGCATCCTGAAAGCATGCAATAATACATTTTTATTTTTCAGTGTGGGCTAGAAGACAAAAAATTATTCAAACAACTAGAAGCATTGCAAGAAAGAATGTATTCTGAATCGACAGTCAAGCAAGAAATATCTGTGGCAGAAAAATCCCCAACGAACAGTTTATACTGTCAGTATTTTTTTATTTTCTTAAATATTGTTTCATTTGCATTAAATACATAATTAATATTTTATTATAGGTCTGCCAAAATGCTGTAATAATTAGAAGGAATTAATATATTTCATGATTTGTTATAGAACAATAAATCATTTAAACCATTGTTTAAATATTATACTTAGATCAGGAAAGTGTGTGCATATGTGTGATGTTTTGTGTTAATGTATAAATTTCTTTGTTAAATCATTTTGGTATACCTATCCTTGCCGGTTTGCTTGTCAGAAAGCAAGAAGACAAAATGTATCTATCGACAAAAACAGTGAGGTTATGCAGAACAAATTGATGAGAAACAACCAAATTATAAATGTAATAGTGGCCTTAAAATGCATGTATGAAAAAGCCTACATTGGACAAAGAACATTGAGATCACAAGGGGTGTATTGCAGGGTGACTCACTGAGTTCACTGTTATTCTGCATATTCATGGCTGATCTTTGGCCTCTAAAGTATCCATTTTTGGATGTGTGTAGTAAGATGCTAGGCTACAAGGCCTAGAGAAATTATATTGGCTCCTTTCTTGGCCAACATGTTCACTTTCTCATTGCCTCTTTGCCCTGAATGCCCAGGGACCCATGCCAGGATTAGGTCATTTGTATCACTCCCACAATGCCATATGCTTTTACCTTTAACTTGCATGGAGCTAAGGCCTTAAGTGCTGCCTAAATGTCAAAGAAAATCATGATTGAAGTTATAGCAGTATAAAGATGGCAGTCTACTCTAAGAACGCACAGCACAACCTATTTCCTATTGACTGCAAAGGTATGATTGTTAACCAAGTTGTTATAACTGTGTAAGCTTGCTAACCAGAGTAACTTGTATTAGAGATCTTGGTGTCATCTTTGATAATAATCTTACCTTTAAGCTACATTTACAAGAAATCAAAAATCTCTCCTTTAAAATGCTTGGACTCATCATTGGAAATACCTATCAGTTCAAAAATCCTTCTTGCTATGTCCATCTATATAATTCACTTGTTCGACTTACTATTCAATATGCCTCAATCATCTCGCACTATAACACTGACATAAAACTTCTTCAAACTGTTCAAAATAAATTCCTTAATCCATTACATTTCAAATTAAACTGTCATATTGAAAAACTCTCATAATTCTGATCTTACCTGCACAAGAAAGTATTTTTATTTTCAAATTAATAATTGTATAGATTTCCCAGAAATCCTTGGTAAACTCCAATTTCATGTACCTCCTTGCCATCTCAGAAATTATGAAATATTTTTATTGAATATAAAGGAACAAATTTTTCATTACACTCCCCGGTGCATTGCATGTTAATAAGATGTAACAACATATGCAATACTGTTGACTTATTTAATGCCTTTCCTCATTAAAAGTCAGTTACTTAATGCATAATAATTTTATTTACTTAAAAAAGCTAAAAATGTACTATGTATGTAGTTATAATGCTTTGTTACATTATTTTTATTTCTGTATAATTCCTAGTCGTTATAATTATATGGACAGGGTGTTTAATTAATTTGTTGTTGTTTTATTTATAAGGATTCATTAATTTTTAACTGCACTAGTTCATATGGCTTTGTTCATTTTAACCTTCTGATGGTGTATCGGTTATGTAGGAGTTTGGTTGCTTCCACCAGAGACTGCTTTTGACAGCAAATCTTTGTATTTCCGCCATGACCTAAGGGATCTTAAGATCCCTATGTAATCCCTACTCCTTATGTGCCAAGGTGCAGTGACCATGTTCCGTAAGATTTTATTTTGGAGTGTTTGTATTATTTTGATATTGTTGTGTTTGGTACAACCCCACAGTTGAATACCATATGTCCACATAGACTTTAGGACTTGAGAGGAAAGGTCTCTTACCCAAATCATAGGTGAAAATCTCAGACTTATTCCATTCTCATTATTGTTTTTCGTTAAATTATATTGTTCCATTAAGTATTGTTCACTGATGTACAGTACTGGGATTTCACATACACTATACTATTCTAATACTATAGGAAATCAATTTATTGGAAAATGTGTCAAATAGGTTCTTACTAGGTCAAATAGGTTATAGATACTTACTACTAGAGAAACTTAAGATCCTGAGACTTAAATATAACCTTGTCACGATTAAAAATGAATTCACTGACTACTGATGTACATAAACTCAAATCTGCACATGCAACAAATACATACATGTGTGAATAGAATTGGCCTATCACTTCTTGAAGTCCACTGGCAATTCCAGCCTTTGTGATTTACAATAAATTACCAGCAGGCCTCAATAATCATCCTCCCAGTATGGTAGTTTGGGATCAGACCTCAGTCTTATCCATCCACCCACTGAGATTGGGCTCCTGGAGGAGACGACAGCTCGGTCATTTCAGCCCCTAATGCACTACGTTTCTAAATCCAAGCCCATTCACACATAAATGCATTCTTTCTTATTTACACACTATCCACTCAATTAAGGTTGTGAAGAATCGATATTCCTCCATCACCTTTTACATCTAATATGTAACCTATTATGGTTTGATATTAACTGATATCATCGCTGTGCCATCTGCAAACGTTGCAATTTTTACTCCATCTATTTTCAGAAAATCACTGGTTTATAACAAGTAAAGAAGTGGGCCTAATATGCTAGCTTGTGGCACTCCTGCATTTTTAATTTTGAAAATATTGATCTTGTTTGACCCTAAACAGTCAGTCAATTAGGTAGGAACTGATAATATCTACCTGCTTTGGTAGCAACCCTTTTAGTTTATTGAGTCACTGAAGATGGCAAGAAAAAAAGTTTTATGAGTGCACTGCAAGCGATAATAGAACCCAAAAAAATGATCAGGTTGACACTTTTTTTTATCACGTGTATGTCTTGTATCATTTGGGTTGTATCATGAATCAGTGGCAGCTGTTTTTTTGTTTTTAAAGTTTAATAGTTCATTCCACTTGATCTCCTGTCGTGACATCATTTGTGTTGAATCAGAGGAGTGTTCAAATTCTCCTAGGTGTGTTTGCAGCAGACTGTTGCTGAGACCCTGCAGGATAAGGTTTATCAAACTTGGCAGTTGGCGTTTAAAAAGTTAAATCTTCTTTTCCTGTCGACACGTGATCAACATCGGAACAAAAGCTTTTTCTTCTCATTGTCAGTTGCTTTGTTCTTTTGAACAAAGCCAAAAATCGCAGCAATGGCTGTTTACAGACAGGTGGACCTCGACTCTTTGATGAAAGCGTCAAGAGGCAATCCTGAAGTGCTGACCATCGAGGCGACCGTTATCACAGGTTTTGAGTTCCTTGCAGTAGACGAGTGCAAGGAAAAGTGCGACCCCCTGGCTGTCTGCAAGGCGACAAAGGGCAGGATTTATTTTAACGTCTCCCTGGACAATTTCCACAAGGTTCGTCAAAGCTCTCCTGCCCGTAAAATTTTCTCCAAACGCAGCTCAATTAATAGAAAGTTAATCTGTAAATTTTAAACGCATTGATGAGATCCCGGGGTGATGATTGTCCTTGGGTGGTTTCCTGTCTGCCTATCCTTGCAGGTTTGGTCTGTCAGATTTGAGCTTCTCAACATCTTCAGTGCATGGCATCAAGGCTAGAAGCAGGGAGAGGAAGGTGCACAAACTCCCCTTTGAAGATGGCAAAAACCTAAATGCATCCGACATACCAAAACAGCAAGGGTATGCAGACCAGGATGATCGGAAACAACCAAACTAAAAGCAGTACACTCTTTATCTGCGGAGGATAGGTACCAAACATCACCATGGTTCTGCATCTCAGGCTTCAAAGTATTTTCTTCTGTCTGCATACCAATCAGACACTTTGTTTCATGTGTCAGTGGTATGTATGAACTTACGTACACATATTTCAGGGTTTTATTCAATAAGCAAAGTACAATGTATGCATTCCACACAGGAAAACAATATGTACATACATATAGCAGGTATGCACCTTTGCACCATATCAAAACAAACGAGAAAAAATACTTAGGAGCCTAAAAATGATAAACTTTATAAAAAAGTTTCATTAAATTCCACTGTGATAAATCAGCGAACTTTGCTATTGCTAGCTTTGTCAAAGAACATTGTTATAGAAGGATGCTTTGTCTGATTTTTTAGATGCTGGATGTGGATTTATATAAGCTCAGCACATGTACAGAGTTGAGCCTATCCTCACAGTCCACTGACAATTCCAGTTTTTGTAATTTACATTTTCCTCAGATTTTGGCAGTATAAGGTCAGACCTCAGTCTTGTCCGTCCAATCACCAAGGGTGAGCTTTGGGTGTTGTAAACAGCTATGTCAATTCAGCATCCAATGCAAGCAGTTCCTAGATCTAAACCCATTCACTCATTCTTTCCTGTTTCCATACCATTCTCTCAATTGGTAATAGAGTACTCAATATTCCTCCCTCACCCTTTACATCTACAACCCTGTTTCCTCCAAGAAAAGGATCAGGGGATCCTGATACTGCCATGCTCTTCAAGTACAATTTTCATGTCGGGTGGTATTCCTTCACGTTCTCTACATGGTGCCAAGGAGTACCCTTCAATTGGGTGGGAGACATTGAGCAAACTTTCTCTGCATGCCAGACACATATGCCAGCTTTGGCTCCAAAGTAGATCTCTAAACCTCGCATGGCCTCTTCTTAATCAGGTGAGGATGACCCTTCTTCTACAAGTCCAATCCTCCACCTATTGACAGTGCTCTTAATTCGTGAGGGTCTCTCTACCGACCCGGCCCACTGATGCTGCTACCTTCTTTTATTTGTTTTTAGATCAAGGGGCCAGATTGTGGTGGTTAAGTACAGAGGTTGGAAAACCTTACCTACCTCATCCACCTTTTTGTTGCCCTCCAGACCTAGGTATCCAGGTACCCAGAAAACAACGACTGTTTTGCCGAGATATCCCAGTTTGTAGCATCTCTTCAACAAATGGACAATGCGAGGGTCGATGGAAAACATCAGGGATAGCAAATACAAAATTTTTCCTATTGTCCATTCCTGTTTTTCTTCTATGTTATCCTCTTCTTTATCCTCTTTTGTGGTAGATTTGTTTCAAACAAATTCCCTTTCTCTGCTAGAACTCAACTAGGGGTGCAACCACAAAGGAATGAAAGCACGAATAAGAGTCTACTACATGTTAAATAATGTTCGAGAACAGTTTCAAACATCATCTTAACCTCTTTTTTTTAAATAATATAAGAACAAAAAATACCAATAGTTGAAAAGGATGGTTCTACTCACAAACTGGTGAGGAAGTCTACAAATGCATTTTCCGTGAAGATTGTAGACTTGTAGATTTCTTTCAGTGTGATGATGAACATCTAATGCTTGAGATGCTCGAAATCTGGATCACTGCAAACTCAATTCACGAGTAGGACCATCTATATTAACTGTAAAGTTGATATACTTGCTTCGTCTTGTTTCATTCATTCATTACTAGTTTTATTTTACAAAATATCAACTTTAATTCAAGCACCTCACCTATTAGTTGCATGGGCATTCAGCAATGCCATTAGAATATTTCTTGACCCAGGAAACAATAAAATGTTTTTATATTATTTACAGGATACAGAAAAATGAAATGTTTTACGTAAAAATTTTTCTTTTGTTTCTTTAATTGTCTGTTTAATATTATCTACAAATTTCCAACAATCAATATCAAAAGATTAATAATGAAATATTTTTCATTATAAGAAAAGTGATGATTGACATCCCTCCAACGTTTAAAATCTTATTTTAAAATTAATAATATAATAATATATATAAGCTTATTGATTTACACTTCCTCAGATGTGATTTTATATATTTTTCTGTTTTTATGTAGGTATTCTCTCTTAAATCAATTGACAACCTTTTCCTTGTTGGTGAATACATAGATAATATAGGCTTCCAAGGAAACAAAGTAAGTAGTAAAGATATAACAGATATTTGCATTATTATCCTATATTTTATTATAATTATAATAACTTGTCTTGTGTGATCTTTGTAAGTGTATCAGATGTTTAATATTAGCATAGGGGGATGGGGGATAGGGAAAAGGAGGTCACAAGGTCTTTTGCACCTCGACCTTAGTTTATTTTATAACCACCTCCGCCAATTTTATAAATCACAGGCTAGCTTCAGGTTATTAATCAACCTCCATAGCCTTGCCAATGGGTCCTTAGTGTAGGATCATGCTTGCAGCATGCTCTTAGTTGCAAGAATCTACACCTACATAAACCCTCACAGAAACATAAAATGTGTTCTGCAGTCTTCTCTTCTTCCTCCTGGCAATATCTAACAGGAGTTCGAACAGAATCCTGGTAATCCTGCAGTTACCCTCCAGTAATTCCTTTGTAAGTCTAGCATGGCCCTTGTCTGAATCTCTTCGCACACCTCGTGTCTGGGGGTGTTGTTCCACTGGTTTTGTACTCATCAAGGATCCATTTTTGCATGTATCCTTTTTTTTTTTTGTTGTGCCAGGGTGGTTGTGCCACATATAGGTGGCCATATAGAATACATATTGGCTTCTTTTTTTTCCAACATATCTGCCCTCTAATTGCCTCTATGTCCCGAATACCAGGGTCAGGTCATTTGTGTAATTTCTGCCAAAGATTCCATACAATTTCATATACATTTCGCCTTCTCCTTGAGGCTAAAACAAGTATTGCCTGACAGTAGGAAAAAATGGTTATCTTCCTGGAATGTGTTCTAGCCTTTTTATTTCTCTGGCGCAGTTTTCAATTCCTCTGGTTTCAGACTGGACTCAGGTTCCTGTGTCCTATATGTTTTTGAGCCATTAGTTTAACAGAAGTCATTGGCCTTCAGAGGTATCCTTCAGCCTACTTTTCTGGTATTAGTACTTATAGTTGTTGGCAAAGTTGTATTTGGAAGTAGTGGCATCAATTGGCATAGTAGTGCATCTGCCTTTATCTCCTCCCTCTGTGTCCACTTTTCGTTGATGTGGCCTATCCATGTAGATAGATGGTTGCCCTTAAAGGTTGGGAAAATTATGTTAATTTTGTTGGTGCCTTTCAATAATCACTGGATTTCTGTCTTTCCTCAAATAACCCAGCTGAAAATTTTTTCACTATCAATTAATCTTCGTGCTTATTCAAAATTAGTTTTGCAAATGCTAATTCGGCATACTTTTTATAAGAGCAACGAGAGCTGCTTAATCTTTTCACCAAAACGACCTTTTATTTTTTCCCCTACCCACCAGCTATACCTTAGGGTGACCTTATACCAGTGGAATGCACCAATTTTTTAAAATTTAATTTATTTATTAAAACTGGTCTTACTAGATACCATATGTGCCATTTTAGTAAAAAAATTTATCTGAAAAAGGAACTTTTAAATTTAACATCTTACTCAGCCCTACCTGTCTAAACTTTTTTTTACATTTGTTTATGCGATTAAATTTCTATTCTAAAGGGGTCTCCTCTTGTTAATATCCTCATCAAAATAATGCAAAGGGCACTAATCTGGATTAACCGAACTTGTGCACCCACTTGTTAATAATTTTCTGTATAAATATTAACAAATAAATAGTTACATAAATAATTACGAATAAATTAATAATTATAATAAAAAATACACATTTACATACATGAATGAGTTGAATATATTTATCCAAATCATAGAATTAAGCAGGGCCACCCATGATGTCCACACTGAAGATTTAAAGAAGTTGAATAGACTTTTCTCTTTTATAAACCCCCTCAAATCTGGTGGTCAAATTTGCTGGGAATAAAGCATTTTGCTTTTCCATTTCTCTCTGTTTAAGAGTGCAGGAGAGTAATCTGTGCCTTACATCATCTTTCATCTTGAATACTGAGCATAACGGGCTGTTGTATATTTTTATCAAAGCGTGCTGTAAAATTACTGTGACCTGTTAGCATTGGCATTGTATGAAAATTGGATAGTTCCCATTTTGTTTTTACCTTCTCTTTACTACGTAGGGAAGTATTTAAAAGTCAGTCAATCTTCAACATCTGGCAAGTTTGGCTTTTCCATCCTTGATTTGCCTAAGTTGCTACCTTGCTTTGAAGGACAATATCAATGGATTGGGCGTAAACTTGATGTAAGGAGTGTGGATGTTGTCCTGTACCCTGAATGGCTATCCTTTGGTTCTGCTCAAGCATGTTTCTAGTACTGCTTTTGGTTTTTGTCACTGTTGCCATTTCTGTACATATCGGCAGGTAGTTTTTTGCACCATTGATAAGGCTTTTGTGCTCAGCCCCCAATTCATTTTTGCTCTTCTGCTCAGTTTATAGAATATACCCTTCTCTTGTTGGGTGATCTCTCTTCTTTTTAATACATGGGGAGTAGGTTTGTAGGGTTTAACTTTTCTCCTATCTTTATCCTGACGTATTTCACTTTTTTGCTTGGCTTAATATGTTCACCCTCTCTTTTTAGATCGGGTGGACAAGTGAGCTTACTTCTTGCCGTTAGTGAATGGCACTTATCACTTATCAGGGGAGATGGTCCTTTTTACATTATTTTGCTATTTCAGCTGTAATGCTTTTGGTCTTTTCTTCGAGCTCTCCTTTTGTGTTAGCTGAAGGTTCTAGTTTATCGACATAAGTGGTGAAATCAGTTTCCAATTTTTCAAGTCTTTCAACAGTCTTCCAGAAAAAACCCAAAACTGACCCTTGAGGATAGCTCTTTGTCATATTTCACCTTGAGGTGGTGTACTTAGTTATAATTTCTGCTTCCCTGTCTTCAAACTAACTAGAAAGGATTCTAAAGATGTCTCACAATCAATCTTTCCTTTTGAGTTTAAGTAATAGCATCCATTCAACAGAATCTAAAGCACCTTAAAATTATTCAACCTATAGTTTGGTCATTTCTATTTATTTATCGGGTTGTCCGGAAAATAATGCAGGATTTTAAGTTTTCATTAAAAAAAATCTATATAAAATATTCTGTTTACGTTTACAGGATTACTCATTTGTATGNGGAAATTATTTTGATTAAAGAACATTGCTTTAAAGTAACTAGTTTCTTTTTTTTTGTTTAATACCAAAATCCTGCATTATTTTCCGGACAACCCAATAGTTTCTCACCAACTTAGCTGAGTAAACATTAGGAAATAAACAGGGAAAATCTGATACACAAGCATACCTCTGAAGATAGTGAGAAGCTAAAATGTCTGATAGACCAAAACAACAAAGATAGCAAAACAAAATGATCGAAGACTACAAAACTAGCATTTACCCTTGTCAGTCTTTTTTAAAATGTCCATTGTGTCTGTAATATTCCAATAAACAAGACCTGTTTACTTCCTGCTTCTGCATCATTAGTTAGTTAGCTTATCCTAACAGGTTTTGATCCCAATTAGTTCATACTAGTGAGACTACACTGTTTTCACATTTTACATTAAAAAACAAATGTATTTTTTCTTCCAGGAAAAAGATTTGGAAACAATAAAATCACTTGTAAACGTGGTTGACTGGACTGGATTTATCACTACATGGAGTAAATTGGTCTCGTATAAGGGTATACTTTTCCCTAGCAAAAATGCAAAAACCGAAGTTAAGCCAGAGTCATCTGAGAGTTCTGAAAGCTCTTCAGAGACGCGCAGAGAAGTCCAAAGCAGTGATTCGAGTGTTGAATCAAAAGAGAAGGACGAAAGCAATTCTTCAATTTTGAACAATGATCTGAAAGATTTCCCTGTCATTTCGGGAAATGAATTGCATACTCTAATGAATGAAATTGATAGCCTACTCGAGGCAGATATTAAATGCGATGATACAGATTTTACTGTCCTTACCGCATTGGGTCATAGCGAATTTCACGTTGATGATATAGATTTCACTTCAGTTAACAAAAAACTTGAGAATTTGATCAATCCAGGTACCATTTGCGAAAACTTCTGCGAATCCTTGCTTGATAAAACGGTTCCGCAAATAACCAGCAAATATTTGATGGGCGACTTGGCTGAATCCAACGAAAATTCTTTACGAAGTGATTCTGAATTAATGAGACTTTATGATGAAAATGTACTTAAGGATGAAAAAGGTGGCGACACTAAATTCTATGATGATGTCCATTCAAATAAACATGATCTATCAGCTCTTGAGGATACGACCAATTCTAGCGATTACAAAAAAGATTACAAGAAAGGCAAAGATAAAAAGAAAAAAGATCGAAGTGGTAAGTTTAAATTCATTTGGGTAATTTTTTTTTTTGTTTTGGATTAATTAAATATTAATTCTGGTCCAGAATGTACAACAATTCAATTTTTTTATATATATAACATATTCCCATTACTTAAAGAAATTAGAATTATTTTTATTGCCATTTCAATTGTCGTCGAGAATCCAAACCGATTACACGACATTAGAAAAATGGTAAAAGGAGGAAAAACTCATAAGGTGGGGTTGAGATGGGGAGTTGATGTCCGAGTGGATCGAGGTCACGATAGCTCAGGTGGTAGAGCAGCGGCGTATCTAGCCGAAGGTTGTGGGTTCGAATCCCTCTTGTGCCATTAACTTTTTTTCATCTCAACTAAAAGCCTTAATTAATTGTCATGTAATATTATTTTTTACCCAAACAATTATTACTAGGTATTAAAGTGATTACCATATAACTTTTTTGTCACTTAGCTTCAAGTTTTCCTAATTTTACCATTAAGTGTGCAGGAATAGGTGTGTGGGTGTGTGAATAATATTAAAATAATATTGTTTGTAGTGAATATAACATTTAAAATAGTATATTTAAATAGGAAAAAAGAAATCTAGGAAGGATCAAGAAGAGCGAAAAAAGCAAGTAGGACCAGGGCCAAAGCCATATGTGGATGATGGAATTCTCAAGTATCGAGTGACTTGTTATCGAGCAGGGACACAGCACAGCTTTTCTTCTATGGAAGCTGCTGCTGAGTTTGGAGGTCGATTGCAAGACACTTTTAATTGGACAGTGGACTTGACCAGGTTTGACCTTAACATCTTCCTTGTAATTGAGCAAAGTAAGGACTTGTGAAAGCCGGTGTAAACACGATTGTACTGTAATCGTCTGATTTTCAGATAGCAGTTATATCACAAGTGCCTTGACAAAAGAATCATTTCATAGAAGGAACATTACACATTTTGGAAGAACATCATTAAGAGCTACTATGTGCTATAACCTCATGCGTCTTGCCGATCCGGCAGCAGGAGAAATTATTGTAGATCCACTTTGCGGAGGAGGCTCTATTCCAATAGAGGTTAATTTACTTAAAAGTTCACTTATTTTATACAAACCATATATCATTTCACAAAATTAGCATGTTGTGATACTGAGGTCTGATTTATATAAGCTCAAATCTGCATTGCATGTACATTCACATCTAAGAGTTGAGTCCATCCCTTCTCCCAGTCCACCGGCAATTCCAGCATTGCACCTTACAATGAATTAACAGCAGACCTTGAGAATCACCCGCCCGGGAGTTGGCAGTCTGGGGACAGACTAATGTCTTATCCGTCCAGCCACCAAGGTTGAGCTACAGGAGCTACCATTACAGCTAGGTCATTTCAGCCCCCGAGGCAATCAGTTCCTAAATCCAAACCCATTTACACTCTCACTCACTCTTAAATACATTCTCTCTAGTACTCGATATTCTTCCATCACCCTATAAACCCATTACTATCAGTTTTGGCGGAATATTGAGTACCGCATCTACCCTCGCACACTACACATTTACACTAATAGTTACTTACAATAAAAAAATCCTGTTTTCTCCAAGAATCAGAACAGGGGACACAGATACTTGCTACAATTCTCATATCGGGTGGCATTCCTAAGCGCTCCATATAAGGAGCAAAGAGTTTTCCCCTTTATTGATACATTTATAAAACACATCCTCCAACACTCTTCAACAAGCTTTATAAGCAGGGCGGCTGTAACAACACGTTAAGTGGGACACATCATGCAACTTTCTCTACATACGGACACATATGTGGGCCCAAGAATAAGTGTCTATGTATCAACCTCACATTGCTTATGCTAATTAGGTGAGGATGACCCTTCTCCTTGATCGTTTTGAGTGTGTTGTACATGAGTATATTACTGTTATTTGTCTATATACTTCTACTCTCAACTAAAGTAGAATTTTTTACCACAGGGAGCTTTAAGCTTTCCAGGCACTTTTCAAATAGGAGGAGATAAAGATGACAAAGCGATAAATAGGACTTCAGCAAACATCACACACCTTACTAAAGAGAAAGGTCTCCCTATAGATGCGTTTAAATGGGATGCATTAAACATCCCGTTTAGAGATCAAACTGTAGACGTGTTTGTGACAGATTTGGTAAAACTTTACATAAAATAATCACGATTAATATTACAGTTAAAATTAATTTTAGCCTTTTGGAAAAAGAAGCGGCCTGAAGAAAGACAATTTTGCTCTCTATGAAAATCTGCTCAAAAAATTGGCCAGGGTTGTCAAAATGGGCACAGGCAGGGCTTCACTTCTCACTTACGACAGGAAGGCTCTCACACAGGTTTTGGATGCATATACAATTATATAATTTACCAAACTTATCATTTAAACCTTTAGGCTATTTGGATGTGCAAGTACTGGAAGCAGACTAGGACATTCAGTGTTAACCATGGTGGTCTTAATTCATCAGTTTTCTTGCTTACAAGAACATTAGAGGCTGTAGAATAATTTATATATATTATCCTTAGGATTATGCATTATTTATTTGTTGTTGTTTTTTTACGTTGAGTTTCAACAGTGGTGGTGTTCTGTTAATTTATTTTGTGCATTAAAAGTAAGCAGTTTTATTTTAATTATTTAAATATTGTAAAGAAATATTTGTAATAATCGTTTGTAAGAAAAATCAATTTAATTTTCATTATGAAAGATTTATTTTTCTAAGGGTTGTTTATCAAGAAAAACAAATAAATTATATCAGTTTGCAACTGTTATTAATTAAATAAATCCCTATTCATACCTCCATTCATTTTTTGTTTAAAATAATTTTTAACAGCACCAAGCATCAATGCAATTTCTAATTACAAAAGTACTATCTTCAATACTGATGAATTGAGGGAAGCCATCGAAGTAGATTGAAGTCAAACATAGAAGTTTGTCAAAGTGTTTATCATAAGCACCATTCGCTCTATCATAGTTAAGAAAATTATATAATAAATGCTGTCATGGAAACTGCAAATGAATGAGATGAATATTGTAATTTCAAAATCATATGTTTTTGTAAATCTAAAAACAAAAATTTATGTGTTGTTATTTGTATCAAAATTTCATTAATACTTTAACATTATTATTACACTTTCATAACTACCTAAATGAAATATCTCAAAAATCCACCGTTTTCCAACACTTGTACTATACAAAAACATACGTTTTTTTTTCTTTTTCTTTTGTTTTTTTAATTATACATTGGAGTTTCCATGACAGCATTTATTATATAAAAAAAGAAAAACCACTACTTATTAACGAGTGTGATTTTCAACTTGTTACTATTTCTATCATCTGTAATTTGATTAATCATGATGAAACACAACAATGGTAAGTGTGAATTACATGAAATGAGTAATTTAACCAACAGCTATCCGTCGGTATTGACCGGCAATAACCAGCATTATTTAAATAAGCAAAAAGATAGGAGCGTTAAAAATAAAGTGAACAAAATGTCATCTAACCTGAACAATTACATGAAGAGAAAAATGGATGATTCTGGAAGGATTGAGGCAAAAAACCCAAACTTGGATGACCTTGGTGGTAAGGGTTGCACTCATCCTAAGGACGTGATGGCATTGTGCGACCAACATTGTTCGACATCGATGCTTGAAGTAACAGCTGCAGATATTGAAAAGTTAAAAAATGTTTATTCTCGTTTAATCACCCGTGTTCAAAATTTAACCATATCAAAAGGAAGTGGCAATTTTGGTATGACCTCCAGTGTCAAACGATTAAATGGATTGCTTAAACAATTGAACAAAGACGGGGATCAAAATTTAGACGTTTTGAAATCATTTCTACAGGGGATAAATTCACTTTGGTTAGAGTACAAACGAGAGAAGAAGGAACAAAGAAAAAAGATGGCAAACAAAAAGGGTAAAAACAGAAACGCTCACACAGCTACGGATATAATGAGAAATGAACAGACCCCAAGACAAAAAATTGATAGTGGACGATACTCAAAAGACAGAACAACAAATAATTCTTGTCAACAGAGTACAAATGTTCCCAGATCAGAACATCAAAATAATAGTACAACACAGAAGACGGGACATATTGAAGCAACTGAAAAGACATGTCCTGACTCAATGAAAATGTCGAAGAATAAACTGCTAGACAAGAAAAGGAAAAGAATTCCAACTGGACAAAATTCAAATCATCAAACTCGACAACAAAACCAATCTCGTGAAGCACAAGCCATCAACAAGACAGTTCAGACGCACAAATTAATGAATCCGGTAAAAGAACACGATGGTTTATCGCAAGTTCGGGATAAGCTAACAGAGACTATTGCTATCATAAATGCAGTTCAGTCAAATTTCATACAATCGAATAAAAAGTACCTACCACCGATTCGTAGGAAAGACACATCTTGTCCAGAAAACCATGTAAAAAATGCAAATTATGATAGTAGCTCTGNTTTTTTTTTTTTTTTTTTTTTTTTTTTTTTTTTTTTTTTTTTTTTTTTTTTTTTTTTTTTTTTTTTTTTTTTTTTTTTTTTTTTTTTTTTTTTTTTTTTTTTTTTTTTTTTTTTTTTTTTTTTTTTTTTTTTTTTTTTTTTTTTTTTTTTTTTTTTTTTTTTTTTTTTTTTTTTTTTTTTTTTTTTTTTTTTTTTTTTTTTTTTTTTTTTTTTTTTTTTTTTTTTTTTTTTTTTTTTTTTTTTTTTTTTTTTTTTTTTTTTTTTTTTTTTTTTTTTTTTTTTTTTTTTTTTTTGTAGGTTCTGTTTCGACTCCAGCATTATTTCGTTTTAAAGCCAGTTCTGTTCCAACTGTCATATCAAGGAGCGGAATGAAAGAGGAATGCATGAAAGCTAAGTCTGCTTTGGAAATTGGCCATAAAGCCAATACATTTGAAATAGGAAGTAAACCAAGTAGATTGCCCATTTCATTGCCTCCAGCGAGTGACGACTGCTGTTTACTGCAAATTTTACAATCACCATTCACGTTAACTAGTCAAGGTGGTGATTTTATTGACAACAAATTGAAGACTGCACCTCAGGAAGAACAGCTGGCCAAAATGCAGGGTACTGGTTCGCCTGGTCTATCCCAACGAGTTGCAAGAAAAAGGAAATGGTTAGGTACCAGTAGTCGAAACATTTCAGCCAATGAAAGATCTTATACTCGAAGCCCTCCAACAGGCAACAGAAAGAAAGCATTAAGAAAACAGAGTAAGACATCATCTCATTTAGAGACACCTAACTCTTTGTCCAAAGATGGTCATTCTTCTTCATCTGTAAAAAGTGTAAAAAATAATTACTTATTAGAGAAGAATAAAACAAGACATGAAAATATGGTTGACAGAGTACAAACTGAGAAAATTCAAAAGTCTAAAAGCGAACCATCTTTATTTTGGAATAAAATGAATCGGCAATGCAAACATCATGAGGAAAATTTGCGAATCTCAAAATCAGAACAAGATTTTCGTCTGGGGACAGAAATTTTAGGACACCTTGGACATACACAACTATCACCTCAAGAGAATAAAAAGACACCACACAGCACTGTATCATCCTTGTCATGTAATACCCGTCCATATTCACATTCCGTTTCTATAGAGTCTGAAGCTGAAACATACCCAGATGACTTTACACAGGTCGATAGTACAAACAGTGACAATGATAGGAATATTGTTATGGATGGCGACATTGAAAGAACAGCAGGTCTCAACATTAAAATAAATGAAGACACAGTCTCTTATGATCCCAGTTCAATAAAAATTTCAGTTGCACAGCACAGAATCTCCAGTCCCGATCGTGAATCCACACCTCAACACCATCCATTGAAATCTTCATTGCCCAGTCAAGACGATTCAATGAACGAAATTACGAAAGTCGCTGGGCTTAAAAAAATTCAGCAGTTAAAGATGCCGCTAAAAATTGGTGCAGAAAATGCAGAAATTATAATTTATTATTCGAAAAAAGGTTCTACCATCAATGACAGCACTGGTCATGAAAAAAAGGACATTTTACTAAGCGAAACAATAGAATCATTCAAGGATATGCTAAATTGGATGTTTCAATCTGTTTTTTCACCTACATCTGAAGAACATCCAACCCAGATTATTTCTACCCCCAAAGTGTACGATACAATCAATTTCACCCCAAAAACTGAACCAGTACATGTGTTTCGATTTAAGGCTACACCAGCCACCTGCAACCGACTCGAATAATCTTTAACCATTATTTTTGATAATTAATAAATAAATGTTAACTATAAGCTTGAACTTTTATTACACGTATTTATTACGTATGAAGTAAATTTATATCCTTCATGGACTGACAAAAACCTTTTTATTTTTTTTTTTTAATTTGGGGAAACAAAATAATTTAGTAGCAATTTCAATAAATTACAAATATCAAGTATATGTTAATCTGCCTACTATTTAATGTTGTTTTACGCTAGATGATTTCACCTCCTTCATATGGCTTACTGAAGGATTCACATAGTTATACCTGTTTTAATTTGTAAAACTAATGAAAAAATAAAATTCCTAAGGAAAAATGGTCAATGCAAAATAAACTGTAAATAACAACACAAACTCACTTGATATAAACTATGATTTTATTCTTATCGCAGTACACAAATTTAGAGTAAGCCTGCGCCGGGCACAAATGTGCCATAAATTATCTATCTATCCAGCATTTTGTTAGTCCTAAAAATCAATATCACATCAATATGAGCAGCAATTAAGAATTATTATCATTATTATTATTTTTACCTTTTGTCGATAAAAGTTTATATATTTCAACTTTTATTCAATTTTTTATATATTTTAAAAGTTTAAAGAAACCTGTAAAGTATTGTTCAACTTTGTTGCTGAACTGTTTTGAAAAATCTAAAAATCCATTGAAAAAAGATAATTATAAGGTAATGAATTCACAATTACATTCAATACTGCTTTGCCTTTTAGGAATGAATTTTAGCAATAGCTGAGCATATCAAGCCCAGTTCCAGCCAAAGTTCACGGCATACGTCTAAATTACAAGTTGTGTTCTGAAACTGTTTTCATCAAAAGACCTTTGCGCTTTTTATGCAGTTTGCCTTGCCTAAAAGAATGCAATGATATTTGTATTAATGGTAAAGGGGGTATATAATAAACTGTCTTTAAATCAACCTTTTTTTTCACCAAATTAGCTCTCAACATTTTTTTTTTTTAATGTGTGGTACCATTAGCCAATGATCATTTGGAGATCATGGGGTGCGGTCTGGTGTGACGTACGCTTTAGAAAAACATTTTCTTTAACATGCCAACGTTTCAATCTTTATTGAGATCATCTCTTGGCCCTCGCAACACGAAAGACAAGAATGATATGGAAAACAAACACTTTTAGCCCTGAAGATGTCTCAATAAAGATTGAAACTTTTAAACTTCAAATTAGCCATTTTGTTAACTTCAAATTAACCTGTTTTTATTTCAAACTAATTTTTCTTTAATTTCAAATCAACCCTTATTTATTTCAAATTAATCCCTTCTTGAAAGGAATTTTAAAAAATTAGGAGAGAGTATGAAATATAAGCATGGACACAGATATTCGCTGCCAATCTCAAGTACAATTCTCATATCGGATGGCATTCTTATACGCTATCTATAAGAAGCCCAGAAATAACACCGTTCAATTAACACATTTGTATAACACACACTCCCTACAACCAAAGCAGGGCGGCTGTAACGAACACATTAAGTGGGACACATCAAGCAACTTTCTCTACATACAGACACATATGTGGGCCCAAGAATAAGTGTCCATGTATCAACCTCACATTGCTTATGCTAATTAGGTGAGGATGACTCTTCTCCTGAATCGTTTTGAGTATGTTGTTATTTGTCTACATACTTCTACTCTTAACTAAAGTAGGATTTTTTTACCACAGGGAGCTTACGCTTTCCAGGCACTTTTCAAATAGGAGGAAATAAAGATAACAAAGCGTTAAATAGAACTTCAGCAAACATCACACACCTTACTAAAAAGAAAGGTCTCCCTATAGATGCGTTTAAATGGGATGCATTAAACATCCCGTTTAGAGATCAAACTATAGACGTGTTTGTGACAGATTTGGTAAGACTTTATATAAAATAATCACGATTAATATTATAGTTAAAATTAATTTTCGCCTTTTGGAAAAAGAAGCGGCCAGAAGAAAGACAATTTTGCTCTCTATGAAAATCTGCTCAAAAAATTGGCCAGGGTTGTCAAAATGGGTACGGGCGCAGGGCTTCACTTCTCACTTACAACAGGAAGGCTCTCACACAGGTTTTGAATGCAAATACAATTATATAATTTACCAAACTTATCATTTAAACCTGCGGAAGCGGACTAGGATGTTCAGTGTCAACCATGGTGGTCTTAATTTGTCAGTTTTCTTGCTTACAAGAGCATTAGAGGCTGATGAATAATTTATATATATTATCCTTAGGATTATGCATTATTTAATTGTTTTAAATATTTTATTTATTTAGTTGTTTTTTTACAATGAGTGATGGTGTTTAATTAATTTATTTTGTGTCTTAAAAGTAAGCACTTTTATTTTAATTATTTAAATAATGTAAAGAGACATTTGTAATAAACCTTTGTAAGAAAAATCAATTTAATTTACATTATGAAAGATTTATTTTTCTAAGGGTTTATCAAGAAAAAGAAATTATACCAGTTTGCAACTATTATTAATTATATATCTTCATTGATTTGTTGAAAAAAATTATTAATCAGTAGCACATCAATTTTAAGCAATCAATAGAAGCAAGCATCAATTTGCAGCAATTAGTAGGTTTGATAATCGCCAACAGAAAATGAGTTGAATTTATTTTTTAAGCCTTCTGAAGATTTTGCAGTTTTTCTAAAAGGAAAATTTTCAGACCTTTGACATTTAAAATGGCGTAACATGTAGATGGTAAACAATGGGGTATGGCAATAAAGCATGATAACAGAAAGAAGAAACTGATTGGCTAGGCTTAGGATAGGACACACAATATTGATGCATAATTGCCCTTCCGGCTAGAGAACTTCCCCGAGAATTCACAACTTGCGGTAAAACAATAATCATCAAGCATATTCTGACATCATGTAGTAACTACGAAGACCTTAGTGTCAAATATAGGCTTGCAAATAGTGTGACCCAAATTTTTAAAGATTCCCCATCTAACAACAGAAAGCTGTTTGGAGTTTCTTACTGAAACTGGATTGATAAATAAAGAGTAGGATAGTGAGATTGCTTGAAGTTCAGAGGGGTGATGGCGGCTCCTGTCTGGCTTTCTAGGCATTGCCTTTCTTAACTCATCCCATTCTCTCATTATTTCATATCGAATCAAGGAAGTTTTAGACAAATCTTGGTGCCTCAAAAAAATATTTTAAAATTGAAATCATTACAAACATGTGTTTACCTTTTATTAACTATCAAACAACCATATTAATCATGTGGTTACAGGAAGCTGGTATAGCTTGAAATGTGTACACATGTAGCGATTCAGTTTGTAGAGTACATTTATTGTGTTGTGCACATTGGCGGTTGAGCAAGTGTGTCTTTGTTCTTCAGCAGTGGATGAAAAAACAGATCGAAACATCAATTTTAGCATATTGGTAAATGATTCTTTTTGTTTCTAACAAAATATCCTCCTTTTTTTAAATGGATACAGCATCCTTAATGGTTGAACCTTGTTATCAATAACATATTTTCTGCATTTTCTAAACCTTAAATTTTTACCAGCATCTTTAATTGCTTTAATTGTTTATATATGTTGTTAATCTTGAATTGTCTCAAGGCCAATAACAAGAGAATTTTTCACAATTTCATTCACTGAATTGATATATTGCATTTTATGGAAAGAATCATCTTGACCACCAGGTGATGAAGATTTCAATTGTTGATCTTGATGTATGAATTCATGATCAGAACTAGATATTCTGTGCCATGCAAACAAAATTTCTATTGAACTAGGATTAAAGAGATTTTGTCTTCTTCAGTTTTAAAGTTTAGAGTCGATGTTTCAGTGTCACTATCCATAACAATATTCAGTGTAAAACTCTTCCGAGTAAGTTTCAGCATCACCACTCAAAATATTTCTAAATTAATCCTCACTTATGAAGTCTTTGACGGTGTATGCTAGAATACTTATTTTCAATGTTTCAATAAACAATCAATAATTACGGTTGAAAAGAGAACACAATAAAATGAAAGCCAACTTTAAACTTCTTCTCCTGGAGAGTCTTTACTTCCTATTTGAGTTGGCAAAGGACAAATTTTGTTTATTAGTCTCTTGATGACTCCATTTCAGGATTTTAGGATAACCACCCTAATTAACCCAGCAGCTTCTGGATGCATCTCACAGATTCTTGGTAATGGCTATTTCAGTGGAGGGTCCTTTCTCCTTTAGATAACTATTCATGAATTCTTTTCCAAAATGATTGAAATATTTGGTGCATTGTACATCATCATGTGGGAGTGTTGATTGTTTAGCTTCCTCAAGAAGCTTCATCTAATTAATTGCAAGCTTCATCAAGAAGTTGCCAGGAGTGAGAGGTGCACGGTCATTGGGACTAGGACTAAATGCAAGGATAGGTCGGGAGTATAAGACTGATTCTATTAATATAAGAAATAGTGAACATTTTGTCTCCCACAACTCTTCTAAATGAAATTCATAAGATTTTACCACTGCTTCCCACAAACCATCAAATTCTGGTGCTTGAAGAGGTACGAATTTCCAGATAATATTTTCACTGGCTAAATAGCTAGCTACATGTGGGTCTTGTTGGAATGATTCAACTCACGAGCAGCTCCAATGAAATTTGTTCCATTTTCTGACAATTTGAACTTTCTGCACAAAAAACCTGTTCAAAGCAGCTAGGAAACATTTTGTTGTTAGATCACTAATGAGCTACAATAGCAGATAAAGATAGGTACATAAGCCTTTTAGAGTTTTGCATTCCTAACGGTACTGGATTTAAATGTAAATGGGCCGCACAAAACCACTCTTGTATTCAGGAAAGGTCGAGCAACCTTCAGGAGTTAAATTGCCCATTTTTTGATGGAAAACTTTAGGTTTGGCCTTGAAATAAGTGGTACATGCATTGCAGGTTCTTCTTACAAGACCTCTTCCTCTCAATGGCCAAAATCTTAGTCAAAAGGGAGCCAAGTGTAATTGAGGTCCTGCATGAACATTGGAAATATGCTCTCTTGCAATTAATAGTTACTTGATGGCCTTTAAGTAGTATGATAGGATGCCTCTCATTATAGATATTAGCCTTATAAATTTGTCCACCTACCCTGATGATGTTATCCTTAGCCAGAAAGGGGCTCAATTACAGCAGCTTATTCAGAGTGAACATCCCCATGAGAACGAAGATGGGAAATAGCTTTAGCAAAGGCTTCTCTTTGCGCATGTCTGAAGCATACACCTTCAGCTACAGACCATTTATCACCAGATAAAAATTTGCGTACCTTTTGTTTCAAATATAATTTGATAAATTTGTGCATATAAATGATAATTTTAAAGCTCAAATACCTGTTCCAATCAGACAGTTACCAAAACATATTTTTTCAGTTCTTCAGATGTAATGGGTTTTCGTTGCCAGATACATTACACCAAATATAACCAGGTGTGGATATCTTGGATTTCACTGACCCTGTAACATTTAGCTGATTGCATGTAGAATCCGACCACAAGAATTTGAGCTCGAATTTCAACTCTAAAGACATTTTCACCTCCTTCAACAGTTTGCTAGTCTGGGAAGAATGATTTTTTTTAAAAAGAGCTACCCTTGATTTTGTGATGATTTGTTTTATAAATTATCCTGGTACATCTTACACGTATAACAGGTCCATATCTTTCTCTGGTGCAACACAGAAACCATGCATTTAATAAAGAACATCCCAGTTTGTCAAAACTGGTCAATGAATGTCTCTGACTCAAGGTCCTTTCTAAATGAAGCCCATTCCATTAACTGATTTGCAGGGATGTTTCATCCCCTTGTGTCTTTAATGACCAAAGCACTTGCAAAAACATTTTGAATTTTACAAGAACAGGTCCCTTAAATCAAGATCAAAAACCTTAGCCGTATCCAACAGGATGCTATGCTTTGTATGTTTTTTTTTCCTGGAGGAAGAATAATTGAAAATGTAAAAATTCTTGTTCTGGATCCAACCAGATAGATGGCAAGGGTGGTCTTGGTTGAAGACATCCTCTTCATTTGAGATAAATTTAGTTTCTGTTTTTACTGTAAGAATGTTGACTAATAATGCTGTCATTTGTACACCACTTATGTATGGAAAACTGATCACACTCAACTATCTTTATAAACTCTTTCGGAATAAACATGAAATTTTCTAAACCACTTTAAGTAGTCTCAATGAAGAATTTTTGTAGGATTGATTTGATTAGAGGAAATTTTAAACAATCCAGCAGCTTTCTCTTTAGTTTCTTTTAATTTTTGTGGTGGTGTAATTTCATCTTGTAAGGATAAGCCATCTTCTGATTGTGTTGTCAATGGTTTTGCCTTGGTGTGTAGGACTGTTTTTAGAATCAAAGCTTACATTTAGTCCTGGGACACACTTCATGTCTTCATTTAGTAACTGTTTGCTGCTAATTTGTGTTTTGTCATCTGAAAGCTCTTCATTTTTAACAAATGTCTCAAGTCTCGAGTAACGTGGAGGTTGATTTTTGTCATGGGCAGAAATATTTACAACTATTGCTAAAAGTTGAGCATATCATGCCCAGTTCCAGCCAAAGTTCACGACATACATCTAAATTATAAACTTTGTTTAATTCTAAAACTGCTTTCATCAAAAGATCTTTGTGCTTTTTATGCAGTTTGCATTGCCTAAAAGAATTCAGTGATATTTCTATTAATGGTAAAGAGGGTACATAATAAACTGTCTTTAAATCAAACTTTTTTTACACCAAATTAGCTCTTCAAATTTTTTTTTTTTTTTTTAATGTGTGGTGTTTAGTGACCGTTAGCCAATGATCATTTGGAGATCGTGGGGTGCGGTCTGGTGTGACATACGCTTTAGAAAAACATTTTCTTTATCATGCCAATGTTTCAATCTTTATTGAGATCATCTCTTGGCCCTCGCAACACGACACACAGAATGACACATCTATACGGAAAACAAACACTTTCAGCCCTGAAGATGATCTCAGTAAAGATCGAAATGTTGGCATGATAAGGAAAACTTTTTTTAAACTTCAAATTAACCTGTTTTTATTTCAACTAATTTTTCTTTAATTTCAAATAGTTGTTCAAGTCATTGCAGGTACCGGATGTAATTGAGAATTCATTAACTAATGTATAATTTTTTTTCAATGAATTTTTAGTTTTCTCAAAACAGTTAGCAGACACAGCAACAAAGTTGAACAACACTTTACAAGTTTCTTTAAACTTTTAAAATATATAAAAAAATTGAATAAAAGTTGAAATATATAAACTTTTATCGACAAAAGGTAAAAATAATAATAATGATAATAATTCTTAATTGCTGCTCATATTGATGTGATATTGATTTTTAGGACTAACAAAATGCTGGATAGATAGAGACGCCTTTATGGCACATTTGTGCACAGTGCAGGCTTACTCTAAATTTGTGAACTGCAATAAGAAAAAAATCGTAGATTATACCAAGTGAGTTCAGTTTATTTTGCATTATTTTTTCCTTTGGAATATAAAGCATTTCATTTCTTTCATTACAGTTTTACAAATTAAAACAGGTATAACTGTTCATGTGGATCCTTCAGTAACCGACAAGAAGAAGGTGAAATCATCAAGCATAAAAGACCATTAAATAGTAGGCAGATTAACATACACTTACTAAATTTTTGTCATTTGTTGAAATTACTACTAAATTATTTCGTTTTCCCAAATTTAAAAAAAAATAGAACGTTTCTGTCAGTCAATGAAAGATCTAAATTTACCTCATATATGTATAATAAAAGTTCAAGCTTATAGTAAACATTTATTTATTACATAATTATCAAAAATAATCGTTAAAGATTATTCGAGTCGGTTGCAGGTGGCTGGTGTAGCCTTAAATTGAAACACATGTACTGGTTCAGTTTTTGGAGTGAAATTGATTGTGTCATTCCCTTTCGGGGTAGAAATAGTCTGGGTTGGATGTTCTTCAGATGTAGGTGAAAAAACGGATTGAAACATCCAGTTTAACATATCCTTGAATGATCCTATTGTTTCGCTTAGTAAAATGTCCTTTTTTTCATGACCAGTGCTGTCATTGATGGTAGAACCTTTTTTTGAATAATATATTATAATTTCTGCATTTTCTGCACCAATTTTTAGCGGCATCTTTAACTGCTGAATTTTTTTAAGCCCAGTGACTTTCATAATTTCTTTCATTGAATCGTCATGTCCGGGCAATGAAGATTTCAACAGTTGGTGTTGAGGTGTGGATTCACGATCGGGACGAGAGATTCTAGGCTGTGCAAGTGAAATTTTTATTGAACTGGGATCATAAGAGACTGTGTCTTCATTTATTTTAATGTTGAGACTCGCTGTTCTTTCAGTGTCGTTATCCATAACAATATTCCTATCATTGTCACTGCTTGTACTATCGACCTGTGTAAAGTCATCAGCTTCAGACTCTATAGAAACAGATTGTGAATATGGACGGGTATTACATGACAAGGATGATACAGTGCTGTGTGGTGTCTTTTTATTCTCTTGAGGTGATAGTTGTGTGTGTCCAAGGTGCCCTAAAATTTCTGTCCCCAGAGGAAAATCTTGTTCTGATTTTGAGATTCGCAAATTTTCCTCATGATGTTTGCATTGCAGATTCATTTTATTCCAAAATAAAGATGGTTCGCTTTTAGACTTTTGAATTTTCTCAGTTTGTACTCTGTCAACCATATTTTCATGTCTTGTTTTATTCTTCTCTAATAAGTAATTATTTTTTACACTTTTTACAGATGAAGAAGAATGACCATCTTTGGACAAAGAGTTAGGTGTCTCTAAATGAGATGATGTCTTACTCTGTTTTCTTAATGCTTTCTTTCTGTTGCCTGTTGGAGGGCTTCGAGTATAAGATCTTTCATTGGCTGAAATGTTTCGACTGCTGGTACCTGACCATTTCCTTTTTCTTGCAACTCGTCGGGATAGACCAGGCGAACCAGTACCCTGCATTTTGGCCAGCTGTTCTTCCTGAGGTTCAGTCTTCAATTTGTTGTCAATAAAATCACCACCTTGACTAGTTAACGAGAATGGTGATCGTAAAATATTCAGCAAACAGTAGTCGTCAGTCGCTGAAGGTAATGAAATGGGCAATCTACTTGGTTTACTTCCTATTTCAAATATATTGGCTTTATGGCCAAATTCCAAAGCAGACTTAGCTTTCATGCATTCCTCTTTCATTCCGCTCCTTGATATGACAGTTGGAACAGACCTGGATTTAAAACGAAATAATGCTGGAGTCGAAACAGAACCTACAAAAAAAAATATATAAATAAATAAATAATAAACAAACAAAGCATATAATACATATATTAAATAATAATATGGTAGAAAATAATAAAACAATAACACATAGATTTACATAAATAAAGTAACAGGTTTCCTGTTCTAATCAGAAAATAATTTAAATAAAATAAAAATATAATTATTCATCTTACCGAGTTTATCATCTTCTTGGTGGAAATTTGGAAATTCACGAGGCTGGTTGCTTAAGATATCTGTGAGATAGGTATCTCTAGCGGCCGATTTTGAAGGTTGGTATATCCTTATTAGCGATAATTGCTCTTTATTTTCCAAAAACTCTTCCTGGGCTTTTGAAGCTTCTGGATCTCCATTTCGCAACTCTAAAGTCAAAAGACAAAGCTCAGCATTTGCTGTACTCTTCTCTTCATGTATATTAATAATGTCAGAGCCTTTTGTCCTAGTAGGAAAATGTTCAGTCCTTTTTACTTGTGCCATCTTCATTCGACCTTTAATAAAATTCTTTCTACATTTGGCTAGGGGCCGTCCTCTTGTTTTCCCTCCTGTTAAGTCCACAGTCACAAATACGTGGGATGTGAATCTACGAGGTGGCTGTTTTAGCACTGTTTGAGAATTTTGACTTACGAGTGTTACTTCCTCTGTTTGCACAAGTCGGTCACATTTACTAGTCGGCTCAAGGGATACAGTCTGAACTGAAGTGTGGTACAATGTTCCCCATTCTTTGCAATTTGATGCACCTTCATATTGCGTTGCTTTATTTTTGCTGTTGCATAAACTATGATGTTGCACATCTTGATCACTTCTATGTTTCAGACATTTTTGGGTAAGGTTCGATGTGGCAGCAGTTGTCAAGAACGACATTTTCAATAGGTCTAATTCTACATCAGTGGAGGCAATTGTCGGTGAATAATAACCTCGAGTCACTTGACATGAATGTAAATGGTCTAGGTCAATGTGATTTGTGGATTTCCTTTGACAAGACTCATGAGCATCTATATTCATCGTTACTAGTTCCTTCTCACGAGCTGCATATGACAATTCCATAGTTCCTCTTTGATCATTTCTACAGTTTTCTAAAAGTTCCAAGTTTGATACCTGCTGTTTTTCATTAATTTGAAGCCAACTGTCACATTTATCCTGGTCTTTATAATTGCCAATTGTGCTTTTGGTTTTTATACCTCTTGTTTGAGCAGTATTGAATTGGCGCGGTGAGTAAACTGGAACTACAGAAGGAAGTGTCCCATCAGAGTCAAAACTATCTTTTTCACTTGAATCATATCGAGCTGTTCTGTCAATATGATTTACTTGATTAGACACATTTTTGGGTAAAGTCTGGTATTGAGGAATTATTTTCAAATCGGCTTCTCTGATTTCTTTGCTTTCGCAAGCAGTCAAAATGTTGTTATGGCTCTGTTCTGATATATTTTCAAGTGGACTCTCACCAGAATCTGTGCCGAGCTTTGTTAATGCAGATCTATCACATTGCTGATCTTGCTCTACCAAATCTGCCACTATTATTGCTTCTTCCTCCTGTCCAAATGTTCTGAATGTGTTAGAGGGAATTTGAAACAATCCTTGGTGTGTAGGATTGTTTTTAGAATCAAAACTTGCATTTAGTCCTTGGACACACTTTGTGTCTTCATTTAGTAGTAGCCGTTTACTGCTAATTTGTGGTTTGTCATCTGAAAGCTCTTCATTTTTAACAAATGTCTCAATCTCGTGTAACGTGGCGGTTGATGTTTCTGATTGGCACAAGTATTTACCATCATGCTTTACATAGTTCACTTTCTTTGAAGGCTTACTCTCACGGTCAGTTAAAAACAAATTTGTCCTTACTTGCTGGTATCTCTTTTCGACTGATGTTTCGGTCATATTCAATTTTTCTGTATCACACAACTGTTCAGAGCTACTATCATAATTTGCATTTTTTACATGGTTTTCTGGACAAGATGTGTCTTTCCTACGAATCGGTGGTAGGTACTTTCTATTCGATTGTATGAAATTTGACTGAACTGCATTTATGATAGCAATAGTCTCTGTTAGCTTATCCCGAACTTGCGATAAACCATCGTGTTCTTTTACCGGATTCATTAATTTGTGCGTCTGAACTGTCTTGTTGATGGCTTGTGCTTCACGAGATTGGTTTTGTTGTCGAGTTTGATGATTTGAATTTCGTCCAGTTGGAATTCTTTTCCTTTTCTTGTCTAGCAGTTTATTCTGTGACAATTTTGTTGAGTCAGGACATGTCTTTTCAGTTGCTTCAGTATGTCCCATCTTCTGTGTTGTACTATTACTTTGATGTTCTGATCTGGGAACATTTGTACTCTTTTGACAAGAATTATTTGATGTTCTGTTTTTTGAGTATCGTCCACTATCAATTTTTTGACTTGGGATCTGTTCTTTTCTCATTATATCCGTAGCTGTGTGAGCGTTTCCATTTTTATCCTTTTTGTTTGCCATCTTTTTTCTTTGTTCCTTCTTCTCTCGTTTGTACTCTAACCAAAGTGAATTTATCCCCTGTAGAAATGATCGCAAAACATCTAAATTTTGATCCTTGTCTTTGTTCAATTGTTTCAGCAAGTCATTTAATCGTTCGACACTGGAGGTCATACCAAAATTACCACTTTCTTTTGATATTGTTAAATTTTGAACACGGGTGACTAAACGAGAATAAACATTTTTTAACTTCTCAATACCTGCATCTGTTTCTTCGAGTATCGATGCTGAGCAATGCCGGTCACACATTGCCATCACGCCCTTAGGATGAGTGCAAGCCTTACCAGAAAGGTCATTCAAGTTTGGGGTTTTTGCCTCAATACATCCAGAATCATCCATTTTTCTCTTCGTGTAATTGTTCAGGTTAGATGACATTTTGTTCACTGTATTTTTAACACTCCTATCTTTTTGCTTATTTAAATAATGCTGATTATTGCCGGTCAATACTGGTGGATAGCTGTTGTTTAAATTACTCATTTCATGTAATTCACACTTACCATTGTTGTGTTTCCTCGCCATTGGTAATCAAATTACAAATGATAGAAATAGTAACAAGTTGAAAATCACACTCTTTAATAACTAGTGGTTTTTCTTTTTTTATATAATAAATGCTGTCATGGAAACTGCAATGTATAATTAAAAAAACAAAAGAAAAAGAAAAAAAACATGTTTTTGTATAGTACAAGTATTAGAAAATGGTGGATTTTTTAGATATTTCATTTAGGTAGTTACGAAAGTGTAATAATAATGATAAAGAATTAATGAAAATTTGATACAAATAATAACACATATACATCTTTGTTTTTAGATTTACAAAAACATATGATTTTGAAATTAGAATATTCATCTTATTCATTGCAGTTTCCATGACAGCATTTATTATATAAAAAAAGAAAAACCACTAGTTATTAACGAGTGTAATTTTCAACTTGTTACTATTTCTTTCATTTGTAATTTTATTACCAATGGCGAGGAAACACAACAATGGTAAGTGTGAATTACATGAAATGAGTAATTTAACCAACAGCTATCCGTCGGTATTGACCGGCAATAATCAGCATTATTTACATAAGCAAAAAGATAGAAGTGTTAAAAATACAGTGAACAAAATGTCATCTAACCTGAACAATTACATGAAGAGAAAAATGGACGATTCTGGATGTATTGAGGCAAAAAACCCAAACTTGAATGACCTTTCTGGTAAGGCTTGCACTCATCCTAAGGGCGTGATGGCAATGTGTGACCGGCATTGCTCAGCATCGATACTCGAAGAAACAGATGCAGATATTGAGAAGTTAAAAAATGTTTATTCTCGTTTAGTCACCCGTGTTCAAAATTTAACAATATCAAAAGAAAGTGGTAATTTTGGTATGACCTCCAGTGTCGAACGATTAAATGACTTGCTGAAACAATTGAACAAAGACAAGGATCAAAATTTAGATGTTTTGCGATCATTTCTACAGGGGATAAATTCACTTTGGTTAGAGTACAAACGAGAGAAGAAGGAACAAAGAAAAAAGATGGCAAACAAAAAGGGTAAAAATGGAAACGCTCACACAGCTACAGATATAATGAGAAAAGAACAGATCCCAAGTCAAAAAATTGATAGTGGACGATACTCAAAAGACAGAACAACAAATAATTCTTGTCAACAGAGTACAAATGTTCCCAGATCAGAACATCAAAATAATAGTACAACACAGAAGACGGGACATATTGAAGCAACTGAAAAGACATGTCCTGACACAACGAAAATGTCGCAGAATAAACTGCTAGACAAGAAAAGGAAAAGAATTCCAACTGGACAAAATTCAAATCATCAAACTCGACAACAAAACCAATCTCGTGAAGCACAAGCCATCAACAAGACAGTTCAGACGCACAAATTAATAAATCCGGTAAAAAAACACGATGGTTTATCGCAAGTTCGGGATAAGCTAACAGAGACTATTGCTATCATAAATGCAGTTCAGTCAAATTTCATACAATCGAATAGAAAGTACCTACCACCGATTCGTAGGAAAGACACATCTTGTCCAGAAAACCATGTAAAAAATGCAAATTATGATAGTAGCTCTGAACAGTTGTGTGATACAGAAAAATTGAATATGACCGAAACATCAGTCGAAAAGAGATATCAGCAAGTAAGGACAAATTTGTTTTTAACTGACTGTGAGCGTAAGCCTTCAAAGAAAGTGAACTATGTAAAACATGATGGTAAATACTTGTGCCAATCAGAAACATCAACCGCCACATTACACGAGAATGAGACTTTTGCTAAAAATGAAGAGCTTTCAGATGACAAACCACAAATTAGCAATAAACGGCTACTACTAAATGAAGACACCAAGTGTGTCCAAGGACTAAATGCAAGTTTTGATTCTAAAAACAATCCTACACACCAAGGATTGTTTCAAATTCCCTCTAACACATTCAGAACATTTGGACAGGAGGAAGAAGCAATAATAGTGGCAGATATGGTAGAGCAAGATCAGCAATGCAAAACTTTGTGTAATGAAGTAAATCATATTGACAGAACAGTTCAATATGATTCGAGTGAAAAAGCTAGTTTTGACTCTGACGGGACACTTCCTCCTGTAGTTCCAGTACACCTGCCAAGCCAATTCAATACTGTTCAAACAATAAGTGCAAACACTAAAACCTCAATTGGTAATTATGAAGACCAGGGTAAATGTGACAGTTGGCTTCAAATTAATGAAAAACAGCAGGTATCAAACTTGGAACTTTTAGAAAACTGTAGAAATGATAAAAGAGGAACTATGGAATTGTCATATGCAGCTTGCGAGAAGGAACTAGTAACGATGAATATAGATGCTCATGAGTCTTGTCAAAGGAAATCCACAAATCACATTGACCTAGACCATTTACATCCATGTCAAGTGACTCGAGGTTATTATTCACCGACAATTGCCTCCACTGATGTAGAATTAGACCTATTGAAAATGTCGTTCTTGACAACTGCTGCCACATCGAACCTTACCCAAAAATGTCTGAAACATAGAAGTGATCAAGATGTGCAACATCATAGTTTATGCAACAGCAAAAATAAAGCAACGCAATATGAAGGTGCATCAAATTGCAAAGAATGGGGAACATTGTACCACACTTCAGTTCAGACTGTATCCCTTCAGCCGACTAGTAAATGTGACCGACTTGTGCAAACTGAGGAAGTAACACTCGTAAGTCAAAATTCTCAAACGGTGCTAAAACAACCACCTCGTAGATTCACATCCCACATATTTGTGACTGTGGACTTAACAGGAGGAAAAACAAGAGGACGGCCCCTAGCCAAATGTAGAAAGAATTTTATTAAAGGTCGAATGAAGATGGCACAAGTAAAAAGGACTGAACATTTCCCTACTAGGACAAAAGGCTCTGACATTATTAATATACATGAAGAGAAGAGTACAGCAAATGCTGAACTTTGTCTTTTGACTTTAGAGTTGCGAAATGGAGATCCAGAAGTTTCAAAAGCTGAAGAGTTTTTGGACAATAAAGAGCAATTATCGCCAATAAGGATATACCAACCATCAAAATCGGCCGCTAGAGATACCTATCTCACAGATATCTTAAGCAACCAGCCTCTTGAATTTCCAAATTTCAACCAAAAAGATGATAAACTTGGTAAGATGAATAATTATATTTTTATTTTATTTAAATTATTTTCTGATTAGAACAGGAAACCTGTTACTTTATTTATGTAAATCTATGTGTTATTGTTTTATTATTTTCTACCATATTATTATTTAATATATGTATTATATGCTTTGTTTGTTTATTATTTATTTATTTATATATTTTTTTTTGTAGGTTCTGTTTCGACTCCAGCATTATTTCGTTTTAAATCCAGGTCTGTTCCAACTGTCATATCAAGGAGCGGAATGAAAGAGGAATGCATGAAAGCTAAGTCTGCTTTGGAATTTGGCCATAAAGCCAATATATTTGAAATAGGAAGTAAACCAAGTAGATTGCCCATTTCATTACCTTCAGCGACTGACGACTGCTGTTTGCTGAATATTTTACGATCACCATTCACTTTAACTGATCAAGGTGGTGATTTTGTTGACAACGAATTGAACACTGCACCTCAGGAAGAACAGCTGGCCAAAATGCAGGGTACTGGTTCGCCTGGTCTATCCCAACGAGTTGCAAGAAAAAGGAAATGGTTAGGTGCCAGCAGTCGAAACATTTCAGCCAATGAACGATCTTGTACTCGAAGCCCTCCAACAGGCAACAGAAAGAAAGCATTAAGAAAACAGAGTAAGACATCATCTCATTTAGAGACAACTAACTCTTTGTCCAAAGATAGTCATTCTTCTTCATCTTTAAACGACAGTATAAAAAATAATTACCTTTTGGAGAAGAACAGAACAAGACAACATGAAAATATGCTAGTAAGAGGACAAACTGACAAAATTCAAAAGTATAAAAGCGAACTATCTTTATTTTGGAATAAAATGAATCCGCAATGCAAACATCATGAGGAAAATTTAAGAATCTCAAAATCAGAACAACGTTTTCCTCTGGGGACAGAAATTTTAGGGCAACTTGGACATACACAACTATCACCTCAAGAGAATAAAAAGACACCACACAGCACTGTATCATCCTCGTCATGTAATACCCGTCCATATTCACATTCTGTTTCTATAGAGTCTGAAGCTGAAACATACCCAGATGACTTTACACAGGTCGATAGTACTAGCAGTGACAATGATAGGAATATTGTTATGGATAAGGACACTGAAAGAACAGCGAGTCTCAACATTAAAATAAATGAAGACACAGTCTCTTATGATCCCAGTTCAATAAAAATTTCAGTTGCACTGCACAGAATCTCTAGTCCCGATCGTGAATCCACACCTCAACACCAACTGTTGAAATCTTCATTGCCCGGACAAGACGATTCAATGAAAGAAATTACGAAAGTCACTGGGCTTAAAAAAATTCAGCAGTTAAAGATGCCGCTAAAAATTGGTGCAGAAAATGCAGAAATTATAATATATTATTCAAAAAAAGGTTCTACCATCGATGACAGCACTGGTCATGAAAAAAAGGACATTTTACTAAGCGAAACAATAGGATCATTCAAGGATATGCTAAATTGGATGTTTCAATCCGTTTTTTCACCTACATCTGAAGAACATCCAACCCAGACTATTTCTACCCCTAAAGTGTACGACACAATCAATTTCTCCCCAAAAACTGAACCGGTCCATGTGTTTCGATTTAAGGCTACACCAGCCACCTGCAACTGACGTGAAAAATCTTTAACGATTATTTCTGATAATAAATAAATGTTTACTATAAGCTTGAACTTTTATTATACATATATGAGGTAAATTTAGATCTTTCATTGACTGACAGAAACGTTCTATTTTTTTTAAATTTGGGAAAATGAAATAATTTAGTAGTAATTTCAATAAATGACAAAAATTTAGTAAGTGTATGTTAATCTGCCTACTATTTAATGTTGTTTTATGCTTGATGATTTCACCTCCTTCCTATTGGTTACTGAAGGATCCATATAAACAGTTATACCTGTTTTAATTTGTAAAACTGTGATGAAAAAATAAAATGCCCAGTTCCAGCAAAAGTTCTCGACATACGTCTAAATAATAAGTTGTGTTTAATTCTGAAACTGTTTTCATCAAAAGACCTTTGCGCTTGTTGTGCAGTTTGCCTTGCCTAAAAGAATGCAGTGATATTTGTATTAATGGTAAAGAGGGTACATAATAAACTGTCTTTAAATTAACCTTTTTTACGCCAAAGTAGCTCTTCTTAACTTCACATTAATTTTTTTAAAACTTCAAATAGCTTTTTTTTAAACTTCAAATTAGCCATTTTGTTAAATTCAAATTAACCTGTTTTTATTTCAAACTAATTTTTCTTTAATTTTAAATCAACCCTTACTAATTTCAAATTAATCTCTTCTTGAAAAGAATTTTAAAATATTAGGAGTGAGTATGAAATATAAGCATGAACACGGATATTCGTGCCAATCTCAAGTACAATTCTCATATCGGATGGCATTCTTATGGGCTATCTATAAGAAGCCCAGAAATAACGCCGTTTAATTATCACATTTGTATAACACACACTCCCTACAACCAAAGCAGGGCGGCTGTAACGAACACATTAAGTGAGACACATCATGCAACTTTCTCTACATAAGGACACATATGGGGCCCAAGAATAAGTGTCCATGAATCAACCTCACATTGCTTATGGTAATTAGGTGAAGATGCCCCTTCTTCTCCCTGATCGTTTTGAGTGTGTTGTACATAAGTATATTACTGTTATTTGTCTACATACTTCTACTCTCAACTAAGAATTTTTTATCACAGGGAGCTTTACGCTTTCCAGGCACTTTTCAAATAGGAGGAGATAAAGATGACAAAGCGATAAACAGAACTTCTGCAAACATCACACACCTTACTAAAGAGAGTCCCTTGAAAAGTCTCCCTACATATAGATGCATTAAACACCCTGTTTAGAGATCAAACTATAGACGTGTTTGTGACAGATTTGGTAAGACTTTATATAAAATAATCATGATTAATATTATAGTTAAAATTAATTTTAGCCTTTTGGGAAAAGCGGCCTGAAGAAAGACAATTTTGATCCCTATGAAAATCTGCTCAAAAAATTGGCCAGGGTTGTCAAAATGGGCACGGGCAGGGCTTCACTTCTCACTTACAACAGGAAGGCACTCACACAGGTTTTGGATGCATATACAATTATACAATTTACCAAACTTATCATTTAAACCTTTAGGCTATTTGGATGTGCAAGTACTGGAAGCAAACTAGGACATTCAGTATTAATATAATTAATACAATTTGTCAGTTTTCTTGCTTACAAGAACATTAGAGGCTGGAGAATAATTTATATTTATTTATATATATAAAGTTATATATTATATTATAAACAATATTAGTTATAGCATTACTTGTATAGAAAAATGCACTCGGCTTATCTGATGTTGATTAAGCACAATTGGATTTTTCTCCCTCTTTACCTGAGGTGACCTAATGATGGACCAAGAATAATTAGATTAGATTCTGTGTACGCTTCCTCGAATGTAGATCGGCGGAGCTACTTCTTTTTAAATAAATGTTTTTAAAAAGGAAGATCTCGAATAATTATCTATAATTGATGCAGTCGGTAGGATGGCAAAGGTGTTCAAGAGAATATTGAAACCAACTGTATCGACGGTTAATTTGCCATCTCAAACTTCATCATCCTACTTGTACTTCAGTCTAAGGAAGAAAGAAGATCTAGAATTGGACATGGTACACTTTGTAATCATACTGTGAGTAAATATTAATTTATAGCAAAATATTATAATAATTACAATAATATATTAATAAAAACTCACAAAGTTGTAATAAAAAAATTTTTAAAATGGCAAATTCGTCAGATTTGAAACTAATATTAAATGCTATACCAACTTATAACGGTAGTCCCAAAACTTTGGCCCAATTTATTACAAAAGTGGAAGAAATAAACACTTTATTGAGCAATGTACAAAATGTTTCTACTTTACAGCAACAATTCGTGTTCCTACACATAAGAGACAAATTGACGAAATGTTAGAACATAACATAATACAACCATCTAGCACCCCAAGGAACTCACCGATATGGATCATACCAAAAAAAAGAGAAGGTCCATCTTGTGGTAGACTACAGAAAATTAAACAATAAAACCAGCGATGATAAATACCCACTTCCAAATATCACAGACTTTATTGATAGACTAAGGAGATGTCAATATTTATCTGCAATAGACTTGGCCAGTGGCTTTCATCAGGTAGAGTCCTGAGAGCATCCCTAAAACACCATTCAACGTAGAACGGGGACATTACAAGTTCCTAAGAATGTCGTTTCGGCTAAAAAATTCGCCACCGACATTCCAACGGGTTATGAACAACAATGGTATCTCCAATTGCATGGTGTACCTTGACGATATAATTATCTCCAAGAACACATTGCTAAATTAAAAGAAGTATTCCGTCAATTAAGGAAATACAATTTCAAAATCCAACTGGATAAAACGGAGTTCCTAAAAAGAGAGATTGGATATTTAGGGCATATCATAACGCCTAACTGCATAAAACCGAATAATGAAAAAATACAAGTAATACAAAATTACCCAATCCCAAAAACAACTAGGCAAATTAAAAGATTTTTTAGGAATTTTAGGATATTACAGAAAATTTATCCCTAACTTTGCTAAGTTAACGAAACCTTTGACAAAACGATTGAAAAAGAATTCTTCCATTGATATTAATGATCCAGACTATAAAAACTGTTTTGATTTGAGTAAAAACATGCTAATTAATAAACTCATTTTACAATTTCCTGACTTTTCTAAAGAATTTATACTGACCACGGACGCTAGCAACTTTGCAATAGGTGCTGTACTTAGTCAAAAAACAAACGGATCCGACCTTCGTATATCCTTCGCAAGTAGAACACTGAATGATGCGGAAACTAAACTTTCGACAATAGAAAAATCCCAACATAATATAAAACCGAACATTCATTTAGCTAATGTGAAGAGACCACGAAAAACAACAGTTTAATACCAGAAATGTCGATGTTACAGAACCTGGACCTTCATTTGACATAAAAGATATCTCACACATCGGAATTCTACCGATATCATTAGGAGAAACGAGAATAATTACGTCTGAACACATTTTGATGTATTATTATGACATAGAAATATTACAGTCGGAATTCAACTATTTAAAACACCAATACAGAAAAATTTCCAAATATATTAAAAACGAATAAAATAATTTTGGAACAAATGATACCTTTCAATAAAATAATTATACCGAAGCTATGGCTCAAGAGAAATTGAACAACTTGATCGTACACTCGAAAGACTGATCGAAAAAGACGAGGACTGATCAATAGACTTGGCACAGCAAGAAATGGAATCACACCTAGATGATGTGGACAGACAAAAATTAAACACAATCATAGAACGCATCAACTCTAACCAAATTACACTTCAACATCAAGTAAAATTCATGTATTCCCTTAACGAAAGAATAATCAGTAACTTTAACGAAACAATAAAGACCTTACGGAGTAACGGAGAAGAATTAGAATGTAAAATAAATTTAACTGGTACAAACATTAGGAATATTCAACAAATAGCCTCAGTTAAAGATACTTTTAATCAATTACAAATCATTTATCAATTATTACAAGAAATGATACAAGATAATGAAAATTCAATAACTTTTTGCAAATTAAAAACAATGCATCCAAGCATTATAAACACCCGTCAATTATTTTCGGAGTTAAAAAGATTGGATAACCGATTATATACTAAGTTGCCCTTAGAAGTGAAATATGAGAATATCATAACTTTGAAAACATGTTGAAAGTCGACTGTAGGATAGAAACAAATCAAATAATCTACTTTTTACGATTCCCATTATGTAGTGACGATAAATTTGAATTACATAAATTACAACCTATTCCAACAAAAGCTGGCCAAAAAATAGTAACAACTATTCCAGAAAATAAATATATTCTTAAATCCAAAAGTAGTGAGATAACATATTTAACAGACGAATGTATTAAAAGCAAAGTGTACCATTGTCCACAAATTCTAATATCGAATCAACAAAGTCATTGCGAAAAAGAAATCATCTTACACGGAAACAATACACAGTGCTTCAGATAAGCAACAACCACGTGGTATTCGTTCCGGAAATCAACCAATTTTTATGCACTTCGTCACGCCAGAGAAAATCCAGATCACGCAAGACAACACGATAGAAACAAGAATCCTGGAAGGTATATTTCTGTTAAAACCAAGCAACAGCGAAATAAAATACAAAGGACACCCTATCGGACGAGCCACCATTGAAAACCAAGCGTCAATTTGGTCACCTTTGGACCAAAACAAATCTCCAACTTCAGCATCAAGCTTCGCCATTTTACGCTTCATGATATTTCTCCAAACTTTGTGACAAAAAAAAAGTACCATATGTACATGTTAATCTAAGTCTATGGACATTATTCCTTTATATTTTAATCATTATTATAACAATATTTATAATTAGATGCATAAAAACTAAAATCGTAAATAAAAATAAACAAACAATAAAGGAAGTAAAAGACGACTCCCCAGGGGAAGCATTATTCTAAGGGCGGAGGAGTTATATATATTATATATAAAAAATATTAGTTACAGTTACTTGTACAGAAAAATGTACTCGGCTTATCAGATGTTGATTAACCACATTTGCATTTTTCTCCCCCTTAACCTGAGGTGACTTAATAGGGGCCTTCACACGTACGCTCAAGAGTCGACTCTTGAACGGGACACTCTTGATGCAAGGTTTGAGTGCGGTTAAAACTTCACACGCCAGATTTTTAAACACCCGTCTTGGCTTGCACGCAAAACTGTTGGCCAGGAGTGTGCCACGCAGGAGTGGGTCGTGTTTAGACGCCACAATCTTAACCCCACGCAAACCTCGACGCTGTATTCGTCCGCTCAAAAACGTACGTGTAAAGAGTAAACTTACAGTTTAACGTCATTCCTGAGTGGCGTACTAAGTTTCCAAATATTGGAAAGTTTTCATTCCACGCCAAGTGACTGTACATAATAAAAATGGCTATAATAGTTGATAATCATTATAAACAAGCTGTTTCTGTGGCTGCTGCTGGTTGTGTAGTCTACCTACGGAAGAAATTAGAAAGAAAACGTCGTGTTTGGGTGAAGAGGTTCAGGGAAGATTTCAACGATCAACCACTTGTTCGAGAACTCAGAGAAAATTACCCTGACGATTTCAGAAATTATCTGAGAATGGATAGTCTAGTAGTCCAGTCTCTACTTCTCAGTTTAGTAAGGGGAAGAATTAAGAAAAGGGACACAGTGATGAGACCTAGCATTTCTGCCGAACAACACCTTACAGCCGCTCTGAGATTTTTGGCAACAGGGCGTTCCTATGAAGACCTCAAGTTCACGACATGAATCAGCAACTTTCTTAAACTCCTTTCTGAATGCTCCTCGAAGACTTTGAATTTTTTTGTAAACAAAATCCCGGTTCGCAGTGGGAAATATGGGCCTACAGAATTCCGCAAGCTTATCGTATCCTTCATTTTTTAAATTTTTGTTCAAATATTCTTTCGACTTTATTTTCCACAAGCATGGCATTTCCCCGTACAATTCAATGAAGTTTAATAAAACTTCCTTACTCCAACTTCTGCTGTCTGCCATACTAAATAATAACTACAGACAAAAATAAAAACAGGTAATTTGATCCAGATTACGAAAACCTTTTGAGAACAGTAGCGAACAGAAGCAGATCGACAGTATAAGAACGTAATGAACAACTCGGCGTCGACGACTAACCCCACTTTTGATTCCAATCCAACCCTCACATAAAACTGTGAATTACATTGTCGCTCCTGACCTTCAATTGGAGTGCGATCAAAACTTCGGCGCTGATGATGCATCAGCCCCGTTCAAACCTCCAAGCTGAACCGCATTTACACTGACGCTTTTGAGCGTAGATTTGAGTGTCCCGCTCAATCGTCGACTCTTGAGCGTACGTGTGAAGGCCCCTAATGATGGACCGAGGGTAATTAGATTAGATTCTGTGTACGCTTCCTCGAATGTATATCGGCGGAGCTACTACTTTTTAATTAAACGTTTTTAAGAAGGAAGATCTCCAATAATTATCTATAATTTATATACATTATCCTTAGGATTATGCATTATTTAATTTTTTTAAACATTTTATTTATTTGTTTTTTTACGATGAGTTTTAACAGTGATGGTATTTAAATAATTTATTTTGTGTCTTAAAAGTAAGCACTTTTATTTTAATTACTTCAATAATGTAAAGAGACATTTCTATTAATCCTTTGTAACAAAACTCAATATAATTTTCATTATGAAAGATTTATTTTTCTAAGGGTTTATCAAAAAAATCAAATTATATCAGTTTGATACTATTATTAATGTTTACCCCGAAGCGTAATTTATTATATTTTCTTGTTAAAAATTAGTTAATTAAAAAGTCTTATTACAATTCAATTAAGTTCTCTTTGTTTTTAAGCCTCCAACCTCTGATTGGCCTGTCGAATGATAACAGGCTTAGTTGGCGGACGGTGTGAGGCTTTTCTCTTTTGTTTTCCGCCAGTTTTTCAGTACATACGCGTTTTTCTCTCTGGCCGGGCGCCTTTTACTCAATATCATAAATTTATTTAACGTCTTTCCACTCTCAACGAAGTATTTCTCCTCCGTATTGCAACATGAGAAAATTATGTACAGAAAAGAGCTGTTTATGTTTTCACAGCCAGTGTTAACTGCATTTCCTCATCATTCCAGGAGGAATACTCTAAGGCCTTGAAGCGAACTGTAAAGGGAGTGAAACTTTGCTACTCTCGGCAAGTGATTTTCTCATTTTTTTCCCTTATGTTGCGCATTAATTATTTAAGAGTTTAAATAATTAATTTTTTTATTATTTTATTAACAATAAGCCTACGGCTTAATTAATTATGTATCTTCATTGATTTGTTGATAAAAATTATTTATCAATAGCGCATCAATTATAAAAGTTGTCTAATCTTAACTTCACTACTCTGAAAACGAAGTTTTTTTATATAAACTTCTGTTATGCGTTTTGGCATTTTGGTAATTTATGTAAACAATTACTTCACAATGAATGATAAAAAAAAAACCAGTGCTTATTAATTGGTATTTATTGTGATTGAGATTTGGGTTAACAATATAAAAGAAACTGCAGAAAAAAATGGCCACTATAATTCACATGAATTTAGCAGACTCACCCGTTACGTGGTAGTTTCATTCATTATTTCTTCTAGGAATATGCAAACAACATACTTTCATGTTGTCTTGTTTTGTTCTTTGCTAAAAAATAATTATTTTTTACAATGTCGTTTACAGGTGAAAAAGAACGGCCATCTTGGATGAAAAGTATGGTGTTTCTAAATTAGATGATGTCTTACTACTTCCCTTCCTTTTTTTGCAACCTGTCCAGATAGAGTGATGGTGGAACAAATCATTACTTTGGGAATCTTCTTCTTCGTTATCTGGTGAACCCTGCATTTGGTCCAAGTAGGTAATCTACTTGGTTTCTTTTCTCTTTAAAATACATTTAAACTCTAAAGTCTCTTCAAGTATATTAATAATGTCAGAGCCTTTTGTCCTAGTAGGAAAATGTACAGTCCTTTTTAATCATGCCATCTGCATTCGACTTTTAATCAAATTCTTTCTATGTTTGGCAAGGGGCTGTCCTCTTGTTAAGTCCACAGTCACAAATACGTGGGATGTTAATCTACGATGTGGTTGTTTTAGCACCGTTTGAGAAGTTTGACTTATGAGTGTTACTTCCTCTGTTTGCACAAGTCGGTCGCATTTACTAGTCGGCTCAAGGGATAAAGTCTGAACTGAAGTGTGGTGCAATGTTCCCCAGTCTTTGTAATTTGATGCACCTTCATATTGCGTTGCCTTATTTTTGCTGTTGCATAAACTCTGATGTTTCTCTTCTTGATCCCTTCTATGTTTCAGACATTTTTTGGTAAGGTTCAATGTGCCAGCAGTTGTGAAGAAAGACATTTTCAATAGGTCTAATTCCACATTAGTTGAGGCGATTGTCAGTGAATTATAACCTTGAGCCGCTTGACATGAATGTAAATGGTCAAAGTCAATGTAATTTGGTGATTTCCTTTCACAAGACTCCTGAGCATCTATATTCATCCTTACTAGTTCCTTCTCATTAGCTGCATATGTCAATTCCACAATTTTTCTTTGATCATTTCTACTGTTTTCTAAAAGTTCCAAGTTTGATACCTGCTGTTTTTCATTAATTTGAAGCCAACTGTCACATTTATCCTGGTCTTCATAATTGCCAATTGTGGTTTTGGTTTTTATACTTCTTGTTTGAGCAGTATTGAATTAGCTTGGCGTGTGTACTGGAACTACAGGAAGAAGTGTCCCATCAGAGTCAAAACTATCTTTTTCACTTGAATCGTATCAAACTGTTCTGTCAATAAGATTTACTTGATTAGAATTTTTGGGTAAAATCTGGTATTCAGGAATTATTTTCAAATCGGCTCCTCTGATTTCTTTCCTTTCGTAAGCAGTCAAAATGTTTTGGTTCTGTTTTGATATTTTTTTAAGTGGACTCTCAACAGACTCTGATGAGCTTCGTTAATGCAGATCAATCGCATTGCTGATCTTACTCTACCAAATCTGCCACTTATTATTGGTTCTTCCTCCTGTCCAAATGTCCTGAATGTGTTACAGCCTAGTGACTTTCGTCATTTCTTTCATTGAATCGTCTTGACCTGGCAGTGAAGATTGCCAAAATTTATTTATTAATTATCAAAAATAATCGTTAAAGATTATTCACGTTGGTGGGAGGTGGCTGATGTAGCCTTAAATCGAAACACATGTACCGGTTCAGTTTTTGGAGTGAAATTGATTGTGTCGTACACTTTGGGGGTAGAAATAGTCTGGGTTGGATGTTCTTCATATGTAGGTGAAAAAAACGGATTGAAATATCCAATTTAGAATATCTTTGAATGATCATATTGTTTCGCTTAGTAAAATGTCCTTTTTTTCATGACCAGTGCTGTCATTGATGGTAGAACCTTTTTTTGAATAATATAATTTCTGCATTTTCTGCACCATCAATTTTTACCGGCATTTTTAACTGCTGAATTTTTTTAAGCCCAGTGACTTGTAATTTCTTTCATTGAATCATCTTGACTAGGTGATGAAGATTTCAATGGTTGGTGTTGTGTGGATTCATGATCGGGACTACAGCTTCTTATCTGTGTAACTGAAATTTTTGATGAACTGGGAATCAAAGAGATCGTGTCTTCATTAATTTTAAAGTTGAGACTCGCTGTTCTTTCGGTGTCGCTATCAATAACAATATTCTTATCATTGTCACTGCTTGTACTATTGACCTATGTAAAGTCATCTGGGTATGTTTCAACATCGCCGTTCGGAGTTGCTAAATTCATCATCACCTCTGATGCCATTGAGGGTGTGCCGAGACTATAGAAATATAATGCGAATATGAACGGGCATTACATGTCGAGGACGATACAATGCTGTGTGGTCTCTTTTTATTCTCTTGAGGTGGTAATTGTATATGTTCAAAGTGTCCTAAAATTTCTGTCCCCAGAGGAAAATCTTGTTCTGATTTTGAGGTTCTTAAATTTTTCTCATGATGTTTGCATTGTGGATTCATTTTATTCCAAAATAAAGATAGTTCGCTTTTATAGTTTTGAATTTTCTCAGTTTGTCCTCTTACTAGCATACTTTCATGTTCTGTTGTTCTGTTCTTCTCTAACAGGTAATTATTTTTTACACTGTCATTTACAGATGAAGAAGAATGACCATCTTTGAACAAAGAGTTAGGTGTTTCTAAATGAGATGATGTCTTACTCTGTTTTCTTAATGCTTTCTTTCTGTTGCCTGATGGAGGGTTTCGAGTATAAGATCGTTCATCGACTGAAATGTTTCGACTGCTGGCACCTGACAATTTCCTTTTTCTTGTTCAAGGTGTCCTAAAATTCTTTTCCCCAGAGGAAAAGCTTGTTCTGATTTTGAGATTCTTAAACTTTCCTCATGCTGTTTGCATTGTGGATTCATTTTATTCCAAAATAAAGATGGTTCGCTTTTAGACTTGAATTTTCTCAGTTTGTCCTCTATCCACCATACTTTCATGTCTTGTTCTGTTCTTTTCTAAAAAGTAATTATTTTTGATGCTGACATTTACAGATTTTTCATTAATTTGAAGCCAACTGTCACATTTATCCTGGTCTCCATAATTGCCAATTGTGGTTTTAGTTTTTTAAACTTATTGTTTGAGCAGTATTGAATTGGTGTGGTGAGTGTACTGGAACTACAGGAGGATGTGTCCTGTCAGAGTCAAAGCCAACCTTTTCACTTGAATCGTGTCGAAACGTTTTGTCAATATGATTTACTTGGTTAGACAAATTTTTGGGTAAAATATTGTATTCAGGAATTATTTTTGATCTAGGTTCTCTGATTTCTTTGCTTTCGCAAGTAGTCAAAATGTCGTTATGGTTTCTGTTTTTTAATTTATATTATATATAAATAAATGTTATATTTTTTTAATTGGGATACTCTCAACAGAACCTCTGCTGAGCTTCGTTAATGCTGATCTATCGCATTGCTGATCTTGCTCTAACAAATCTGCCAATATTATTGGTTCTTCCTCCTGTCCAAATGTCCTGAATGTGTTAGAGGGAATTTGAAACAATCCAGCAGTTTTCTCTTAAGTTTCTTTTAACTTTTGTGGTGGTTTAATTTCATCTTGTAAGTATAAGCCATCTTCTGTTTGTGTTGACAATGGTTTTACACTTGGTGTGTAGGGCTGTTTTTGGAATCAAAGCTTACATTTAGTCCTTGGACATACTTGGTGTCTTCATTTAGTAACTGTTTGCTGCTAATTTGTGATTTGTCATCTGAAAGCTCTTCATTTTTAACAAATGTCTGTGTCTCATGTAATGTGGAAGTTGATGTTTCTGATTGGCAGAAATGTTTACCGACACTTTTTACTTGGTTCCCTTTCTTTAAAGGCTCACTCTCGCATTCAGTTAACAATAAATTTCTCCTTATTTGCTTATATCTCCTTTCGACTGATGTTTCGGTTGTTTGGTCCCCTCCATTTTCTTGCAAATGAAATCCTTTAGAATTTACTCTCTGTTCAGAAATATTGTGGCATCTGCTCACATCTTTCCTATTCAATTGTTCTGTATCACACAACCGTTCAGAGCTACAATCATAATTTGAATTTCTAACATTGTTTTCTGTACAAGATTTGCCTTTCCTACGAATGGGTGGAAGGTACTTTTTATTCGGTTGTACTAAATTTGACTGAACTGCATTTATGATAGCAATAGTCTCTTTTGAGCTTATTCAGAACTTGTGATAAACCATCATGTTCTTTTGGAACATTCATTAATTGGTATGTCTCAACTAGCCTTTTAAGGTTTTCGGCTTCAACAGATTGGCTTTGTAGTCGATTTGTTTGAGTTGATTTTTGTCCTGTTGGAATTCTTTTCCTTTTCTTGTCAAGCAGTTTATTCTGGGTCATTTTTGTCAAGTCAGTACGTCTCATTTCTGCCATTTCTTATGTGTTATACTATTACTTTGATCTTCTACTTACTAGTACATTTGTACTCTTTTGACGAGAATTATTTGACATTCTGTCTTTTGATTATAGTCCACTATGAATTTTTTTACTCGGGATCTCTTCATTTGTCATTCATTATATCTGTAGATGTATAAGCTTTTGTTCTTTTAACATTTTTGTTTGGCATCTTTTGTCTTTGTACCTTCTTCCCTCGTTTATACTCTGACCAAAGTGAATTTACCCCCTGTAGAAATGATCGCAAAACATCTAAATTTCTCTCCTCGTCTTTGTTCAATCGTTTCATCAAGCCATTTAATCGTTCGACACTGGAGGTCATACTAAAGTTTCCACTTCCTTTTGATATGTTTAAATTTTGAATGCAGGGTCACTAAACGAGAATAAACTTCTTTTAACTTTTTAATATCTGCTGTTGTTACTTCGAGTATCGATGCTGAGCAATGTTGATCACACGATGCCATCACATCCTTAGGATAAGTGCAACCCTTACCAGAAAGGTCATCCAAGTTTGGGTTTTTGCCTCAATGCTTCCAGAATCGTCCATTTTTCTCTTCAGTAATTCTTCAGCTTAGATGACATTTTGCTCATTGTATTTTTATCGCTCCTATCTTTTTGGTTATTTAAATAATGCTGGTTATAGCAAGTCAGCACCAGTGGATAGCTGTTAGTTAAATTACTCATTTCTTGAATTTCACACTTACCATTGCTGTTCGGGCTCGTTTCCTTCAGCAAAGCACCTGATTTGTGACGTACACTATACCCCTCTATCTACAACCCCTATCTTCTCATAATCCCCAATCTTAACACGCTTCCCTTGTTTTTCCTCAAAAATCCGTCCCTTCCAGCCTTTTTGGCTATCTTCTCTGCCACCTCTTGGAGCGTGCATCCCATCTCCCAACCGCATGGTCCCAAACCTATCATTGCCATTTTCCCTTAATATCTCATCTCCCTTTATCCGTATACCATCATCATTATCCCCGGAAGACAACATCATCTCACTGACATCGCCACCTGGATTGCATCATCCCATTGCCATCACCAGGCCAGTGCGCTGCATCATGCTAATCATCGCTGCATATCGCCTATATATCTTCTAGTCTGAGCAGCCCACCATGTGGTTTACTTCGCAGTATTACTACGCAGTGAGTCGAGCTCCAATACGATCATCATCCATCTTGTAAGCCACAGAAATGTCACTAAATAGTAAGTCTTCAATTACTCCTTTCGTTCATTTATTCCTTTATTTAATTCTTAACTTAATTAACTAGCATCTGCTAATCATTCGGGAATCCTCCATTCCCGTTGGTGCCAAAAAACAAACAATCTTCTTATTAATTATATCTCGTATCTTCGGTGGTGTTCGTTGACGCCATTTTGCATGTGGCTGCTGGTGAACAATTGTTGTTTCATCGCAAGTGGTAATCAAATTAGAAATGATTGAAATAGTAACAAATTGAAAATCATACTCATTAATAACTAGTGGTTTTTCTTTTCTTTTTTTATGTAATAAATGCTGTCAAAGAATGACAATGTTCTCCAGCCCCTACACATGATAATATCCCTTTTTTTGGATGGCCTAAAAGACAAAAATAATGCACAATCTTAAGTGGTGAGTTTTACTAACATATAAAATCTATCTTGCCTTTAACACAGGCTATTATTTTTTTATTTTTAAAAGGATATTTTTAAAAGAATTATTGTTTGAATATAATAGTATATATATATATTTTATATNAGAAAGAGAAATATATATAATATATAAATATATATATAATAAATGCTGTCAGAATAAGTAGTGTATTGTTTAATTATTAATAATTTATTAATATTCAGTCTGTGTTTGTCCTTTGACTGGTCTATCTAATTGTGTTATCTCTTCCATCCTTATTAAATCAGGTAGTATAATATAGATCTCTCATATCCAAATAATTTTCTTTTTATAATTATTTTTAAATTAATTAGAAATGTTTTATTTTATTTTTCAAATTTTGTTTTATTATTAATTTTGTGATGGAAATAAATGAATCCATCTTAAAAACTGATACCCCGGACAAAGGTTTATTTATAAAAACCAAACTGAAATGGTGCAGAAAATTTGTTCTCATGTCCTTAGAGTCTGATCAAGAAAATATTTCGTTTAACAACTTCATTCCCTTTAAGGTCTGTCGATTTGTCAGAAGTTATGCCCCGGCAATAAATATGAAGTTTTTAAGGAATGGATCTGTCCTTCTTGACATAAACAGTGAAAAAGATTACTTCAATCTCCAAAACATCAACACGTATGAAAACTTAAAAGTACAGTTTACTTTACATCGTTCGCTGAATTTTTCTAGAAGGGTTGTGTTTGCTCCTGAGTTATTAAATTGTCCCGAAGCTGAGATTTTATCAGAGCTAGAGTCTCAAAGAGTAACTAAAGTACAAAGAGTGATGAAAACTGAAAATGGTAAACCCCTCCCTACCTCTTTGCTTTTCTTACATTTCAGAAGCCTGAAATCCCAGAGAAAATTATCTTAGATTTTCTTCAAATCAAATTGCGCCCGTTTCGTCCCAACCCAATGCAATGTTACTCTTGTTTTCAATATAGGCATTTGGGTAAATATTGTCACACCAAAAGCTGTGGTAAATGTGGTGAATCATCAATATTACAATGGAATATGGATGGCTTTACTGAAACGAAATGAACTTCAACAGTTATTATCAAAGTTTGATTGCTGTATATCATGCTTACAGGAAACTAACCTAAAGCCCTCTGATAAAATTAACTTTAAAAATTTCTCTTTACTTAGAAAGGATTATAGTGACGGCCAGATTGCTTGTGGAAGTGTCGGCCTAGTAATTACAGATGACATAACATACTCGCAAATTGACTTAGATTCTGGACTAGAAATCAGATGCCAGGACACTAACCCCTCCTCAATTCATGGTTTGTTCCCTCTACCTTCCTAGAGGGGACTTCGTAACATTTGAGGAGTTATTTGTAGCTTTCAATCAACTTCCACAACCCATCATTATTTCTTGTGATTTTAATGCCCACAACCCATTATAGGGTGGAGATAAAATGAATACTTCAGGAAAGTCCATCGAATTAATTATAGATAGATGTAACTTAAACTTATTAAATAATGGATCTCCAACACATTTCTGTTCTAGGTCCGGTAAAACTTCAGTAATAGATCTTAGTCTTGCAAGCCCAACTCTGCAACCCATTTTGAAATGGGTAAGTATAAAAGACACATCGTTCTGATCACTTTCCGATTATCGTTCATAACTTGTTAAAGAAGAATCGTTATCAGGGACCTGGCACTTGGCAATGTAAAAAGGCTGATGGGTCTCTCTTTCAGCACAACATAAGTCTAAATGATTTAGATATTGGTAATTCTGAAATTGACTCCTTAATTGATGACCTTAACAATAAACTTTTGGAAGGAGCAAGAGTACCGGTCCCCCGGAATAAACAAAAAAGAATAAAGCAGGTCACAGTTCCCTGGTGGAATGAAGACTGTCGGCAAGTGACCAAAAATAGGAAAAAATGTCTTAGTATTTTACTAAGACAACCTTCCAGTGAAAATTTAGAAAATTATAATGTGGCAAAAAAGCATGCTCAATATGTCATTAGAATGAGTAAAAAAAATTCCTGGAAGTTTTTGGAACTTAATAATTCCAATACCCCTATTTCTGTGTATTTTATGTTATTATATATATGTTTATTAAAGGACGCGGTTACAGCCCACACATTACTTCCCTTAAAGATGATAACGATGGCTTCCTAACTGAACCTAAAGAAATAGCTGATGCTTTTGCCCATCTTCACAAAATTATGGCTACTTCAAACTATTGCACTATATTTAAAGAAATAAAGGCACGACATGAGACTATCCCTTTTGTGGTGCATCATGCAGCATACAACCAACCCGATCCTTTGAGCAAACCTTTCTCTGAAGTCTAATTCATTACAGCACTAAATTCATGCAAAGATACATCGCCGGGACCCGATAACATTTGCATTTCCTTCATCAAAAATCTGTCAAACAGCGATAAACAAACTGTGCTAAAAGCAATAAACAGAATTTTTGTCTCTGGTATATTTCCTAAAATCTGGTCTACAGCTATCGCTATTCACATTTCAAAAAAAGGTAAACCTGCATAAGAGGTGACCAGTTATCGTTTAATATCTCTTACATGTTCGATGTGTAAGCTGGTAGAAAAAATTATATCTAACAGGGTTCATTGGTATTTTGAGTACCATGGTCTATTACCAGCTTGGCAAAGTGGATTTAGACGGGGGAGAAATTGAATTGAAACCCTTCAACACTATATGCAAAATGCATTAAATGATGTAAGTGGTTGTTGAAAATGGCTTTAAGATTTCGATGTTGAAAAGATGACCTACTACATTACCGGCCCTGCACATTCTCGGAAACAAAGTTAATTTTGCTGACACTGCTCAATATCTCGGTCTAACTTTTGATAAGACTCTAAATTGGATTGCTTACCTTATAGAGCAAATTGCCTTCAAAATATGAATTTGCTAACGACTATAAGTTCAACTTCATGGGGAGCTGACCGTGCGAGCCTTTTAAGATTATATAAAAGTATAATACAATCTAGAATCGATTATGGCTGCAATGCATATGGTTCAGCCTCAGACAGTAAGCTCAACTGTTTAAACCCAATCCAAAACACTTGTTTACGATTGGCAGAGGCCTTTCAATCAAGCATGATAAATAGCCTACAGGTTGAAGCTGGAGAATTGCCATTAGCATACAGGCGACAGTTTCTTGACACTAAATTTTTTGTTAAAATCATAACATCTCCACTACAACCTTTGAATGATTTATTTCCAAATAAAAACATCATCTCCCTTGAAAACTGTGATAATAACAAAAAGAAACATTTCCCTGTACGCACTTCCTTATTTTTACGCAGTCAAACCAGCACCATTCCAGCATTACAAACTATCTCTGTTTCTACATTTCCTCCCTGGCTCTCACTAAAAGCTAATTGTCAGCTACAGCTCGCTAAACTCAAAAAAGAAAACCCCACCATATGTATACAAACAAAATTTTTTAGAACATCGACAGAACATCGAATAATTCTTGTCAAAAGAGTACAAATGTTCCCAGATCAGAACTTCAAAGTAATAATACAACACAAAAGACGGGACATACTGAAGCAACTGAAAAGACATGTCCTGACTCAACGAAAATGTCGAAGAATAAACTGCTAGACAAGAAAAGGAAAATAATTCCAACTGGACAAAATTCAAATCATCAAACTCGACAACAAAACCAATCTCGTGAAGCACAAGCCATCAACGAGACAGTTCAGACGCACAAATTAATAAATCCGGTAAAAGAACACGATGGTTTATCGCAAATTCGGGATAAGCTGACAGAGTCTATTGCTATCATAAATGCAGTTCAGTCAAATTTCATACAATCGAATAGAAAGTACCTACCACCGATTCGTAGGAAAGACACATCTTGTCCAGAAAACCATGTAAAAAATGCAAATTATGATAGTAGCTCTGAACAGTTGTGTGATACAGAAAAATTGAATATGACCGAAACATCAGTTGAAAAGAGATATCAGCAAGTAAGGACAAATTTGTTTTTAACTGACTGTGAGCGTAAGCCTTCAAAGAAAGTGAACTATGTAAAACATGATGGTAAATACTTGTGCCAATCAGAAACATCAACCGCCACATTACACGAGAATGAGACTTTTGCTAAAAATGAAGAGCTTTCAGATGACAAACCACAAATTAGCAGTAAACGGCTACTACTAAATGAAGACACAAAGTGTGTCCAAGGACTAAATGCAAGTTTTGATTCTAAAAACAATCCTACACACCAAGGATTGTTTCAAATTCCCTCTAACACAGTCAGAACATTTGGACAGGAGGAAGAAGCAATAATAGTGGCAGATTTGGTAGAGCAAGATCAGCAATGTGATAGATCTGCATTAACGAAGCTCAGCACAGATTCTGTTGAGAGTCCACTTGAAAATATATCAGAACAGAACCATAACAACATTTTGACTGCTTGCGAAAGCAAAGAAATCAGAGAAGCCGATTTGAAAATAATTCCTGAATACAAGAGTTTACCCAGAAATTTGTCTAATCAAGTAAATCATATTGACAGAACAGTTCAATATGATTCGAGTGAAAAAGATAGTTTTGACTCTGATGGGACACTTCCTCCTGTTGTTCCAGTACACATGCCAAGCCAATTCAATACTGCTCAAACAATAAGTGCAAACACCAAAACCACAATTGGTAATTATGAAGACCAGGATAAATGTGACAGTTGGCTTCAAATTAATAAAAAACAACAGGTATCTAACTTGGAACTTTTAGAAAACAGTAGAAATGATCAAAGAGGTAGTGTGGAATTGTCATATACAGCTAACAAGAAGGAGCTAGTAAGGATGAATATAGATGCTCATAAGTCTTGTCAAAGGAAACCACCAAATTACATTGACTTTGACCATTTACATTCATGTCAAGCGACTCGAGGTTATTATTCACCAACAATCGCTTCGACTGATGTGGAATTAGACCTATTGAAAATGTCCTTCTTGTCAACTGCTGCCACATCGAACCTTAACAAAAAATGTCTGAAACAAAGAAGTGATCAAGAAGTGAAACATCAGAGATTATGCAACAGCAAAAATAAAGCAACGCAATATGAAGGTGCATCAAATTGCAAAGACTGGGGAACATTGCACCACACTTCAGTTCAGACTGTATCCCTTGAGCCGACTAGTAAATGTGACCGACTTGTGCAAACAGAGGAAGTAACACTCGTAAGTCAAAATTCTCAAACGGTGCTAAAACCACCACCTCGTAGATTAACATCCCACGTATTTGTAACTGTGGACTTAACGGGAAGGAAAACAAGAGGACGGCCCCTAGCCAAACATAGAAAGAATTTTACTAAAGGTCAAATGCAGATGGCACGACTAAAAAGGACTGTTTATTTTCCTACTAGGACAAAAGGCTCTGACATTATTAATATACAGAAGAGTACAGCAAATCCTGAACTTTGTCCTTTGACTTTAGAGTTGCAAAATGGAGATCCGGAACTTTCAAAAGCCCAGGAAGAGTTTTTAGACAACGAACAGCAATTATCGCCAATAAGGATATACCAACCTTCAAAATCGGCCACTAGAGATACCTATCTGACAGATATCTTAAGCAACCAGCCTCGTGAATTTCCAAATTTCAACCATGAAGATGATAAACTTGGTAAGATGAATAATTACATTTTTATTTTATTTAAATTATTTTCTGATTAGAACGGGAAACATGTTACTCTATTTATGTAAATCTATGTGTTATTGTTTTATTATTTTATACCACATTATTATTTAATATATGTATTATATACTTTGTTTGTTTATTTATTTTTATTTTGTAGGTTCTGTTACGACTCCAGCATTATTTCGTTTTAAGTCCAGGTCTGTTCCAACTGTCGTATCAAGGAGCGGAATGAAAGAGGAATGCATGAAAGCTAAGTCTGCTTTGGAAATTGACCATAAAGCCAATATATTTCAAAGTGCAACTAAACCAAGTAGATTACCCATTTCATTACCTCCAGCGACTGATGACTGCTGTTTGCTGCATATTTCACGATCACCATTCACGTTAACTAATCAAGGTGGTGATTTTGTTGACAACAAATTGAAGACTGCACCTCAGGATGAACAGCTGGCCAAAATGCAGGGTACTGGTTCGCCTGTCTATCCCAACGAGTTGCAAGAAAAAGGAAATGGTTAGGTGCCAGCAGTCGAAACATTTCAGCCAATGAACGATCTTGTACTCGAAGCCCTCCAACAGGCAACAGAAAGAAAGCATTAAGAAAACAGAGTAAGACATCATCTCATTTAGAGACAACTAACTCTTTGTCCAAAGATGGTCATTCTTCTTCATCTTTAAATGACAGTATAAAAAATAATTACCTTTTAGAGAAGAACAGAACAAGACAACATGAAAATATGTTAGTAAGAGGACAAACTGACAAAATTCAAAAGTATAAAAGCGAACTATCTTTATTTTGGAATAAAATGAATCCACAATGCAAACATCACGAGGAAAATTTAAGAATCTCAAAATCAGAACAAGATTTTCGTCAGGGGACAGAAATTTTAGGGCACCTTGGACATACACAACTATCACCTCAAGAGAATAAAAAGACACCACACAGCACTGTATCATCCTCATCATGTAATACCCGTTCATATTCACATTCTGTTTCTATAGAGTCTGAAGCTGAAACATACCCAGATGACTTTACACAGGTCGATAGTACAAGCAGTGACAATGATAGGAATATTGTTATGGATAACGACACTGAAAGAACAGCGAGTCTCAACATTAAAATAAATGAAGACACAGTCTCTTATGATCCCAGTTCAATAAAAATTTCAGTTGCACAGCACAGAATCTCTAGTCCCAATCGTGAATCCACACCTCAACACCAACCGTTGAAATCTTCATTGCCCGGACAAGACGATTCAATGAAAGAAATTACGAAAGTCACTGGGCTTAAAAAAATTCAGCAGTTAAAGATGCCGCTAAAAATTGGTGCAGAAAATGCAGAAATTATAATATATTATTCAAAAAAAGGTTCTACCATCGATGACAGCACTGGTCATGAAAAAAAGGACATTTTACTAAGCGAAACAATAGGATCATTCAAGGATATGCTAATTGGATGTTTCAATCCGTTTTTTCACCTACATCTGAAGAACATCCAACACAAACTATTTCTACTTCCAAAGTGTACGATACAATCAATTTCACCCCAAAAACTGAACCAGTACATGTGTTTCGATTTAAGGCTACACCAGCCACCTGCAACCGACTCGAATAATCTTTAACGATTATTTTTGATAATTAATAAATAAATGTTAACTATAAGCTTGAACTTTTATTATACATATATGAGGTAAATTTAAATCTTTCATGCACTGACAGAAACCATTTTATTTTTTATTTGTATTTTTTTTTAATTTGGGGAAACAAATTACTAATTTAGTAGCAATTTCAATAAATTACAAAAATTTAGTAAGTATATGTTAATCTGCCTACTATTTAATGTTGTTTTTCGCTTGATGATTTCACCTCCTTCATATACTTACTAGTAGTTACTCCTTCATAGGCTTACTGAAGGATCCACATAGACAACTATACCTGTTTTAATTTGTAAAACTGTAATGAAAAAATAAAATTCCTAAGGAAAAATGGTCAATGTAAAATAAACTGTAAATAACAACACCTTGATACTACTCACTCACCTACTCACTTGATATAATCTATGATTTTATTCTTATCACAGTTCACAAATTTAGAGTAGCCTGCGCTATGCACAAATATGCCACAAAGGCATCTCTCATATTCAAGCGGGAATCTATCCGGCATTTTGTTAGTCCTTTAAATCAATATCACATTAATATGAGCAACAATTAAGAACCAAAATCATTATTAATTTTTTTACCTTTTGTCGATTTTTAAAGAAACCTGTAAAGTGTTGTTCAACTTTGTTGCTGTGTCTGCTGAACTGTTTTGAGAAAACTAAAAATTCATTGAAAAAAAAATTATACATTATTAATGAATTCTCAATTACATCCAATACCTGCGATGACATGATTTTAGCAATAGTTGAGCATATCAAGCCCAGTTCCAACCAAAGTTCACAACATACATCTAAATCATAAATTTTGTTTAATTCTGAAACTTTTCAAAAAAAGACCTTTCTGCTTTTTATGCAGTTTGCATTGCCTAAAAGAATGCTGTATATTTGTGTTAATGGTAAAGAGGATATGTAATAAACTGTCTTTAAAGTAATCTTTTTTTTTTACACCAAAGTAGCTCTTCTTCACCTCACATTAATTTTTGTTAACTTCAAATTAATCTGTTTTTATTTCAAACTAATTTTTCTTTAATTTCAAATTAATCTCTTCTTGAAGGAATTTAAAAAAAATTAGGAGAGAGTATGAAATGTAAGCATGGACACAGATATTCGCTGCCCATCTCAAGTACAATTCTCATATCAGATGGCATTCTTATGCGCTATCTATAAGAAGCCCAGAAATAACACCGTTCAATTAACACATTTGTATAACACACACTCCCTACAACCATAGCAGGGCAGCTGTAATGAACACGTTAAGTAGGACACATCCAAAGGTCCATGTATCAACCTCAAATTGCTAATTAGGTGAGGATGACCCCTCTTCCCCTTAATCGTTTTGAGTGTGTTGAACATAAGTATATTATTGTTATTTGTCTACATACTATTACTCTTAACTAGTAACCACAGGGAGCTTTAAGCTTTCCAGGCACTTTTCAAATAGGAGGAGATAAAGATGACAAAGCGATAAATAGAACTTCAGCAAACATCACACACCTTACTAAAGAGAAAGGTCTCCCTATAGATGCGTTTAAATGGGATGCATTAAACATCCCATTTAGAGATCAAACTGTAGACGTGTTTGTGACAGATTTGGTAAAACTTTATATAAAATAAACACGATTAATATTATAGTTAAAATTAATTTTAGCCTTTTGGGAAAAGCAGTGTTCTGAAGAAAGACAATTTTGATCTCTATGAAAATCTACTCAAAAAATTGGCCAGGGTTGTCAAAATGGGCACGGGCAGGGCTTCACTTCTCACTTACGACACAGGTTTTGGATGCATATACAATTATATAATTTACTAAACTTATCATTTAAACCTTTAGGCTATTTGGATGTGCCAGTACTGGAAGCAGACTAGGATGTTCAGTGTTAACCATGGTGGTCTTAATTTGTCAGTTTTTTTTGCTTACAAGAACAGAGGCTGTAGAATAATTTATGTCATCCTTCGGATTATGCATTATTTAATTTTTTTAAATAGTTTATTTATTTATGTTTTTTACAATGAGTTTTAAGAGTGATGGTGTTTAATTAATTTATTTTGTGTCTTAAAAGTTAACACTTTTATTTTAATTATTTAAATAGTGTAAAGAGACATTTATAATAATCCTTTGTAAGAAAAATCAATTTGATTTTCATTATGAAGGATTTATTTTTCTAAGGGTTTATCGAGAAAAACAAATTATATCAGTTTGCTACTATTATTAATTATATATCTTAATTGATTTGTTGATAAAAATTATTTATCAATTTTATTATTATTTGCAAGCATCAATTTTATATCTAATTATATAAGTTGTAGTTATTGTTCTTTTCTATCATCTGTAAATTTGCCAAAGTGTTCAAAATACAATGAAACCATTCATTCTAGCATACTTCAGCTACTTCAGCTTAGAGAGACATAGAAGCTGAGCAAATCCTCATAAATTGACCAATGCTAACAATCTTCAATGAAAAACATTAGCCTTTCATTGCTTTAACAGCCCAAAGTAGAGATTTTTTTTTTACTAGATTGTCGCTTCGTGACTGACTATCAGTGAAGTATCTCTTGCCCTTGCCCCGAAACAACACTCTCATGAACAGAAATGGTGTAAATTGTTCACCAGGCCAATGCAAGACAGCCAAAAGGACAAAGGAGGTGAAAATGAAGCATTGTTGACAAGTCCCTAGCACACCCTCAATACTCTCCAGACTAAGCCCCATCAGACTTACATTTTCTTAGCACTAGAAAATCATACGTGCAATTAGGTTTGTTAATCGCCAACAGAAAATGAGCTGAATTTATTTTTTAAGCCTTCCGAAAATTTTGCAGTTTTTCTAAAAGGAAAAATTTCAGACCTTTGGCATTTAAAATGGCGAAACATGTAGATGGTAAACAATGGAGTACGGCAATGAAGCATGATCACAGAAAGAAGAAACTGATTGGCTAGGCTTAGGATAGGAGACACAATATCGATGCATGATTACCCTTCCGGCTAGAGAACTTCCCCGAGAATTCACAACTTGCTGTAAAACAATAACCATCAAGCATATTCTGACATCATGTAGCAACTACAAAGACCTTAGTGTCAAATATAGGCTTGCAAATAGTGTGACCCAAATTTTTAAAGATTCCCCATCTAACAACAGAAAGCTGTTTGGAGTTTCTTACTTAAACTGGATTGATAAATAAAGAGTAGGAGAGTGAGATGGCTTGGAATGCAGAGGGGTGACGGCGGCTCCTGTCTGGCTTTCTAGGTATTGCCTTTCCTAACTCATCCCATTCTCTCATTATTTTATATCGAATCAAGGAAGTTTTTGACACATCTTTGTGCCTCAAAAAAATATTTTAAAATTGAAATCATTACAAACATGTGTTTACTTTAACAACAGTTGTAATCATGTGGTTACAGGAAGCTGGTATAGCTTGAAATCTGTACACATGTAGCGATTCAGTTTTTAGAGTACATTTATTGTGTTGTGCACATTGGCGGTTGAGCAAGTGTGTCTTTGTTCGTCAGCAGTGGATGAAAAAACATCGAAACATCAATTTTAGCATATTGGTAAATGATTCTTTTTGTTTCTAACAAAATATCCTTTTTTTTTAATCGATACAGCATCCTTAATGGTTGAACCTTGTTATCAATAACATATTTTCCGCATTTTCTAAACCTTAAATTTTTACCAGCATCTTTAATTGCTTTAATTGTTTATATATGTTTTCGTTGCCAGATACATTGCAATGTATGAGGGGAATTAATCTTCTTGTTCTCTAGCAGCTTGATGAAGACATCTTATAGCGAGAAACGAAGCTGGAGCAAATCCACAGGTAACAGTATTTAACTGATACTTTATAAGAGGTTGATTAGGACATTTTTTTCCAAAATTCTCTTCTGAAATCTTAATATCCCTAAACATTTTGGTGATATCTGCAGTTTACTACATATTTATAAGAATGGAATCTGAGTATTATTGAAACTAAGTCCTGTTGAATTACAGGGCCGGTCATTAAAGCATCATTAAGAGAAAGTCTGCTTGTAATCTTAGCAGACATATTGAAAATAACATGGTACTTTGTTGTTGAGCTGTGGATGTTATGAACGCATTGTTACATTGAGTGCTTTAATAACTTCCTTGTGCTTTAGCTTTATATATTCTAACATAAAGTCAAACAATATATGCAGTAGATGTAGATTGTATAGTATTCTGCACCCTTTAAGAGCTATTGTATCCCCCGTACTCTGCCTGAAGCACATCGGTGAGTCGTATTTCATCAAGAAACTTGATTAATAGGCCCAGTTTCAGTGATTGAAGCTCTTCTATGGTCACATCATACATCCCAAAATACTTCCTCCTGTGGGCTAGTGTAGCTCCGCAGTTTGTTACTAGATGTGTTGGTCTCTTCTGCCTCTTTGCAGAATCTGCATATACCGTCTTGGATTATTCCAATCTTCTTTAAGTGTCATTTAACTTGCAGTGTCCTGTTAGGAATCCTTTTAGGATTCGCAGTTTGTTCCTGCTACAAATTCTGTAATTTCTTTTCTTCCAAAATTGGTTAGGAGATTCTTGGATTGTCTGTGTCCAATGAGTGAATTCCATAGTTCTTTCATTTTCTTGTTGCCCTTCTGTTTAAGATACTTGTTAATAGTGTGGGTTCTTATGTCACAGAAGGGTTCAGGTCCTGTCAGCAGTCAAATCTCAGCTTTGCAATGGTGTCCGCTTTCTCGTTGCCTTCTACCCCCTATGTCCTGGGATCCAGCAGAGGATGACTTTGTTTTGCGTACCTAATATGTTTAGTTTGGTTTTGCAGTTCAGCACCATCCTTGAACTAATGATATTTGAGCTTAGTGCTTTGACGGCTGCTTGGCTATCTGACATGATAGCTATGTTCTTGTTTATGTACCCTTTACTCAGGTTCAGTTGGGCACATCTTTCAATTGCATGAATCTCAGGTTGGAAGATACTGGTGTATTTCCCATGGGTTATGAGTCTTTGGTTCCAGGTCCAATGCTCCTGCCCCTGTACCTTCTTGTGTCCTAGATCCATCTGTGTACCAAAGGATGGTGCCATTCTTAAAAGAGGTGTTTCTCTCTCGTTCACATTCTTTTTTGGTACCTAGATGTATTTGGAAGTTTTGATTAAATTCAAACATCCGGTTGATGTCATCTCTCGGAGCCATGAGTATCAGACGGTCTTTCCTTAGTTTGTTGCTGTCTCTCCATTTTAGTTTTATTCCTGTTGGAGGTATCTCTTTGGTAATATTAATGATGGTTTTCTGTGCTGTCCTTATTACCGTGTGGTGTAGGGGGATTAATCCCAGTACTTTTTCCATGCTAATTGTAGGACATTTCTCATTGCTCCCGTTATGCAGATACATGCAAGTCTCTGTATTTTTGTGAGTTCTTTTCGTTTAGTTACTTGTTCTACTTTATCAGCCCAGGTTAACTCCGTATATAAGTATGGGTCTTACTGTCATGGTGTAAATCCAAAGCAAAGTTTCCAGTCTGCATCCCCAGTTCCTTCCTGCTACTCTTCTGCACACCATCAAATCTTGCATCTCCTTCGTGATGGTAGAGCCGATATGTTTCTTAAATGTCAGTGTTTTATCTACTGTGATGCCCAAAAATTTGACTCCTTTTTTCATTTCTACCAGTGTTATTTGCCTCTAGTTTCCTTTTCCATGTAAAAGCGACAATGGTTGTTCTATTAGAGTTGATTCCTAAATCAGCAGTTTTACACCATTGTTCTGTGATCCCTCTTGGATTATGTCACAGAGCGTTTCCTCGAATTTTCCCCTGGCAGTCAGGATCTCTTTAAGATCCAGGGCTCGAGCAGTTTGTCAACAGTTAGGCGCAAGAGGTGACAGTACCCCTCCTTGAGGACATTCTTTGGTTGTGCTAACTTCTATAGTGTCTGGTCCTATATTTGTTTCAGCTATTCTAGTTCTTAGCATTTCTCCAATCCATCTGTTTTTTCCCTAGGAATATGCAAATAGCATACTTTCATGTTGTCTTATTTTGTTCTTGGCTAAAAAATAATTATTGTTTACAATGTCATTTACAGGTGAAAAAGAACGGCCATCATTGGATGAAGAGTATGGTGTTTCTAAATTATATGAAGTCTTACTCCTTCCTTCCTTTTTTTGCCACCTGTCCAGATAGAGTGATGGTGGAATGATCATTACTTTGGGCATCTTCTTCGTTATCCGGTGAACCCTGCGTTTGGTCCAACAGGTAACCTACTTGGTTTCTTTTCTCTTTCAAATGCATTTTACCTCTAAAGTCAAAGGTCCAAGTTCAGCATTTGCTGAACTCTTTGCTTCTTGCATATTAATAATGTCAGAGCCTTTTCTCCTAGTAGGAAAATGTACATTTCTTTTTAATCGTGCCATCTGCATTCGACCTTTAATAAAATTCTTTCTATGTTTGGCTAGGGGCCGTCCTCTTGTTTTGCCTTCTGTTAAGTCCACAGTCACAGATGCCTGGGATGTTAATCTACGAGGTGGGTTTTTTTTAGCACCGTGACTTGACTTATGAGTGTTACTTCCTCTGTTTGCACAAGTCGTTCACGTTTACTAGTTGGCTCAAGGGATAAAGTCTGAACTGAAATGTGGTGCAATGTTCCCCAGTCTTTGCAATTTGATGCACCTTCATATAGCGTTGTTTTATTTTTGCTGTTGCAAAAACTCTGATGTTTCACTTCTTGATCACTTCTATGTTTCAGACATTTTTTGGTAAGGTTCGATGTGGCAGCAGTTGTGAAGAAAAACATTTTCAATAGGTTTAACTCAACGTCAGTCGACGCAATTGTCGGTGATTAATAACCTTGAGTCACTTGACATGACTGTAAATGGTCAAAGTAAATGAAATTTGGTGGTTTCCTTTGACAAGACTCATGAGCCTCTATATTCATCCTTACTAGTTCTTTCTCATTGGCTGCATATGACAATTCCACGTTACCTCTGATCAGTTCTACTGTTTTCTAAAAGTTCCAAGTTAGATAACTGCTGTTTTTTGTTAATTTGAAGCCAACTGTCACATTTATCCTGGTCTTCATAATTGCCAATTGTGCTTTTGGTTTTTATACTTCTTGTTTGAGCAGTATTGAATTGGCTTGGCGTGTGTACTGGAACTACAGGAGGAAGTGTCCCGTCAGAGTCAAAACTATCTTTTTCTCTTGAATCATATCGAACTGTTCTGTCAATATGATTTACTTGATTAGACAAATTTTTGCGTAAAATCTGGTATTCAGGAATTATTTTCAAATCGGCTTCTCTAATTTCTTTGCTTTTGCAAGCAGTCCTTACAGCTCTGTTTTGATATTTTTTTAAGTGTGATACTCTCAACAGAACCTCTGCTGAGCTTCATTAATGCTGATCTATCGCATTGCTCTAACAAATCTGCCACTATTATTGGTTCTTCCTCCTGTCCAAATGTCCTGAATGTGTTAGAGGGAATTTGAAACAATCCAGCAGTTTTCTCTTTAGTTTCTTTTAACTTTTGTGGTCGTTTAATTTCATCTTGTAAGGATAAGCCATCTTCCGTTTGCGTTGACAATGGTTTTACACCTTGGTGTGTAGGACTGTTTTTAGTATCAAAGCTTACATTTAGTCCTTGGACACACTTGGTGTCTTCATTTAGTAGCCGTTTGCTGCTAATTTGTGATTTGTCATCTGAAAGCTCTTCATTTTTAACAAATGTCTGTGTCTCATGTAATGTGGAGGTTGATGTTTGTGGTTGGCAGAAATGTTTACCGACACTTTTTACTTGGTTCCCTTTCTTTGAAGGCTCACTCTCGCATTCAGTTAAAAATAAATTTGTCCTTACTTGCTTATATCTCCTTTCGACTGATGTTTCAGTTGTTTGGTCCCCTCCGTTTTCTTGCAAATGAAATCCTTTAGAATTTACTCTCTGTTCAGAAGTATTGTGGCATCTTCTCACATCTTTCATATTCAATTCTTCTGTTTCACTCAACCATTCAGAGCTACAATCATAATTTGAATTTCTAACATTGTTTTCTTTGCAAGATTTGCCTTTCCTACGAATTGGGGGTAGGTACTTTTTATTTGATTGTATGAAATTTGACTGAACTGCATTTATGATAGCAATAGACTCTGTCAGCTTATCCCGAACTGGTAATAAACCATTGTGTTATTTTACCGGATTCATTAATTTGTGCGTCTCAACTGTCCTGTTGATGGCTTGGGCTTCAGGAGATTGGCTTTGTTGTCGATTTTGATGAGTTGATTTTTGTCCTGTTGGAGATCTTTTCCTTTTCTTGTCTAGTCTACATTTTTTCTGTAACATTTTTGTCAAGTCAGGACATCTCGTTTCAGGAGTTTCAGTACATCTTGTCTTCTGTGTTGTACTATTACTTTGATGTTCTGATCTGGGAACATTTGTACTCTTTTGATGAGAATTATTTGATGTTCAGTCTTTTGAATATAGTCCACTATCAATTTTTTTACTTGGGATCTGTTCATTTCTCATTATATCAGTAACTGTGTGAGCGTTTTTATTTTTATTGTTTTTGTTTGCCATCTTTTTTCTTTGTTCCTTCTCTCGTTTATACTCTGACCAAAATGATTTTATCCCCTGTAGAAATGATCGCAAAACATCTAAATTTTGATCCTCTTCTTTGTTCAATTGTTTCAGCAAGCCATTTAATCGTTTGACACTGGAAGTCATACCAAAATTGCCACTTTCTTTTGATATGGTTAAATTTTTAATGCGGGTGACTAAACGAGAATAAACATTTTTTAACTTCTCAATATCTGCATCTGTTACTTCGAGTATCGATGCTGAGCAATGCCGGTTACACATTGCCATCACGCCCTTAGGATGAGTGCAACCCTTACCAGAAAGGTCATCCAAGTTTGGGGTTTTTGCCTCAATACATCCAGAATCATCCATTTTTCTCTTCATGTAATTGTTCAGGTTAGATGACATTTTGTTCACTGTATTTTTAACGCTCCTATCTTTTTGCTTATTTAAATAATGCTAGTTATAGCAAGTCAATACTGGTGGATAGCTGTTGGTTAAATTACTCATTTCTCAAATGTCACCCTTTACCATTGCTGTTTTATTAATTGATAATTAAATTGCAAATGTTTATAATAATTAAGTTGTTGAAATTCATAGTTGTTAACGACTAGTTTTTCTATTTCTTTTTTTATTACATAATAAATGCTGTCATGGAATGACAATGTAGTCCAGCCACCACATGATATTAGCCATTTTTAGGGTTAGCCTAAAAGACAAAAATAAACCACAATCTTAAGTGGTGAGTTTTACTAACATATAAAATGTAACTTCCTATCAAATAAAATGACCAAGCCTTTAACACAGGATATTTTCTTTAGGTTGGTTAATGTCGAAATAATAATTTACATAATGTAGGTAAATGTATAGCAAGAACCATTTTTAAAAAAATTACTTAGCAGTTATTTATATTTATGTGGAGAGTTGAAATCATTTTACAGTCAGAAAACTTTTGAGAGCATACACAAAAAATGGTTTATCATAAAGACTAGATAGATAGATTTCAGTCATTTGTAAAGAATAAGAATAACGAAGGGCACAAGTTATCCCTGTGACACCGCAGATGAAACTGAAATAGGCTTTAATTTAAATGAATGACGTTTTACAACTTGTGTATTACTGTAACCATTCTTACAGACTGCCTTGCATAACATTTTAATTTGGTGACCAAAATATAGTGATTGATTGTATCAAATGCCGTAGAGAAATCTGTATAAACTGTGTCAATCCTTTGCTTAAAGAGAATAAAATAGAATGTTTGATAATAAACTAAGTAAAGGTGGTAAAAGAATGCTGTGTTTCATCGTGATTGGTAATTAAATTATAATTTATTGAAGTAATAACAATTTGAAATTAATACTAGCAAACAGAGATAGTAATAGTTTTATATATATATGTGTGTGTGTGTGTGTGTGTGTGTGTGTGTGTGTGTGTGTGTGTGTGTGTGTGTGTGTGTGTGTGTATGTATATACATAATAAATGCTGTCATGGAAACTGCAATGAATAAGATGAATATTGTAATTTCAAAATCATATGTTTTTGTAAAACTAAAAACAAAAATTTATTGTTGTTATTTGTATCAAATTTTCATTAATTCTTTAACATTATTATTACACTTTCATAACTATCTAAATGAAATATCTCAAAAATCCACCATTTTCTAACTCTTGTACTATACAAAAACATATGTTTTTTTTTTCTTTTTCTTTTGTTTTTTTAATTATACATTGCAGTTTCCATGACAGCATTTATTAAATAAAAAAAGAAAAACCACTAGTCATTAACGAGTGTGATTTTCAACTTGTTATTATTTCTATCATTTGTAATTTGATTACCTATGGCGATAAAACACAATAATGGTAAGTGTGAATTACGTGAAATGAGTAATTTAACCAACAGCTATCCACCGGTATTGACCGGCAATAACCAGCATTATATAAATAAGCAAAAATATAGGGCCATTAAAAATACAGTGACCAAAATGTCATCTAACCAGAACAATTACATGAAGAGAAAAATGGATGATTCTGGAAGGATTGAGGCAAAAAACCCAAACTTGGATGATCTTGGTGGTAAGGGTTGCACTCATCCTAAGGGCGTGATGGCATTGTGTGACCAGCATTGCTCAGAATCAATACTCGAAGTAACAGCTGCAGATATTCAGAAGTTAAAAAATGTTTATTCTCGTTTAGTTACCCGCGTTCATAATTTAACCATATCAAAAGAAAGTGGCAATTTTGGTATGGCCTCCAGTGTCAATCGATTAAATGGCTTGCTGAAACAATTGAACAAAGATGAAGAGCAAAATTTAGATGTTTTGCGATCATTTCTACATGGGATAAATTCACTTTGGTTAGAGTACAAACGAGAGAAGAAGGAACAAAGAAAAAAGATGGCAAACAAAAAGGGTAAAAATATAAACACTCACACAGCTACGGATATAATGAGAAATGAACAGATCCCGAGTCAAAAAATTGATAGTGGACGATACTCAAAAGACAGAACATCAAATAAATCTTGTCAAAAGAGTACAAATGTTCCCAGATCAGAACATCAAAGTAATAGTACAACACAGAAGACGGGACATACTAAAGCAACTGAAAAGACATGTTCTGACTTAACAAAAATGTCTCAGAATAAACTGCTAGACAAGAAAAGGAAAAGAATTTCAACAGGACAAAATTCAAATCATCAAACTCGACAACAAAACCAATCTCATGAAGCACAACCCATCAACAAGACAGTTCAGACGCACAAATTAATGAATCCGGTAAAAGAGCACGATGGTTTATCGCAAGTTCGGGATAAGCTAACAGAGACTATTGATATCATAAATGCAGTTCAGTCAAATTTCATACAATCGAATAAAAAGTACTTACCACCGATTCGTAGGAAAGACACATCTTGTCCAGAAAACCATGTAAAAAATGCAAATTATGATAGTAGCTCTGAACGGTTGTATGATACAGAATTGAATATGACCGAAACATCAGTCGAAAAGAGATATCAGCAAGTAAGCATAAATTTGTTTTTAACTGAATGTGAGAGTAAGCCTTCAAAGAAAGTGAACTATGTAAAACGTGATGGTAAATACTTGTGCCGATCAGAAACATCAACCGCCACATTACACGAGATTGAGACATTTGTTAAAAATGAAGAGATTTCAGATGACAAACCACAAATTAGCAATAAACGGCTACTACTAAATGAAGACACAAAGTGTGTCCAAGGACTAAATGCAAGTTTTGATTCTAAAAACAATCCTACACACCAAGGATTGTTTCAAATTCCCTCTAACACAGTCAGAACATTTGGACAGGAGGAAGAAGCAATAATAGTGGCAGATTTGGTAGAGCAAGATCAGCAATGTGATAGATCTGCATTAACGAAGCTCGGCACAGATTCTGTTGAGAGTCCACTTGAAAATATATCAGAACAGAACCATAACAACATTTTGACTGCTTGCGAAAGCAAAGAAATCAGAGAAGCTGATTTGAAAATAATTCGTCAATACCAGACTGGTTTACCCAAAAATTTGTCTAATCAAGTAAATCATATTGACAGAACAGTTCAATATGATTCGAGTGAAAAAGATAGTTTTGACTCTGATGGGACACTTCCTCCTGTAGTTCCAGTTCACTCGCCACGCCAATTCAATATTGCTCAAACAATAAGTGTAAAAACCAAAACCACAATTGGCAATTATGGAGACCAGGATAAACGAGACAGTTGGCTTCAAATTAATGAAAAACAGCAGTTATCTAACTTGGAACTTTTAGTAAACAGTAGAAATGATCAAAGAGGTACTGTAGAATTGTCATATGCAGCTAACGAGAAGGAACTAGTAAGGATGAATATAGATGCTCATAAGTCTTGTCAAAGGAAACTACCAAATTACATTGACTTTGACCATTTACATTCATGTCAAGCGACTCAAGGTTATTATTCACCGACAATTGCGTCGACCGATGTGGAATTAGACCTATTGAAAATGTCTTTCTTGACAACTGCTGCCACATCAAACCTTACCCAAAAATGTCTGAAACATAGAAGTGATCAAGAAGTGCAACATCAGAGTTTATGCAACAGCAAAAATAAAGCAACGCAATATGAAGGTGCATCAAATTGCAAAGACTGGGGAACATTGCACCACACTTCAGTTCAGACTGTATCCCTTGAGCCGACTAGTAAATGTGACCGACTTGTGCAAACAGAAGAAGTAACACTCGTAAGTCAAAATTCTCAAACAGTGCTAAAACAACCACCTCGTAGATTCACATCCCACGTATTTGTGACTGTGGACTTAACAGGAGGGAAAACAAGAGGACAGCTCCTAGCCAAACATAGAAAGAATTTTATTAAAGGTCGAATGCAGATGGCACGACTTAAAAGGACTGTTCATTTTCCTACTAGGACAAAAGGCTCTGACATAATTAATATACATGAAGAGAAGAGTACAGCAAATGCTGAACTTTGTCCTTTGACTTTAGAGTTGCGAAATGGAGATCCAGAAGTTTCAAAAGCCCAGGAAGAGTTTTTAGACAACAAACAGCAATTATCGCCAATAAGGATATACCATCTTTCAAAATCGGCCGCTAGAGATACCTATCTGACAGATATCTTAAGCAACCAGCCTCGTGAATTTCCAAATTTCAACCAAGAAGATGATAAACTCGGTAAGATGAATAATTATATTTTTATTTTATTTAAATTATTTTCTGATTAGAACAGGAAACGTTACTTTATTTATGTAAATCTGTGTGTTATTGTTTTATTATTTTATACCATATTATTATTTAATATATGTATTATATGCTTTGTTTGTTTATTTATTTTTTTTTTGTAGGTTTTGTTTCGACTCCAGCATTATTTCGTTTTAAATCCAGGTCTGTTCCAACTGTTGTATCAACGAGCGGTATGAAAGAGGAATGCATGAAAGCTAAGTCTGCTTTGGAAATTGGCCATAAAGCCAATATATTTGAAATAGGAAGTAAACCAAGTAGATTGCATATTTCACGATCACCATTCACTTTAACTGATCAAGGTGGTTATTTTGTTGACAACAAATTGAAGACTGCACCTCAGGAAGAACAGCTGGCCAAAATGCAGGATACTGGTTCGCCTGGTCTATCCCAACGAGTTGCAAGAAAAAGGAAATGGTTAGGTGCTAGCAGTCGAAACATTTCAGCCAATGAACGATCTTGTACTCGAAGCCCTCCAACAGGCAACAGAAAGAAAGCATTAAGAAAACAGAGTAAGACATCATCTAATTTAGAGACAACTAACTCTTTGTCCAAAGATGGTCATTCTTCTTCATCTGTAAATGACTGTGTAAAAAATAATTACTTTTTAGAGAAGAATAGAACAAGACAACATGAAAGAATGGTTGACAGAAGACAAACTGACAAAATTCAAAAGTATAAAAGCGAACTATCTTTATTTTGGAATAAAATGAATTCACAATGCAAACATCATGAGGAAAATTTAAGAATCTCAAAATCAGAACAAGATTTTCCTCTCGGGACAGAAATTTTAGGACACGTTGAACATACACAATTACCACATCAAGAGAATAAAAAGAGACCAAACAACACTGTATTGTCCTCGTCATGTAACGCCCGTCCATATTCACATTCTGTTTCTATAGAGTCTGATGCTGAAACATACCCAGATGACTTTACACAGGTCGATAGTACAAGCTGTGACAACGATAGGAATATTGTTATGGATAGCGACACTGAAAAAACAGCGAGTCTCAACTTTAAAATTAATGACGACACAATCTCTTTTATTCCCAGTTCATCAAAAATTTCAGTTGCACAGCAAAGAATCTCTAGTCCCGATCATGAATTCACACCTGGGCTTAAAAAAATTCAGCAGTTAAAGATGCCGCTAAAAATTGGTGCAGAAAATGCAGAAATTATAATATATTATTCAAAAAAAGGTTCTACCATCAATGACAGCACTGGTAATGAAAAAAAGGACATTTTACTAAGCGAAACAATAGGATCATTCAAGGATATGCTAAATTGGATGTTTCAATCCGTTTTTTCACCTACATCTGACGAACATCCAACACAAACTATTTCTACTTCCAAAGTGAACGACACAATCAATTTCACCCCACAAACTGAACCGGTGCATGTGTATCAATTTAAGGCTACACCAACCACCTGCATCCAACGTTAATAATCTTTGATGATTAATAAATAAATGTTAACTATAAGCTTGAACTTTTATTACACATATATGAGGTAAATTTAGATCTTTCATGGACTGACAGATTTTTTTTTTAAAGTTGGGAAAACAAAATAATTTAGTTACAATTTCAATAAATGACAAAAATTAGTACACGTTAATCTGCCTACTATAATAATGTTGTTTTATGCTTGATGATTTCACTTATGTTCACTTCATTATGTTTGATAGTTAATAAATAAATGTTAACTATAAGCTTTAACTTTTTATTATACATATATGAGGTAAATTTAAATCTTTCATGGGCTGACAGAAACCATATTTTTATTTTATTTTATTTTGAGAAAACAAATTTTTAGTAGCAATTTCAGTATCCACCTATTTCACATTAACATTAATTATGAAAATTTAGTACGATGCAGTGTGGTATGATGTAGGTTTAGAAAAACGTTTCTTTATTGCAACATCTTCAGGGCCTGAGATTTATAAACATTGTTTAATGTTGGTAAATAATGAAACATCTAGGGATATGAGAGAGTAGGTGAGGGAATGTGGATTTTGTTAATGGAATGAAATTCGTCTTTTACATTATATGTGTTACCTGTGATGTTGAGTATTATCTATACCTGAGTATACTTCGACCAAAGGGCTACTTCATAGAATTACACCCTGAGCCATGAATCTTTTCAACACAAGGACATAAACGTATAGAAACATCCTACATAATAATTACTACCCTAAACACATAATCAACAACTACATCTCAACACTAACACCATCCACTATCACAAATAGCACAACATCAATTCTATCCAGCACGGACAAAAGAACATGCATATCACGGCATTCATTCACGGCCTATCACACAAATTAAACACATTTCTTTCTTCTGATAACTTTAAAATACTTTCAAAAACTATAAAACTATTCACACCTCTTTTTACAAAATTAAAAATCCCACACCTGTAACAATAAATTGTCTGGCAACTTATATCGGAATTACATCCCAATATATAAGAGGGTAAAACAAGAGATCTAATTGCAAAAAAAAAAAATCCTGCAGCACTGGCTACCCACCACATTGAACACCAACACAATTACAATTTCAACAATCCAAAAATATTAAACATGGAACAAAACAAATATAAACCTAACTTTTTAGAAATGGTTTACATCAACAGGGATAAACACAGCATCAATTACAGAAGAGACACATGTAAATTCCGGCGCAGCTAATATCATTAAGCCAATATAATACACAAATAACATGCATATAAAACACAAAACAACAACAATTATTACACTCCACACATCAAACAATATTGACATAGTCTAAATCCCCAACATTTTATATTTCCTTTCCCTAATAATCCCATCTATAATAATCCTGAAGGGGGTGTCGGTGGCCGCAACTGTTTAGGCGTTGACACAACGCTCATCACTGTAAGGTAAAGGCCCCGGTTCGAATCCAGCAGCCCTGCATTCGAACCCGACATACTTACAAATAGGCTTTTTTTCAAAAACACCGGCCCCTTGAGGTTGATCTCTGCTGTTACGAACCCTTGTTTAAAAAATAATAATAATAATAATCCTGAAAGATTAACCAACCCTGAATGACAAACCATTACCCACTTTTTCAATCGTCGATCCCCTCTCACCTCAAAGAAGCCGACTCCTCGTAGAAAAATGAATTTCTATCCCTACTTCCTTCCTCACACCTTCAAAGTCAAGCATATATAAACACAAAACATTAGTATCTCACTAACACCCTCAACACGATACACAACAATGACACATCTACACAGAAAACGCACAGTTTGAGTACAAATATTTTGATTGAGTAAAATTTCTAGCATTGTATAAATTCATTTTTTCATATCTTACATGTATTTGTATAATTTAGCCAATGTTTATAAATCTCAGGCCCTGAAGATGATCTCAATAAAGATCGAAACATTGGCATGATAAAGAAAATGTTTTTTTAAACCTACAACACACCAGGCTGCATCTCACAATCTCCAAATAATCATTAATTAACAGTCACTTAATATCATATAAATACTATGATTAAACCTAAAATTTCCATTTGTATACATCATTGTATAAATTTATATTCACATCTTATATGTATTTGTATAATTTAAAAAAAGTTAATAAATCTCAGGTCCTGAATATGATCTCAATAAAGATCTAAATGTTGGCATAATAAAGAAAATGTTTTCCTACACCTACCTCACACCAGACCGCATTTCATGATCTTTAAATAACAGACACTACCACAGATTATGCAATAGTTTTTACTTGTGTTTGTTGCACTGTAACTTTTTTATAACTAAATATTGGAATGTTTAGGGATGGTCCACCATCTTAATATTGTAACATTAAAAAACTCAATGCTAATAATGTTTTCTATTGTATTTTATTTATGAAATAAAACAACGTCTTTTTCAATGTTATATTGCAATAATTATAAAGAACAATTATCACTATAGAGAGTAGTAAAAATTAAATATGTTCATCCATAATAACTATACGTATAAACAATGTAAATAAATAATCTATAAGTAGTTATAAATACATAATGTTATATTGAACCAATAAAGTTTATCGAATTCTACCCTTGCAAAGCCAGTTTATTCATTTTGACGGGCAAGAGAGTGACCATATCCTTGCATATGCCCAACTCTGCTTGGAAGCCCTTCGTTGAATCCGGATACTCTTTGCAATAATTAACGATGGCCTAAGGAAAAATTGTCAGTACAAAATAAACAGTAAAAAACAACACCAAACTCACTTGGTAATAATGTAAACTCTGCTTGGTATAATCTATGATTTTATTCTTATCGCAGTTCACAAACTTGGAGTAAGCCTGCGCCGTGCACAAATGTGCCATGAGGGCGTCTCTCTCGTATTCAAGCGGGAATCTATCCGGCATTTTGTTAGTCCTACGAATCAATATCACATCAATATGAGCAACAATAAGAATTATTATTGTTTTTTTTTACCTTTTGTTGATAAAAGAGTTTATATATTTCAACAAAAAGTTTAAAGAAACCTGTAAAGTATTGTTCAATTTTGTCGCTGTATGTGCTGAACTGTTTTGAGAAAACTAAAAATTCATTTTTAAAAAATTATATATTGTTATATGAATTCTCATTTACATCCAAATACCTGCAATGACTTGATTTCAGCAATAGATGAGCATATCAAGCCCAGTTCCAGCCAAAGTTCACGACATACATCTAAGTAATAAGTTTCGTTTAATTCTGAAACTGTTTTCATCAAAAGATCTTTGCGCTTTTTGTGCAGTTTGCATTGCCTAAAAGAACAATGATATTTGTATTTAAAGTAAAGAGGGTATATAATAAACTGACTTTAATTTAAGCTTTTTTACACCTAATAAGCTCTTTATTAATTTCAAATTAACCCTTTTGATAACTTCAAATTAAACCATTTTTCATTTCAAACTAATTTTTCTTTCATTTCAAATTAACCCTTTTTAATTTCTAATCAATCCTTTCTTTAAAGGAATAAAAAAATTAGGAGAGGGTATGAAATGTAAGCATGTATAGCTTTTTCCATCAAACCAACACGTTTTTATTCAAAATAACTTTTTAAATTTCAAATTATCCTTTTTTAACCTCAAATTATTGGTACATAGGCCCCCACTAATAATTATGGACGGCTGGGTCTCAAACTTTCTAAATAAAATATGCCCTCCCAGTGTGCAAAAATAATTATCCCTCAATTAAATAAATGTCTCTGAAAATTACACCGTGTTGACTGAAAAATTTTCTATCAGTGAATTTTTGCTGCAACGAAAAATAACTCTAATACCTCTCCTGGACTCGACAAAATATATTACTCAATGTTGGCACATTTACCATTGACATGTCAATCAAGTCTTCTAAATCTCTTGAACAATTTTTTGGAAAAGATCAGTTTCCCGAACAATGGAAGAATACACTGATAATTCCTATACTGAAACCTGGAAAGCCTCAATCAGAATTCAACTCATACCGCCCTACATCTCTTACTTCCTGTCTGCTTAAGACATTTGAAAGAATGGTAAAGGCACGACTAGAATGGTGGCTAGAAGGCAATAAAAAACTGCCCGACTCACAAACTGGTTTTAGAAAAGAACGCTCAATCACCGATGCCCACGGAATACTAGTCACAGACATACAACTACGCTTCACTAATAACCAAAGCACTCTAGCACTGTTTTTGGACATATCAGCTGCCTTTGATTCCATCAATCTGTTCATTTTGGCAGAAAAAATGCAAATGATGGGTTTACCTAATAAATTTATTAACAACATAATCACTCTCGTCTCAGAGAGGAACGTATATGTCCAAATAAATGACATCACTCTTGGACCGAGGAAAGCTAGTTTTGGCTTGCCCCAAGGAGGTATACTAAGCCTACTGCTGTATTTGTTATACATTGCAGATGAAGAAAATGTAATAACACATTTTTGTTAAAAATTATTCAAAAATGTTAAAATTATTCAACTGGCAGACTACATATGCGTCTATTCTACTCACAATCTGCAAAAGCGGCAATAGAGGCCATGCATTCGACGGTGATAAACTTACTGAACTGGACATACACCAATGGATTAATTATTTGCGAAGAAAAAAAAAAAAATGTTATTTTACAATATCCATGAAATCTACTCTTCCCGATACTCTGACCCTGGCTGAAAAATCATTTCTGGTGGTTAATGAGGTCAAATTTCTTGGATTAATTTTGGATCGTAAGTTATCACGGATCGGCCATATTGCTGCAATTGAGACCAAAGCAGAAAAATTTTATAATCCACTCAAATGTATTTCAGGATATGCTAACCCTATAATCAGTTTACTACAAAACAACAATTAGATCTATAATTGACTTTGGATCAATTTATTACGGACAAGCTTCTAGATCAAAATTAAAGAAATTGGACATCATACAGCACAAATCTCTCAAAACTTGTATGGGTCTCTTAAGAGCACCCCAATGATGTCTTCAAAGCTGAATGTATCAATCAGCCACTTTCACATAGAAGAGAAAAACTGGCAGGACGGTTTGTGTTGCGCCAAATGGTGAAAAAAAAACATTACTTGCTCAGCGCATCTGTGATTTGTCCATTATGAATCTAACAAAAAATATTGGCAAAAGAAAAAATCTCCGCCGATTACCACGAGTTTTACCTCTCTGTCAAAATTTCAAGAAAAAATCTCTACAGAACTAAAAATAATTAGAAACCCTCTTAATTGCTATATACTAAAAGACTACTCCGGACAAAATCCCGTAGCGGTTAATCAACAAGTGCTTGCTGATCTTCAGGAATGTGATCTAATGACCACTTAACTGTTTATACCGATGGATCCCTCATGTCTGGTAATGCTGGATGCTCCTGGTTCTGCCCTAGCATCAATAAAGGGGAATCAATTCCTCTGCCGGCAGAGATATCAATTTATTCAGCGGAATTATTAGCAATACAGACCTTTTTCAAATATTGGAAACAAGAATTCAAATAGAATGGCAAATTGAATATTCTGCCTCGGATAAGGGAATGGCTTATAAAACATTATTTCCACTTTTGAAAATAAAACCGTGGTTTAACAAACTAGACATGGCAAAAAAATACATAACCACCATACATCGGTTAAGAACAAACCATGTCATCTACGCAGCGAATCTTCACAAATTTGGCATAAAACAACACCCTAATTGCGACACATGCAGAGTAAAGGAGGGACCTAATGCACATAATGTTTCACTGCAGCCAACATTCGTCGGCTAGAAATAAATTCTACCAGGATCGCCCAATTACAGAAAGTAGAGCTCTATTCAAGTATCCCTGTGTGTATAACTTGATAATAAAGTTTTTAAATGATGTGTCTGTGAAAATATAATTTGAACTTGAATTTTGAACTTTGAATTTAAAAAGTATTCTTTGTAACATGGCTGTGTAATTGTTCGATGCAAAAAAATAAAAACTCAAGTTATATACAAGTAAATGTAAAAACAAAAGATTTTTCTATCAGTAATTTGTTATTTTTTAAAATATAAATGTTGAGTTCTTAAATAAAATAATCATATGAACAATAATTACAATGATTATTTGGAGATCGTGAGATGCAGACTTGTGTGATGTAGGTTTAGAAAAACATTTTCTTTTATGTGCTAATGTTTCGATCTTTATTTAGATTTATATCTTACTAACACTCGTAACACGTCCCACAACACACCTACACAGAAAAGACGATGAGTGAGTACAAATACTTTGAATAAACCTAAAATTTCTGTAATTATTGTATAAATTCATTTCTCATTTTAATGTATTTCTGTAATCCAAACAATGTTTGTAAATCCCAGGCTCTGAAGATGATCTAGATAAAGATCGAAACATTGGCACAATAAAGAACCTTTTTTTTCTAAACCTACATCACACAAGACCACATTTCACTATCTCCTAACAATCATTAATGAACGGTCACTAAATACTACACAAAAATAATACAATTAAAATTTAAAATTATGTAAAATTAAACATTAAAATAAAGAAAGAACAGTAAAAAAATTCTTTAACAACACAGAATGTATAGGGTGTTTTTATGAAAAACACCAAGACAAACTTTTAGTTTTGTGTAGTTGTTATGTGGAAGAAATACATCCAGGATAGTTAATAATATAAAGGTAATGCTAAACACTGTTTAACAACTGAATCAAGACGATTAAGAAAGAACTGCAAAACTGATAAATGTAATGGGAGGGTTAGTTGTAACTAATAAATAAAATAAATAATAAAATGAAATTATAATAAAGTTTTAGAAATTCAACTTACTTTGATTCATCCTCCTCGAAAAAGGCAAGGAACAGATAGAGTTGACTAGAATCCTGGATTATGAGAACATAATCGGAAGCATGGTCTTCCAGGGTGTAATACTCTGTCGCTTTGTTAACACAGCTTTGAGCAAACAGGACGACAGGCTTTGCATCGTAATAAGTCAACAGATAATCGGCTGTTACCATATTTTCATTTGCGTCAATTTGTAATGATGGAAATCTCTTGTTGATAAGGGAGGCTAAAACATATTTAACAAATGTGCAATTAACTCTTGGTGGTCTACGACACGATGAAAATGTAGTTTAGTCATTTCTGGTCAATTTGTTCTACCTAACCTCGCTATTTTGGTCTATCAGATAGCAGGAAGACAAAATGCACCGCAACAGGGTGGATAGGGCGACCAAAATGATTGGCGTCAACCTAATTACAAAAATTCATCAACTTGTATACAAAGTATACTTGTACAAAAGTATTTCTGTTCAATGCCCAACTACCCATTAGGTGTCAAGGACTAGAGGTCCTCTTTACAATTTTTATTTTTTTAAATTATTCATAAATAAAAATGCAAGGATTTTTAACATGGCAAATAGAAGTAGGATGTCCTAACAATTCGGTCAGTCCGCTCAACATAGATGAACTTATAAATAGTAATGGAATTCACCTGGTGTCACTTTAATTACGTTCGCCCCATCCTCGTCAGAAGCCATCAGCCTGTCTTTAGATCTGCTGAGTAGACTCAAACAGTACTTAATCCAACATCTGTAGACATCACTCTTCCTGTGATTATACTGTTCAAGACTAAACAGAAAAAAAGTGAACATGAATTATTAATGTAAGAAATATCAAATTATAAGATTTACTCATGGGATCTGTGTGGTGATGATCTTGTCTGGTCTGCTCAAATAATTTTGGTCTGCCTATCCTCACTCGTCTTCCATAACTACGTCTGATATGCCAAAACATCAAGAATTGCCAGACCAAAAATATCAAAAATGACCAAACTAAATATGAAGTATGATGAACTTATCAATACTGATGGTGTGTTTTATCAGGTCCGTTTCATCGTTATGTTCAACTTATGATAATATGATCCATAAAAAATTATCTGTGTCAATTGGCTCAAAGTAAAGTATTTCCCACCATAACTTAACGGATTAACTTTTTGACTACCCACTGGGTGTTGAAACCACTTTACAATACATTTTTCATACTAGTATCAATTAAAAATCCATGGGCTCTGTCAGTATTTGAACCAAGAACTTCTAGCACGTCAATCCGTTCCAAGTAAAGTAATTAATCCATTTATGTTTAATGGCCTAATTGACTATGTTAATTATTAACATGTCATGAACGGGATTTGAACCCAAGAAAAATGGCAAAAAGAGGGAAAATTCAAAAGGTCAGGTTGAGATGGGGGAGTTGGTGTCCGAGTGGATCAAAGTGATGATAGCTCAAGTGGTTAGAGCAGTGGCATATTGAGCCAAAGGTCATGAGTTTGAATCCTACTCATGACACTAGTTTTTTCAACCCAAGGCCTTAAATAAAAAGAATAATTAATTGAAGTAAAGTAATTATTATCTAACAGGGGAGCTTAACATCCAATTAACCGTTGGGTGATGCAGACAAGGGGTCAAACCATTTTACAATACTTTTCATACAAACGTCAATTAAAAATCCATGGGCCCTACCGGAATCCAAACCAATAACTGCTAGCATGTCTACCAGTTCAAAGTAAAGTAATTATTGTCATATAGGGGAGCTAACGACCAATTAACCATTGGGTGTTGCGGACAAAGAGTCAAACCTCTTTACAAAACTTGTCATACAAATGTCAATTAAAATTCCATGGGCTCTGCCAGGATCCAAACCAAGAACTGCTAGCATGTATAGTTCTAAGTAATTCTAATTCTAGTTCTAAGTAAGTCTAGTACCAGTACAAAGTAATTATTGTCATAGAGGGAAGCTTAACAACCAATTAACCATTGGGTGTTGCGGACAAGGGGTCAAACCATTTTACAAAACTTATCATACAAATGTCAATTAAAAATCCATGAGCCCTGGGATCCAAACCAAGAACTGAAGAAATCAAAAATTACTAGCTTGTCAATCAGTTCAACATGAATTCATCTACTCGCAGGCCAACAAAAACTATTGTCAATTAAAATCAAACTTATTAACAATATGTCTAACTAGATCATCGTAAATGTTTACCTCGCTTCGTATTCTTCATTTTTGTCAACAATATCATCTAGTTCTTTTTTTTTAAGGCTGAGCATGTAAGAGGCTGCGGCAAGGTGATGTCTCGCCTCTTTGAAGGCGTTCTGCTCTGTGAAATACTGCGACAGAGAGGCCGAATTGAGAGCCCAATCAATCTTATCGTAGTCGTTCGTCTCGAGCTGCCTCCTCAGCGTGTTGTGGCAAAAGACAGCCGATTCTATTGTATTGCCCATCGCTTTAAACACCTGTGCCATGTAATAGAATGTGAGCGTATGGGTCTTTTCGAACATCTCCTTGCCCTTCTCATCGCAAGTGTCTTTGTCATTGGTGAACAAGAAATGATAGCCAAGAGGGGAGACCGTTTTGAGCTCCTTGTACTCATTATAAAGATTGTCCGCCCTTTCGAGATAGACTAAGGCTTTCTCATCCTCCTGCCTCATCGAGTACAAAAGCGCCAATTGGTTCAAGGTGCAGAGTGTCGAAAGAATAAAATAATCGCTGCACTCTTCAGTTTCGACTAACTTGAGGCTCTTATGGAGGTATTCTTCTCCAGAAACTGGTTCGTCGACATCCATGCATATTGTTCCAAGAAGTGTGTAAACCGCCGTCAACATAGATTTCTCTTTTATCCCGCATTCGTTTCTTTCTTTTATTGAAGTTTCCATCTCTTTGAGGATGTCCCTTGCCAGGTATTTGGATCTGTAAGGTTCATCATCAGGATCTTTGGTGTGTTTGATGTCGATCAGTTCTTTCACCCGTACATATTTTTCTTTCATCGACTCCTGAAACCCATCTATTTCTTCCATTTTTAGAACAACTTTTTTTTTTGTACTTTTTAATAAAGATTTTACTTTATCTAAATTATGCGAAAATCGCAGACCGTACTGACAACGACGGGCGTACAGCTGACGTCTGTAATACCAACAGCTGTTGACGAACCTGGAAGAAGCGTAGTTTCCTGTTGCCTGGCGACAGCCAATCCGATGCCTCCCCCGAGCATCCGGGTCAAACTGGTTCACCAGACGGAAGGCAGTGTCGTCTAAAACAAATCAAATTTCGTTTATTTACATTTGGTAAGTTAATTTTAAACATCGACCTTTGGTTAATTTATTCATTGAAAAAACACAAACCCAGCACTGAAGTTGGAAAATAGCCGAAATAAGTTTAAATAAACACAAATCTATTACGCGCAGAACACGAAAGAAGTGGAGTTTTTTTTAGACACACAATATTCTAAAAAACTAATTTTAACATCCTATGCACGGTAAAATTGCGAGAATCGATAATAAATTGCCAAAATAAACTGTATCGACCTAGTTTTTGGCTTTGTGTGATTGACAGTTGATGAGCGAATCGATCGATCTCTTTGACTTGAAACACCATCTTTTATTGGTTTATTTATATAACTAGTTGATACCCAGTGATAGAATGAAATTACAATATTTAGTAATCTATAAACAATGGATTCATTTCTCATCAGGAAAAGGCGAAGGATGACACAATCTGGTGATAATTCATAGTAATTTCCATGGGTCTATTTATACATGTACCTTATCTTTAGAACCCTATTCACGGGAGAAATGTGTATGTACCATGTAGATATTCAGTTTATCTGTCATTTTTCCTGAATAATAGATCGACGAGTAAACTGAACGACTAACCAAACTGAGCGTTTGTAGCCTCAGTTCTGTTTTCTCATTCCGTTAATCCATTTTTAGAGCACTATATGCATTCAGTGTATCTGTCAGTTTGCCTAAATCCAGATCAGAAGAACAAACTGAACGACTAACCAAACTAGCGTTTGTAGCCGCAGTTCTTTTTCTTATCCATTTATCCATTTTTAGGGCACAATTTACACTCAGTTTATCTGTCAGTTTGCCTGAATCCAGATCGGAAGAACAAACTGAACGACTAACCAAACTAGCATTTGTAGCTGCAGTTCTGTTTTCTCATCCAGTTAATCCATTTTTAGAGCACCATATGCACTCAGTGTATCTGTCAGTTTGCCTAAATCCAGATCAGAAGAACAAACTGAACGACTAACCAAACTAGCATTTGTAGCTGCAGTTCTTTTTCTTATCCCGTTTATCCATTTTTAGGGCACCATATACACTCAGTTTGCCTGAATCCAGATCGGAAGAATAAACTGAACGACTAACCAAACTGAGCGTTTGTAGCCGTAGTTCTGTTTATCCATTTTTAGAGCACCATATACACTCAATTTATCTGTCAGTTTGCCTGAATCCAGATATGAAGAACAAAACTAAATTGGAAAGTAACTTACTGTGAGTAGGAACTATCTTTTTAAAAGGACTCAACAGATGAGTCACTCGGGGTGAAGAAGAAGAAAATAAACTTTATTCTGGTGCTAAATTGCAATGTCAGGAGGTAATCAAATAGGTGGGCCTTAAAGGTGGGAAGGGATGGGACACGGTGGGTAGAGTGAGAAAGGGAATTGTGGAGGATGGATGAAGGGATGAGGAAGGAACGGCTGAAAGCAGTTCTGTGTTAAGGAGAAAAGAGATCAGAAAAGCTAGATGGAGTACGATGATTGGGTACCAAAGGCCAAAATGTAGGATATCATGTAAGGAGGGGAGTGTGAAGATATTGTTTGGTAAAGGAAGAAGCCAAGGAAGTATAGCTTGCGGTGGGAAGAGTATAAGCACTTCAAGCTAAAGTCATGTAGGACTTTCATGGAGAGCCAAAAATGAAGCATACAAAATAATTCATTAAGTGCTTAAGTCTATCATCCAGCTCTCTAGTGTGTCCCTCGTACACCACTTTATCTATCAGTTCACCTGAAAGACCTGTTGATGTGATTGACATGACAATCAACATGACAACAAATTATTCTTTTGTGACTGAAAAATATGATTAACACAAATGGGGAGGAAAATTGAACTGAAATTAAATGTACATAAGAACGAGTTCGAGTGAGTGTGATTTGGTTAAAAACATAAATTCATTGGAGGCTGAAATGACCTAGCTGTTGATATCTCCAGAGCCTTTAGTGGAGGATGGAGAAGACAGACTTGTGACCCCAGACTAGGCAATTCTCCAGACTTGTTTTATTTTTTCTTGTTTTAACATGGGTTCACAACAGCAGAGGTTATATCAATCCTTGGGGTGTCAGTGTTTTTGAAAAAACCCATTTGTAAGTATGTCGTGTTCGAATGCCGCTGGATTCGTACCCAGGACCTTTACCTTACAGTGATGAGCGCCATGTTAACACCTAAACCAACCGATGCCCCCCTATAATGGCATTATTATTCAAGTATTGTCATATTTGATATCTCCCCAACCAACAATTCAAAAATTCACTCATACAATAAACATTTCGATTAATTTAATTATTAATAAATGTAATAATATTGTACTAGTGGTTTATGTAACCATTTTCACTATTGAATGTTGTCTTGCAGGATTTCATGATATTGATCAAACTACAGACGTTATTGGTTTTGAACATATTCTTAGCCTGTTATACCATGGCTTGGAGGTCTCATGGCAGAACAAACATTGATCTTGTTAAAAATCTGAGGAGTATGCCAACAAAAATCCAGCACATTTGTCTTAAATCATAAAATTAATCTATTTTATTTTAGAAAACGAAATAATTCATAGCGATGCTATTGAAAAGGTCATGGCGAATGTCGACAGGGCCAAATATGTGGCGACCAATCCTTATATGGACGTACCACAAGGAATTGGTTTCGGTGTGACCATAAGCGCCCCGCATATGGTGAGGAACAAATGACAACTCTTACTCTTAAAACTAAATCACTAAACATGAATAAAATTTTAAATTAATTTTAATAATTTTAGCATGCCCATGCTTTAGAACTTCTGAAGTCAAGGTTGGTCCCTGGAGCGAAGGCGCTTGATGTCGGCTCAGGCTCTGGCTACTTGACAACGTGCATGGCGTTGCTCGTCAACCCGGGAGGACTCGTCGTGGGGATTGACCACATCCCAGAACTTGTCGATTATTCCAAAAAGAATGTCATGTCGGACCATCCTGAACTACTTGAAAATGGAACCTTGAAACTTGTCGGTAATTACATTTGATACTTTGCTGGCCGCCTTTAGTTTAAATATCATTCATATTTTGCGATTTTGTTGAAACTTGGATGAGATTATTTTTTAAATATTGATCTTCCACACATTTTGCTAATCTATTGATAATGGTGAAAAGCCAAAACATGCCTGATAGACCAACACAGCCAAAACCTGATCAAAAATAGCCAACTAACTAATACAGCTGTATTAAAATTCTAAACTAAAGTTAAAATTACAATAGCATGAATGAAAATGATCAACATATTTCAAAATAGTTAAATTTCAATTTATCATATGTTATAGTTCATTATTTAGTTGCCTTTCAATTCCTATCCTTCAAATCGCAATGATTGAAAATACAAATATATAGTTTGATTAATTTTTTAATGAACTAATAAAATCTAGAAGTTGTCTTCAAGTAACATTTTTTTTAATTGTTTCATGTCTAACATAATAAAACCAATGGATTGATAAGTGATATTAAACTGAGTTTGCCTCTCACAATTAGATCCAAGTTGTGTTAATTGCCATTTCCAAAAATTAATATACCAAAACATATACCTGTTAGTATTTTTCTAACTATTTTATTTTTTTCAAAAATGCTTTCAAATTAATCACTATTCTTTTGTCAAAACTTCTCAATTTAAATTTAGTTTCTTAGCATGTTGTATCATCACATTTTAATAACTAAGCCCAGGCCAGGTTATAAGATGTAGTACAAATAAGTCATCAAGTCATCTTCTCTCCCTATATCAATAGGTGTCCCTCAGGGCTCCATTCTGGGGCCTTTATTGTTTTCACTTTTTATTAATAACATCTTAACTTGTAGCTCCTTTTTTCAGTATTGCAACACAATTTTCTCATGTTCACTTGATTTTAAATCCTTTCAAAAACTTCAAATGTGAATTAATGCTTGCATTCGTTCTGTATTGAACATTAGGTAATGAGCTCACCTATCCGATGAAGATAAAATATTTATTTTCAATTGTGAACTTCATCAGTACTATGTACATGGAGATGCTGTAAGCATATTTTAAATAACTGCACTCTAGACAATTTAACTGTGCCTCATATTTGGAGAAAATGTTTTTTAAAGAGCCCCTATTCCGGGGTGGCTGCAAAGTGAACTTGAAGTTCAGAAAAATCCAGGCTTTCTTGTTGTTGATTTGTTTTTGTTTCAATTTTTTGCATTTGTGTAAATTTCTCAATAGACCAACATAATTTTACTTTAGTTTGTTCATTTCCAATCTTTTTGGTCTGCTTATCTTCACTGTATTGGTCTGTAAGATGCATGTTTGCTTTTCACCAAATTCAGATACAGCTTGTTCTGTGTACCTATTTCTCTCAGCTTATTTCCTTAATGCTACTAATGGCTACACTAAAATTGCCCTCCTGGAAAATAAATGAAATTTGAGCTAGCATAAAGTGGTTGAGTTAAATAGACTTAATTATGTAATTGGGTTATAATTTGAAAGTATGGTAGGAGAAATGCATAATTTAGCCGATGGGCGTATGATGTGACAATATTTCATCATGTTGAAAAGTGAAATTGGTATCATTTCCAAAACTGGCAAATAATTTAAAAAGATGGTGAAACTACCTAGTTAATAACATGATAAATAATTCAGATTTTTTAATATTTTAATAGTTGGTGATGGACGTGAAGGATATAAACCAGATGCTCCATATAATGCCATTCATGTAGGAGCAGCATCCCCCGAACTTCCGCAGCATGTAAATCTTTTTCCTATAAAGTTTTAAATCCAGTGTTCCTATTTTATAAAACCGTTGGATTTCAGCTTGTTAACCAGCTTGCCCCAGGTGGGAGGCTCATAGTGCCGATCGGCCCTGCCAACGGTGACCAGCGTCTAGAGCAGATAGATAAAACAGCAGATGGGAAGGTCATCAGGACCCCATTGATGGGCGTCGTCTATGTCCCCCTCACGGACAAAAATCAGCAATGGCCTGGCAGGTGGAGATAATAGCTAAATTTCAAATTTAATTATTGCAACTCAAATTTTAAATAATATACACTTTGACATTTTCTTTCTCCTTTTTATTTTGACTACAATATAAAACATGAATTTCACACTGGTTTTGCTGGCTTTTAAGGTAATTTACTTAACATGCTTCAATATTTTAATCAATAATTAGTTTAAATAATCATAACTTCTAATGTATATTATTGTATTAGGGTTTTTTTCCAGTTAATTATTCAAACAATATCTACAATCTAGTGTCATTTATCTTTTATATCGGTCTTAAAATTTAGAACTTTTATTAGAATAGTTGGTCATTTCTGATCATTTCGGTCTGCTTATCCTCGCTGTTTCGATCTGTCAATATGTTTCAGCTTCTTCCCATCTTCATTGAGTCACATTAAGGATAAAAAGATGGAAAGGCATCAACGTACAAAGACAAAGAACTGAAAATGAGAAAGACCAAAACATCCAGCATAGGCAGACCAAAATGATTGGAAACAAACAAACTACTAGTTACACCTCGCAGACACTAATAGAAAATCTGATAACTAATTTTTTGTTGAATCTTTCTTCTTCCCAATCATTTACTTTATTTTTTAATTACTTTTTTTTTATATTTATCAATGAATGCAACACTAATAATTGTTTAAAACTAAGGGCTGGATTTATGTGTGAAATAAAATATAAAATACATACATGTGTATTTTTTAACAATACACAAGTAAAAAAGAAAAATATGTAAAATAAAAAAAATATTTAGTTATGCATTTTTAAAGGAATTTTTATAATTTATACATATTAGTTAATAAAGTGTAAAAAGGAATAATGTAACAAGGTAATCAAATAGAAAATAAACATGTAATTTTTGTTATTATTATTATTAATTTTAAAGGGCGTTTTAACGGCTAAGGTCATTTCACGCCCTAACATCCAAACCTTCTATCTTAGGTTAGCTATATCTCTTCTGAGTGCTATAAAGCTCTGACTCCAAACATTCACTCGTAAACTAATTTATCCTATTGCCATCCAGGCTTTAATTTTTTTTAAATTCTTAATTTGGAAGGCTAAATGTATGCAAAAATCCCATTTTAAATTACATATAACATTTATTTCTGTTTCTTTTTTTATTAGAATTGTGTAATTTTTGTTATTATTATTTTAAATATTGAGGAAGTTTAATTATATATTTGATATTTAAAAAATGTGAAAAAGAAATAAAACCATAATTTTAAACTTCAAAATTATTTTACATTGTTAAATTTTCAAAAGTAAAATGATGTCGATATGGTGCTAAAACATTTTTTTCTTGAAAAATTCATGAGGTTTTTTTTAAATTAAAGTATTCATTACTTATTTAATCATTTATTTCAAAATTTCAGGAATTTACATCCATCATCTACATTTTTAATAATATATAATCTCCTGTTTTTACTTTATATATTTTAAAAATGTAGATCTGATGATGGGTGTAAAATTCCTGAAACATCCATATAAATGTTTAAATAAATAATGAATTTAACTTTTTTAAATCACATGGAATTGATTTTTTAAACAAAAACCAAAAATTTGCTTAAAAATGAAGATGTTTGTTGTTTTAAGGCAGCTATGACCCTTAGTGGTTTTATGCCTTAAAAAAAAGTCCATGTTAAAAAAAACCTATAAAATATTTTCATACCAAATGAAAGTACATTCCACATCTGTGGACATAATGGGGACCCACTTGAAGGCTGCAATTACACTTGGTGAGAGAGGATTTATTTTTTGGCTATTTTCCCCAATATTTCAAGTCCACGATTGTTATTATTTTTATTATTACTTTTTTTAAGCACATTTGTAACTTTTTGTTTCATTTTATTCCATATTTTCTAGTTTTTGGAAGCCATCTTTTACTATAGTATTGTTGTTGTGGAGTGAGACACACTATGTTTCCAGTTGCGTAATTGTGCTAGCCAAAAATAAAAAGATGGATGTGATAAAAACGATTTTGCTCTACTCAGGGCTTTAAGGAAAACTTTTTTCATGTTTAATATCAAAGAATCCATATCTGAAATTTCACTTCCCTCCAATTTTTTTTAGTTTTGTCTTGAAATCTTTTTTCTCAGAAAGCCTTCTTATGGTTTTTGCTCATTTTTATTTAATTTTCAACAATTTTATTTATTTGATTAAATATAGGCCAAAATATGTAAATTAAGGTAAAATACGTAAAATCCAACAAATATTTACAAATTTGTAAAATAAAACACTGTTTAATTGCTTTTAAATAGCAAGAAACATGAAACTTGTTTAAAAAAAGGTTTAAGCTCAGAAAAAAAAAAAAAAAGCAAATACATATAAATCCAGTCCCGACTTACATTACTTTCTACTATGATTAGCACAACTTACACTCATATATAATGTCTTAATCACATTTTATTTAATTAATCATTTATGTTGAAATATTGTTTTATGTCGTGGGCTTGTTTAAACATTGGCACTGTAGTTTTAACCAAATAATTCAAATAGTTGGAATTAGTTTGAAATTAATGACTAATTAATTTGATTGTGGATTGCACAAACAGCATCATTTCTCTATAATATAATTTATTTATAAAACTAAATGTGCATATAATTAATAAAAGTTGATACTACGCTTGAACATACAGCCACATTAAACACCGATGTATTTGTCAATATAATTATAAATAAAATTAAAAAATAGTTAAATTTAATTACTATTTTAAAAATATGGAGTGACAAGGTGCATGTTTCAATCTTATTAATTTCTGCAATATTGCTGGCTCTTTCTAGTTTGTTTTCAAAAATTTGGATCGAATATTTTTTTAATGAAACAGCTATAAGATTACTTTAAAAATTTATATTTTTTTGTTTCATTTAGTACCAAATCCAGCAAAAAAAGTTTTTATTTTGAATAGAATTTTTAGTATTTAACGCCTTCCGTTACAGTCCGTTATTTTCTTATTAACAAAATATGATTAATTTTGGTTAAATAATTTACATTGTTTTCTAATGAACTAGATTTAATTCATGTTTTCATTTGTAAGACGCATGTGGCAGAAACTTGCTCGGGCGGCTTTAAGACAGCGTCGACAGGAGGTAGCAAAAGAACACAGTTAACTTTTCAGTTACATATCGTTTTAAATTTTCGGTGAGCATTAATGTAAATAGAAAATATTCTGCCACAATTTAGTTTTACATCTAATTAACCTAATCCAATTAATTCATCCCATCGTTGGATTTGTTAGTCTAAATTCATCACTTTTTTCTTGTTTTTTTTTTTCCAGGAAAATGTGAACTGATTTGAATAACAAGCTCACAATTTTTTTCATTTTGTGTGTGTGTATGTAATATATAAACTTCATAATTTAAACACTTTATTAAAAACAATGTAAATATAAAAATTATTTTCTACTTTGTAAGTGTAATTATGTGCATAAATATATTAATCGATTAATTTACTTTTAATAATAATAGTTTTACATGCAAATTATTATTATATGTTCTGTTATTTAAAGGATTGTGAGATTAAAAAAAAAAAAAAAAATAACCACCTGTTATTTTTATTTCTATACACCATACTCTATACATTTTTTTCTTATGTGTAAATGTTATACTGCATACACAAAAATAATTTCTTTTATCTTTTATAGATTAAAATAATTATTACACTTTTCACAAACCGATTTCAAATCTTTCTCTTGTATTTTTATTTACTAATTACTGTAAAAACTAGGAAGATTGCCGAGAGAGCGGCAATTCATTATTTACAATGGTCTAATTATTAAGGCAAAGGCAAAACACAAATGCTATTCCCAAATTGATAAAATATATTATAAAAATGCTAACAACTATAAAATAAAATTAAAAACTTTTGCTTTTTTGTAGGCTGTAGGAGTTATTAGTTCCAGTATTTCATTCCAACCTTTCATTTCAATTTATAAAGAAAAAGATCAGTCTAAAAAAAATATAAAGAAAAAGTAATATACATATATTTTTAAATTATATTTAACTCATTAAATCTAATCAATTTTTTTAATTTTTTTTAGTTTTTTTTTATATAGGTTCTTTTTAACAATAGAAGCCTTACATTGATTCATATTGTACACAACTTTTTTTTTAATGGTCATTTTTATTTTTTTAAACTAATCGTAATAGTACAATAATATGATATACATATGCTTGATAATTGCAATACAAAATGCAAAATAAATAAATATGGTGTCTGACATTCAAGTGCAAAATTACTGCAACCTTTTACACTCAAGACTGGTTAAATAGTACTTTCATTGTGTGAACTGAAAACAACATGGAATGTTTTTCATAAAATAATGGAAAACATGGAAAAAATGTTATGTGATACACGACCTGTAACTTAATACTTTCCCAAAATGAATTATAAGAAACTTAGCCGCAATACACACAATGCATATTGTGTTTTAAACATTTTGTAATTGCAACATAGTTCAATAAATATATTACAAAACAAACTAACATGAAGTGTAGTCGATAAGTTAAGGCAGTTTCTTGCAACCACTTCTACTAAAAGCAAAGTAACATTTACAAAATTTCAAAATACAGGCAGATTATAGATGCTACATTATTTTTCAGATAAATAAAAAATTATTTTCTTTAAAATTCTAAGTATATTTTTGAACTTAAAACACCAAAAAGTTTTTTTTTTTTTTTAACATTTCTTCAATTAATCAATTTCTTTTGCATCCTATCAACTTTTATAATATTCATATTAAAAGACTTAAACTTTAATTTATATACACTATTAATTATAATTAACTTGGTAACTATAAAATTGGCCCCCCCTAAGAGGTCCACCTGGGATTACACAATATTTTTTCTTTCTGTGTAACAACCTTGTGAGTTTCAATATGTATCTAAGAAAATACTTCTAATTTGAATATAATTAATAAATTCCTGTCTAAGTATTTACAAAATGTACATATATAAAACATCCCTTCTATCAAAATGATTGTACAAAACAAAAAAGGGAGGGATAAACTTCGTAGAATCTTTCTCTCTTTCAGCAAAATCAGCAAGCATTCAAGATGTGAACATTTTTTTAAACTTCTTTTTTGTCCTAAGGGAAAAAACAAGCAATTATTTTTGGCGAAATGACGCAAAAAAAACCACCTTGTTATCATAAATGAATTACATTTAATTACTTGAGACTGCATGTTATACTTACTGGTGCTGAGAGGTAAGGTTCGTTGAGAGAGTCGACCTGCTCGACAACTAGCTGATGTTCTTGGACGTTTGGAAGATTATCGTCGTCTTTCGCCTCGACATCTGAGCTGTCCAGAACCCGGAAGTTACTTTTACATTCAGAGTCAAAATTGTGTGGCTCAGCCTTCTTCTGAAGAGTATCGATCGAAGGTAGTTGCTCACTTGTCGTGTAAATAACATGGCTTAGCTGCCCTGTTGTCGAGGTACCGCTCACGACATTCTCGTTCTCGTTGAGCACTTGAATAGTGAACTGTTGACTAGAGGAAGGGTTGTCTGTGATGTAAACCGTTTGCCCCTCTAGATCATCAGAGAGCAAGGGCATGGAAGGCGGGAGATTGACTTTCTTGTCGCCTGTTACAATACTCGCAGCCAAACCCGCCATCTTTGGTGTGACCGAGGATGGAACTTCTTGTGGTGTCATAATAGGCTGGTTAATTGTAAATGAAGTTTCAAGTACATTGTGTGACAGTGTCAAAGGAGGGGGGTACTGTGGGCTAAAAACGTTTGTACAATCTAGAGAGTCTGAAGTTTCATTTTGCAATACCTGTGTGTTTGCTAAAGCTTTCGCTAGAATGTCTTGACCCGGCGGCGTCTGTGAAGTCGTCGATACAGAAGGGTTTGTTATATTTATTAGCTGGCCGTTTCCATCAATTGAAAGGAAGAGTTTATCTACATCTCCTGAATTTGTCTCGAGGAAGATGTTGTTTCCTCCACCCTCCACCGGGATCAGAGAAGAGTTATCAATAGGCTGGTACGTCCCGTCCACTGTTAAATAAACCATCTTCATTTGTTCATTCGATTCACTTTGAAGATTCTGTACCACAGGAATGCTCAACATTTCACTCTGCTGTTGTTGAACAGGTTTTACAACTTTCTGAGGCTGATGCTGTAAAGTCTTTCGCGGTGACTTCTGAAGGATGTTTGGACTCGCCTGGCGTGGTTTGAACAATTGCTTAGTTTTAATTGGACCCGTGGTCAAGGTCTGTTTAACAAGTGTCTGGCCCTTTGATACAAGAGAATGCGGACTCTGTATATATACAATTTGAGAACCTTTTGAAGCCACTTTTAATTGTGCTGTCGTTCCTCCAGTTGGCCTCTGAATTTGTACAAATTTTGGTTGCCCGGTTACAAGCTTGACATTGGGATTTGTAACAACCGTTTTACTAGTTGGGGCGACGATTATATTTTTCAATGTTGGCACTTGCTTTGATGTCGATGCTGTCGAAGCAAGTATATTTTGTGATTTGGACAAAGGAGGCGAGGTGGCCGTTTTCACAGTCCTATTTGAAAGTATATTAGCCTTTTTTACTATATAACTCCCCTTGTTCCCACTTAAAGTTATCGTCTTTGCAGTGCCCTGTTGAGTGAGCAGCCCTTTGGTGCTTATGACTCTTGTACCAAGTTGTAATGAACCTCCTGTTTTAAGAATTTTCTCAGATTCTGCGGAGAGAGTGACAGTCTGACCGTTACTGGTAGAATCTGTGGGCAAAAGTAAGATTTTCTGTGAAGTATTTACATCTTGATCGCCAATCTTGATCAGGGAACCTGCTGTCTTTTGTGATTTGACGACAATTTGAGAAGGGACAGTTATAGACTGCACACTGCTCGTAACAGTACTGCTTACGGTTCTTTTGTTTAGTAAGGTATCTTTAGTTTGCAACTTCTTCTGCTTACCAGGGATTGTTATGACCTGTTTCCCGTTGATATAGCTTAAATCACCAGGCAATTTTGTATCACTCGCTTTTTTTAACTGTATTTTTATTTTTTTCACGCTGCTAGTTTCGGCATTCTCATTAGAAGTAGGTGGATCTAAAAAATTAGACGATTTGAGATCTGGAATTAAGTCATCGCCCAGAACGATTGGCATGGAATTGATGTCGAGTTCCATTTCCGAAGGATCCACAAGACTCACAGCCTTATCAGTTTTATTTTCATGCTGTGAAATGTTATTGGCTTCATCCACTTCACTATTTATTAGTTCTTCTTTATTCACCTCAATATTCAAGGGACTATCATTTGCAGTGCTCTCATTGGGTTTCTGGCTGTCTGTCATGTTTTTTTCTGATTCATCATTTTCTGGTTGGGTTATTTCATTACTATTTACTGACAATGACGTTTCAATTGGATCTTTAGACTTGTCTAAAAAGTCATCAGTCTGTAAGTCTGGGAATTTACAACCTACAGTTTTATCATCTTTTAAACTTGCTTCATCTATCAAAAATGTTTTCATTTCTTCTTCTTCTTTACCTTTAGTTAATTTCTGTTCTGTTTCAGCAACAAGTGACGAGTCGAAAGATTTTTCATTTTCAACTTGCTTGCGCTTTTTAAATGGAGAAGATATCCAGTCTTTTGTCATCGTATTATCTTTGGCCTTTTCAGTCTCAGTTAAAAAAAGTTTTTGCTCACTGGACCTTCGCTTTTTTAAAGGTGGTGAATCCAGGTTAAGGCTCTTTTGTGGTTTTTCATTAGCTGTTTCTTTATCCAAGGCAGTATCAGAGAGGTTAAAATCAAAAGTACTTCTAGGAAGGGTTGAATCCAAAGAATTATCATTGTCTAGTGTATCATCTTTGCCAGCAGAATTTTGCTCCCTATGTTGTTCATTATTTTCATCAGTCAATGTGGTTGATTTCACTTTTTTTCTGTTAACACTCGTCTTGGAATTGGTTTTTGGTGACAAAATTGTATCTTTTTTTGTTTCATCCAAAGTTTCATCTAAAAAATGCTTTTTAGGAGATTTGGACGAAGAAGAAAATAATGTACTTGGGATGTCAGGGAGTTGTGGAACCTGTGTATCATCTAACAGTTCTGTAAACTCTTTAGAAAGAACATCATGATCTTGCTTATCATCGGCACATTCATCAAAAATCGGGATTTCTTGTTTTTTCGGTTTTTCAGCACTTATCACACGAGGCAACTTCTGCCCAAATTTCATTGATGAATTGAGGTTAATAGATTCATCTATATCATCAAAATCAAAGCAAGATTTTTCTTGTGATTTTTCAATAACTTTTGATTTTTCATCACACTTACTAGTATCACCAATATTACTAGTATCAGTATTCGGAGCTGTAGTTTCTTCTAAATCACCATTTGTTTTGTCAGTTTCTTGTACTAAAGAGTCGTCAAGCATAGACTCATCCACATTACCAGTTTCTTCTCCAGAGTCATCCATCCAGTCCTTCAATAAATTTTCTCTAATTTCATCATTATTCTGCTTAGAATCAGTTTTAACTCTATTCTTCTTGTGCCTTTTCTTTTCCCCAGTGTCCTCTGATTGGTTTTTACGTTTCACTGATGATGAGATATACTTCCTCTTGAAAATTTTATTCTGTTTATACTTTGGAGTAGACGACCATGGAATTCTATCTCCATTTTTAGTAAAGCGAAGCGGGACACCGTTCGTGTCATGTGTGCTATGAACTCTAGTATGTACTTCCACAAGAAATTTATTGTTGCAAGTGTACGTGCAGTTGCCGCATTTATACAGATAATTATACTGGAAGGGAGTTCTTTGAATTCTTATGTAACTTTCATGATTTTTGTTGGTGTAAGGAGAATCCGATGCGTCACCGAGAAAGCCTAACGTTTTCAAATGTGTGCTTTTATTGACTTCTAGGAACCGCTCTGATTTTTTGGGCTTGGGCGTCTTCTTGAATCCTAACTGCTCCTCCACACTGACAGACTGTTCTGGGAGAAAACACGGATCATAAATGATATTTGGGTCACCTCCAGTGAGGGTCTCAGCCATGGCAATGTCCTCCGGAAATTTTTTCATGCTCGACGGCACATCTCTGGTCCCACTGGATCTACACATATCTTTAAAAAGGAGTATGTTTAAAATTTTTATTTATAACGTAAAATTCAACTTTATAGATAAGATTCTAACCTAGCCCTTTTTTTATGAACTCTTCCTTCTTGCGGCAGTTGTAATGGTAAATCTGGTTAAGACTCTTTACATATTCACTACAACAAAAAAATTCATAAAATAAATACACCAAGCAACTTACGTTTTTTTGCATATGACCGTTACATACCAACAGTAACGGTTTGTGTTAGTCTACAATCCGGCTAACAGTTAACTAAATTTAAATGATCACATTTCAATAAAATATCCATTAACAATGAAAGTTAGAAAGAGGAAACAAATTCAAGTAAAGAAGGTGAGCAAACTGAAATATCACAGCTCTCAACTAAGTATATATAATCCACAATTCTCTATTCATCACCTAGGCAGACAATATATTAGTAGCTAGTAAATACGAAAAATGTGTTCGTAATGTTACTTTCATTGAGCTAACACCATGGCCAGCACTGTATCTGAAAGAAGCATGCCGTAAGAAACCAGCCAACAGTGGCAATTCAATAGGAGTGATTAAGAAGAAAAAAACTTTTTTCTGAGACTGGTGTCCCCTAAGAATAATATACATGAAATAAATAAAAGAAGTTCCTTCTATGAAATTAAAAGTTAAATGAGATAGAAATCTTGACACAATGTATACCAGTAAGGCAGGCCAGAAGAGAAAATGACAAGAATATTAAACAAAAATATCAAATATTAACGTAAGGTCTCTGCTTGGAGGGAGAGGAGGTGATTATACAGGTGGGATTTAAAGGAGGAAAAGGAGGCAGTGTGACGAATAGAAAGGGGAAGGGAGTTCCAGAGTTTAGGGGCTCGGGTCAGAAAGGATCTTTCAAAGGTATGGGTTGTATGTTGCGGAAGGATAAGGTCGACTGGGGATGAGCGGGTCTTACGAGTGAGATGTGAGGAATTGAATTGGAGGGATTGGATGATGTAAGGACGAGTGTGGATGGACTGGAAAAGAAAGCAACCTAGGAAATACTGTGTACGGAAGGAAGGGAAGAGCCAAGAAAGTTGGGAATACACCCCCGATGTGTAGGACCCCTGTGGGGTGCTGGACACGAATCTTACGCAACAATTCATAATACGCTTCAATCGCATGTTCCCCCTCCGAGAGACCACCGTATGCCACACAGCTATAATCGAGGAAGGGAAGTATAAGGGAAGATACAAAAAGTTTGCGGGTGGAGAAAGGTAAGAGAAGCCAGGACCGACGAAACATGCTGAGGGAGGGAATACAATTGCGGGAAATTTGGGAAATGTGAGGATGCCAGGAAAGGTTTTGGTCAAAGACTACTCCTAGGTTTTTAACCAAGGAGCAGAAGGGAATGGGATAGTTATTTAACATGAGAGGAGGGATGCTGGGGAGGGAATTGAGGAGTTGCCTGGACCCAATCATTATGACGGTGAATTTGGACGGATTGAGGACTAGGGAATTTTTATGTGCCCATTCGTTGATGGAGTTTAAGTCTTTTTGGATCTTGAGAGTGGCCGAGTGAAGATCGGAAGGGTGGAAGGATATGAAACATTTGGGAGTCGTTGGCATATAGGTGATAGTTACAGGACTGGATGGAGTTGGTTTGCTGAGCAGTATGTAACGTTAGTTGAGATTTGGGATGAATTACTCAATTAGACGTTAAATGCTTAATTATCTGCATTCTAAGAAAATTAGAGTGTGTAATAAGACCAAGAGGAGGTAATGCACCCTATTAAAGAATTTTAACCTTCATCTACTACACAGAGGACAGTGGGAGAAAAAATTTTTTGTCATCTTCACTGTGTTATCTTCATTTTACAGTTATAGTTAGGATAAATTATCTTTGACACAACTTCACAAGCACATTTTTATCTAAAAATTTTATTGGGTAACTATAAAAATCATAGGAAATTCAAATAAAACTCCTACACTTACAAGTACAAAGTAAGAAAATAAAGATGTAAAAGTAGATTTTTGTATTTTTCTAATTAAAAACTTTGTAAATTTAAAATTGTAGATGAAATTCTTTTTGCAACCTCATAAATTGTGTCAATACAGTATAAAAAGGCTTGAAAGTTGGGTTGTTTATGCATTAAACGACCGCCAAAAAAAAATTTATGAAGTTTACACAACAGTTCTTTACCGAAACAAACCAACTTTTTTTAGATAGAATTGTTACTTGTGATGAAAAGTGGATTCACTACGATAACAGAACACGTTTTGGACAGTGGCTCGACAAAGGAGAAGCAGCAAATTTTCCAAAGCCCCCCTACTCAATAAAAAAGAGGTGATGGTGACTTTGGTGGGCTGATTTATTTACTACAATTTCATGAATCCTGGCGAAACAACCTATGCTGAAATGAACTGCTCTCTCAAATTGAAGTAATGCACTGGAAATTGACATTACCGAAACTTTGATCAATACGAAAAGACTGATTCTGTTTACACGAGTCCACATGTGACAACACGAAAACTGTTAGATCTGGTTATCAAATTCTGCCTCACCATTCATCAGACCAGTGGTTCCAAAACTTTTCATTTCCACCGCTTTAAGCAGATCAGAATTTTAAAGCCAGAAGTTGAAAACAATGGTCTGTATAAACGTAAACTTTAAAAAGCTTGACTTTTGAAAAGTGATTATGCACTTAATAGCAAAAATATAAAAGCAATTTGCACTGCCTCGTTAACATCCAAATTAAGATTGGGAGGTAACCAAGGTGTTAGTTTTTAGGGTTTTATAAATGGGACTTAGTTTATAGGTTTTTTTAAAAAATAAATATAAAAATAATTTTTTTATAGAAAATTTTCGTGGTGCCCTTGTAACAGCTTTGGCACAGCTATAAAAATTTGCTTCGAGTAAGTCACACAGTGTAAATTTTTGTGCATGTGCGGGAATTTGTGTGAACTTATCAACGCACGAAATAATTTTAAAAATCAATTTCTTTCTGAGACATTTTTTATATTTACACTAACCAAATATTTTAATAAATACCTGAATTATAAAAAATATCTGTATTAATATTACTGAAAAGGCAAGAACATAAAGAAAATATTAAAATTTTAAAGTGTGCCACTTTTTTTGTGGAGCAGCATTTTTTAAAGAAAAAAGTGATTTCCAATTACTTTTGTGAGTGAGACACTGTATTATATCTTTTGATTATTAACTGCATGAAAGGTCAAAACCAGTACAATAAAATACATTGACAGGAAAAACATTCCACCCATTTGTAATATAACATGATTTCTATATATTTTTATGTATTAATCAAAGTTTCACATTTTTTAACGTATAATAATTGAGACTTTGTTTAAAAAAGTAAAAAATAATAGTAATAATATAAAATGTATATTGCTAAGGAAAATGAAAAATAAAATAAAAAATTTAAAAAAATATAAATTGCTAAGGAAATGAAAAATGAAAAAAAAGACATAAAATTTCTTTTAATTTTGTTTTAGATTTTAATTAACATTTCAATATCGCATATTTTGCTCCTCTTGCCTTGCCTTAATTACATTTCAAAGACGCCTCGGCATACTTTCTACCAGTCAGGAAATGTCTCTTTCCTTGAGGTTAGCCCATTCTTCACAAAGAGTCCTTTCATGATCATGGAGTGTATGAGGAGGACGTGCTCTTATTTGTCTTTTAAGGTTATCCCATAAATGTTTGATGGGGATCAAGTCTAGAGAACGGGCTGGTCAGGCGAAGCCCCGTGATGTTATGCTATTGGAGGGACGTATGTACTATGCGAGCGACATGTGGATGGGCATTATCTTGCGTTAAATTAGGATTGTGCTGATTTCAACAAGGACAGGCAACGAATGATGTTCCAAAATTTCATGTAGCCGTCAAAGACCCTCCACAAACAACAAACAACTCTGTGCGACTCAGCATTGAAATTCCCACCCACACCATCACTGAGCTACATTGACAAGGTCGGCTCTGGGAAAAATTACAGGCTTCGTACCTTTAATTTCACCTTCTCCAGACTCTTTCTTCCCATCTGGAGATCGTAGAGCAAATCTGTAAAAAGTACAGCAGACCAATCGTCCAAAGATTGGATGGCTGTGTTCTTGAGCAAATGCGAGCCCTGCTACTCTGTATGTTCTGGTCAATTCTGGTCCTCTTACAGAGCGAAAAGCCATCAATCCAAACTGATTTAATCTTCTTCGAGCAGTGTTCAGAAATTTGGAAACCTCAAACTTCCTGTAGCTGATGAATCGCTTGAACAACAGTGAGGTGACTGTTTTGCAAAATTCTCAAGGTTAAAAAATGGCTATTCTGTAGTTCTGATGCCCTAGGACATCCAGAACCAAGCCTTCTATGGTAGGACTCAGTCTCTCGAAAATATCTAATGGTGTAACACAGTGTTTCGTAGGGAACTCCGATAGAAATAGCTGCATATCTGATGGAACGTCCATCATCAATAAGTGCCACACAACACGCAACACCCTCAGCACTAAGTGGCATTTTTAAGTTTAAAAATTGAAATTAAGACAACAAAGATGAAAACTAAACAGTTTATTGCTTCAGAATTCAAATGAGACTGAATAAACATTTTAAATTCCGTAAAAATCAAACATTGAAAAATCCTTTATCCTTGTTTTGGAATAAGGATTAAGTGTGTTTACCTCTAATTGATATTCCCAATTTAAAACAGCATAAACAAATATTTATTGATAAAAATAATGAGACAAATTGAAAGAGAAGAGAATGAAAAAAAATCAGATGGGTGGAATTTTTTGCCTGTCAGTGTATGTGTATACAATAAAAATTGTAGATTTCTTTTGTAATATAGTATTAGATATGTCGTGACTTTTAAAATGAATAAATTAGAATTGAGAAGGAAAAATACAGTGAGAAAAAATGTTAAAATCATTTAATTAATTGTTGTTATTTTATAACCATAAACCTGCATTATTTTCTAGAAAACCTAATATGTTTTATGTTCAAACAAAAAGTGATTTTTTTAATTATTATTTTTTGTTTCTGTGACATTTATTATTTTTACACTAACCAAATCTTTTAATAAATACCTGAATTATAAAAAAATATGTGTGTTAATATTACTGAAAAGGCAAGTGCATAAAAAAATATTAAAATTTCAAATTGAACCACTTTTTTTTATGGAGCAGTGCATTTTAAAGAAAAATGTGATTTCTGATTACTTTTATGAGACAATATATGTGTGTTTTGGTTATTATTGACCGCTTGAAAGGGCATAATCAGTACAATAAAATGTGTTCAATGAAAATTGTGGATTTTATTTTGTAATATCGTATTTAGAAATGTGGAGAATTTAATCGCTTTTAAATTGAATAAATTAGTATTGAAAAGTAAAAATACACCGATTAAAAAAATTGAAAATCACTCACTAGTAATCCTCGTTGAAAAATTTGACGACGACGAGCGGTTTTTTCTTCAAACCCGCGGTCACATCTTCGTCGAGCTTGTCTTGGTCGACGACCTGGGCCGGCCACCAAACGCTGGCAAGTTTCACCCAAACGACCTGGTCTGGCAAGTAAGTCACCTCCGTCTGGTCGCACATCTTACACCGTCATACCTTTCAAAACGTCGTGGCGATGAGAAACATATCAAATAGGGCAAACGTCTCAAATAAACAGGCGAATCCGCCCCAAAAGAGAACAAAGCAGTAAATAGGGGTAAACTAATACCGAAATCATACATGGCGGCGAATAGCCTGTCCTCGACTCTAGAGTCGGGCTGCATACCTTTCTGACCCGTGGATGTGAAGCAGTTCACGCCTTTTCGGAGAAGCCGTCCGCACTGGCCGAGAAGGCGAGTCGAACCGCAGTTGTATACCGAGGAACGCTGTCAACAAAACAACTACCTTGGAAAAGGGTGATAATTTAAGAAAGCAAACAAGCATCTGACGTCGGCAGCTACAAGAAACGGCCACCAGTCTTCATGCCATCTCTCCCCCCGAGCCGGAAAAGGTGGCATTGAAATCGCTTCAGAGACAACTTTTGTACAATTTCCAACTTTAAACCATTACCAATAAGTCGAACTCAGAGAAAGAAAAAAATTGCTCACATCCAAATGAAAACTAAGTCGGTACCAACCTGCCAACTTTGTACATACGTCTCAGTTGCTGGGAGGGGATTTTCAAAATGGTATGCCCGACTCCCGATGCCGTCGTAACTCGTAGTCTCGTACGCTATTGCTATTTAGCTTCTTGCTACCCTCAAAACCCAACCCAATGATTTTCACACAAACTTTTACCTTCAATGGTGGGTCCACACGTATAAAAATTTACGCCGAATACGACACAGCGTAAATTTTTGTGCATGTGCGGGAATTTCTGTGTGGGAGGTAGCACGCAAGAATTTATCCCACCTTCAACGCACACACCGGGATGTAATAGGTTTTTTGATGAACATAAAAGCATTTGCGCCGCATAAAGACTCGATGTGGCCGCTTCTGTCGCAAAAGATTGTCCTCCAGTTTGCCTACATTCAATACCTCAGAATGACTTAAGTTTTTTAAGTTCAAGTTTTTGCTATCTACGCATTTTTTTTTTTTTTTTTGCTCTATCCACACTTCGAAGGTCACAAACAACTCTGTGCTTGTTAATTAAGTACACAAACTTACTAAGGTAGGCGGACAATCTTTTGCAGCAGAAACGTCCACATCGAGAGAATTCATGCGGCGCAAATCCGTTGCTTCACTTTTTGTAAATGATGGTTAAATCATAAAAGAGAAGAGGTGAACTATCAGAAAAGTGAGAACTATCTTTTGCAAAAAGAGAATCGACATACCACCCCACCTTTATTATTTCTTTTCTACAGCAAATACTTTAATGTTCATCTAAAAACCAACTAGGTCTCGGAGCGTGTTTGCTGAATATTGGACAAATTATAGCTTGCATTGTCAAGTTCACACACACAAACTCACATATGCACAAAAATTTACACTGTGTGTCTTATTCGGAATAAATTTTTATTGGTGCAGACCCAGCTTTGTGTATATACTCGAACTGTATACGGAATATTTAAAATAAAAGCAGACCTCCAGTGAAAACTTATGCCCATTAGAAAGCATTTAGATATTTTTCTTTGTTTTTACTTGGTTAACCTCTTTGCTGATGACCTGAAGTACCACTATAACTTTTATGCTCTCCTTCTGAAAAATCTTTAATCTTGTGGAGAGGTGTTCTTGTAACAACATGGAACTAAATGTAAATAAAACCTGAAAAGGTCGATTCCTACATACCTGCACATAGTCAGTTCTACACATCATGGCATACATGCCACAGACAGTGGCATTTACATCATGACAACTGAATACAGGCAACGTAGATTAAACTGTGTCAACTGGTCTCATCCTACTAGATTACCACTAATTGATGAAAGGAAAGAGAATGTTCAGTATGCCTTGAACATGTATATAGAGAGTAGTAAGGATGGTGGAAATGGCTGTTCTGTAGTTGCTATAGAGCTAGGCAGCAAAAAGAATTTCTAGTAAGAGCTGATTGTTCAAACAACAAAGAATGCTTAGCTGTGGTTCAGATGCTCAAAGTACTGGGAATATTATCTCCTGACAACAGATCAATATGTATCATGACTGACAGCTGTCAAAATGTTGTAAAAAAATCACTCTTGACATATTGAGGAATGGTAATTGATACTGGCCGCTTATAGAAGACATCAGATAAGGATAGGGATAAAAGAGGCGGCCACAAGGCCTTCTGCACCTCAACCTGAATAGATATACCCCTTCTTTTTTTTTATAATTCCCTGGCCAGCGTTAGGTTGTTAATCAGGAAATCCATAGTTTTCCCAACAGCTTCTTAGTGTAGGATATTGCTTGTGGTTTTTCTTGTCCTAGTTTCAAAAAGCTGCACCTACAAAGACCTTCAATGTTCTGCGGTCTCCTCCTCTTCCTGGCAGTATCTGCAGTGTTTCTTGTCGGTACCCCTATCCGGTGCTTTCTTAAGTTCTGTTAGGAGTCCAACAGAATCCTAGTTCAGTTGCAGTTGCAGTAATTCTTTTGTAAGTTTTGCAGATGGTCCTTCTAGGAATCTCTTCGCGTGCCTCATACCCCGTATTATTCCACCAGGTTTTGGACTCATTAAAGATCCATTTTAAGATGTATCCTCTTTTGTGGCAAGATGCTCTTTTGCTGCAAAGTAGTGTTCAGGACCCAAAGATACCAGAAAAAACAATTTTTTTTAATCTGAGGAATTGAAATGGATGGTACATTTTGCTTGGGTTAAAGCACACATGGTTCTTAAGGGAAATGAGCGAGCTTTCACATTTTACCATTCAGGTCTAACAAAGTGGCTTTTTCATCATTCTGGAAACTTGTATACGATGAACAATAGAATGAAAAATGGCAAAATTGTGAAAAGGGCCCGAAGCTTTTCTTTCCTACTGTTGGAACACGACAGCAAGTCATTTTCAAACTTTACAAAATGACGCATATCCTCAGCAGTCATGGTAGACATTCATGGTCAAAGCATATCTCCATATCAGTTCAACATAATAGACCCCGCCCAACATGTCGATTTTTACAATCAACATTAAAATCTATTATTTTCATGGTACTCATAGCCTTTCTTTGTCTATAAAAAATAATTTTTGAGGAAACAGAATGTCCCCAAGCCAGGATGGTATAATTAAAGAAAGCTGCTATAGCAAGCAACTAAAATAAAATTGAAACTGGACAGACTAGAATGCGTAAAAAATATAAAGTAAAATTTAAGTTTTTTTTTGCTTAAATTTCATAGTACAATTTCCAATTAAGTTTGTTTAAACAACTTTTAACCTAATTGAAAATGATGCAATAATAATTCAATAATTATATATAAAACAAAATAAGCCTGAAAGAAGAGAAAAACAAGGATAACATGTAGAGGGCTGGCAGTGGCCTCAGCTATTTGTTGGCCCATAAACTTCCTACTTTGTTACATATAATTCAATAATTCAATTCTCCCTACTTAGTAATATCATGAGCTTGGTGGACTTAAAGAATAAGCAAGATTTTCCGAGATCAAAAATGCAAAATTTGAATATCAGATTGGAAATTCACAATCTATGACACAGAATGTGCCATCAATTCAAAATATATTTGGTTCCCCCATACAGGCTCAGTACCGGTTTTTTGACATTTCTTCATTTTTTAGGGTCTATACGTATTACATGCTCAGTTTGTCAATTTTTTTTTATTTCAATACTTTATTACAATCCACATTTCTGATTACAACATGTAATTTGATGATGTATAAATGTATTTACATAATTACATTTACATAAACAATATTATTTTCCCATTTTACTTCACTAAATAAACTTCATGCGGAGGTTGCAAAGCCATTTCCTCTTGTGACACCTGGAATTGTACGGATGGGTTCTGTTGGACTTGGGCACGATATTGTTTAATATGGAGGAATTAATGTTTGGATAAATGGGATTTTAACGTCGTTGTGGAGGGTAGTATTGGAGACAAGACAGAGTGATTTAGATTTATCTAAAGAGATTTAGATTGAGGACTTTGGACTGAAAGAAGAATTGGCGTATGGTGGATATTGGAAGGTTTAGCGGTTCCTTACAGTTCTATACCGTATGTCAATCACCAGGTATGAGAATAGGGTAACCCTCATATGGATACCTGCTCATAAGGGGCACTATGGCAATGAGGAGGCGGACAGCCTGGCCAAGGAAGGATCAAATACTGAGTTCGTCGGACCACAACCGGTATTACCCCACTCTTTAAGCACAGCAAAAGAGAGTATAGGTAGCTGGGGCATGAAACAATTCCTTAAGGAATGGAATATGTCCCCAGGATGCAGGCAATCGAAGGAGTTTCTGAAGGAAATCAAACCTAAAGAATCGAAATGGCTATTCTCTAACTCTAGGAGGGGAATAAGGAGGCTGATAGGTATCCTAACGGGCCATTGCCCCTTGAGAAGACACCTCTTCATAATGGGTACTCTACCAAACCCCTTCTGCCGCTTCTGCGAAACAAAAGAAGAAACGGCCCGACACCACCTCGCAGAATGCGATAGGTATGCTAGGGAAAGATTTAATACTTTCGAAGGAGAGGACATAACCAAAACACTCCCCAGGATAAAATGGTCCACAATCCTGGGGTTTGTGAATAGGTCCAATAGGTTTATGCAGGACTCGTGAGCCGACCAGGTCCCGGACCTTTTAGGGATGGGGTACGGGCCTACTCAGGCTTTTAACCCCTCGGGTCCTGGTCGCCCGCCCTGTGTAATATATATATACCGTATGTCAGTTGTAGTAGCATATTGTAGATTGTTAGTTTGTTTTTCACTGATAGCTTGAATTATCATCCCATAAGTTTGTAGAGTAAACCAAATGTCTCTTTGTGTTGTCGTTTCAGGCATGTATGCTGATTCCATGTTAATTGTTAGTCTAGTCGGAGCCCAAGTTAACGAATATTGCATTTGGGGATAGGAACATTGTTGTAATAGATTGTTAGAGGAGATATCCTTTAGAGTGTAAATGTGACATGGATGCATTTGCTTTCATTGATATTCATTTTATCTGCTGTATTAGTGATATATCCTTGTAGATCTTTCAAATCGACAGCAGGATCAGGGTTGGAGGATAGAAATTGGCAAAAGATACAAGGAGGGTGATAGGTATAGTGGGAACAAGTGCAGTATAAAGGATAGAGGATTGTGCACGCACTCTGCGGTACTCCCTCGGCCAGAGAACAGTATTAGGAGTAATTGTCCATTATTGTCACACCAGAAAGAACCTGAAGAACTTGAGTTAAAAGTCACACCCAGTTCCGAGAACATGGAGACCTCGTCTACTTGGTTAACCTTTATGCAGTATTTAAACCAGGGAGTGATCGATTTAATTGTTGTTAGGATGTTTCACACCACTTCTTTGATACAGTTTAGGGTTGTTACAATGTGATTACATATTTTTGTTTTTGATTGGGGATTTCAGGACTTGAATTTTATTATTGATGTGACAACAGGTTGGATCCTAGACATTTTTTGTTAAACCATATATTTTTAATAGCTATAGCATATTTTAACCATAATTTGTATTATATTTTTTCCCCCTCAAAACAATTTAAGTTTTATACTGTTTGTGTATGGTGGTTAGTGACCATTAGTCGATGATTATTCGGAAATCGGGAGATGCGGTCTGGTGTGATGTAGGTTTCAAAAAAACATTTTCTTTATCATGCCAACATTTCGATCTTTATTGAGATCTTCTTCAGGGCCTGGGATTTACATTTGTATTTGTTAAATTTAAACAATGTTTGTAAATCCCAGGCCCTGAAGATGATCTCAATAAAGATCGAAACGTTGGTACGATAAAGAAAATGTTTTTCTGAAACCTACATCACACCAGACTGCATCTCATGATTTCTGAAAAATCTTTTTACATCACACCAGACTGCATCTCATGATTTCTGAAAAATCTTTTTTACTGTTGTTAAAGTACATTGATTGATCATTGTTAAATCCATTCCTATGGTTTGTTGTCTTGAAGATGTGAAACATCCTAACAACCGTAAATTGTCCCACACTTCCACAACATCCCTATAACATTCTGATTGTAGGGAGTAATCTTTAAAAACATCAAGACCTTGCAGTTATCAGCATTAATTAGTCTATAGCCATGCATTAAGTTGAGAAGACATCAAAATATTTTTAAAAGGAGATACAATCATTTAAATATTCGTATGTGATATGATAGATAATAGTTATACATAATAATGTTCAAATCCTGCTCGTGACACTAGCTTTTTCATCTCAACCAAGACCTTAGATTTAAATAAAGTATAATTAATTATACATAATAATACGATTATAATATTAAAATTATCAGGTGGGCCTCAGAGGACCTGACTCATAGAAGAAGGGTCATCCACACCCGATTAGGATTAGGCCAGGCGACTTACTTTTTGGCCAAAGCATATGTGTCTGACACCTTATATGAGATTGTGAGTGAGGGGTTTGTTTTGATTATTCGAGGAAACGGTTGTTTTATTGCATATAATCCTGATAGTTTTGTGCCCCTAGCATGTGTTGAGAGTGAATGCATTTAATGAAAGAATGTGTGATAGGGCCAATGACAAGATATTAATAACCATCAAAACTCAATTAGATTAGTTATAAAATTGAATGGCTGATGGAGGAATATCTAGTACTCGATCACCCTTACTGGGGGAATAGTATGTAATAAATAAGAGTGTATTTCAGAGTGAGTGAATGGATTTGAATTTAGGAAATGATTGTGTTAAGGGCTGAAATAATCTAGCTATTGATAGCCCTGGAACCCAATCTTGGCAGCTGGATAGACAAGACTGACTTATAACCCCGGACTGTCAACACCAGAGTTGGGTGATTCTTGAGGCCTTTGGTAATCTATTGTAAATTACAAAAGCTGGAACTGCCTGTGGACTACAAAAAAGTAGATAGTCAATTCTGTAAATGTATGTATAACCGGGTGCAGATTTGAGCTTAAACAAATTAACAATCAATAATAAAAGAATTTGTGATAATCCTACCAGTCTTGTCTTAATGATAAAAACAAATATCTGTTTTTACTATATGTATATCATTAAAATGGTATTCATTATGCTATTTTAAATACTGTCCATAGGAAATTGTTTTAATTATGAATAGATAAAATATTTTCCCCCTTGCATTGTCAAGTTAAGAGGTTTTGGTGTGCTGATTGGAGCAAACAAACGTCGACAAATAATTTAACAAAACAATGCAATTTAAATCTTGGATAAAGAAAGTTTATATCTAGGGTATAAGCAAAAACAATTTATTTAAACTATTTATAATTAAATATTTAACTATTGAGACATTGATAACATGAAACCTTTTTACATTCTTCCGAACTGGGCCAGACTAGAATTAACGAATCGGAGTCCATGGCCCAAACTTCTCGCCTACTTTTATTCTTTCTGAAACAAACCAAAACATAAGCCAAATTTTCAATTAAACTGATATACTGTACTGATAACGTACGTGGTGTGGGAAAGTCATCAGGGTGGAGATCGATATAATGCCTGTAGATTGCATCTTTTTCTGCATTGTGATTTTCCATCATGTTGTGTAATGCTTTACCTACCACCCATCCTCCGACCACAGCCATAATATGATGTTGTATACCTTCAAAATTAATAACAATATCAACTTTATGTATAAAATACTTTTAAACCATAGTGAAATAATGTCAATATTTTACAATTAATAATGTAGTTTAAAAAATATTTTATCTGAATGGGACTTCAGGAGCTATGGTGAGAGAATCAAAAAAGCAGAAATAATAAAGAAACAAGGATGACCAAGTGAGCCATAATTAAAATTATCAAATCCATTCTGTTTAGTTGGTCTGATTAATTATTCTTTTTACAGAAGGTCTTAGTTGAAATGAAAAAGCTAGTGCCACAAGCCGGATTCAAACCCACAACCTTTGGCATTAAAATTATTGTTGTATATAAAATTATAAATTTAAAATATGGGTTCTACCCCTGGAAAAAAGATGAGGGCTGCTCGCTGTAACAGACAGCAAATAACTTGCCTTAATAACTTTCATCAGGAATCAGAAAATATGTAATGAGACTAATGATTATAAAAGTATTTTGAGGTTTTTACCGAGATGGAATCGTATATCATCAAATAAAGTTTTGTGATAATAGCAAGCGAAGCGAAACTGACAACTGAAGATAAAAAGCAAACTGCATATAAACTGTGTATGAGCTTGGAAAAAAAATAAAAACTATGGCTTCACGCACTCAGCTTCTTCCTATCTGAATTCCGCCAAACTGAGTGTTTATGTTTCCTTAAAAACAAAGGATACATAGATCTGTACATTATTCCAATCTGGATTCAAATATACTGAGACTGTTCAGGTTAATGGGTACGAGGGCGCTAAGCTAGGAGAAACTGGAAGAAAACTGAACTATGGCTACTCTCAGTAATTAACTCAGTTAATTCTTGCGATCGGAATTCAGGCAAACTAACAGTTAACTGAATATGATGAAAAAAAAATTAACTGTGGCTATATGTAGTTCAGTATATTATTCCAATCTAGATTCAGGCAAGCTGGCAAATAAACTGAGCATATATGGTTCCTTAAAAATGGAGGAACGGACACAAAAATGGAACTGTAGCTATACATAGTTTAGAATTGTGCAGTATATTATTCCAGTCAGAATTCAAATAAACTGAGGACTGAATGGGTTGAGGGGCAAGAGGGCACAAAAAAGGAGAAACTGGATGAAAAGTAAACTGTTGAACACTCGGTTAATTCATCAGAACTCAGACAAACTATCACTTAACCGAGTATGATACACACTGCATAAGAAATGAACTGTGGCTATACATAGTTGTTCAGTATATTATTCCAATCTAGATTCAGGCAAACTGACAAATAAACTGAGTGCGTGTGGGGTTTTGAAGTCGAAGTCCACTGCACATACGACGTGACATGCTATCTTCTGTCACGGTGCTGGATTGCTTGTCAGTGTAGAATGTCTGGCAACATGCATTTACACTACTGCTTATAAAGATTTCCCGGCTCTAACACTTCTTTTCCTCGGTTCTCCCACCAGTCGGCCGCAGTAGCCGAGTGGTTAAGGCGTCAGACTCTCAGCTAGTAGATCCTGCGGTCGTGGGTTCGATTCCCACCGTCGCCTCTGGACTTTTTCTGACACCTAAGGGGACTGGTGGCCACAACTGAAAGAAATTGACACGGCACTCGGCGAATTTGGTCCCAACCCCCTTCAAAATTGAGTTTCTTCAATGGAAGAACACCGGTACAACGGGGGCTCAAGTTCACATTTGTGTTTGCCTCCTGGATTGGAACTCCTCCAGTCCCTGGTATCCAAAAGAAAAAAAAAAATTACACATTATATGTTTTTAAATAAATGTTGTTCATTTTAAGCTGTGTTTTTATGATTACCCGGTAATACTGTTTTACCAGTTATAAACTGCTCAAATATGAATAGAGATATTTGTAATTTATTCTTACTATATTAATTTTAATTAAATTAACCGATTTATTTTCTTGTTAGTTGGATAAAACAAAATAGCTAATACAAACCAAAAAGAAACAAATGTTAATCCTCATTTTTAACAACAGATTTACTTAAGAATAGTAAACATGAAGATTACTAATTTTGAAAACTTTTTTTTTCTGTTTTAATCCAGTTGCATTCTCTTTAACCATGGAAAGACATCATCTCAACCATTATTGTGAGAATGAGTCATCGAGTTCACCGCAAGTGGATATCGCAGAGGCAGTTAACGTTTCTCAGAGTATCATTTCTGGGGCTTTAGCCTGATTCTGAGAGACTGGAAATGCAATAGGAGGCCTGGTAATGGATCTCAGTGCCCTATGACCTAATGGAGGACAACGATATTGTCACTGCTGCAAGATGGATTCCATAGTGCTCATCAGATACTAAATAAAGTATAAGATGTTTTGGCAAGCATTTACCAATTACGAATCGTTTTTGGGAAGGCCTCACATCGTATACCCCTTTGAAGCGACATGCAGCAACAGCCCGTCACCAGCAACTTAGGAGAATATGGAGCAGCAAGCGCCTAGAAGAGAACAATTGGACTGCTGTTATGTTTACTGATGAGTAATGTTTGTCAGTATAGTGATAGCAGGTGCCAAAGAGTCTACCGAAAACAGGAGATGCGTACAAAACCTTTCAGTGCAGTTTGGAAGAGGAGGTGTAATGGTCTGGGCCAAGATTTACACTGGAGGACAAACTGGACTCCATATTGTTGAAGGCAACCTCACTGCAGTCCGTTATATACAAGAAATTACTGAGGAATAAATCCCTCAAGCCAGGGATCTCATTGGAAAGGATTTTCAATTTCTGGATGCAATGCCATACCTGACAGAAGCAAAATTCTTCATCAATATTTATAAAACCTGAGAATTTCCCATCTGGTCTTGTCTCCAGGCCTCAATCCCACTGAGCACCGTATGCGTTGTAGAAGTTTTTCGATCACCTACCACAGCCAATTGACTGCAACAACTGAGTGCAGCATTGCAACATCTATGGAGTGAAATCCCTAATGAAATTAGAGACAACCTTATTCGCAGTATGCCCCACAGGTGCAGAGGTTTTAGCTATCAAAGGACCTTATATACGGTATTAATTGTTTTAAAAAATTCTTGTGTCCAATAACCAAAATTATAGAATTAAAACTTTTTTATTTTTCAAAATACCTTAATCAAATTTTTCTTCAGTAAAAAACAATAAATTTTAATGCAATTTATAGACGAAATAAAATAAAAATGCTAGGGAAAGTAAATACTACAAAACTGGCAATTTTCCTATTCATTTTTGAGCAGTTTAGTTGCGTTTTGACTTGGACCAGAAGAGCGTTATAACGAAGTTTTACTGTATATACTAAATAAACAAAGATTAACAATACTGTTGTCTTTTGATGCTTCAAAAACTAGATATTAACAGGTGTCTGGAGACCTTTTTTAAAAGAGGGTGTAAAGAAAAGAGCCTGATTGGAACAGGTCATACCAGAGAACACAGGTTTCCTGTTGAACCGTCTGGATGCTAAAACGCCTAAGAATAAGATACTCGCTAGGCAGAGGGGTGTAAATTTGTCATACAGAACGGTTTTCTTCTCTTCCGGGTCTGGAAGGAGCAATTTTCTCGGATCGGCGACAACAGCCATCTCAAAAATCGAAACTCACACTCAAGAAAAAAAGATTTTTCTCAACCCTCTTAACCTCCCTGTCACAACCAATGCCCTTTCAATATCAAATATCAATTTAAAAAAACAACACGACATTTACTAATAAATATTAACGGCAAAATTGGTTTAAACCATTTTTTTATTAATAAGAAACAGGATTTTAACCAAATTTTGACGTGAAATGTATCGACTAAAAACTTACATACATTTACAAAAAGCATTCTGTTTGGTTAATTATAAACTTTTTAATAATAGAACAACTTTTGTCAAATAAAATATTCTATTGTTATTAATTTTAACATAATTTTATTATTTATAATGTTTGGCGCACGTCCGCTCAGAGTTGCAGTGTTCAAAAATATACTTGGCCACCCTAAGCTTGAGCATTCTGACTATTGTGAGCTTGTGATGGAAAGAATGATTCTTTTAAGGGAATCGATTCCCTACGATTCAATCTCTGAAGTTAGTCTTTTATCCCATTCTTCCTTTTCTCCCCATTCCTGTTACAACAGCTTTTTGTTTATTCTTCTCCTTCTTCCAAATTTCCCGCCATAATTCAAATTAATTTTCAGTTCTAGTATACATTTGCAACAACGAAAAATGTAATGTAGTATTAATATTAAATATATAAATTGTATAAAATCGTTGTAATTTAAGAGAGAAAAGTAATGATGATAGTAATATTTTTTTTTTTTTTAAAGCTATCTTATGGCCTTATGTTAATCATATTAGCTAAAACTCAGTGTCATTGTATATAATTTATTGATTATTCTTTGCACATTTCTTGGAAATAAATAATAACAAATATTATTTTAAAAATAAAATTCAACAAAAATCACATATCTTTATTGATACATATTGTTAATGAATTATTACTTATATGCCTTACATATGAATCAACCAATCATTTACACTTGTTGTAAGAATTAATGAAAAGTAAGATTTTAAAACTGACTGTCAGCAGGGTGTTGGGGGTGGTTTGTCCGGGACAGGCCCCTGTGACCTAGGGGAAGTGGACTTTTTCATGTTGATTTCGATGTAAATGGTTTTTATCCACATCCCCCCCCTGCTGGTCATAGTACAAGTAGAAATTGACATAAAGGACATAATTATAGTGAGGCTGGGCCTGGGGTGCTCCTTGTTTTCTGTTTGTGCCACCTGTACGACGTTTGGCCAAGGTACCTGTCATAAGGAAAAAAATATTGCTGCTTTATATATGCACAAATCCACAGAAGGTGTGCACATTATCCACATTTGCAGAGTTGGGACTATCACTTCTCAGAATCCACTGATTCTCTGATAGTTCCAGTTTCTCAACAGATTGCCAATGGTTCCTGAGAATCACCTACCCCAGGTATTGGTAGTTACCTAGGTCTAGCACTCCATGCGCTGCCAACCTAGGTCTTTCCAGTGCAATAGCTGTTGGCAGTGCACGATGCAATCAGTAAAATCCACATCCTCATTCTGAGCATTCTCATTCTTGAGCTGATTCTGAGTGGGAGAGAGACGAATAATAATCTTAGAATGGACAATAACGACATAAAACCATTGCCAACCAATTCCCAAGCCAATTAATTGAAAATTGGGAAACAAACTACTTCCAACAAATTATTAATTATAAAAGAGACTGTTTAGACCTTGGGAAACATCCTTCCAAACTTCCAGGCGTGATGAGGTTGTATTATGCCGATTACATATAGGGCACACCAATATGACCCACAGACACCTCATGGAAAAATCTATACCACCAAATGCCTTTGCTAACAATTAACAAGAAACTGCAAACTACTGGAAATTTAAAGAAAATTGGTATAATCCAAGACGGCACATGCAGATTCTGCAAAGAGGCAGATGAGACAACAATCTGTGGTGTCACACTTGCCCACAGGAGGAAGTGTTTTGGGATGTACAATGTGACTGTAGAAGAAATTCAACTATTGAAACCGGACCTACTAATCAAGTTCCTTGTTGAAATAGAACTACCGGTGTGCTATAGGCACAGAACGGGGGATACAATAGCTTTTAAACGGCGCAGTATATTACACCATGACTAATACATCTATGGAGTAAGGGTTAATTTTAGAAGATTTAAGTCTTCTAAAAGATATGTTGTTGCATTTGTTAAAAAAGATATAATAAATATTGGTTGGTGCACCACTTTTCTAGGTTAGTTAGTGATTGAGGAATGGATTGAGGGTATTGACGGTTAATTTGTGTGTTGTATATGTTAATGAATTTGATAATTTTTACTTTACTCAATGAGATATTACATATGGAGTAAGGTGTAGATTTAAGTCTGCTAAAAGAGATGTTGCAATTGTTAATGTTCAGTGTCATACAGTTGTTGATGCACCACTTTTCTAGGTTAGTTAATGAGTGAGGACTGGATTGACGGTTAATCTGTGCGGTGTGTTAATGAATGAGTGTTCTTAGATGACGTCATAAGTGTTGTATGTCGTGTTTTGTATTGGGCAGTGATCTGTGTGGTTTGTGGGCGTTTTTTGATTGGCGCGGTCGTCGACAGAGGGGCTGCCTTCTTCTGCCGTGGTTGTCGTGCGCAGGGAAGAGGTTCGCCCTCACGTCTCAGGGGCCAGGCCGAGGGAAAACAAAGGAATCCATACTCGCGTGTGACGTCACAGGGCCAAACATTGCTCAGCTGTCTCCCATCTGTGATAGTAAGCCGAGTTGAAAAAGACGGGCTATGCTACTCGGTTCGAGAAGGTAGAAGGACGGAGCGACTCGGTACACGTCTATCGGGAGCGTAGACCGGAGCTCGGGATTTCAAGACGGAGGCCCGATAGCAGCCTGGACTCGCAGGGAGACCCGGAGGAGGGCGGCTTGGACCCGCCACCGCGAAAGAAGTCTCGGACTTCGGTTGAAGTCGAAGCGACGGCTACGATGCAAGCGAATGGCTCTTCGCCCTCGCCCCAGCTCCTGCTCAAGGAAGAGCAGTCCAACCCCAGCCCGTCGCCAAAGGGCGACCCCGTTCACATCAAGACGGAAAACGGAGCTGAGAACGACAGGATATTCAATAAAACAGACCAGGACATCGTCAGGCTCATCGGCCAGCACCTCAAGAGCATGGGCCTTCAGTAAGTACCCACAGATCGACCATTTCATTTTAGAAAATTTATCAAACCCCCATCTTAAAAGAAAGCAGACGCAGAAATTCCTTATTTGCCCCCATTTCAATTTTTCCTTTAAAAAAATTCAGAAATCTTCCTGCAAACACTTCACGTATTATCTATCACCCTGATTAGTCTCCCTTCTGGATCTCCTCTATTTGTCTTGTTTTACAATTTTAACCCGGATTCAACGCAAAAATAATGACGTTCCATCTTTTCCGTTGATTAAAGTTGCACGATTAAACAAAAAGTCGATTTTATTATCAGTCTCTCCATTTTTTTTTAAAATTACAAATCTTACTTGTTTTTTTAACGTTCCTTCCTTCGTCTAACGTACAAGTACAATTTTATTTTAAAAAAAACTTTGTTTTACTTTAGACATAACCTCTTTTTCCATTTTAGCCCGTCGCTGAGGAAATCACTCCTTCTCCGAAGGCTTTCTAAGCTATTACGGCAAACACGAACCAAATCAACAATTAAATTTAAATTATAAATTAAGAAAAAGTTTCATTTAAATATAGGTTATTTCTCGTTCACCGTTTCTCAAACGGTTCTCAAAGTTCGTCCTTGTATTGTTTCCTTCTTCCTTAGTTTTTCAGAGATTTATTCCATCGGTTATAGTTTTATAATTAAGCAAATCGATATTAAACACTTTTGTCTGTATATTTAAAAAAAAGGTTGTAATTGGAATATTGAAATATTTTCTTCACTCACTTCTTTCTTACCAATACTCTCACACAAATACATTCACACTCACTCTCCCTTTCTCTTTCTATCACTCTCTCTTTCTCTGTCTCCCTCTCCCTCTCTATATCTCTCTTTCTCTGTCTCCCTCTCCCTCTCTATCTCTCTCTCTCTCTCTCTCTCTTTCTCTCTCTTTCTCTCCCTCCCACTCTCTCTCTCCCTCCTACCCTCCCTCCCTCCCTCCTCTCACTCTCNACACACACACACACACACCACACATTCTCTCACTCGATCACTTCCTCTTTTCCTTTCTCTTACGTAACAAAAATTACATTTTTAGGAAACCCTTTGTATAGGTATGTAAATAAAGAAATATTTGGTATGGAAACAACTGTTGCTAAATTATTTTTTTCACTCACTGTCTTATCAATTATCTCTTAAACTGAAACACTCACTCACTCCCCCCTCACTCTCTCTCTCTCTCATTTACTCACCCCTTTTCCTCTCTCTTACAAAACACATTCTCTGTGCACATACACTCACACACACTCTCTCTTACTCAGTTCTCTCTTACTCCCTCTTTTCCCCTCTCTTATAAAACACTCCATCTGTATCTCTTATAATTAAAATTATAAGTAAACACTTTATAGGGGGCATCGGTGGCCGCAAGGTTTAGTCTTTGACACAGCGCTCATCACTGTAAGGTAAAGGTCCTGGGTTCGAATCTAGCGGCCCTGCATTCGAACCGACATACTTACAAATGGGCTTTTTTTTCAAAAACACCGGCACCCTGAGGGTTTATATGACCTCTGCTGTGGCAAAAAAAAACACTTTATAATACTAACTCCCGTACACAAACACATTAACCCTCACTCCTTCATTTATTCACTTTTCCCCCTCCATTTTAAAATACTCACACATACACACTCTCTTTCACCCACATTCTTTCACTCAATCACTCTCTTATTCCTCTTTTCCTCTCTCTTATAAAACACTCTATCTGTCTCTCTTATAATTAAATATATAAGAAAACACTTTATATATTTATATTAAGAAAGGATGTAATTGAACTTATAGAATAATTGTAATACTATTTACTTCGCCTGCTGCTCCTCTTTGATCAACAATTTCCACATACACAACACTCACACTTACTCCTCTTCACTCCTTCATTTACTCACTCCTCTACCTCTTACACAACCCACAACATTTTCATTCTCTCTCTCTCTCTTTATCTCCTTCTCTCTCTTTCTCTCTCTCTCACCTCTGTCTCTATCTCTCTATCTCTGTCTTTCTATCTATCTATCTCCAACCTCTTTTCCCATCTCTTACAAAACATTCTGTCACTCCTCTGTGTCTCTCTCAATCAAATTGTTAGTAACACTTAAAATATATTTTAAATTAATGTAGAAAAAAAACAGTGGCAATAATCTACAGTTTACATACACTGGTTGTTTGCAGATAAGCATTACATCCAATAATTTAAAAAAACCCTGCAGTCAACAGAGAAGACTATTATAAAAGATAAAAAAGAACAATTACGCTATTGTTTTCTTTATTTTTTCACTTTCATTTATACACTAACGTTTTCACCTCCCCCTCTCTCCTCCTCTCTCCTCTCTCTCCTCTCTCTCCTCTCTCTCTCACTCTCTCTCCCTCTCACTCCCTCTCCCTCTCTCCCTCCTTCCCTCTCCTCTCCTCTCCTCTCTCCTCTCTCTCTCTCTCTCTCTCTTTCTTCCTTCTTTTTTTTTCTCTCTCTTTTTTTTTTCTTTCTCTTTCTCTATCTATATATCTATCTATCTATTTCCCCCATACACACATTGTAAAACACGTCATCACTTCCTCTGTACTTCTTATATTTTAATTTTTAGTACTGAAAAAAAAGGATATAGTTGGGATTCTAGAAATAGAACTATTGTAATATTATTTTTTCACTCCCTCCCTATCTCGTACCAATTATCTCCACAAACACGAACATTCACACCCACTCTCCCTTCCTCTTACAAAACACACCCTTTCTCTCACTCAATCACTCTCTTATTTAATCAATCTCTTTCTCTCTTGCAACCTCTTTTTCCATCTCTTACAAAATACTCCATCACTCCTCTATGTCTCTCTCAGTCAAATTGATAGTAACACTTAAAATATATTTTAAATTAATGTTACGAATGTAGAAAAAAGAACGATGGCAATAAACTGCAGTTTACTTACACTAATTTGACCTTACAATAATTTGAAAAACCTGCAGTCAACAGAGAAGACTGGTATAAATGATAAAAAAAAAAGAACTATTATGCTATTGTTTTTTTTATTTTCTCGCTCTCATGCATACACCAACATTTTCACCTCCCCCTCACTCTCTCCCTCAACCTTCTCTTTTTCTCTCTCTCCTTCTATTTTTGATTTTCCTGATTAAAGGTTTACCCTTTCTATCAATGCTTTTAAATCTGTGTCAAAACTCTCATTATCTTTTACTTATTCAGAAATCATGAGATGCGGTCTGGTCTGGTGTGATAGGTTTCAGAAAAACATTTTCTTTATCGTGCCAACGTTTCGATCTTTATTGAGATCATCTTCAGGGCTCAATAAAGACCACATCTCACGATTTCTGAATAATTATCGATTAACGGTCACTAATCCCCACACATTATCTTTTACTATGTAACTGCTTATCACAATCCGTTCTTTTCTCATTAGCTCTCCCTCCCCATCCCCCTTTCAGTCTCACACTCTCTCTCACCTTCTTCCTTTTCCTCAACTACTCCCTATCTTTTTCTCTTCATCATTATTTTTGTCTGTGCTCTTTCTATTATTACATTTTACTATTCCTAATAAACAAACGTCTTTCCCTCCCTGAATTTCCTCGTATTAATCTCATTGATTTTCCGCTTTCTTCTCAACTTTTCTAATAGGCTTTCTCTCGTGTTCTCTATTATGAGTCCTTTTTTTCTTACATTCTCCCCCTTCTTTATTCACATTACACTACTGCTTAGTCAACCTTGCTTCTTCTACCATTTTTTTTTTTACTTCCTTCCCAACCTTTCCTTATTTTGACCACATCTGTTTCTTCCTTTGTGCTTTATGTTATTTTTGTCCAGTTATCTTTTCCTTTTTCCATTTGTTCAGTTCCGTTATCAGAATTTACGTGCAAGGGATGTTCCTTCATTTGCAAGTTTGTCAGCTAGTTCAATTCCCTCAAAGCCCACGATCTGCTACCCAGATTACGGCCACCAGTTTCTATCCAGTGTTTGGAGATTTTTATGCCCTCACAGTATTCTTTCTCTCTACATGCTTAAAACACCACTTTTTGATTAAGGTTGTATGAAGTGTAAACAGTTAATAGTGTTTAAACATAATGGCTATTTCAATTGTTCAATTTACTGTGAATGTTTTGCCACAATTTTAGAATGGATAGTATTTTTTTATAAATGTATATTCTTTTAGACAAACAGCTGAAATGCTCATGAGGGAATCTGGCTGTCGTTTAGACCACCCTGCAGCTGCCAAATTTAGGCAGCATGTCATGGATGGGGAATGGAATAAAGTGAGTCATTTAGAAAAAATAAATAATTTTTTATGTATTGTTAATTAATTATTTTTTCATAGGCTGATAATGACTTAAATGAGCTTAGACCTTTGCTGGAGAAATCCACACACAGTTTATCAGTGAGTATGATAACTCATCTCTTTTTGAAATTTGTTAACACTTGATTAATTGGGTTTTAAGGAGATGAAGTTTTTAATACTTGAGCAAAAGTATTTGGAATATTTAGAGGACAGAAGAGTTTTGGATGCCCTCCATGTTCTTAGGAATGAGCTCACTCCACTTCAGTACAATATAAACCGTGTGCATGAGATAAGCAGGTATGGTTTGGTTGTATCTTCTATTTTTTTAAAACTTTTTATAGATTTAATTTATATATTTCATGTCATTTCAGTTTTATGATGTGTGGAGGTCCAGAAGAACTTAAATGTATCACTGGTTGGGAAGGAAAAGGGAACGCCTCCAGGTCAAAGCTGATGGACAAATTACAACAATTTCTCCCTCCGTCCATAATGCTACCACCAAGAAGGTAATTTAAAAAAATATATATAATAAAAATCTATAATTGGAAATTATTTCAGGTTACATGCACTATTGTCTCAAGCTGTTGAGCTACAGAAGAAAAAATGTCCGTATCACAACACAAAAATGGAAGAAGGCCTTGAAAACATTTCATTGCTTGTTGATCACAAATGTTCAAGGTTTGCATAATAATATTTTATCTACCAGTAATTCAAAAATTTTACAATTAATACAAATGGTAACTTCACTTAACATTTTAAATAATTGGTATGATTTATTAAACAGGGAGCAGTTCCCATGTGAGACAATCCAAGTGTTGAATGATCATTGCGATGAAGTGTGGTATTGCCGTTTTTCCCCAGATGGACTCAAATTAGCAACCGGGTCCAAGGACACGACAGTCATCATCTGGGATGTTGACCCAGTATGTTTTGTTTTTTTACAGTATAAAACCAATCTTAATTGTAAACTGGCCAATAAGACAAAATTGAATTATTATAGGAGACACTTACTTGTACACATCGTAAAACTTTGGAAGGGCACTCGTATGGTGTCGCCTTCCTCGCTTGGTCCCCGGATGGCACCCATCTCATCGCTTGTGGCCCAGAGGACAGCCCCGAGCTCTGGCTATGGAACGTCGAAACTGAAGAGCTACGTGTCAAACTGTCTCACTCTCCTGATGATTCCCTCACATCATGTTCCTGGCATAAAGATGGAACCAGATTTGTAACAGGAGGGATTAGAGGTCAATTCTACCAATGTGTAAGTGATTTTTTACACTACTTTTTCTTATGTTTCTTGTTTGCCATCAAGATTATCAAGCGAATTAGAATTTCTGTTGGGGAAAAAATCTACAAAAATATCCTATCCTTGCTGGTTTGGTTGGAGAAATTTTTGGTGACTGAATGACCAAAAGGTGCCAAATTATGAAACTATAGTTGGTTGATTAACACTGCTGATGACCTGAGATGACAAAACAAACGAGAATAGGCACAAAACACAACAAAAAGATTGGAAACAACGAAATTACAGGTTCTTCATCCCATCCCATGGAAAATATCACAAATATTTATCTCATTCTTACAAACCTATATGGACAACAAATGTTTGTCAATAAAATTTTAGCAAAATTTTAATTCAAACATTTTTGACAATTTTCAAAATGTATCCTGTGGTTATTTACACCTTCCAGTTATTAAACAATGTTCAAAAACCATTATAATTTGTTAAATTAATCTAATTTTTAAGATTTCCAATTGAATTAAATTGTGCACAGTAGACCAAAAAAAATATGAGGACATTTTTTTTTTAATATTTCAAACAATTAATCATCCAATCCACAGATTTGTTTCTTATTTAATTTTCACTTTTTAGGACCTTTCAGGCAATGTTATAGACTCTTGGGAAGGGGTGAGAGTTAATTGCCTGTGGTGCAGATCAGATGGAAAAAGTGTTCTTGCAGCCGATACTCATCATAGAATAAGAACATATAATTTTGATGATCTTTCTGATGCAAATATGTAAGGGTTTCATAGTTATTGTTCTTGCCAGAGCTGATGTGTCATTTCGATTTACAGCCTACTTGAAGATCAGCCCGTGGTGACATTTTGTGTGGATGACAGCGACAGATTAGCACTGTTAAATGTTGCAACGCAAGGCGTGCATCTTTGGGACCTTGAGGACAAGGTTCTTATCAGGAAGTTTCAAGGGGTGACACAAGGTCATTTCACAATCCATTCGTGTTTTGGAGGAGTCAATCAGGATTTCATTGCAAGCGGGAGTGAAGGTATTAAATTTTAAGGTACTTTATAATAGCGGGATATTAATAGAAACATTTTTTTCAGATCACAAAGTGTATGTCTGGCATATAAAGAGAGAAAGACCAATTGCGACTTTAACTGGTCACACAAGAACGGTCAATTGTGTATCATGGAATCCTGTTTACCATAGGATGATGGCTTCGGCCTCTGATGACTGCACAGTTCGAATCTGGGCTCCTGCTAACATGGCACCTCAAGGAAGCAAAGGTTTATAATTTTTTAAAATATTACTATGAAGCCAGAGAGAAAGAAATTTTAATAGATGACATAATTTTTTATTTAAAATTCCAAAACTTTTTTAGCTATATATATTTTTATTTTTTTTTTAATTATCACAATTTTATCTTTTTTGCTAACCACCTCAAATCTTAGATGGCTCTTTTTGTACTGGTTTTGTCCTGTTGTAAAGGCTTGTTGATTTTTTTGCCTATCGGATGATGCCTATGTTTTGGCATTCCCTTTCCTTTCTTACGTGTTTTTGTTTGTTCACACAAATTTGATTAACCTTTTCCATTTTTTCACTGTGGTTTCATACAGTGACATTTCCAAATTTATTTGACCCCAAAATTATGTATAGTTAAAAAAAAAAAAGCTTGGTGTAAATAGTAAATAGTTCCTGTTCTATCTTAACACGTTGACTGCTTCTTATGTTTGGCCATTTTGGTTGCCTATGGCAGAACTCAGTTTATCATGTAAAATAGCTTTCTGGTACTTTAAAATAATGTAAATTATGTTTTTATTTGTATTATGCTTATCTAAGTGATGTAAATTCTATGGCTCAACTGTTGCGTCATCTGCAGCACTAAGTAGTAGTTTGTAGTTGGCAACTTGCGGAAGGTTTGTTCAATTTGGGTGTTTAGTTGAATAAAGGTAGTTTCAATTTTCTACAATAATTTTGTCTGTATTTTATATTACAATTAATTAAGGTTTTTAGTAGAGATAAAAAGTCAATGGCACGAGCGGGATTCGAACCCACGATCTTCGGCTTGATACGCCGCTGCTCTACCACTTGAGCTATCGTAACCTCGATCCACTCGGACACCAACTTCCTATCTCAACCTCACCTTTTGAATTTTCCCTCCTTTTTGCTATTTTTCAAATGTCGTGTAATCGGATTGGATTCTCGACGACAAATGAAATGGCCACGGAGAGCTTTAGTGAAGTATACTTCATTTCAAAACATTAAATTCACTAATTTTGTGGTCCGCTTGACCAATTAATCTCCAATTTTTATCTCAACTAAAAGCCTTAATTAATTGTAATATATTAATTGGTCAAGCGGACCGCAAAATTAGGGAATTTATTTTATATAATCATACAAAATGTGTAAGTAATTAAAATAACCAAATACGTAAACAGAAAAGCATATGATGTTTTTTTTCACAGAATCAATAAAAAATCACTTCAAGTTGAAAATTGAAATGACCAAGCCAGTGACAATATTGTCCTTTCTAAGGTGGCCCTAGGAACCTTGAACAGAATTGGGTTGAGGGTTTTAGAGGGAGATTTTAAGTTGGGGTGCCCACTGAGCGAGCAGTACTTGACAAGTTATGTGATAAGCAGTTCAACATCTGCATACCAGTGTGATCTAATCAGTTGGAGCAACACACCTTGTCGATCGTTCCAGGCTAAGAAAGGTGTGACTTGTCAGTAAATCTTGTCGGCTAAACAGGAGGACATCTCTGCTGTTATTTCGTTAGTTGAATGGTACCCATGTTTATGGAACTATTCTTGAAAAGTTATTAAAGAACTAATTTAACATGGAAAACAACATTTAACATAGCATGGAAGAAAATATTGTTAACATTATATTGGTGAACCCAATTTTTTTTTTTTTCCGCTGACGTACCAGTAACGTGTACGTTTTCTGAAGAGCTTATGATTACAACTGTGTAAAAAGGTACTATTGTGTGTATTGTATCGCTTGTCACAGTGGGCACAAGAGTGTTGTGTCGATAAAAGTCATATCGGGCGATGATGTTGCTTGGCTTCAGATGCATTACCTATTGCATCCCGCTCCAATGGTCACTCTGCCTAAAAAGTATAAACAGGAGAACACAGACCATGTGCCCACCGCACCCAGAAGGACAGTTGTCACATGTTGCATTACACAGTCAACGTGTTAAGCCACATTTGTAAGTGGATACAATATTTCTCAATTTTTTACAGATGTGCTTTGATTAAGAAAGACTTGCAATAAAATAAATTCTGAGATAAATGAATATTTGCGGTAGAACGAATGCCTGAGCATTGTGTGGTGATTAGTGACCGTTAGTCGATGATTATTCAGAAATCGTGAGATGCGGTCTGGTGTGACGTAGGTTTCAGAAAAAACATTTCCTTTACTGTGCCAATGTTTCGATCTTTATTGAGATCATCTTCAGGGCCTGGGATTGGCAAACATTGTTTAAATTTAACAAAAACATGTAGGAGGTGGAAAAGAGTGAATTTATACAGTGCAAAAAATCAAAGTATTTCTACTCACTCAGTGTTTATTTTCTGTGTAATTGTGCCATTCTTGCATGTTGTGTTGAGAGTGCCAGTGAGATTGCTGTTTTATGTCTATATACGTTGGATTTTGAAGAGGTGGGGAAGGAAGTCAGTATAGAAAGACATTTTTGTATAAGAAGTCGGCTTCTTTGAGGTGAAAAGAGCCGACGATGGGAAAAAACGTTGGTAATGGTTCGGCCAGATTATCTTTTCAGGATTTTATAGACGGGGATAAATAGGAAATGGAAAGCCAAATTGTTCAAAAATTAGACTATGCAAAAATGTTTGATGTGTGGAATGTAATGATTGTTTTATATGTTATATTATATGTTTTGTGTGATGTGATGATGATAAATGTATGTTATCGATATTGAATTTGATTAATAATGCTGCGACTGAGTTTACATGTATCTGTTCTGTATTTGATGCTGTGTTTATCTCTGTTGATGTAAACCGTTTCTAAAAAGTTACGTTTATGTTCGCTTTGTTCTGTGTGTAATATTTTTGGATTGTTGAAGTCGAAATTGTGTTGGTGTTCAAAATGGTGGGTAGTGAGTGCTGTAGGATTTTGCTTGAGTTTTTTTGCAATCGTAGATCAAAACGTTGGCACATTAAAGAAAATGTTTTTCTAAAACCTACATTACACCAGACTGCATCTCACAATTTCTGAATAATAATGCCTGAGCATTGTTTATATCTAGACATTTAGTATACAAAAGTAAAACATTCCGATGTTTTAAATACATGATTATTATCAATAACTTATTTTCTCACCAATTTATAACAAATTAAATTTGCCAAGTTTATTTTCATGGTGTCAGTTGAGTAAGATTAGGGACAATTTATCCAAATTAATTTATCTTGCCTTCAACACAAATGAATCTATGAGTTTTTTCATTTGTGAGTTTTTTTTATTATTTATTCTAGATGGCAACTTTTCTCCGAAGCTCGAACCAACCTACATGGGTAAGTCATTTCTTCAAATCAAGTAAATGATTGATTTTAAATTATAATAAGAACTTTAGTTGACATACACAACCATAGAACTCATTCACCGATACGGGAATTTCTTGTTATTAACCCATAAAAATTTTTAAGTTTATTGTTTTAAAATGAAAGAAATTTTACGGTATCAATAAATGATGTTGAACAACTGAAATAAGAATACAGTTCTATCCGGTTAATGTCCAGGCATTTGGTCTGAGCTTTGGAGCCTCAGTTCCACTTGGTAAGCTGAAAATTATTTAAAAGTTATAATTGCTTAGTCCTGTTAAATGAAAAGTTTCATTAAAAGTCTTCTTTTTGGGTTGATTTTCCAAAATGGAAGCAACAATCAAAAAGCAATACAAATTTTTTTTTTGTCGTACCACTATTTGCCACAACATCAAGAAAGACAGATGAAGGAAAAAGTGGAGAAAATAGACAACTGAGTTGTGGCTACAACTTGTTTGTTCTTTCAATGTGTATTCAGACAAACTGACAGATAAACAGTGTGTATGGGCTCTAAAAATGGAGAATGAAAAATTGAGCCATGGTTGTACACACTCTGTTCAATTTATGCTTCAGATGTGGATGCAAGCAAACTAACGGATAAACAGTGTCTAGGCCCTAAAAATCAAGAAACTGGATGAAGTTGTCCCTACAAACGCTCAGTTTAGTTGGTTGTTCAGTTTATTGCTTAGATGTGGATTCAAGCAAACTGGCAGATAAACTGAGTATATATAACGCTCTTATGACAAAACGTATTGTGGAAAAACAGAATAGCCAAAATCAACAATTTAAAAATTGCAATAATATTATTTCACAACTTCATTTAATTTTTAATAATCAATATTACATCACAGCACAGTGCTTGTATGTCAGTTATTAGTGATCTGCTTTTGAAATCAAAATCATTTTCGAAGTGATTATCTGTATTACTATTGGATTTTTTGGAAAATAATGCACGTTTTAATTTTTTCTTTCGATTACCCCTCTATGGAATAAACTGTTTATATAGATTATTCTTTTGTACGAATGTCAACACTTTTTAACTCTTCCAATCAAAAATGTTTGTTTACCTCAGTAACATTTTGTTACTTGGGAATAATTTAGTCATTACTAAGACGTCAATGCGTGATTTTTGCTTAATTTTGTTTTACGAATTTAAACTCGGTCAGAACGGAAATGGTCAGAAACATTAGCGAAGTTTGGGGTGATGACAGTGTGAGTGAGAGGAGTTCAGAGAGATAGTAAAAAAATTTGAAAGGAAGACTTTAACCTTGGAGGCAAAGAGTGTCGTGAAAGGTTTTCTTCCTTTGATGATGATGTTCTTCAAACTTTGATCAAAGAAAATCCCAGAACAATAGTTCAAAAATTTACAGATAATCTTTCAGTTAGCAAATCGACCATTGCTGACCACGTTAAGGCAATTGGAAAGTTGAAAAAGATCGAAATAAGGGTTCCTCTTGCATTAAATGACCGCCAAAAAAATCTTCTTAAGTTTATACAACACCTCTTTAGTTCAAGAGAAACAAACTTTTTCCGGATAGAATTGTTACTTGTGATTGAAAAGTGTAGTCTTTATGATAACAACAGATGTTCTGGATAATGGCTTGACAAAGGAGAAGCAGCACTACATTTTCCAAACCCTCCAATTCATTAAAAAAAAAGGCGATGGTGACTTCGGTGGGTTTCATTTGGGCTGATTTACTACAGCTTCTTGAATCCTGGTGAAACAATCAATGCCAAAATGTATTGCTCTCAAGTTGAAGCAATGCACCTGAAATTGGCATTATTGAAGCCATCTTTGGACAAGGCCGATTCTGTTTACACGACAATGCTAGAACCCTTGTCCCACATGTAACAACACAAAAACAGTTGGAACTTAGTTATGAGGTTCTGCCTCACTCTCCAGACCTCTCACCTGCTAACTAACAAATTTTCAGAAATCTGGACGTTTTACAGCAACAAAAATTTATTGATCAAAAATTGTTAGAAAATATGTTTACAGAATTAGTTAATAATAAAGACTCAAAATTCTATTCATTGTGTATTGAGAGTAATTTTAATTAATAAGAAATGTTAGGGGCGTCGGTGGCTGCAACGGTTTAGGCGTTGACATGGCGCTCATCACTGTAAGGTAAAGGTCCTGGGTTCGAATGCAGGGCCGCTGCATTCGAACCCGACATACTTACAAATGGGCTTTTTTTCAAAAACACCAGCACCCTGAGGGTTGATATAACACTGCTGTTGCGAACCTTCGTAAAAAAAAAGAATGTTTAAAATCATTTATTTAATTGATTTTATTTTATAACCATAAACCTGCATTATTTTCCGGACATCCTAATATTTTTTTACACAAATGTTAATAGCATAAATGTGGTGTATTATATGAAGCAAGAAATTCCCATAAAGGCTGGTTACCCTGTTAAAGACTATTTGAATTTAAAATTATTTCAGTGTACTTTGCTTAATTTGCAAATGCATGAACATACGTGCCATTGTACCCCACTATAATTTTCATCACACATACAAGTTGTTTTTAACTATTCTAACTGACTGCTGAGCTTCAGTAAATTAATTAAGCTTATTGGCATAAGTTTTACATTTTAATTTTTCCAATTTGCAGACAGTTTGGGCGAAAGTTCAAGTAGTTGTTCAAACGGAACAAGTTGGAATGCGGAGATGACTTCGTAGTGGAAGTGCCTCAACACTCTCAGATATCTGTGAGCCTCATTACAACACCATTCAGTCATTACTCTGCGAAAAACACTTATTTTGACATAATCAGCTCATTACTTTGCAACTCGATATGAGAGTGAAAAAATGTAAATAATTTAATTATTGTCCCTTAATCTTTAGTGCTTGTTTGTTTTACAGAATATTGTAAATAGTTTATATTATAGTTGTAGTTTTTAATTTATTTTAAAACATCTGGTGGAGAAATCAAGATTTTTTTTAAAAAAATGTTTCTTAGTTTTTCTTTTTTTTTCTACTTGTTAACCATAATTCATTAAAATTGGGTGTATTTCTTTTATTTGTTCCTGTTATTTCCTGCCCCTCTCTTGTTAATTGATACTCCCCCACAAAATTTAACAAATTTTATATGTTGTTTGAGAACTAAAAACCAAACAAATAGGTGGTGCAATATGGATTTATAGTAGTAACAGACTTGGTATTTCAGTAAGTTTTTAGGGATGTGCTTTCTAAATTAAAATCGGTTTTGATGTGAATATCTGTATTATTTTTTGTTGTTTTCTACTAATGTTAACATATTTTAAAAATTGTTTTTAAAAAAGATTTACATATATCATTCACTGTACAGATGAAATTAATTAAATATTAAAAAGGTGCAAGCCGATTATTTTAAAAGGATAAGATTAATTGTTGAATTGATCAAGAGTAATCGGTCGGTATAATGCTAGGCCTTAAAGTTTACTTGGCTTCACTTGAAAACTTGACCATGAGATTTGTATTCACCACTAGCTGTTAAAAAAAAAAAATTCAAAAGAGCTGCAATTACTGTATATTTTAATTAAAATTGTAATTCCAAATTGTTAGTTGATGATATGAACAAGGATTAAATAAAAACTAGAACACTTTCTATTATATTGAAAAAGGCCTTAATGAATAAAGGAGAAATTGCGGATTATGAAATGATCTCAATTTTCTCAATAGATGAATAAACAAAGATTACCCATGGATTATTTTTATTTATTTATTTTTTATTTGTATTTAGATTCTTTAATAAGTTTTTTTAAGTACACCGGATATTAGCACTTAAGTTGCCGGTTTTCTTAATTAAAAACAAATTCGCATTTAGAATTTGCTCGTTGTATGTGTACACTAATAAATTACATCATAATCTGCACTGTATCCATGGTTAAGTTAAAACGAGGAAATAAAAAAAAGGTTAAGATTTAAAAAAAATGAAGTTTGTTTTACCCATTTATAAGCACGTTCTGATTTCGTTTATTAAAATACGAGAGAATTAACTATGCATAATTTATAAGCAATAGGTTAAATGTAATGGAATTTCGTATAAGTGGGTTTGATATTTTCTGTAAATAATAAATTAATTTAAAAAAATTATATAACTAAAATGTAATAACTACATGAGGTACAAGAAACAAATAAATGTATTTTGAGTTGTTTTGTCTTTTTGTATAACATCTATAAAATATATACATTTTTATAAATTATTAATATTATTTACCCTTTAGTTGTAAGCAAATTATTCTAAATTTTTGGATTATCAATTCATATTAAAACGATGTCCAGTAAAACTGTTTGACGGGTTTATTATTAAATACCTACTTAACATAATTTTTTTTCTATTTTGTTCAATAAAACTAATCATTAAACACATTTTAAAAAACCGACCTAATATTGTGAGCACACTCATTTAATTGACCCACAATAATTGCAATAAATCATTGTCATAATAAAATAAACATAAAAATGATTTTTTGGGTAAACCCTCCATGATGAGAGACTTTAGCTGGTTTTAACTAAGGCAAAGAACTAAGAAGGCTAAGTCCCCTGACTTAGGCTGTTACGGTTGGCTTATGAGCTATACAAAAATGACTTTGAACCAGCTAGATGAATTCAGGTTTTTAACACCATTTTTTAGTCAGGAAAAGCCTCTAAAATGTTTAAAAATTTGTTAATCTTTCCATTTAAAAAAAGTGGGCAAAAATAATGAGGCTTATCTTTACATTAATGCTGTGTGCAAGTCATCCTGAAATGATTGAAATTTCATTTGTCAGGTAAACTTAAAAGAATTTCAGTGAGGCTACTCCACGTCGGACAACCTGTTTAGCAAGTTTCGTCGAACTGAACTTCACCAAAAAAAGGCAAAACTATTGGCTTTCTTTGTGTATCTGTCCTCTGCATTGCAGAATATAGTCTCTCCTGTATAAATGAGGAAATCTTTCACAGAAAACAATATGTGCTAAAGAAGAGATGATATCAGAAAAGATGGGCTCGGTATGGTGCGGGGAAGGAAGAAGCACGGATTTTGAAATAATGGCTGATGTGAAACTTGATTTCTACTGAACCCTTTGCTATTCTCATTCTTTATGAATGATGTAGAGGAACCTTGGGATCGAGTTGGAAAAAAGAGGCTCAACTTACAAGCTTATGCAGACGACAAGGTCACTTAGCGTCACAACCAAATTTTTCCAGCAGATGATAAACCAGATTATATGGTATGGGACTCCAAAGTGAATTTAGGCAAATCCAAAATCTGTGGTATTTAGAACAGGAGGAAGACCAGCCAGAAGTGAAAAGTAGTCAATGAGAGAAAATAATTTTGAGGTAGTTCATGGATACGTCTACTTTGGAGTGAACATAATCTCACAACTCCCTTAAAGAATAATTTTATAATTAAAACATGAGTTGAGTGTGATCGGGAGGGTCTGATGCAGGTCTAATTAGACTAAAGTCTAATATGGTGCAGGGAGGGAAAGAATATAGGGAGGTAGATGGAATTCCTCAAACACGTGTTTTGAACCAAGAAGCTGTTCAAAACTACTCTGCAGCACCCCAACAAATTTAGTCTGTACAGAGTGCCTAATTTGAGGTTCCATCATACAAACTCCATCGTGATTACATAGTAAATATACTGAATAAGTCAGAATAGTGGCTATGGAGGCTAAGAAATTATCGTGGTTCAAAAATATCCTTGTGTAGGCACACAATTAAATATTGTTAAAGAATGGCAGAAGTTCTTGAGGCTGGTCAAGAAAAAATACCCACTGTATCGGGAATTAAATTTTGAGTTGAAAGATCAAAGCTGTTTGCACGCACTCTTCTTTTTGCAATTGTAATAATGTCAGACCCTGAAACTTAAGTTGACAACCCTACGAGGAGATAGAAGATGAGGGTGCCCATTACGCGATGACCCCCAAATTGTCCAACTAAGATTCGCCCATTTTCACAAAAGCAAGCCTTTGGCTCAAAAAATGTCAGTTTAAATAAATGGTAAAAATTTGAAAATACTTTTGCATTACTGTACAGCGGCCTATGATGTAAGGGCCAGAGTGGTATAAGGTTATTACATAATTTTATAAAAAAGAAAAATATGAAATCAACAACAAGAAAATTAATTATTTTTAGTTTTTTGCATGATTGTTAGTTACTACTAAAAAAAAATCACACTTATTTAGAGACACTAGATCAACTGGCCCACAACGGTTTGCACAACCAGTGGTTTGTGCACGGGTTAATCTACATACAGTTAAATAAAAATTCATTTTTACTCCAGTGAGCGTTAAAACAGTTTTTTAAAACTATCTAGTTTGAATATAAATTTATGAAATTAATGATATGAACTGAAAAATTTGAGCCAAAATTAGTATTATTTATTGCACAATGATGCATAACATTCTTTTGACTTATTCCCAGTACAATATATACATATTTACATTTTAAGATTATGTAAATTTAACAACAATTTTGTATAATGTGTAAATTATACGGTTACTCCTAGACCAAGCCCCCTGGAATCAGCACACGGGTTTAACCGTCTCTAAATTTGTGGATCACATTTATGCTCGGTTAGGGTTTGGCTGCTGGGACTAGCATAACTCCCGCCTTAGAAAGTTGATCTATCTCTTTAGGCGGGAATGATGGAGCGTGATCCAACTCTGAATATTGTATCATCGATCATTCTCATACGCGGACTCTCGACAACAGTCTGCAAATCCTGATTTCCTTCCAACATCAAAAAGTGTTTGTAGCAAATCCCTAAAATCATTCGCACCTGCACAAAAACAAAAATTGTAAACTATGTTTTTTTTTTTTTTTTAATAATAAACATCACCTGTGACATATATTGAAGAACAAATTTGAGCTTCAGTGACAAGTGAATGTGAAAGTGTATCAAGTTCATTCGTAAACATTTTCCCCGTTCCGTATTTGGCAGCATCGTTGAGAACGAACCCTCCTGGTGTTAATATTTGCGAGCCCAAAACTGATCCTAATCTGCTAAAACAATTGAGTAAAACCAATTATCACATATCAGAAGAAATCCTGTGATTAATTGGTAATTTATGGGGTGGACTGATTTCATTCTAATTACAACACAATTAGATTAATTCCATGAATTACCACAGGATTTATGAGATTTTAGGTTTTTTGTAAAAAAAAGTGTGACACCAAGAAATACATAATGAAGAGAGTTGAACTAGTGAATATATAATTTTTTGTACTTACCTTACCACACACATAATTATCATCCTTGTCAACAGAAGTTACTACAACTCCATGTGTGTAATTTTCTGCAGTTGTCAATGCTTCTATGCAAAAATTAAAAAAATAAATAAAATAATAAATAATTTAAATAAATTATACCATTTATTGCTTTAATTGATGCATAGGGATTTGAAGCATTGTTCATATTTTTCAAAGCTTTCAGCAACAGCGGGCCTCCTGTAACTTGGCCAGTAGTGAATAACTTGAATTTATTCCATTCCTCCATAGCGCATACGTTATTTAGAACTTTGTAATTTTTCATATCATCTTCCGACAAAACATGGGCAAGATTTTTTGTAAAAGCTCCGCTGTAAAAAACTAAAAAAATATATATAAGTAAATATACAATCTTTGCTTCAAAGGTTAAACCAGTTTGCCACCGTTTCCTCCTTGTTCTGCCAACAACTCAAGAGTTTCAGCAAGGGGCTTGGATGTGGTTACTTTTCCCACTTTTAGAGAATTAAGCCACAGGCCAAGTTTGGTTTTGATATTTTCGGTTTTCAAATGTTGTACTGAACTCTTCAAGCTTTCTGTAACTATAAATCCTGTTCTAAAGTAAACATATATTTTATTAAAGACAAATTTCAGAATGTTGCACAAAGTTGTTTTTCACCTTGCAAGTTCAATAGAATATGAAAGAATTTTTTTCCAGGGAAGTCTTCCAAACTTGCTATGGGCAAAAGACAGGCCATTTATGAAACCTGGGATCCCCACGGTTTCTGAACTGGTGCTGCCTTTCCTGTTGAAATTAATACAATCTCTTAGTTTTCCTAGTTTGTGGTCATAAATGAGCACAAGGCCATTCCTAAGGCAAAAAGAAAAAAAAATCTATATTACCTGAAAGACTTTGTGTTCTTAAATACATCTCTACAGAATAGTTGATGCATAAATAAAAATTTAAAAAAATTAAATGTATCATTGTTTTGTTTTTATGCCAATTTACACAATTTTATAATCTCAAACATTTAATGACAAAGATGCTTTTAACTCTTTAGGAAAATAGTTTCTAATTAAATCCATTATATTTAGTAGTCTAAATTTTTAGTTCTCATTACACTTTACAGATGTTTTTAATAATTTAAAATGTGGATTGTTGTGGGGGATCTAGTCTTGTTACTGAATATAATAAATAAATTAACAATTTGAATATAATGAATTTCATCTTTATTAATCAATACATTACTGATTTGTGTAAGCTCAAATCTGCATGGCCCTCTCACACTACACATTCGCACTGATAAATGCATTTCCTCTTAACACACGCTTCGGACCCAAAACAGTCAGCACTATATACAATAAAATAAAACTTTTCCTCCAAGAATCAGACCAGTAGATCCATTTGCAGCCATGCTCAAGGATAATTCTCATATTGGGTGGCATTCCTACGCACTCTTTATATGGAGCCAAGGAATTGCAACTTTTAATTAGGTGGGTCTCATCAAGCAGCCTTTCTCTGCATGCCAGACACATATGCGGGCTTTGGCCTAAAAGTAAATGTCTGTGTGTCAACCTTGCATATCCTATTCTTAATTGGGTGAGGATGATCCTTCTACGACTCAGTTCCTCCGAGGGCCACCCATCGATGGTGTTCTTGATACGTCAGAGCTTCTCTGCCAATTAATAGATAGAGCTGTTGACTTTATATGCTTTATCAGTTGTAATATTTTATTTTTATAAATGAAAGCAATTTTTCATACATTATAATAATTATGGTACTTTTGTCAAGTATCCAGTGTGAGTTTTGAGAAATTAGCTCAGAAATTTAATATCCTAATAACTTGTTAAATCAATTAATTAATTATTGTATTTTGACAAAAATTTGTTCAGGAATCACAAAGAACCCATTTCATCAAGGGATTAGTTTGATTTTTGTCAGAATATAAGATGGAGAAATTTGACCCCACAGGAGGAAAACATTTTTCAAGTTATTTTATAGAAATGCTTTAAAATTTTGGACAATAGGGTCAGCGAACTATAGCTAAACGTTTTACAGGGAGTTCCCCATTGCGTCTGCGCCTAGATGAACCTGAAGTTTTGTAGTTTTTAATCAATTTCATCAACCTATTTTGGTATGACCAATTGCTATAAATTATTAGTTTTTGAACCTTGTGTTGGTATTGAGGAACTTGGTTCAAAATTACCTATGCAATTTTAAATGACTTTGATACACATCATAAAAGTAATTGAACTTGCTACTTGCTTTCTTAGCTTTCCTAAATACTCTACCTATTTGAAATTTCTCTTTGAGCTATTTTTTAATACAAAATAAGCTTCTTAAGACAGTTTATCATACTCCTTGATTCTTTTTTAAAATTTTAATTATTTATAATCAATAAAAATAGTGTAATTAAATTATACAAGAAAGAACATTTATTTATTTGGTTTACTTTGATTTTAATGTTTTGTAGATTTATCGACCAACTTATGCAGATAATGTTCACTTAGTTGTTATCAGAGATGTTGTCTAAACTTTCTTAGATCACATCCCTGATAACAACTAAGAGAACATTGATTTTAATGCTAATAATGTTTTTAATCAAATAAAACCATACTTCACTTATCACACTCCAGTGAAAAGTTTATTTCGATTTTACATACCCTCCGATCCCGGTCAAATGCGGATGAACAACTCCCATGCAGAATGAAACTCCAACAGCTACATTCACAGCATTGCCACCTTCTCTCAAGATTTTTGCCCACTTTGGCGCATTCTTTGTTGTCAGCCACCAAACCACCAAGCGTGCCTGTCCGAAACTGGAGATTTTGTTAATAAAATAATTGTTAAACTTAAAAAAACTGACATTTCCTGTATTTTCTCCCTGGTAGATGTGCACCATAAGAGCAACTGATACGACAGCAGTCAGGATGGTGAAACAACCTATTATAACTTTGAAACATTGTCGTTGGTCTTTTCTGGGTTGAGTGGAGTGAATTCATTGCTTTTGGAAAAACCTTGTAAAGACACAAAATACAGCTATTAGTGTACAAAAAATAAATATGAAAACAGAAGAGATGGCTTAATATTTTAAACTGATACTGTTCCATATAGATAATTTTATTTAGATGTTTCTGATGAGAACTGCGAAGAAAACATCTTCTCTACTTTGTCTTCATTCTAATTTTTTATGTTTCTGTAGCTACATATAACAATAATGTTAGAATTGCTTATACGACACTTTACTTTATAGCATTTATAAATTGTTTGCAACTGATAAACACCTGGGGTAATTTTGCAACACCTAATGATCCATAACCTTGGCATTAGTTAGTATCCCTCAATTTCCTACATAATTATAATTAACGCAGTTATATTTTTTTTAATCTTATCTTCTTATTTATATTTTTGAATAATTGCATAATAAGGTTGTACACATCGTTATAGCTAGCAGGGGTCGGTGGTGAACCGGCCGGACTGTCCATGGGGTTCAAGGTCGGTAAAATAGAACTTCTTTCTCCAGAAGTTCAGACCTTGGACAGGTCGACATGGGCGATTTACGGCTACCAGATTTGAGCCGACGTCCACTCGCCCACGCTGGGCCGATTTCAAACCATTTTTTTGGATTTACAATTGTTCAAGTTCGTTTGTCAAGTCCGTGCGACACCCACCGACGTCCTTTTCCAAGGATCGACGCAGGACTCGATCACTCGAACCTTCCAGGGACTTTCATTTCTAAAATTTTGCCGCTTAAAATGCAGCAGAGGAGTTGACAATGGCATCTTTAACTATGGATAAGTATATCAAAAGACAACAGAGAGAATAAGTCTGAAACCAATTTGATCTTTTCAAAATCCAGTTCTATGATGAATCTGTGCTTTCTTGTCGAAGAAGAGCCACTCGTCAATTAAGTAAGAATGCCGAATCTTAAACATATAATGAATAAACATTGAACAGTGGCTGAGCGTTGGTATAAAAGTTACCGATGTGATCCACGGACAGTTCTTCAGTTGGGGGATCCATCTCTGTTGGAATACCCCGGTTCACCCGACTCCCGATTGTATAATAAATCTATCCCGTGAAAATAAATGGAAGACGGTAATTATAACTACGATCCTCGTGCAGGTCACTTTTAGTTTCCCCTCCTCTTCGGCTCAGGCAACATGACGGAGAAGTTCAACGAACCTCGTCACCCTACCGACCGTGTTCTCGTTCGAACCGATCTGTAAAGTGTAAAGGACTGCAGTTGTTAATTTTTCCTACAGCGATAATCATTCGTGTCAACAAACGTACCGGTGCTGGTAAATCATCCTACATTGTAATGTTTAGAAACTAACAATTGACCAATTCGAGAGAAAGAATCTCGAACAAAATTTCTATTAGATAAGCGTTATTTTAATTTAAAAGCAATAATAAAATTGGGTGATGGGTTTATGTCGAAAAAAATCCAGGTTGATTAGTCTTCTTTAATGGAATCTTGGCGAAGTTAGGCCGCGGCGGTCGAACCAGACCGGGTGGAGACTTCAACTCCGAAGTGACAATGTGAAGCTTTCAAGTTTCAAAACTTCTCTGAAAAATATTTTTATAATTTTGATTATAAATTAAAATAGAATGTGGAATAGAGAATTATTATATTTATATAAATTGGCGACTATTTGTAAGTTATCCAAATGAAATGAATGCTTGTAGTACGATCGTTTCCTAACATTTGTTTACAAGATACGACATCTTAATCACATGACGGGGATATAAGCAGGGAGAGGCATCTGCACAGATCCGCCCCTGATGTACATATCAAAATAATCGGAAACGACCAAGCAACATGAAATTGCTTTGATCCTTCAGTCCGTTGATATGCCAACTCTTTACATAGTTCATAAATCAATCGGATAACACTGTCATTTTCTTTATAACGTTACAAAGGCTTCTTCGTGCAGCACAAACAAATAAGAATAGACAGACCAAAATGAAAACAACTACAGGTATGTATCATCCCGCAGATCCCAATAGGAAATATGACAATGTATTCGGGTTGGGTAGGTTTGACCATGGATATCATAAACGAGATAAAAAAAAGATAAAAAGATATAAAAAAAAGATCTAGAAAAAACCAAATGCTAAGGTTGTGTCATGTTCCCCAGGTGATGAGGGAATTTCAGGGAACAAGGCAGCAGATATACATGCCAAAAAAGGAGCCTCGGGACATCTAATAGGCTCAAATCCATTTTTTGGCATAAACTGTGTACACATTAGCCTGGAATAACTAAAATACACAACAAATATTGGAAGCGAAAACCAGGTTTGAGACAAAAGCACTCTATGTAATGGGAGAAAGAGGAGATCCTACTTAACAGAAAGGTATTAAAAACTCTAACGAGTGTATTTACATAACATGATCCAGTAAAGTACCACATACAAAATGGTACTATCAACAGTTGACGAATGTCGATTATCAGAAACAGCGAGTATATGGTATAAATGGTGAGTAGAACTAGCTAGTGCATTGAACTAGTTTACTAGTTAGGCTAAGACTAATTAAAACAAATTATGAAACAACAATATAGTTAACACTAGTTTTTAGAACCAGTTTGTAAGTAAAACTATCTTTTCCTGTCAGTGAATGTGATTGTGTCTAGAAGAGAAAGAAACGATAGAACATAACTGCCCGCAACAGCTAGGTTATAGCTATGGTACCTGGGAATGCAGTTCTTGACGCATGCATATACCATACCCCTGAGAAGATTGCTCTACTTCATTAAAGAAACGAAAATCTTCCAAGAAATACATTAGCGAGATCGCCACAATAGACAAAAATTTGACTGTTACTGACTCTAAACGGTAAAGGAGAAAATCGCAAACCATCAAACTGCAGTTTCATCACCCTACCGACTAGGGGTGGAGCACTACATTTCAGAAAATATGCTGGTTTCAGTATTAGAAATATCGACCACTTTTATCACTTATGAACATTCTGGGTCAAGGTCGAAAGCTTGGCAATAGCAACTAAATTTGCTTTCTTCTTTAAGACCATACCTTGTTCCAGAGAGTTCGTAAGAAATTGAGTTGGGCCGTTTGGGTTCCTTCTGCACATTGTGAGGCTTGACTTTGATTTTTGTCAGATGTCTGCAATCAGTATGGGATTCAAGAACAGTCCTAGTCCCTGTCTGTTTCCACTGCTGAATCATTGCATCGTGTAATGTCTTCAAATTTCGCAAGAATTTGTAATATACAGTTCGATATTCCTAGTTTCTTCACTCTCACCTCGTCCTCTATGCTAAGATTTTCGATAGCATGAATTCCTATCCTCAGAATGGTCGCGCCAGCGGTGTGACACCTCCTTTTCTTCCACTTTCCTCAAATTCTGGATGTTCTGGTACCCTTTTTTTCATTCGCGAATTTAATTTGGTCTTCCAATCAGAACCAACTTTGAAGTTATGGATGTAACTAGATGGTACTATGTCTTAAGTTCCCTGAAAGTTACTTAGCTATTTAAGCTTATTTGTCAGCTCATTGGCTGCATTATTCTGGCATTGGCTTATCGCTTCATACGGACTATTGTTCTTTTGTTCTTACTTTGTTAGCGGCCTCCAGCCAACAGATTTTCAACATTTGTTTATAGTTCATAATTTTTTCGTATAATATCGAGTATGGACTATCTCGTCTACATAATTTTTATATTCTATCTCTTTGAGATTTACCTATTTACGAGTTCTTCAACACTCCACAGGATAGCAGTCTCTCGTTTTCGACTCAGCTTTTCTAGTTTTTAACATTGTCCTAAGCCATCATTGCTGCACATGATGCGTTATCCCTCCTCCTATTTCTTAAGCTTTATATAGTGTATGATTATGCAATTCAATTACACATTCACGTGTGCTTTGGCGGTGCCCAATAATTAGCCCATAAAGGATAATAGGAAAACATAATGAAGAAAAGAAGTAGTAGTTCAGTTGTGGTAATGTTCTCTTTTACAAGTTTGGGATGCAGGGCGTGCCAGTTTGTGGAACACTGGTTAAATAAAGGAATTTCTGTTCCTGATTTGTCATGGTATTCCATTTTTGTATTTCATTGTGAGCCGCTTGAATTCTGCTAATTTGTGAAGAGGAGGCTGAGGCCAAGACGGCAAAATCGATCTGTTTAACTGTGTGTTTGTATTCTATCAATCCAATTATAAAACTGAATTTGGATCATCAATAAATCCTTTTGCGTCATGTAACCGACAAGTGTAATGTTAAAAAAAGAATGGCGTAACCATCTAGTTATCGGCCAAAGCTGTTTGTTTACTTATAAAAGTCCTTGGGAGATTGATATTGATCCACTTTAACCCTTGATACCTAACGCTCAATTTGGATTCAGGACGTCTCACTCCTAGTCCATGGCATAGGTTGGTGGATAACATATTAAACCTATGAACCTGGGTCTTTTCATACTGCCTCGTACGCAAAAATTTTCAAGATTCCTGATCGACAGAAAACTTAAAAAGTCACTTAAAAAGTAGTAGACTCGGTTCTGCAAAACACGGGAATTCCAGATGGTAGTGTCCTGGCTGATTTGCATAGTATATGAGTATGTATGAAAACATTGAACTTGTACAATTTGCAGGCGAAAAACCTGTCCTCTCATAAAGCAGATCCTTTAATGATGCGGAAACAAATTTCAGGAATATTGCCAAAATATTGATGACTGTGCATATAAATGAAGGTGATGATAATGGTATCTTTTATTTTACCACGGAAAGTTATGTCTCGTGGACATTATATAATTTTAAAAATTGATTGAAGATAAGCCAAAAATTATATGCTCGAAGTTTATGTACATTACATCCTGATTATCCTTGGAGTCGATTCAATAATTGCTGAGGTAAAACATTGACCTGTGCATCAAATCACCATTTCGATACTCAGATCCACTCGCGACCGGGAACTGGTGTACTGACTAAGTTTTATGCAATATTAAATAACTTTTTTAAAACTCAACATTGGAACCCTTCAGATCTCATCGAATTGCAGCGCTACTCAACCATAAATTTGGGGCAGATAAAAAACGCAAATGTATTTCCACCAAAACCAAGGGCCCACAACACTCACCATTTTTCCCCCCACAAAAACATTATTCAGTACATAATTTTGTACACCCAAATCAAATAAACTATCAACGAGAAAACCCGACACCGATGAGTATTTCCACAACCCATCTCAGTTCCAACCACACAGTACAAGAAATTCACACCTTCATCAAATAACTACGAATGCGTAACAAATATTATGAGGTCCCCTAGGTAACCACGACCCACAAAATTATTACTTGCAAAACGTAAATTCAACCTTTGAAATACTGAGATGGGAAACACCGATAATTGTATGTGATGCGGGTAGTACTAGGTCATTCATCAATACTACAGTTGCGAAGGATCATTTTAACCATTCCGCCAATCAGAAAATCCATATGAATTAAAGATAGTTCATGGGATTGGTAAGGACAAACATAGTATTACGCTTCAAATGAAAAAAAATTAATCGAAAATTATAGCTCTAGAATTATTCTTATTTGACTTCCATATTAATTTCGACATGTTATTTAGATTGGATAGTATAAAGATTTTAAATAAATAAGTTATATTTTAAGAATGACGAGAAAACAGCGAATAAAAATTATTAGAAACTGATAAGGAACAACGAGTAAACAAAAAATCTGTTAGCTCGTCGAAGTTAAATCCCGTTCTTCACATTAGAGGCGCTCTCCGGAAGTATAATGTATTAAAATAAAGTTAAAAATCATACGAAAGAGAAAGATGATTGGATTTTGGAAAATAATGACCAAGGGTAGAAGGCGTACAAGTTTAGTTGATGGATTGACGCCGTCCACCATTAGTTAATTAAAAGGACATCGTCGATTAAGGCGACGTGGCGGGTTCTAGGTATGGGAATGTGTAGGAAGGGCTCGAGGAGTAGGGTTAGGTTGGATCGAGAGGTTGGCGTGAAACTTTTGGGATCGGAAACAGACGAGTTCGTCGACAAAAGGAATGTTGAGGTCGTTGTGGACCGTGCAGTTAGAGACGAAAAAAGGGCTTTTGATTGGAAAGATCGGATGCGTTGGCTGTTGTATGGCTTGGCAGAACCCCACAGTTACATTCTGTACCTCCAAAGCGGTCGAAGTTGTCTTGTATACGGTTAGTTCAATGGTGGATTTCGGTCCTAGAAGTCTTCGTAGTATTCCAAGTCTTCTGGTAAGTGGTTGTCTTGTTTGAGGATTCCACATCACCCTGCTGTCTAGGGTCGATGAACTTGAAAGTCGGTATCTCTTTGTTGTTGGAGAGCAAGGCTGTTTTTTTTTCAATTCGAACACAACACTTTTTCTTCATTCCGTGTAGCCCTTCACATTTTGCACCTGCCTTCGATAATATCAGGGGTTCTTGGATGTTGGAAGTAGCTTAGATAGAATTCGAATTAGAGGACGAAATTGCGGCATCGTCCGGGTTAGGGTGATGATGGTCTTGGGATGTGCAGGTAGGTCATCAGTATAGTGATATAAAGGATGGGACCGACTCCCTTGAGGGATGCCGCCTTGTATCGGCCTGATTTCCGAGAACTCGTTACCGCATCTCACCTGAAGCAGCGACTGGATAGATAGGATTTCAGTATAAGGTACTAAAGAGGGGTAGAAAGGTTTAAATTTATAAAGCATGCCCGGGTTCCAGAACCTATCAAAAACCTATGTACATCAAGCAAATCTATCTTTTCCGAACAAAATAAAAGACGTTATACATACTAAGGACAAAATACCTACTTATACGAACAAGATTCTACAAGTATCTACAAATTTACAAACAAAAAGTACATACTCAAAATCAGGATATGTCCAAACAGAAAAAACTGGCTGCGGATGGTGATCGAAAAACCTCTACAACGCATCCAGTGCTCAATGGGATTGAAGCCTAGAGACAAGGGGGGATGTGGCAGATGGGAATTTCCCAGGTTTTATAAACATTGATGAACAACTGCCTCCATGAGATCTGGCATTGTTATCCAGAAATCGAAAATCCCTGTCAATGAGATCCCTGGCTTGATACATTGGGCATAACGAATGCGGTGAGGTGCCTTCAACAATATGGAGTCCAGCTCGCCCTCCAGTATAAATCCCAGCCCAGACCATTACACCGCTTCCTCCAAACTGCACTGACATGAGCACAAAATGGGGCATTGTACGCATCCCCTGTTCTCGGTAGGCTCTCCGCGCCTGCTATCCTCTATACTGACAGAAACGCCACTCATCAGTAAACAAAATAGCATTCCAATTGGTGTTCTCTTTTAGGCGCCAGCTGCACCATACTCCCCTGAGTTGCTGGTGGCGGGCTGTTGCTGCAAGTCGTCTCAAAGGGGCATACGATGTGAGGCCTTCCCAAAAACGATTACGATAAAGATCTTGCCAAAACATCTTGTACTTCATTTAGGATCTGGCGAGCATTATGGCAAAGGTTCCGTCTTGCAGCAATGACAATATTTCTGTCCTCTCTTAGCGTCGTAATGGACTGAGATCCACTAACAGGCCTCTTCTTGGCACTTCCAGTCACTCGGAATCGGGTTAAAGCCGGGAACGAATTAAAGCCGAACCTGGACGACTCATTCTCACAATAATATTGCGAACTTCTGGTTCACGATGATGTCTTTCCATGGTTAAAGAGAATATAACAGGATTAAAATGGAGAAAAGGTGTTTGTTTAGAAAATGAGTAATCTTCATGTTTACTATTCTTAAGTAAATCCGTTATTATTCGTTTGTTTTTGGTTCCGTTACAATGTAAATATAATAACTACTTATTATATATAATAACTAAGGAGGCCAGTAAGAGGGTATAATTTTCTCACATTTCACACTTTAACTAGTTAACTATAATAACGAGAGGTCAACCGGAGAAGTTATAACACGATTAAATACGAACTTAGTTATAAACTCAGTTCTGGTAGGAGTCACAGTCAGATTACAAGTACCAGATGTGAACCGTGGAAAAGCCGATGCCCGTAAAATTTTGGCTTGTGTAATGGAAATCACTGACGAAAATTTCTTCAAACTTGGGCCTAAAAAAGGAAACAGCTTTACGCCAGATCTCAATTCACTGTTGGCGATGAACGATCCCTGAATTCCGGTGAAATTCATCACGTTCATCATGAAATTCATTCATCAGTTCTATGAGTGGCTTCAGCAACTGCACAACAATATGCGGTTCAAAAAATTGCAAGTGCATCAAAAATAATATTCTATGAAATTCCAAATCCCACCACAGCAACCCAAGTGGTAATAAATGAAACATTTTTCTGACAGATACTTTATTACCTCTAAACATGTTTAATTATCATTCAATTGCTATTTTGTGACGAATTAAAAGCTAATAATGAAAATCCTGGCCTGTTCTTTCTTCTCAAACTTTCCCCTACAATAAATGATTCAATCGATTGTCAAAGGTCTCAAAAATCATAAATTCTAGAGTTTGCATTAAATTTTCTACTTTAAGTTATTAAATATATTCCCTAGGAAAAGTGTGTAGAAAAGTTGGAATTATATACTTTTAACTAAAAACGCTATATATAATAACTAGCTATTTATACTTAATAACTGATTTATACGCTTAACATATATAATTGTGAATGCCTGAAACGTCGATCAAAATTACAGTCGAACCGCGTTCTTGATTGAGCCCTGACCTCAAATTTATTTGAAAAATTATCAAAAGTATAAATTATTAATCGTAGGACGATCATCCGTCGGCCTTGAGCACGTCTCTCCGCCTTGCAGTTACAGTACTTTTCAGTACTAATAATGTTGTGTTATTGTTTATTATCTTTTTTTTAGTTGTGCATTATATTTTGTTGTTGTACTATTCAGTGGCCTTTGACTATCCATATAACCGTTAATTTGTATTATATTGTATTTATTTACTTTATAATTTTTTTTTGTATTTTGTATTTTGTTGTACAAACCACTGACCTTAAGAGTGTGATAGTTGGGATCAAATCAAGGAAGAATTGACCGTCCACCAAGCTAGGGCATTTTTCCGTTCGGGTCATGAGAAAAACACGAAAAAATCAGCCTTACTCGCTCCTTATTCGATTTCGACAATCTATGTTGTACGAAAACTCCAAACCCAAGCACGGCTTAGGGTTACAACCAACAACCAGAAGATTGTTGTTAGATGTGTGCACATTGAAATCGAGAAAACCAACTGCCATTTTACACATGCTGCCACAATGGCCTTATTCACTCCGAGAAAAACAAATCAGTTTGGAGTTAAATTTATTCCTTAATTGTCCAAATTTATTGACTATTATTAATTTGACTCCTTTTCTGCGATAAAGAAAGGATTCCATGCGTTGGACATTACTGTTTTAAATACAAGGTTCTGATTCATCGATCAGATTTGTGCTACGTGAGGATGTAGTTCCGTCATACAGTCAACTATATACAGACTCCGAATGTTGTGGATGCACGTTCAGGACACCCAGAGAATTTAAAAAAATAGTCCGCGCGGTTTCTAAGCCCTTGATGGTATTTTGGCTAAAAACCCTTATGTTGAAGCATAAAGGGCTGCAGCTGAATGCAATATGAAAGGTTTAACTTGAACTTGTGTTTTGTTGATTTTGAAGGTGAATGAATTGATATTTATTTATGTAAAGTCGCATAAAGATAAGATTAAACTGTTACTAACAGACTAAAGGAAAATGTAAAGAAAATATAATCATAAATATGGAACAAGTCATAGGCAAATCAAATAAAAATTGAGAAGCACTAACACAGATACCTGAACTTTCATTAAGAATAAGCAAAAACAGTGTAAGATGCTTTCTAAATTTAAGCCAGCAAAAATAACTTGTGTGAACACCATATTACAAACAGCGCGAATTATTCCTGCCCACAAAAATTCTCAAGATAAATATTACTTACACATTTTAATACACTTTTGAACATTAAAAACCAACAAACCCAGACTTACAATTTTGATGTTCCAGTTTCTTCCAACGTTTCGGACTCACGAGTAGTAAATTAACAACCAATCCTGGAATTATACCCGTCAAACCAGGGGAACCTAGAATGCAAAAGTCCGAATACACATTTGTACATTATTTCGAGTTCATAAAATTTTACGTCAATTGAATTATATTGATGGTATCTTAGTATAGTAGATAATTTGTATAGCGATAAAAACTTAGTTGATAAGGACTTTTTTGATGATAAAAAGTAAAGGTAAACACTTTTAATAACTACTGTAAGTTAATAAATTAAACTAGAGATAGGATTTATGAAAAATTAGAAACTGTTAACCATAGAAGATACAAAATGGTTTAATCGATGGTCTTGGCACCTTTGTCATATTTATCACTAGTAATTTAGATGCTAACGATGATAAGCATTATAAGGAAATGTTATTACTTTTGTAAAAGAATCACGATGATCTACAAGCTCAAATTTCACTACAACAACCGTTAACATAAAAATTATTGAAGATTATTATAGAAAATTGAATTCAATAATACGAGGCCATCAAAGATATCAAATCAAATTTAAATAAATTAAATTATAACTAAACTAGATTTAAATATCTACGTAGAACTTAGTCTTAAGCAAACTTAACCAATAGCACATTTCCCATAACATGATCATGGGAGTGGTAGTAGACCTAGAGTATTCATTAATCTTTTGCAAATTTAACCCCTTCATTTTTCACCTCCTAACCTCTAATATCGAATATATAACGAATGTAAAACATCTTTTAAGGAGAAAACATGTATAGGAAAATAATGATTAAATAGATACTGAACGAAATTCGCAATTTTCAAACCTAGCTTGGATTCATATGTACAAAAAACAAATTAACTCATAGCAAAGATGTCAAAAAATCATTTTGCTATCAGGTAACTTGAATCCAAAATGAAAGTGAATCGATAACAAGTTTTATAAAAAGATTTTTCGGTAATGTATTTCAGCTTGTGACATTTTTTTTTTTTAAACAAGACTTCATAAATATTGAATTTAGAAACACTGATACCGCCATAATTAAGATTAAAAATGTTACGTGACAAACTCACTTTCGTAGCTGTACGTGTAAGTCCATTTGAGGTGTTTAGAGTGCACGGTTATTTCTCAAAAACCATTTTCGATCTTAATTATCTTTCCGATTTCAATGGCGACATTTTCACTAGTTCTTTTTATAAGAATTTCTCAACTCTTTAGGAGTATCTCTAAAAAAACAAAGACAATCCTATTGGAGACATTAAAATGTATTTGATATTTTATATGTTCTAATCATTCACGGATTAATGTATAAATTACCGATTATTTGGAGATCGTGAGAAGCGGTCTGGTGTGACTTTTGTAAAACATTTTCTTTATCATGCCAACGTTTCGATCTTTATCGAGATCATCTTCAGGGCTCAAAGTGTTTGTTTCTGTGTAGATGTGTCATTCCTGTGTCGTGTTGGGCAGTCTCAACACAGTAAACAAACATTTCGAGCTCTGAAGATGATCTCAATAAAGATCGAAACGTTGGCATGATAAAGAAAATGTTTATCGAAAACCTACGTCACACCAGACCGCTTCTCACGACCTCCAAATAATCATTGATTAACGGTCACTAAACATCACACACGTATAAAGTACCTTTGCCTCAAATTTCACGAAATCCTCCCAACCACCGTAAATCAGCACATCAGAAACTTCGCATCCCGACGAATTCCCTCGAACCCTCCTCGCCGACTGAAGAGATGGCCGCGAGATCCTCTTGGAAATGATGGTGATGATAGTGAAAGTGATAATGACACAAATATTAATTAAACAGACAACATTTTACTATCATTGGAGTACTACGGGTATTTTCTCCATTCTTGTTTTTAATTTTGTACAAACACTGGCAGGCAAATAAGTCCACTCAATTGATTTTTTTTTTCATTTCTGGATAAAAGAAAATTCTGCCCTTAATTTATCTTATTTTTTTACAATAGATATTTCTTTAAGCTATGTTTTAAATTGGGAATATCAATTAGAGATAAACACACTTATTCCTTAATCCAAAACAAAGATAAAGGATTTTTCGATGTTTACTTTTTACTGAATTTAAAATATTAATTCAGCCTCATTTGAATTCTGAAGCAATAAACTGTTTAGTTTGCATCATTGATGATGGACGTTCATCATGCGGCTATTGCCATCGGAGTTCCCTACGAAACACTGCGAGACGCCGTTAGACGTTTTCGAGAAATCAAAAAGTACCCGGTCGTGGACATCCTACGGTAACAAACAGAACCACAGGATGACCCTTTTTTGACTTGGATAATTTTGCGAAACCGGCTACAGAAAGTTCGAGGTATCCAAATTTCTGAACGCACTGCTCGAAGAACATTAAATCAGTATGGACTAATGGCTTCTTGCCCGTAAGAGGACCAGAATTGACCAGAACGCAGAGTTGCACGGCTCGCATTTGCTCGAGAACATTGGTCTTTGAACGATTGTTCTGCTGAACTTTCTACAGATGCGTGTAGATTTGCCCTACGATCTTCAGATGGGCGTGAAAGAGTGTGGAGAAGGCGAAATGAAAGGTATGAAGACTGTAATTTTTCCCAGAGCAAACCTTTTCAACTCAGCTCAGTGATGGTGTGAGCGGGAATTTCAATGGAGAGTCGCAAAGAGTTGGTGTTGTTCGTAGAGGGTCTTCGACAGCCACTTGCTAGGTGGATGAAATTTTGGAACACCATGCGTTGCCTATCCTCGATGAAATTAGCGACAATCCTAATCTAATGCCCGATAATGCTCGTCCACATGTCGCTCCCACAGTACAAAGGTACCTTCAACAGCATAACATCAGGGTCTTAGCCTGGCTAGCCCATTGAACCCTCGAACATTTATAGGATAACCTCAAAAGAGCACGTCCATCACTTCCTGATAACTCCACAACCTTAAAAGGACTCTTCGTGAAGAATGGGCTAACCTCCAGCAAAGAGGCATTTCCAAAATGGTAGAAAGTATGCTGAGGCGTCTCGATGTAATGAAAACAAGAGGAGGAAATACGCGATATGGAAGTGTTAATTAAAAATCTAAAACAAATTTTATATGTACGGCTTTTTTATTTCATTTGCCTTAGCAATTTACTTCTTTTTTTTAATTTTTCGACAAAGACTCAATTATTAAACGTTAAAAACGTGAAACTGTGATTAATATATAAAAATGTATATAAATCAAGTTATATTACAAGTGAGTGGAATTTTTTGCCTGTCAATGTATTTCTCTCATTTTACATGGTACCTTTTTGAAGGTACTTGTATTGTACTACAAATAAAATAAAAGAAATTTATAAATTCAAAATTCAAGGACCTCTCGTTCATGTAAAATTGTGTGAGCCAGACTGCTAACATTACATTTTTTTCTCCTGTGTAATTACGCCAAACTCAAGGAAAATGTTATTGCTTAAAGTGTGCACATTGTTCAATTATTATTTCCCATCGTAGCCTTCAATAACAGTTGAGCTTCAGCCCCTTAAGTAAAAAAAAAGGGGAAATCTGTTTAAATTGAAGGTGTTTCCTATTTTTCAAATTGAATAAAAGCTCATTTTAGTTCAATCCAATAAAGGTAGCAAGGAATGTTGAGATACAACAACCGGTTCTGAAGCAGCATTTTTTGCAGCATCTGACATGATGATCGAGCAGCAAGTTTTTATTACAATTTGTCTAAGCATCATTAAGGCCGCTTTCATCTTTATTTATTTCTCTATTTTTAATTATTGTCTTTAAGAGGCGTTTCGAGTTCAACACTTTTTTGTTCTTTGCCCGACCGTATCGAAAACTGTCAGTGATGAGTAATTTCTCGACTTGGCTCACCGCAAACGGCCTTTTCTCTGATGTTTCACCGTCCTCCGGCCTCGACGTTCCAAGGGCCTCGGTGTAAAAGTTTCTGCCGAGTGGATGTGTCCGTCTGGAAATGGAACTTTTCCTTTCTTCGGTCAAAGTCAACAGCTGTAAACCTTAAGTGCCGGATTATGTGGGGGGAAAAACCTTATCTGTCTGAAAACAATTTCGGCAGAATCACTAATACTTTGAGATTACTGACTTACCACAGTCAATTCACTTTTATGAAACGATTATTTCATTTATTGATTTTAATGAGGATATTTGAAGTGATATCAACACCTTACAATATTTGCGTTAATAAAACGTAAAAAATAATAAAAAATTAAATAAATGAAAATTGCTTTTACTTACTAATTGATATGCTCTAACAGCTGAAGAATTTCTTACAAAACACTATTCCTGATCAAATTTTACGTTAAGAACATTTTCCCTATAAGCATCATGAAACATAATCGGATCCAAAAAGTCAACAGAATTTTAAAATTATTGATAATTAAATGTTAAATTGAAGTGAAAATAGGGATTGTAGTGTCGCCTGCCGAAATTCACCATTTTGAGCTGTCGCTGTTCGAGGCGTCACGGCAATAAGAAGGGGCACTGAAGATGGCGAAATGCATAAACCCTGTGAGGGATCAAAAAAGGAATTTTTTTTAAAGAGGAAATTTCTCAGTATAATAATTGTAGTTGTGTTGTTTCTGATAATTATGGTCTGCCTAAACTCCCTATTTTGGTATGTCAGATGTGTTTCGGCTTCTTTCCAATGTTCACTGAAGGATATGTTTACCTTACATGTTTTACTGACAAATAAAACGAACTTAGTATGTAAAACATAAAGATATAAGATATTAGAAGGCCCAAATGATCGGGGACGACCAAACTACAATTTTATCACTTATCAGATCTCAAAATATCATATCCTAATAGGTTGGTCGTTCCCGATAATTTTGGCCTGCCTAAACTTGCTGTCAGATGACTTCGAGACATTTTTAGAGGGTGGCACTTATGTCAAAATTTGCTTTTAGTATTGTTTCAGAGATGTTCAGAGAGTTTTGTACAAAAGAATAAACTTAAAGTATAGCATAGACAAAATAAAGACAATGAAGAAACCAGTTAGACCAATTTTATAATTGGAAGGAACTGAAACAAACGCTTACAGAATTTAATGGTAAATTATAAATTAAGTTCCCATTCAATTTTTTTAAATTTTACCATTGACTACATTTTAAGTTAATTTAAAGCAGTTAGGACCAAACTTCTGCCAAAAGTAAAGATATACGAATCTGGAGGAATGACCAAATTACATACAAGAAAGCATAACATTTCTTTATATTTCAGGTGGGTTTTTTAAAAACTTTTAACGATAGCTGTCCTTTGAACATTTTACATTATTTATTGTATGTTTGCCATTATTTTATCATGTCATTCCTTGAATGCCGAGCACTGAAAATGCTAAAACGCGTCTGACAGACCAAAATAATAAGAAACGACCAAACACAGGTTCTCACCACAGACTCCAAGAGGAAATCCCACAATATCCATTAATTCCTCTTTAACACGATCATCTTGTCCTTTTCTTATTAAAAACTTAAATAAAATTGGTGCTTGTATTTTGATCATTTACGATCATTTGGTTTACAAGATGCGTTTAGCAATGCGGCATCTTCATCGCTTGACGAGGATATAAGCAGGGAAAGGCGGTTGCAATGGCGGCACTGACGGACAGATCAAAATATGTAATCGGAAACAATCAAACTATATGAATTAGCTTTGATCCGGTCAATTCATCATAAAGATCATATTATAAATCAGTCGAATATCACTGCCATTTTCTTTTTTGGAAAAGATAAAAAGATGGAAACTACTCACAGAAGTTTTAGGCAGCTATTCGGATTTCGAGTATTAAATAATCACTCATCATCAGGTGAGATACAAACAAGTCTCCCAACGTGAATTGTAGGAATTAAATGGAGGAATTCTTTTAGGTCCTGAGGGGTTCCCGATCATATGCATAAAATATCGTCTACGTAGCGTTTCCAAAAAAGGACAAATTTAATTAATTTATATTTGATTTGAACAGAATTTTTTTCCAAGTGAAACATCCTCTCAAAACCTAAAGACAAGGTTGACAACTTGTCAAAAAGCGGGGTTTGCAAAGTAACTTGATTGCGATATAAAATATATAGGACAAAACTTCAGAGAAATTAAAACGATAGTTAAAGAATACTAAATCGAACAATTTTTTTTAAATTTAAGGAGCATCTGTATGAAAGAAAACACAATTTTAATTTGAATTTAAATACAACAGTATTAAATAGTTTCAACAAAAGGAGGGAACTAGATTGGTTGGAGAAATTTGAAATAAAAAGTGTAAAATCAAACAGGGAGATAATGCATAAATAATATAATAATAGATTTTGATTTACCTCCTATTTTAAACACCTAACAAATATTTAACATTTTTCGCACATTCAAAATTGAGCTCATTGGAACGGCGGTGGCGGTGGATTTACGAGCCATTTCCTATATTCTGCTGATGATGAGTATTTACTACTCGAAATCCGTATAGCTGCCTAAAATTCTGCCTAGAACTATCTTTGCCAAAAAGAGAATTGCTATTCTGACCAACACTACTGTCATTTTCTTTGTAGCAGCACAAAAAGCAAGTGTAGACAGACCAAAATGATAGCAACCACAGGTACACCCGCACCCCCAGAAGAAATTCGCGCAATATCCATTAATTTTACTTTAACCCAACAGTATTGTGCTTTTGTTTTATCTTTACATTGATTATTTCTAAACCAAATGAATTGTATTAAGCCATGGTTTTGAAATTCTCCATGTCCAAATTGTAGGTTGTTCGTTTTCAATCTAGAGATTGAATTTTGAACAATTCTTCTGAAGTCTTCAGATTAATGAACCTGTAGTTTGGTATTTTGCGATCATGTAGATGTAGAGATGTAATAGACGGGGTGTAATATACTGCGCCTTTAAGGCTATTTTATCCCCCGTTCTCTGCCTAAAGCACATCGGTGAGTTTCATCAAGGAACTTGATTAATAGGCCCGGTTTCAATGGTTCTCTTCTAAGGTCACGGCAAGTGCAGCACCGCAGTTTGTTAGTAGGTGTGTTGGTGTCTCCTCTGCCTCTTTGCAGAATCTGCGTGTGCCGTCTTGGATTATATCAATTTTTTTAAATGCCCAGTTAGTTTGCAGTGTCTTGTTAATTATAAGTGGCATTGTGGTAACAAAGGCATGTTGATGGTATAAATTTTTCCATGAGGTGCCTGTGGATCATATTTATGTGCCCTATACATAATCAGCATAGTACGACCTCATCACTCCAGGAAGTTTGGAAGGATGTTTCCCAAGGTCTAAACAGTCTCTTTTATATTTCGTAATTTGTTGGAAGTAGTTTGTTTCCCAATTTTCAATTAATTGGCGTGGGCAGAGGTTGGCACGGTTTTATCTCGCTCTTGACCATTCTAAATCTGCCGTCTTGGATTATTCCTATTAGGATTCGCAGTTTATTCCTGCTTCCTTGGACACATCCTGTAGTTTCTTTTTTTCCGAAATTAGTTAGGAGATTCTTGGATTGCTTGTGTCCAATAAGTGAATTCCATTGTTCCTTCTTTTTCTTTTTGTCCTTCTGTCTGTGATACTCATCGATAGTGTGGGTTCCTATGACACAGAAGGGATTTTGCGATCATTTAGTTCTATCTATCCTCACAGTTTTTGCCTGTTAGACTGCCTATGTACATTGCATCAAGATAATCAGTAGGGAGAGGCAGGCGCAAGGCCCACTACCGAAGATGGCCAAGAGACGAAACGACGAATCAAAATAATCGGAAACAACCAAAATAAAGATTCATCAAGCTAAGTAGATAATTAGGGAAAGGCTGGAGTACATACTTTCCTTGTAGGAATCACGTTACTTTTCAAGGCGAGAAGCTCAAAGTACTGAAATGATTTTTGTCCGAACCCCCAGCGTCCACCTGATAATAGAATGGGCCGTTCCATCACTCCCAAGTAGACAAGATATTAAATACAGGACGGAACAGGCTTTCGCTTTATGTGGAATGTTAACCATCCCTAGGAGAACCTAGCAGTTCGGTAAAGATTTCTGATAACAGTACCACCTGAACGACAGCATCAAGTACTAAGTCTATGAGTCTCATCATCAAGCCCCAACGGATCCAAACCCAATATCAACCTATGGACTTGGAAATTGTTTGCACCCGTAGTTCAGACCGTGAATATCCGTTCCATGTCTTTTCATATAGATCTGGTTCTCGACTCACCTGTGAGACTGATCGTGCACCGTTCGTCCATAGACAGTCTCTTTAGTCAGTGTACGAAGACAACTTGTGCTTAAAGTTTGTTCTCTGGGCTGCGGTATTATTTTGCGTCTGGAAGCCCAATTTTTAACTAAGGGTTGGGAGAGGATATTCAGAAATCATAGGACGCAAAAGATTGAGAAAAAAATACGAAGCTTACGTTTTCAGGTTGCGCCCCATGCCATGGGTTATTCCTGTTTATCTACATTATTCTTTCAGGAATGAGGCTATCGACCATGACTGGCTTAACAAGGCTGGCGTACAGGCCACCACCAAAGATGGTGAGAAGCCGAGAAGCGTCTGACAAAATGATCAGAAATGACTCGCCCAACCCGCTGATACATTGGTCAACAGAATCCGCAGTAAACTGCGAGCATAATCCTAAGATAGTGTCACCCCTTTACAACTTAAATTGTATGTGCAAAGAAATGTTCGTAGGCTTGCTTTTTCCTTATTTCGATCAGAATTATATTTTTCAGTCATTATTTGTAAGTTTACAAGGATATGACAACCACTTTTGGAATTCGATCGCCTCTGAAAAAAACAAAGGTCAACCGGATTCGTTCAGCGAAATTGATCAATATGGAAACTGGTGTGTTTAAGAAATTACGTTCTAAGACTTCAAAATCGTACTCCGTTTCTGTCTTTCTCAGCCTTGGGAATTGCATAAGACTTCATGTTGCGGCCCATTTGCCTCATAAACGATTCGGCGCAAGTTCAAGACTGGCAATACGCCACTCGAAGACGGCTCCTCGACATTGGCCAGGTTTTGCACAACGATTGCCCAAGGTCCGCGGACCTTCTTAAGTTTAACATTTCTTATTTTTAACAACTATTCGGAATTCCCGTTTTTGTTTTAAGCCATCTTCGAAGATCTAAAATTCTTACCGCTTTCTGATCTGCTGAATCCTTGAAAACGTTGAAATATATCCCTCAGAAACATCCTCACTCAAAGCATTTCATATCTTCTTTGATACGTTATGAAAAACACTCGACCGAAGAGGAAAATGAATAAGTAAAAACCAAGTACAAAAGGGTTGAATAATGTCGAAACCATAATACGAAAAATGTAAAATAAAATCCTTGAATCTGCTTGTCTTAAAATGATTTCTTTTCATTATCAGTGGAAGTTAAAGTATACAATTGTGTCTCTTCTTAAACTGTCGAATCACGTTAGAAACGTCCAAACCCGAACAAAAATAAAATAAAATAAAGCCGTTAGCAAGTCTAATTATGAGCGAGGGATGTCCAGTGTTTAGTAAACACGAGGGAAAGTTCGGTCGTTTCCGGTCGTTTTGGTCTGCCTATACTAGGCAGTTTAGGCAGTCTTTGGTTGCAGGCGATTATGAGTCGAAGAAATGAAAAGTCAGGCGGGTTCGGGCAGTTTCTGGCGTCAGATTTAACGATGAGATGTCTTCATGGAACGTTGATGACTTGTAGTATGGTCGTTTCTGTTTATTTTCGTTTTTTTATCTTTGCTCGATTGGTGTGCCATCAAGCCATTCGGTGGTCGTGCGCCTGCTTCTCTTTGCTTATACCATTGATGACGTGCACTGAAGAAAACGAAATGTCATAACGTCCGTAACAGGCAGACCAAAATTATCGTAAACGGCCGAACTACGATTTGAATATTATGAGATTTCTTCGTGAGATGGGCTGGGAGAAAAAGAATGCCCGATCATTTCTGTCACACGCGTTTCGACATCTCACCTTCTTCGGCGGTAGCCTTTTCATCTGCCTCTCTCTGCTTATATTCTTGATTCCACTGAGGAAGAGAGAGCGAGAGCAAGAGAGAGAGAGAGAGAGAGAGAGAGAGAGAGAGAGAGAGAGAGAGAGAGAGAGACATTTTTCTGTCTATCCTGTTTTAATCTGTCAGATTTCTTCCGGCGTCTTCATGGCTTCATGTCGTCATATCAAGGATATAAGCAGAGATACTGGTGAATACACCCAAAATGGCAAGATGACAGGCCAAAAAAGCAAAGATAGGATTGGAATCCCCGATCATCCCAAGAGGGAATTTGACAATTTAACGAGTGAAACTGTTTTTGCCATGAATAATTACCTTCAACATACGATTTCTCAACGCATAAATCAATTTAAAGGAAGAATCATTGCCGATCCTGACTTTCTTCTGTTGTTATATCGTAGCAGTTCCGATATGTTCTATTGTATATAACTCTGATTGGATTTATTCGGCAAGGCCGGATGAGTTTCCTCGTACTTAATTTCCTTTCTGTCGATGGAAAAATAAATAAAAGCCCACGAGTATACGGGGCAAGATTGAATTTCCTTATTTACACATATCATTGCCAACCAAGCTATTGTTGTGCATCCGATCTGGCGGTGTATCGACGTAGGTTTGGCTCACCTCGGCCTAGTCTATATACTCGCCGACCTTTCCCGCATTACACTTCTTGAATATAATAATAAGCCATCCTACTTAGAATATATTCCCGATAATTCATACGTGCCCCCGGACGATAAAGGGCGAATTAGTAAAAGCCTGCTTATGAAGAGTCGGACCTGACGAAAACAAAGCGCGTACCGTCCTTCGGTACATATCCGATTTTTTTATCGGCCTTCTTCTCGTTGAATATGTCCTAATCGGCCTATTTTTTTTATAATAATAAGACTAAATGTAAAAGGACAAACGTTTTCGAGCCATGGCTAACATTAAATTGACGATTTAACCGAATCAGAAGAAATTTTTTAAGGCGGTCTCTTCCAAAACACAAGAATACCGATTGTTTATTTATGGAATTAAAATTATTTTGATATTTAACCGATTAATTGATAAATGTTTGAATGAATAAAAATAAATATATTAATTGAAAAATTTACAAGCTCACATAGGTAATATTTATGATCTTATCAGTTGTTAGTGCGCAATTGGTAAATACTTGAATTGAATTTTGGCCTTTGATTAATAACAAGAAAAAAGCTGTTTGGAATAAACTCTTTAACATTGAAAAAATTAATAATATACGATTTTTTTATTCAGTCCGTCTACTAATTTATAAACAGTAATAAAAAAATATTCTATAACTACATTATCCCATTCTGTCTTCTTTGGCCCCATACACACTCGGCTGAGGAGCTTTTTATCAAAATTAAATATAACCATTTTGCAAATTTTGTCAGGAAACACAAACAAAATGATGGATAAGGCAGCCTTGAGTTGTCGAGTTTTGAATAAATTGGTTAAGTTATGGATTTATTCCTTTGTAAAAATGCTGAATTAAATATATTTAATTTTCCAAAAAATTAAAAACATTAGGTAGCTTTCAAAGGAGAAAAAGGTATTCACAAAAATGAGACTGCACCCTTTGTACTACTGTGATTGTAAAATAGTAAAACAAAAATAAAAAACGGATATGTTAAATAAATTTAAATTTATTTACAAGATATAAATACCATAGTTTATCCTTTGGTTTGATTGAATCCAGATCGGGAGAATATGTAAACTGAATGTAAGTTAATACAAATCAGATTTTCGTCATCCAGTTTTTGTTCACATTTCCTTCAGTTGTATTGGCTATTATATTCGTAGAAACGACGAAAAACTGACCTGTGGCTGCATACATTTAGGCGATTCGTTTCATTGACTGAAACTGAAAGATCAACTGATTTGTATAAATGTTAAACCCAACGAAACGACGAAAAACTGAGACGTGGCTAAATACACTCGGTTGATTCTTTCAATCTGGATTGATGCAAACTGAAAGGAGAACTGAGCATGTAAGGGACATCAAAAAGGAAGAACCTGCTACATACAATCAGTTGATTCTTCCGATCTGGTTGATGAGAGATGAAACAAACAAGTATGGGTCCTAAAAAACGAGGAACTGAACAAAAAACTGACCTATCGCTACAAACAGACACTTGTTTTTTGGAGTTTTTTTCGATCTACATATATTAATGCAAACTGAACAATAGACTGAGGATATATGGGCCTAATAAACACCGGAGGAAAAACTGATCTGGCTATATACACTTAGTGATTCCTTCGATCTGGATTGATGAAAGCTAAGAGATGGAACAAAAATATATGGGTCTTAAAAAAACCAAGAAACTGGACGAAAAAATGACCTATGGCTACATACAGTTAGTTGATTTTTTTTCAATCTGTATTGATGCAAATTGAATTATAGATTGAACATATATGGGCCCAATAAACGAAGAAACTGGAGGAAATGACTGGTTCTACATACACTTTGTTGATTTCTTCATTTGATTGATGCAAGCTGAAAGATGAAACAAACATGTATGGTCCCTAAAAATCGAAGAAACTTAACTAAAAACAGGGTGTGACTACATGCAATCAGTTGACTCGTACGATTTGGATTGATTCATACTGAAAGATGAACTAACCATTTATGAGCCCTAGAAACTGGACGAAAACTGAGCTTTTCCAAAAAGTGAAACACCAAACTCATCCAACTTCAAATAATTTCAATGAAAAACTGAGCTGTGGCTACGTTTGATTCTTCCGAACTGGATTAATGTAAACTGAAAGATAAACTTAGTATGATAGAAATACTTTTATTTACATCAAAAAAGAAATGTATAAGTAATCACAAGCATGTATTAAAACTAAACTTTAAATCTATTGAAACAAATCAATAAGTTATCTTTAATTAATAAATAATAAAAATCCCAATTATTTAATGAAATTATTTATTTCATTTTATTTAAGGTTTTTGGTTGAGATGAAAAACCTTACATAAAAAGAATCATTAATTGGAATAATTAATACAGTCCATTAGGAAGCAAATATGGATTAAAATAATTAAAATATTATCTGGTAATGTGTGGTGAATAGTGACCGTTGATCGATATTTATTTAGAAATCGTGAGATGCGGTCTGGTGTGATGTACGTTTCAGAAAAATATTTTCTTTATCATGCCAACGTTTCGATCTTTATTGAGATCATCTTCAGGGCTTGGGATTTACAAACATTGTTTACATATTACAATTACATTTTGGGTGTGGATAAATTCACTTTTCCACACCCAAAATGCAATTGTAATATGTAAACAATGTTTGTAAATCCCAGGCCCTGAAGATGATCCCAATAAAGATCGAAACGTTGGCACGATAAAGAAAATGTTTTTCTGAAACCTACATCACACCAGACCGCATCTCACGATTTTTAAATAAATATTATCTGTCCTAAATTGATGTGAAATTTAATCGGTAACGAATGGTTACACAATTTAATGCGATTTATGTTTATGTCAGTGTCCACAATACACAAATGTACGCAGATGCGTATGGAGGATTTCAGGGTATTATAAATTTAAAAATTTCCCACTTTTCGACAAACAACAGTAAAAATGTTAAAAGTTGTTCCTTGTAAACAGTAATTTCCAATTACAACGAATTCTTGTCTATTCCTAGTTTAATAATTGCCATAATAATTATCCACTTATTCGTCGTTTAATTGAACCAACTCCGTTTCTCCACATTTTCTGCCTTTCGGCGGATGACAAACGTCGCCTCACTTTTATTAATCAAGATAACTTTTCAAAATCGAGGACATATTATTGTGTTTCTATTTACTTCGCAGAAATTAAATTGTAGGGTAATCAATCCCGCGATAACACTCCAATTCTGTTGACACTTTAATTATATAATTCTTAATTAAAAATATTTGGAGTTCAAGAAATATAAAGGTAAAGGAAATATATTGCCGGGGTTTGTATGACACAAAACTAAGAAGACAGTTATAATTTGGTTTTAAATATTTAAACTTTCAAAAGGCACATTTTGAATGGCCAATAACTGACAGGTACTGATACACGACGTTATTGAAATTCCAAATGTTTTACATAATAAAATTTCTTTCAACAACGACAAACCAGGCCACTGCGGACAAAAGTCCTTTGAATTTGAATTTATTTTCAAATTATAATTCACATTGAATATGACATTTTTATATGTATTTTTAAAACTTCTCATGAACATGAAATTTAAGTAGCTTTTAGCACTTGTAAAAGGATTTGATTATGTTATAATAAATATATAGTGTGTTCGAACAAAAGCAATTAGTATATATATATTTTTTTTTATTTATTTATTTATTTTTTTTATTTATTTATTTATTTTAATGAACGTGTTAGTAAGGCGATATGGAATATTACATTTATCAAGATTGTGATATTGCAGAAGAACTAGATTTTGTTACCTTGAGCCATCTCAAAATTATCGTTACTTTCAATTTAGCTTCTGATTTATCTTTTATTAAATTAAAGCTATTATCTGCGATTTACAGATTGAATTTAATTTTGAAGTGCTTTTTAGTATCTTTTAGTAGCTTGAGTATTTGGACGTGAGTAGTGTGAAATATTGACTGCCGAGACGCAAATCGGTCAATTAGATTTCCCCACCAAAACAATATCACATTCAACATAAATTTATGTCTTATTCTATTGGAATTGCGAGCACAAAGGCTCCTTTCGATTTTAAATAAATAAATTAGCCGGCTGACGTAGCCTTTATAAAATGTGCAAAACGTCATTTTTGAAAGAATTAACGATTAAATAAATGATAAAGTATTTATAAGACGTTTAAAAAATACTAAGAATTTTCCAAAGCGACGTAATACTGAAAATATTCTTGTTGAAGTTTCAAGTAACAACAATAGAATTCTTATTAAGCGAAACACCGCTTATCTCTGTACGTAACACTTTATTATTAATCTAGTAAATAGTTCTTAACTACCATAAGCTTTGCACCGCAACACTCAGTTCAATAAATAAAAAAATATTTGAACGTGCCTCACATTTATAATAGTTATAAGTTTCTGGGTTACCATCCCCTAAGATATACCAAATGCACAGTTTCAAACGCACACGTACACACTCACCCACTCTCTCTCACTCACTCTGTCTCTCTCTATCTATCTACCTATCTATCTCTATATCTATCCCTATCTATCTTTTACTTTCATTCTTTCTTTCTTTCGTGAGTTTGTGAAATAAAACAACATTCATTCATTCTCTCTCTCTCTCTCTCTCTCTCTCTCTCACTANTTAGAAAACGCGAAAGGCAAAATAAGACTCTTTCTGAACTTCTAAGTAAACTAGTACATTTTGAGCTTAAAACTTTTTGATTTAAGTCGTAAAGCACGTAAGTTTCAAGTTGAGTTAACTTAAGTATAATTTACAGATGCATCAGTTACCTGCAATCCACAATCCTGAATCTCTCACTCACTCACTCACTCACTCTCTATCTATCTATCCACCTATCTATCCACCTATCTATCCACCTATCTATCCCGTTTACTCGTTAATTGTAAGACAGGTCGTTCGTGACCTAAATTTGCGAGATTTTTAACTAAAACAACATTCATTCATTCATATTTTCTCTCTCTCTCTCTCACTCTCTCTCTCTCTCTCTCTCTCTCTCTCTCTCTCTCTCTCTCTCTCTCTCCTTCCTCTCCGTCTCCATTTTCTTTCCCTAACCATGTAATGATATGAAGAAACAGGTAATCTTCATGATAGAACCCTAAGGGCAGAAGTGTATGGTTGTCTTACATTAAAAGTTTTAAATGGAATTTATATTATCGTATGTTTGAGTATAAGTTGACTTTCAAACTGACCTAGTAATTTTTCAGTACTACTCATAATAAATAGATGTACGGATGTACATGGAATTTCAATGGTTACCTAAAGGGGGGAAACATTTTAGAAACTGGAAAGACAAGAAAAGACGGCTTCGGTTCTTTTAAGCCTGTTTTAAGTTTATAGTTTTTGTTTTGGTAACGTAAAAGTGATCGGAGAAGACCTCTTTCACTTGCCAATTTCACAATTTAAAATTAGTAAGGCTAGAGGAAGGTTTACCGTAAATGACAAGCGATAAAGAATATTCTTGAGCGTATCATCAAGAGTGAGGCTTTTGAATTTAAATTGTTAACAAAAAGAATATCTATTGATATGTAAAAGTTTTATAATAAAATTACTTTTTTTTAATTGATTAACAGGTCTCGTCTGCCTATGCGAGAGAAACGCTAAATACAAGACTGTTTTGGTTTTTTTAAGTGTATTACTTTATCGTAAGTTTATAACTCAACTTTAAGTTTATAATTCGGGCTTCGGATCGGTAAAATTATTGAAAAACGCAAAATGAACTTTCATGTTAACTTAATTGACAACTAGCTGGGATTTCGAAAGATTTTTGTACAGATGACGCGAGAAACCAAAGAATATTGGTGCAAGGTCTATGGCAGTTTGTATCTTTAGTAGTAGTTGAAATAAGTTTAAAAAATAATAATTTTCTGATTAAATGGTGTGCCTATACGAGAGAAAAACATGTTGAAAACGCTAAATACAAAATTGTTACTGTACTTTTAAGCTCATAACTTTATCATAAGTTTGTATACCAAGACCCGAGGGGTTAAATGCCTGGGCAGACTCGTACCCCATCCCTAAAAGGTCCGGGACTTGGTCGGTGCACGTGTCGTGCATAAACCTCTTGGACTTGTTCACAAACCCCAAGATTTTGGACCATTTAATCTCGGGGAGTGATTTGGTAATGTCCTCTCCTTCAAAAGTTTCGAATCTATGGCATACCTATCACACTCTGCGAGGTAGTGCTTTGCCGTTTCTTCTTTTATTTCACAAAAACAAAACGCAGAAAGGGGTCTGGTAAAATACTCATTACGAAGAGGTGTCTTCTCAAAGGACAATGGCTCGTCAGGATACCTACCAGCCTCCTAATTCCCTTCCTTGAGTTAGAGAATATCCATTTCGATTCTTTTGGTTTGATTTCCTTCACGAACTCCTTCGATTGCCTATGTCCGAGGGACAGATTCCATTCTTTAAGGAATTGTTTCATGCCACAGCTATTAATACTCTCTTTCGCCGTGCTTATAGAGAGGGGTAATACCGGTTGCGGCCCGACAAACGCAGTATGTGAGCCTTCTTTGGCCAGGCTATCCGCCTCTTCATTGCCTTAGTGTCCTTTATGTGCTGGTATCCAAATGAGGGTTACCCTATTCTCATACCTAGAAGTGATACTATTGATAAGTTCAACAGTTTCCTCCACCAACCTAGATGTTGATAACTCTTTTTGTAATGACTGGCCTGACTGTCGGAAAAAATTCTATCTTTTCCCTTGATTTTAGAATTTTTTCCTGTATTATAACTTAAAACTTTAGGTTTATAGTTCGAACATAAGATGATGGTAAAATGATAAAAAATGAAATGAATGGATTTTGTAGTTTTGAAATGTTTTAAAAAAATTATATTTATTTATTTTTATTTTTTAAATTTTTTTTAACAAATTTTTTACGAGGGAGCAGAGTCAGATCAACCCTCAGGGTGACGGTGTTTTTTGGGAAAAAGCCCATTTGTAAGTATGTCGGGTTCGAATGCAGGGCCGCTGGATTCGAACCCGGGACCTTTACCTTGCAGTGATGGGTGCCGTCTTAACGCCTAAACCGTTGCGGCACCGAAAAAAATAAGTGAAAATAAACTTTAAAAAAATATAATTTTCTGATTAAATGGTTTGTAATAAAATTATAACTAGGAAATTAAACGTCTGCCTGTACAAAAGAAAAACATGTTGAAAACGCTAAATTCAAGATTGCTTCTGTTCTTTCAAGTTTATAAGTTTATATTGTAACTTAAAACTTTAGGTTTATGGTTCGGGCTTCGGATCGGTAAAATTATAGAGAATGAAATGAACTTTCAAGTTAACTTACTTTAAAATTAGCTGGGATTTTGAAAGATTTTTTATAGATGACACGAGGAAACAAGAAAATCGGTGCAAGTTTTGAGGACTGAGGCTTTTTGTATGTTAATTATATTGATTATATAATAAAACCAGTTATTTTGATTTAATCTGTAAACCACATAAGCCTTAAGAGAAAGAGAGATTTTTTTTAAATATCTACCATTATACAGGCTCTCTCTCTCTCTTTCTCTCTCTCTCTCTTCCCCTCTCTCTCTCTCTCTCTCTCTCGTTTTCGTTCGCTCGCTCGCTCTATCTATCTATCTATTTATCTATCTATCTATCTTTCTTTCTTTCCCTTTCTCTCTCTCAGCTATCTATTTATCCATCTCTCTTTTTCTTTCTTTCTCTTCCTTTTCTTTTTTCTTTCTAAGTACGTTTTAGCTTAAAGCTCTTTATTGATTGGTAATGATAAAATTAGTAGAAAAGACAAGTGACTTGCAAATTTCACAATTTAAATTTAGTTTGCGTTGTATATTTCTATAGAGGACAGCAAGACACAAAAACTATACTTGGGCGACCTATGAAAGCTGTGGCCTTCGGTATTTTAAATGAAATCTTTAAAAACTTATATTTTTGAGATTACTGTTATGATTTTTGGATAGGTATACGTAAAAATAGATTAAAAGTCAATATTGATTTTTCTATCGAAATATTCTTCAATTTAAAATTAGTTGGAGTAGTGGAAGGTTTTATTGTAGACGACAAGGGGAAACAAAATATTCTTGAGCAAACCATGAAATTAAGTCAAAAAATAATTTATACTGATTTGGATAATTACCTTCTACTAAAACAGTTTTAACAGGTTACCAGGTAATTTCAATTGGAGCTGATAGGAGAAAACACATTAGAAAACGCGAAAGGCAAAATAAGACTCTTTCTGAACTTCTAAGTAAACTAGTACATTTTGAGCTTAAAACTTTTTGATTTAAGTCGTAAAGCACGTAAGTTTCAAGTTGAGTTAACTTAAGTATAATTTACAGATGCATCAGTTACCTGCAATCCACAATCCTGAATCTCTCACTCACTCACTCACTCACTCTCTATCTATCTATCCACCTATCTATCCACCTATCTATCCACCTATCTATCCCGTTTACTCGTTAATTGTAAGACAGGTCGTTCGTGACCTAAATTTGCGAGATTTTTAACTAAAACAACATTCATTCATTCATATTTTCTCTCTCTCTCTCTCTCTCTCCTCTCTCCTCTCTCTCTCTCTCTCTCTCACTCTCTCTCTCTCTCTCCTTCCTCTCCGTCTCCATTTTCTTTCCCTAACCATGTAATGATATGAAGAAACAGGTAATCTTCATGATAGAACCCTAAGGGCAGAAGTGTATGGTTGTCTTACATTAAAAGTTTTAAATGGAATTTATATTATCGTATGTTTGAGTATAAGTTGACTTTCAAACTGACCTAGTAATTTTTCAGTACTACTCATAATAAATAGATGTACGGATGTACATGGAATTTCAATGGTTACCTAAAGGGGGGAAACATTTTAGAAACTGGAAAGACAAGAAAAGACGGCTTCGGTTCTTTTAAGCCTGTTTTAAGTTTATAGTTTTTGTTTTGGTAACGTAAAAGTGATCGGAGAAGACCTCTTTCACTTGCCAATTTCACAATTTAAAATTAGTAAGGCTAGAGGAAGGTTTACCGTAAATGACAAGCGATAAAGAATATTCTTGAGCGTATCATCAAGAGTGAGGCTTTTGAATTTANTCTCTCTCTCTCTCTCTCTCTCTCTCTCTCTCTCTCTCTCTCTCTCTCTCTCTCTCTCTCTCTCTCTCTCTCTCTCTCTCTCTCTCTCTCTCTCTCTCTCTCTCTCTCTCTCTCTCTCTCTCTCTCTCTCTCTCTCTCTCTCTCTCTCTCTCTCTCTCTCTCTCTCTCTCTCTCTCTCTCTCTCTCTCTCTCTCTCTCTCTCTCTCTCTCTCTCTCTCTCTCTCTCTCTCTCTCTCTCTCTCTCTCTCTCTCTCTCTCTCTCTCTCTCTCTCTCTCTCTCTCTCTCTCTCTCTCTCTCTCTCTCTCTCTCTCTCTCTCTCTCTCTCTCTCTCTCTCTCTCTCTCTCTCTCTCTCTCTCTCTCTCTCTCTCTCTCTCTCTCTCTCTCTCTCTCTCTCTCTCTCTCTCTCTCTCTCTCTCTCTCTCTCTCTCGTTTTCGTTCGCTCGCTCGCTCTATCTCTCTCTCTCTCTCTCTCTCTCTCTCTCTCTCTCTCTCTCTCTCTCGTTTTCGTTCGCTCGCTCGCTCTATCTATCTATCTATCTCTATCTGTACCTATTTATCTATCTATCTACCTATCTCTCTCTCTCTCTCACTCACTCTCTCTCACTCTCTCTCACTCTCTCTCACTCTCTCTCTCTCTCTCTCTCTCTCCCTCCCTAGAGTATTTTTTGGATTATTATTTGGTATTACTTTTCAATAAAATAATCATTTTTATACAATTTGACCGGGACCGTGACGGCGAGGAGGGGACACTCCCTCTCCCAACAAGGTGATAACAGGTATCGCCGCGTGGAAGAAAGTCAGTTGGACTGGAGATGAGCGGCCGGTTCGACGTGAGCAAAGGTGTCAGCAGGAGCCCCGGGGGCGGCTACGAAAACCCGGGCCTCACTCTTGACGGCGAATATCGGGCGAATGAAGGGGACGAAGGGGTGAAGGGAAAAGGGCCGACAAGGGAGAGGAACTCTTTTTGCACCCTCACCCTCGAAGCGCTACCACGTCTCGACTCGTACAGCAACATCAAAGGGTGCAACAAAAGGCCATCCCTCGGAGAACTTCACGGAGAACCGACATTCATCAAAACGGTAATTATTACAAAAAAATGCTACTACTATCATGTACGGCTAATTAAGGACCTTAAGATCAAGGATGAGATTCCGGCAGGACACTTTATTTCCTTAAATAACTAGGAAGATATATAAAAAATCATGGTATTGTGAAATTTTCTCTTGAGGTATGTGATTAACAAGTATTTTGGTCATTTTCAATCATACTTGTGTCAATTCTATTCGGAAATGATCAAACTTTGTTAAATATGAAGCTGGAAGATTTTTTTTCTCGCCTGCATCTTGAAGCTTTTTAAATTTTTGACAGTAAAACCTTTACTTTGTACTCTGTATTAGTTTCCATCAAAATCTAAATCGCAACTGCTTGGTGTTTCTTTAGGTCTTGGTAGTTTTATTTAATTACCTCTAAACTATTTTAAAAATATAATCATTGTTCATATTTTTAGTATTGTTTTTAGTTTATTCATAGTTTTTACCAAAAAACCCTATTTTTTCTATCATATTCTACTTCATTGAGTCAATGAAGATTACCCAAAAGAACGAATATGTTCATTCAATTTCTAAACGCACAATGAAAAACTATTTACTATTGATTACAAGTTGACGTTTCGTATTTTAAAAAAACGCAATTTTTCAAAATTGGTTCGACCAAATCGCTTATTTGCGCTTTCTTCTTGTTCTGACAATCTTTGGGTTAAAGGAAGCTTAGAAATAAACGTCTAGTCAATCTAATTGAACTGTTTGTTAAAAACGTTTATTTAAAATCAATTTACAATATTGACAAGTATTTCAAATATTTTCCCAACAGTATTGTTCTGTAAACAGATCGGTGCAAATAACACATCGTTTACCTCTGACGATTTGTAGTGCTGATAATTAACAGACTTGCATAAATTTACGATATATCGCTTAATACATAAAATACTGAATACATGGCTGGGCAGTGTTTTTTCTTTATTGAGTGTTCAACTTGAATTATTTCTTATTCTTTAAAAGTCTTAATTATTAAAAATTACACTAAAGTTAAAACCCAATCTAAATTTTTGATTAAAATATATGAAAAATGAACAAAGCCCAGTACGAGCGAGGTGATGCAATTGGTACACCATGAATCTTTATACAGATTTAATCTAAAGTCTAAATTTGACGACAGGAAGATAAAACATCGAGTGAACTCAAGTGAACATCGTTTCAAACTGTATCAATTTGCCATTTTTTTAATTTTATATTAAAAATCAAAGATAATATTTGACAGCAAACACTCAATCCCTTCGTTGATATTTTTGATATAGAATGGACACGTGTATCATCTCGTTCATTATAAATTCAATTTTTAATTATTTTCTACTTGAAATCATAAGTTCCAATATTGAAAATAAATGTTCTTAGAACCTGTTACGATCTTTTAAATATTAATGATAGTTTAAAAATCCTGATGAAGTTTATTCCTCTAAAGTTCGTCGAAGGATCTGAGACTTTCAATTTGCCTTTTTCACGTTTTGTTTCTTTAATGTAAAATTATAATATTGAAGGATGATGTTAATTATATCGGAGATAACTTCAATTTACCTCAAGGCAAAACGCAATTCGATAAACTGATGTGAAAGTACTTCAAAAATAGCTAAATAGGTCGTACATTTGTTCGATTTAATTGTTCAAAGATAAGGATTATAAGTTCATATATATGCATATAGCTTTACACTTTACAACGTTTGACCCTCGACAAACAAATAAATAATACAGTCATGAAAAAACTTATTTAGCGTTTTGAAATTCAGTTTTGTTCAATTTCTCTTGAACTTAAATTACCGATTTAACAAAGTGCCAACTATCTTTTTATATTTTTTTTTTTAAACAAGCGCAATTATTTGAGGCTCGATTTACACCTGAGACAAGTTTTTACAAAGAGCATTACAGTAGTGATCACTAGTACAAATCAGTAGTTTGGTTTCCGATTATTTTGGTCCAACCTCGCTGTTTTGAACTGCCTGGCGTATTTCGGCTTTTCGCCGTCTTCATTGAGTGTCATGAAGGTTTATAGCAGGGAGAATTATCATATGGCATACCAGAATGATCGGATACGTTCATCACCCCGAAGACCCCTTTGAAATAATTACAAAGTTTTAAACTATGTGATCGAATTGATTGAAACGTACTTTAAGTTTAAATCAACGTGTTATTTTTGAGTTTTTTTTTTAGGCAAAACTTAATCTTAACTTAACCTACTTGACGTTCACTTCTCTAGTTCTTTTGTTTTACTTTCAACCTACGTTTGAACTGGAGATGATATCTAGGAACTACCCGAGATCTAATTAATCATGTCTTCCTCAGAATGAATTTCCAGACCGATAAAATTTCAATCGTAGACAAAGCGTTTTGACCTTTCATTTATATAAAAACAGTACATAGAATAAAAATTTACAAACGCGTTATTTCATTATTCATAACCAAATGTTTACGGGTGCAAAGAATCCAGTGTAACAAGCAACAAGCTAATTAATAACATCTATAATTAAAAAATGTAATTAATTTTTTTCATGTATGGATAAATAATTAAGCATGTTCGTCCATGAACGGGTCTGCGAGAACGCGCGCCTTGAGCCAATTTTTTCGGTTTTTGACATTCAGCATAGTGGTTTTTCTCTTGCATGTTTGTATTTCAAAATAATCGAGTGGTCCGAACATAAATTGTAATAATTGCATTAAAATGTATCTGTTGAATTAAAGAATCACTTCTATCGTTTTATAATTGAAACACGAACTAGCAATAGGTTTTCGTTTATATATATCTTTATTTTTCCTTTTCTTTTTTGTTTTACATTATGAATCAATGATTATTGCGTAGGTTTTTTATAATTATTAAAGAATAAAAATAAAATATGATAATTTATAAAAATAATATATACGTTCTATCATGACTATGCCACAAAAGATGTGCCCAAACAGAGCATACAAATATAACGCCACTATTAATTTTTCCTTTTGAAAAACCTACGTATTAATATCTTTATTATTTTCGGTTCAATACATTCTATACACAGTTCAAAACGAATCGATGAGAGTATAAAAAAATTTAACTATACATTAGAATTTTTACTCATTACGGTCGTCCAGGTCCGCCTATACCTACTATATTGGTGTCAGACGCGTTTCGGCATTTCGCCATCTTCAGTGTGTCCGCCTCACCCTGCTTATATCCTTGATGACAAGCGCTGAAGGCAGCCGAAACGCATAACAGGCCAAATTTCAGGTTCGTAACAGACCACAAAGAGAACTCGCAATTTTCACAAAAAAATCACATAAATTATTCACTTTCACTACACTAGCAGTACACTATTCGAAAAAAAATATACAAAAACCGTGCAAATTAACGTGCAACCTTTAAAAAAGTAGATAAAATAATAAAACTTGATTTATCAATTTAAAATCTTATATCATTTTAAAGGTGCAATTGTAAGGTGCCACTTTGTGAATTTAAGTTTATTAAACAAGAAAACAAACTTTAGAAGACAAAAATAGTTTACTAAACTATTAATATAATTATGTCCTTAAAGAGTAAACTTTATTATTTACTATTGTAAGCTTGCTAAATATAAGTTGTTACCTAAAAAAAGGTTCTTATTAATATTAAATTTAAACGAATGTTACAACTCCATACTTGCTACGTTTATGTTCATGCAAAATTCTAAACTAATCTACAATTTAAAACAAAAGGGAAAAGAAATTTCCGCATGTTAACGGTACTTATCTTTGAAAGTGATGTCATTGACAGTTATCGTATGTTACATTTTCGTGTTGTGTTATTTACTGCAAAACTGTCTCCGTTTTTACACACATAATTCGTAATTTGTGTTTTTTTCCGTAATTCCAAAACATCTTTCATCCTATCTGAATAATCTACTAGGATTGAACTCCTAAGTGATATATAAAATAGACAAATTAACTTTTTACTAGTTGAGTTTTAAACGATAAGTTAGTTTTAAGCAATACTGTATGTTGTTTGTTCAGTTCTGATCATTTTGGTCTGCGTACCAACGCTGGGTCTGAGCGGCTGCCTCTCCCTGCTTATAACCTTTACGCTTCGCACTGACCAAATGGATTAATCTATCCGCCGACCTGAAGGAAAATCTGACAAATTTAAATTTAAAGATGAAAGGTCACTGTTTAGACCAAAAGATAGGAAAGGGATATCGCCTAGCATACCTCTAGGAAATCTCACGATAAATCAATTTATCTAACAAAACTCTTTACCCAAAGAAATGAATTTTCATTCAAACTTGGAATAAAGTTAAAAGCTAGAGCAAAAAAATTACCTTTGCTAATCTGAGTATCTGAAGTGTGTTCAAAACTACCACAGACTTTGAAATATTATATTATTTAATTAAATCAACTGCAAGCACGGGAAATATTGACTTGTCTTTACACAGCAAAGAGAATAAGAAAAATAAACAATTAATTGTTCGTTTTGGTACAAAAATGTTATAAATTTATATGCCAATAAGTTTAAAAAAATTCGGAACTTTCATGTGGAATAATTTTTGAATTTTACTTAGTCTAGACAGGACCGAGTGACTCGAGGATTTGATTGAACATCCTGGCAATAAAAATCAAATGTTAATACGAAGAATAGTTTAGGGATGATCAGGTCAACAGAATACGACAGAATAATCAAATATATGGACGTACCATTAGAGAAAAATCAGGAACACAGTCGAAAACAAACTTATCCGAACAATAAGCAGTAAATGACAACACTGGACAACAGGACAAACTTACGAGGAAATCGCACAGACTCACACATAAGCTAAGTCGAATAAACATGAAGAAAAATGTCTAGATTTTGACTAAAAAATTCAGATTATTTATAAATCAATAAACGTATTAAATAAAGTAAATGGAATCATATGCCTAAATTTTTAATTAGTCCAAGTTTAAAGTTAGACGTATTAATAATTAAAATTTTTTTAAAGTTTACAAAGAAAAAAATTATTGGGTAGTTTGAACGTTCTGTGTAAATATTTTGCAATGTATTATTTTACTGTTTGCACTCATTCTAATTTTAAACACAGGAAATTTTACTTTCACTTTAAAATTCGCTACACCTTCATTACCTTATAAAATCTCACATGAGAGACTCCATGGGCGACGTACAATTCTTTCAAAAATTTACGTTTGCGAATTTTTCTTTACACAGGAATGATTTTTATTGTAGCCAATTCGAGCGATATATTGGTAATGAAATTTGTTTTCAAAACAAATACCCTAGCGACAAATAACGTCTTCTAGCCTGTTTGTCTGACTTATAAAAACTTAAATTATTTAATATCCATAGCTCTGTGATAGTTTTACCGACTGGAGGTGAATGATATCCCAAGCTGAAGTAACTTAACAATAAAAATTTTGTGATTTTTTTCGGTGTTCTGGGTATTTTAAATTGTCATGTTGAATGTATATATAATATTATATTATTATCAGAATAATTCTTTAATTTTAAGAATAATTGCAACTATAATTTGACTTATTTGACCTACAATTGAATCATCCTTATCGGATTAAATGAAAACAAAAGATCAGATGGAACGTATGTGTAGTTTATTTAAAATTATAAATTTAATATAATTATAAAATTTAATTGTCCTACAATTAAAATTCTTTGTGCCGGAATTAATCAAATTACTTTTATAACGCATTGAGGGACGAAAACAACGCAAGGAGTAAGATCAATTAAAAAGTGTATTTATACGATTTAATTAAATGTATGCATTTTAAATTATTAATTTGTTTAAATTTTAATTGCAATAAAAGTCCGGGCTTAAATACGATAATCAATAATAAACCCTTTTTAGTAGTTCAGCCACGTCTCATTAAAATGAAAGGATGATTAAGTACCCAATTTCATTTTTAATCATTCTATATGTTATTGTCTGTACTGCCATCCATATGGATGCCAAACATTAATTTTTCTTTTAATGTCCATGGAAATTTTTTTAAGTAGCTCGCTTTCAAATAAAAGAATCGTGAGATTTGATCTTTAGGAGAGCGGGGTGATGACCTGTAGTTTGGTCGTTTTCATTTTGGTTTGTCAGACGCGTTTCGGTGTCTCGCCATTTTCAGACGTGGGTCTTGGTCACCTGCTTCTCTGCTTATATCCTCGATAAAAAGCGTTTGTCAGACCAAAACAGCTAGAATAGGTATACCAAACCAGAAACGATCATCTACAATTAGGACATTGCGAGATTTCCTGCCAAAAGAAAAGTTCAAACCAGTCCAAATGGTTTAAAAATGTATTAAAAACAGCCAATGTAAATATAAAACAAAAGGACAAGATTGTTGGGTTACATTATAATCAATGCATATTGTAAAATTTCCTATTGATTACGGAAATTCCTATAGGATTACGGTGTGATGAACCTGCAATTTGGTCGCTTCCGATTATTTTAATCCTTCAATAAATTTCATACATTTCTACAATTCACGTTCAGAATCTTGTTTGTTTCTCACCTGATGATGAGAGAGTATTTAATACTCGAAATCCGGATAGCTGCCTAAAACTTCTGTGAGTAGAACTATCTTTTTCAAAAAAAGAAAATGGCAGTGTTATTGGACTGATTTATGATATGATCTTTTTGAAGAGTTGACATATACCGGATCAAAGCTAATTCATACAGTTTAATCGCTTCCGATTACATATTTTGATCTGCTCGTCAGTGCCGCCAATGAAGCTGCCTTTCCCTGCTTATATCCTTGTCAAGCGGTAAAGATGCCGAATTGCTAAATGCAATTGTTCGAAAACGACCAAATGACAAGCACCAATTTTATTTGTTATTAATAAGAAAAGAACAAGATGATTATGTTAAAGTGAAATTAATGATATTTATTGTTGGGATTTCCTCTTGGAGTCTGTGGTGTGAACCTGTAGTTTGGTCGTTTCGTATTATTTTGGTCTGTCAGATGTATTTCAGCATCTTCAGTGCTCGTCATTCAAGAAATAATATGATAAAATAATGGCAAACAATAAATAATATAAAATATACAAAGGATAGCTGTCGTTAAAGTTTTTACAAGATCCACCTGAAATATAAAGAAATTGTACGCTTTCTTGTTTGAGTTTGGTCGTTCCTCCCAGATTCGCATATGCTTATTTTTGGCAGAAGTTTGGGACCAATTGCTTCAAATTATCATATATGTAGCCAATTGTTAAATTTTGTTAAAAAATTAATTTTATTGTATGGTAACATAATTTATAATTATCTTAATGAATTTGAACTTGCAAGCAACGTAAATTGCATAGAGGAATGTTATATCCTGATTGTTGCCTTGGTGATTGTATACTAGGTCCTCGTTAACCCAGTTTTTTTATCTTAAATTTACATTATATTTCCTTTTATTCATTTTATCTTTTTTAGGCACCTAATAAATCGTGCATAGGTGCAAAACAAAACTTGAAATATGTGTATATAAGTTTGATATGCAGATAGAAGAAAATGCTCCGAGGTGTTTCCTACTATCAGCGGTGATGGTACGAATCCCTCCGCGGATAATGAGAGTCTACTGTACTTATCCGTCAAATATGATGTCAACTTATACACATGTACTTAAATTGTGTTTGTTCTTGATTTTTGCGGGGGTGATGAACCTGTTTTTTGGTTTGCCTATCCTCGCTGCTTTGCTGTCATGTTTCAGACGTTTTAAATTAGAACCTATTACTGATGAAGGCGAAATGCCGAAAGCAGCGAGGATAGGCTGACCGAGACCATCGGAAACGGCAAAACTACAAGTTCATCTGGATGAAATTTAGATCCTGATTAACACTGTTTGTTGATGCCAAACTGTTTTTTTCCTCGTTTTTATTCATCGTTCAAACGGATTTGTTCATGAGAGAGAGAAAATTACTGATAAACTGCCGTTTGTACCTTGGTCAAGTCAGCAACCAGACTGGTTCTCTCATATTCGTATGACTCCTGTGGTATAGATAGGTTTTTATGGAATTATGCCAATGTTTAAAGGACTCAGTTCCAAGCCAATAAGGATTTAAATTCGCAAACCTTGAAATAGATTAAGAACGGGTCGATTAGCACGTTTTCCTTTTATGGCCATTTATGATTTACCATGAAAAAGTCGTCCGATCCTAAACTGCAGAAAATTAGCAAAACAGCTGTTGTCTGTCAGATGAGGACGTTAAGTCTCAATTTTAAAGATCGCGTAGTTAAGAATGGAAAATAAATCGTTATTTATTAACAAGAACCGTGAGACAAAAGGAAGCTGGCGTGACACCAAGGGTGTTTGTACAATTTTGAAAAGAAAAGGAATAACAAAAGCCTCAATAAGTCCAAAACTTTGCCGACTGATAAAATGACCATTTACGATTGGAAAGAATTACAACGGGCCAAATTATGTAATATGTATAAGCTTGTGCCCACGGAATGTAAATGAATCGGCGGGATTAGTCAGCGTACAAATAAAAGAGACAAATCTGGTTTTGGTTTATCTCCTGAAATATCCGGATGGCTCCAGTCGTGACCGGATTTCAGTATGGTCCTTCATCCCTGAAATCGAAACGATGCTTTCATCTTGACTTTTATTATAGAAATAAAATAACAATAAAGACTAATTTCCGAAATTCATTTAAGACAAACAAGCAAGAAATTTATCAGAAACAGTTCGAAAAATGGATCTGGCGCGAACGCGAGCTCTTCCTCAAAATGAATGACATTGAGAACGTCTTGAGCGTCACACTCGACTAAAACTAAAATTAAAAGCTTATTAACTGAATATTTAGTGACAATAAGAAATACAATGGAGCGCTTATATCACGTGAAAAAAAGCTGCTTCTTTTTATCCTGTCGTTATCTGCAAGGAGACCAGGAAAGTGAACGTGCTTGCCACATACAATAGTAATAAAATGTTATTTTTCTTTTAAAAAAAACATTTACATGTGATTTTTTAATTTTTTAAAAATATTTTTTACAAATAAAAAAGATAATATGTAGTTGCTGACTGACGATGGGTATAAATTCCCGAACGTTCAAGATTTTATTTCGTAAAAATAAAACAAAAATCTTTTATAAAAAACCGCATTTAAATGATTTTTAAGAAAAACCACATTTTATAATATTATAAAAAGACAATATGTCTTTAATAAATCCATGTTTAAATACTGTACAATAATAATAACTGCCCTATAATTTTATATATATATATATATAATTTTTTGTATTATAATAAGTATTTTTTTATTTTGATTTTATAATATTTTGTCAATATACAACTCCTCGACTCTGCTTATAAACTATTGTTCCGAAATATGGTCATTTCTGATCATTTTGGTATGCCTATCCTCACTGGTTTTGGCACATCGCCATCTTCAGTGCATCAAGGTATAGCAGGGAGAGGTAAGCATACAGGCCCTGCAGGCAGCATTGAAGCTAGTGAAATAAAATCTATTTTCCCCCTGAAATATCTTTTCATCTGCTTTATTTCAACAGTTTAACAACCAAAGTACACGTTTATCTCCACACAGTGAAAAAATCACACATATTTTTTTTTAATTTTTGGGTCAAATCTCTCGCCCATTAAATTGCTTTAATAATTTATAATAATTTGTCGACTTTGATCAATTGAGAGTATCAGTGTGGTCCATCCAATGGCAGACCCGACCAACAGCACCAAGAAAAAAATATAGTATATTCTTCTAAGTCAAATTATCCTTCACAGGAAGAAGAACCAGTGAAAAAAAAGAAAGAAATCAAAATTGGTGAAGGGCACGGAGTCAAGTTAGGGTGGATTGTCGGTGTGCTCATACCATGCCTACTAAACATATGGGGTGTTATGCTTTTCCTGAGGTTGTCCTGGGTTGTCTCACAATCCGGGATAGGCCAGTCACTCGTCATCATAGGGATATCCGCTACAGTCTGCATCATCACAACTCTGTCACTTTCTGCTATAAGCACTAATGGAGAAGTCAAAGGAGGTATGCATTTTCATATTACATTGATTCATATAAATAAAACATTTAAATACACATGCCATTTCTACTTAAATCTGCATTCTTTAGTTGAGCTACTTTTGCATATGATAAATTGAACCCCATTGCATTTATTTTAATCATTTTTATTGTTTTAAAGTTACATTGTGTTTAATCTATTACAATATTTTCACAATTTATTGTGTTGTGTAGTGCCATGTGAACAGAAAATTGTGTGCTGTATTAAGTTTCTTTTTTTTCTATTAAATTTGCTTTAAAGAGTCTTGGCATTCATATAATGACATATTACATTCAAACATGAAAATATAAATTTATTTAATTAGAATTCTAGTAGACCTCAGATTTTTAAAGAATGACATCTCAATCTGAACAATGTTCAGGTTATTTCTTAGACACCTAAATAATTTAATTTTAGAAAATTGAAAGATTTAAATTAAAAGTGCAATTAATGTGATATAAAATTACAGGAGGTATTTATTACATCATTTCAAGATCACTTGGTCCTGAATTCGGGGCCTCTGTGGGTCTCATCCTTGCTTTTGCCAATGCTGTCGCTGCCTCGATGAACACAATCGGTTTCTGCAGCTCTTTGAACAGTCTCCTGAAAGAGAACGGACTCAAGATAATTGACAACGCTGTCAATGATATAAGGATAGTCGGTATTGTCGCTCTATTCTTCATGGTCATTATCTGTGCCGTTGGAATGGAATGGGAGACAAAGGTGACAATAAAAGACTGCATCAGTCCTCCAATGACAGCACATCGCTAATAAAACAAAATTTGATTTTTCAGGCGCAAAACTTCTTGGTCGTCATCATTTTTGCAGCTATTGCTAATTTTTTGATCGGATCTCTAATTGGACCAAGGACAGATGAGGCTCAAGCCCAAGGCTTTCATGGATTTAGCCGTAAGTCTTTTTGTTCAAATTGTATAGGGTGATGCATACTTAATATCTTATAAAATTAATGTAACATAATTAAGGACATTGCATCAAATATAATATATGTATAATAAATTCTACTTTCAAATATTTACAACAGATTAAAAAAAAACATTAATTTTTTATTTTCCTTTCTATTTGTGAAAGTTTAAATTAAATGCTTCATTTTCAGTTGATGTTATGAAAGACAATTGGGGTTCAGACTACAGGTTCAGTGAAAACGTGAATCAAGATTTTTTCTCAGTTTTCTCTATCTTTTTCCCCTCTGTAACAGGCATACAGGCTGGAGCTAATATATCCGGTGACTTGAAAGTAAGTACCAATAATTATAACATTGGAGGGTGATTAGTAATTCTTTTCTTTTAGGACCCTGCTGAAGCGATTCCAAAAGGCACACTACTTTCACTCGCCATCTCAATGTTTTCCTATGCGCTTTTTGTTGTCTTTGCCGGTGGTGCTGCATTAAGGGATGCCAGTGGAAATGTCACAGATTTAGCACTGGGCAATTTTCCTTGTGCTAGCGACCACTCCTGTCAATTCGGTCTACACAACGACTACAGTGTATGTGGATATTTTATTTGTTTTTAAATAGCAACATTTATTTAAATTGTGTTAATTTTAGATCATGCAACTTATGTCGGTCTGGGGATGGCTTATTTACGCAGGCTGCTTTGCTGCTACCATTTCAACAGCACTTACAAATCTACTTTCAGTACCAAGGCTTTTACAGGCACTGGGCATTGATCACATATACCCTGGGCTGATATTCTTCTCAAAAGGCTATGGGAAAGCAGGAGAACCTTATCGAGGATATGTGCTTACTTTCTTCATATCTTCTGCATTTGTTGTTATTGGTGAGTAAAATTAATTTTCCTACTTTATAAATTTACAGTTTTCGAATAGCTATAATGTAAGAAAACTTAGAAACTGTCATAGTTAAGCAATGGAGAATCCAACTCTCATAATGTGGGTTTTAGTCCTTAGAATTTCATTTCATGACAATTTAAAAAGAAAATATTGTAAAAAGAACTTCTCTCTAACAATTTTTAATTTTTTTCAAATATCCTAGACAGATTGACACACGTTTGCTTGAAAATCGCAAAGCAGCTCTTGTGCTCAAAACTAAATACTACAATTAATTAAGGTTTTCAGTTGATATAAAAAAGTCAATGGCACGAGCGGGATTCGAACCCATGATCTTCGGCTTGATACGCTGCTGCTCTACCACTTGAGCTATCGTGACCTTGATCCACTCGGACACCAACCTCCCATCTCAACCACACCTTTTGAATTTTCCCTCCTTTTTGCCATTTTTCAATTAACTAAATACTACAATTAAATTAAATTATATTAAAGATAATTAATCAATCTCACTTGATCAATGAGATCAATCACTTGCCAAAATGAGAGTGCATAATAAATAGTTGGATAATTCGTGTGTCCAATTCACTACACATGATATTAGTTTACGGCTAACTTAGTCAGCACACAACCAGAAACAGAAAGCTTAATAAAAATAATAAAAATTTATATATAATATATTATTTTAAATTTATATATATAATATATTATAATAATAAATTCACAAAATTATTTATTCCTTTATTAATTATTACAAATACTTTATTCTAAACCCATAATGAGAAAATAGAAACTACAATGCAACAATCTCAAAGAATAGTAAACAGTAGAGCATAAAGGGTATTTAAAAAAGGAGATTAATTTAAAAAAAATATTTTTACTAATACTATTTTCAATTCAACAAAATTATTATTTTAATTAGTTGACTGCTAGTAGGCTTAATCTTTTATTGATTTGTCTATTTAATTTATTAACTAACAATAACAGTTTTTAAACAATATTGGAAAATGTATTCCTTCAGTTTCTGTTAAAAATTAAAAAATACGTTTTTATTATATTCATATTATTTTCAACAACCTAATCAATTTGTATTATTTTATTTTTGTTTCAGCCGATCTTAATATAATAGCAACACTCATTTCCAATTTCTATTTGGCATCTTACGCCCTGATTAATTTCTGTACGTTCCACGCTGCACTTATTAAACCTTTAGGCTGGAGGCCGACTTTTAAGGTAACAACATCTATAAAATTAAAAGTATCAAGTTTTTAAAATTAAATTATTTTGTTTCAGTTCTACAATATGTGGCTATCGCTTTTAGGTTTCTTCATGTGTGTGTTGATTATGTTTCTCATTGATTGGCGTACTTCACTTGTGACTTTTGCTGTATTTTTTGTCCTTTATGTCATAGTAGTTTACAGAAAACCAGGTATATTTAAATTACTGTACTTCAATTTTTTTAAAAATATATTTATACATTGTGCACTTTTTACAGATGCAAACTGGGGTTCATCTACACAAGCGCAGACCTATAAGACAGCCCTGCTCACCGTTCAGAAGCTTGCGACGAGTAACGAGCATGTTAAGAATTACCAGCCTCAAGTCCTTGTTCTTTCAGGCCCACCGCAAAACAGGCCTGCGCTTATCGATTTGGCGAATTTGATCACAAAGCATAATTCATTGCTTGTCTGTGCGGAAATTACCAGAGTATGCATTTTCTAACTAAACGTTGTAATTTTGTTTTACACCATGTATTTGGAATTTCAGGAAAAACTTTACTACAAAGCACGCATAGCTAAAATTCAAGCTGGATACGATTGGTTGGCTGTTAAAAAAATTAAAGGATTTTTTGTTGTGACCGATGGTTTGCAAATGGAGCATGCTGCGAAGGCCATGATGCAAATTGCTGGTATTGGAAAGTTGAGGCCGAACGTGCTACTCATAGGATACAAATCTGATTGGCAAACCTGTAAGGATGAAGATCTAGAAATGTACTTCAACACAATGCAGTGCGTTTTTCTGTTTCTCTTGATATATTATTAATAATTATTTCAATAAAGTAAAATACACAATTTAAAAAAATCTTAAATAGTATAATGTTCTGAAGTTTTAAGTAAAATTTAAATTTTTATCTAATAGATTGTCATTTGATTTGTATTGATAGATATGTATAATTTAAATATCATTATTTTTTGTGTTTTTAGTGAGGCTTTTGCGAACAGAATGGCAGTGGCTATTTTGAGAATTCCCGACGGTTTGGATTATTCAGTGCAAACCAGCCCACAAGAGAATCAACTTGCGAATCAAATGTCTGCACTGGATGATCTCAGTAATTCCTACTTGGACTTGACAAGTGGAAGCTTCCAACTTAACAAAGCGGCAATGGAAGCGAGCAATGTTTTATCACAATCTTCGTTGACTATACCAGGTAAATAATTTTTCTCCGATTACTGTTTTAAAGTATTAATCCATTTTTAATTGATAGGAAGTAAGCCTGATACCGAACGACCGTCACTGCTGACAGAGCATATGAACAATGGCAATCCATCTGACATATTGAAAATACGAAAGAAGGCTACAGCAAAACAGCAGATACTTCATGAGTATGTCAATTTTATTTTTGTATTTTATATTATCAAATAACAAAAACCTTTCAATTATATATTCTGAGATCACATACAAAATAATTAAATAGTCCTAGCATTATTTGTAGTTTGGTAGACTCCGATCATTTTGGCCTGCCAGTGCATTTTGGTTTTTCGCCATCTCGGTTTCCCCCTGCCAATTTACTAAAATTTTGGTTCTGGAAAAGCGGCTATTAAACTTAACACCCTCCTGAGGCCCTACCTGTCTAACGGTGTGATTAAGGATGATAAGGCCACCATTTCAGTCCATGATTTGCCTCTCCCTGCTTATAACCCTAATTTAGTTCAGTTAGTTTGTTTCAAGAGAGCCAAACTACAGATTCATAGTGTGAAATAAGTACAACCAAAATTAATAAATTCAATGAGGAAGAAAACACTAGAAAATAAGTTTCTTTTTAATTGTACCACAACAAATCTGTCTTTCTTATCAAAAATTCCCCTCACTGATCTGTGCTAAATACTCTGCTATTTCACAAAATTTTCTGGTTGTATAATCATAACAAATCTATTAATTATTAGTAATATCAATCACTTATAAATAATTAATATTTACTATATTTATTAACTATTTAAACTTATTAAGTTTCAATCATTATGAAAAGACACTAAAAACATATTTTAATATCAAATGAATTGGTATTTTAGATTCCCAGGAGGGGAAAAACTTGAAAAAAATGCCTTAGACAATATGAGGATTTTTGACAAAAAGTACAAGGATGGATACGTTGATGTATGGTGGCTGTATGATGACGGCGGTAAGTGATTTAGTGGCCCAATGTAGCACCCAATTCAAGTAAACATTTAATCGATTTTCTTTAGGTCTCACAATATTGCTGCCTTATATTCTGCATACAAGGTCTGTGTTTGCAAACTGCAAGATGAGAATTTTTGCCCTGGCCAATCGTCATCATGATTTAAAAACTGAAGAAGCCAAGTATGATAAAGGTCGTTCATTAAAATGTCGATCAATATATAAAATAAATTTTAATTTTCAGTATGGCGAGGCTTTTGGCCAAATTCAGGATATCGTATGAAAGCCTGACTATGATAAATGACATTATGGAAGAGCCTGACAAGAAGACTATCAGCTTTTTCCATGACCTAATTGCAGGCTTTCGAACAAGAGATAATGGTAACAATACTGTCTTTTTATTTTAAATTAAATAAATAAACTGTATAATGTTTTTCCTAGGTTTTAAAGTCACTGACGAGGACCTGGTAACGCTTAGTGAAAAAACTGACAGGCAATTAAGATTAAGGGAACTGCTCCTTAAACATTCGAGAGAATCTACTCTTGTTGTTATGTAAGTAGTCAAAGAATGATAAAGTACGCCTCTCACTGTAGATTTTTGTCTTAGGTCGTTGCCCATGCCGAGGAAAGGGCTCGTTTCTGCGCCAATCTACATGGCCTGGTTGGAAGCTCTGACAAAAGATTTGCCACCTTTTCTTCTTATACGTGGGAATCAAGCGCCAGTTATCACATTCTACTCTTAGCCCAGTATTCAAATCTATCGACGTTATTTATTTAAACTTAATATTGTACAAAATGTTTCAACCACAGTTTTATGTGGAGTATTTTATGAAAAATTTCAAATTAGTTTTGTAAATAAAACTAATCCCTAACAAATGTTGAAATTGTTATCTTAGGTTACAAAAAAATAAATAAATAAAATAAAATAAAAAATAAAAAACTGATACCCAATTGAAAGTACTTTGGAAAATATAATTTCCATGAAATAGCAACCCCCATGTGTTACACACACCCTCTTTCTGATTTTTTTTTTTTTTTTTATTAAAAAAAGAATTAGAACAAATTAATTCTGATGCTTGCTCATTGATAAACTGTTGGTTTTACAAAGAAAAAAGTATTTTTATATTCCTCACACATATTAACTAAATTTGTACAAAAGGCTAAATATTTAATTATTTGTTATTCTTTCTTCTCAATCAAGACAATAAACAAAGAAGAACCCAAAATAGATGGTTGGTGCACCACTGTGAGTTATGATAATTTCAAAAAAGTCCAGAAAATAAATTGGTTTTATGTAATTAAAAAAAAATTATATAAAAAAACTTACTATTAAAGTTGAAATTAAGGGCAAAATTCCAATCCTTACCATTAAAAACATGATAAAAATGCATTATTGATCCAAAATCTTAACGAGTGACTGCAAAGAAAATGATGTAATCAACAAGAATAAATTATATTTAGGATTTTATAGATCTGCTTATTTTTCTTAGTAAGGAAATAAAGAAACTATACTGTTAAGCCTAAGAAAAAAATATATATTATAATGAAGAGTAGATAAGAGGTGGGAATAAATAAGGAGTGAAAACAGACAGGGAACTGGCCAATATAATTCCAAAAAACAGTTAAGAAATCTAAATTTACAAAATGATTTACATACAATCAGTTAATCAGGATTTCAAAATTTACAATAAATTAAAATTGATTACTGGACATTTTGGCCTGTAATATGTTAACGCTTCAGAGGGATCATTCTCACCTCAAAAATAGGTCGTGTGAGGTCACCAATGGACACTTACTTTTGACCAAAGCCTGCATATGTGTCTGACATGTAGAGAAAGGTCGGTTGATGTAACCCCACTTATTGAAGGGATGCCCATTCCTTTGGCTCCATATAGAGAGCGAAATGATGATATAAAAAGTGTGATTAAGCAGGGCAGCGAGCATTTGTCCCCTGTTCAATTCATGGAGTAAATAGGGTTGTTTTATTGTATACAGTACAGACCGTTTTGTGTCTTCGGAGTAAATGTATTTATTGTTGTGAATGTGTAGTCTGAGAGAGAAACAATATAGAGTACCCCAACAATCCAAGGTTAGTAATACAATAGTTGTAAAGATTGATGGAGGAATATCAAGTACTTTACTAATCTAACTGTACGAATGGTATATAAATAGGAAAAATGCATTTAAGAGTGAGTGAGAGTGTGAATGCGAGACAAAGTTGGGGCTGACATGACATTTAAACAGTGATCACAATTTTTAATATAGTTTGGCTTTTTCAGATCGTTATGTCTGGTTACCCTTGCTGTTTTGGACTGTCAGATGCATTGTGGATTCTAGTCATATTCACTGCTGGGCTGCCTTTCCTTACTTATATCCTTACTACCATGCCAAAACCAACGATCAAACTACAAGATCATCAAAAATAATTCCAAGGCTTCTAAACTCATTACATAATATTTACAAGAAATAACTACGAAAAAGCATATACCAACTTTATAATCCTAAAAGAAAAGAAAAAGGGAAAAGTAACAATTACAATGAGTATGAACTACAAAGGGCTTAAATTGTTGTTAACTAAAATGAAATATTTATAATTTATTACAGTACATACAATATAGTACGTAATAAGAAAAATGAATAGACTAGTAATATTATGTATGAACTATGAAAAAAAATCAATAAAAATTGTTTTTATTTCCATATTTAAAAAGCAAATGTTTTAATTTTTAAGATTAATCAATAATTATAATATTGAAATTGTAGTACAAAAAGCAATCGAATGATGTAGGAAAGATATTTGCTGAATATTACAATAAAATTTATACAATACAACCATTAGGTAAATGTAGGTGTCACACTTGATCGATACAATTTACTGCTAGATTTTGCTCTGACTTTTGGCATTTCCTGGCTCGTACGAGGCATACTAGGGACAGTATTAGGTCTGGCCACCGTATTCATATATTGCTCTACAAGCCTCTTAAGATAATTGTTCTCCTCGAGGTAATTGCTATAAAACGCTTCGAGGTTCGTCACTTCGACTTGCAATTCTCCGAATATCTTCCAGAAATGTGTCAACTCAATGAGAGGCACCTGAAAGCATAAATATAATTATTTATTCCTCAGGAGATAAATAATAAATCTTGAGCACTACCTCATCGCATTGTACAGCCGTAGAGGCCATTGGAACGTTGTGTTCATGACTATACATATATCTTTTACAAAGATCCAAATAATGATTTATAGAATCAACAACTTTTTCCAAGTCCTTAAAATACTAAAAGCATAAATTGTTATTTCATATTTTTCTATATAACATAAAGTAAAAATTTATTTTTACCACTTATTTATTTATATTTCTTTATTTTAAACTTTTACAAATATATCTTATTCAAGCAAAATAAACTGGTTTTAATATATTTATTTATGTATAAAATAAATTAGTTACATTTATTGTTGAATTACTGTGGATGGATAAATGGTTCAGCATGTTTTGAAATTCGTTCTCCTTCTTTCCAAACTCTTTTTTAATATTAATATATTCCATTTTAACTTCTTTTATCTCCAATTCAAGTCTCTTGATTTCTGACTGGTTTGTTTTTTCATTTGCTTCAATTTCCTTTTTAACTTTTGTTATCATTTTCTAAAAAAATATTAGATTAGACATTTATTGTAGTAGTTACAATAATACAGGTTACTTTGTGATCTTCAATTATTTTGCAGTTCTCTTTGTAATTGTTAATACTGATTTTATCATTTTCAAGAAGTTCATTGTAATGGGCTTTGAACGGTGCAAATTTCTTGTGGTATTCGCCTACAACATTTTGAACTTCTTTCTTCATGTCTTTCATTTGCAGTTTCCCTTGAATTTCAAATTCTCTCGTTTCACTCATCAACTAAAATATCAAGTCATTTTAAATATTCTTATATTAATTATTTACAATTTTTTTAAATATATTACTTGGTGCATTATGTCATTTTTGTAATTGAGAGATTTTTTCTTCAAATTTTTATTTTTCTCGTTGTTGCACACTTCTTCCCAGTGTATCATCGTCTGTAGTTTATCTTTGTCTTCATCAAAAGTACTTTCAAGTCTGTCCCTTTCTGAAGTAGCCTGAGCCATCTTTTGTATGTGCGAATTGCTGTAGTTCAAAGAAATCGTCTCCATTCTTCCCATGCGTATTCCTGGGGATGGAGTTTACATTAACGTATTTATTAATTCTTTTAATTAAATAATCTTTTTATGTAAGGTTTTTGGTTGAAATTAAAAAGTTAGTGCCACAAGCGGGATTCGAACCCACGACCTTCGACAGCTCTACCGTTTGTGGCACTAACTTTTTCATTTCAACCAAAAACCTTACCTCAAAAGATTAATTAATTGAAAGAAGTAATTTGGTCAGTAGACCACTATATATAATATACTTATTAATTTTTAATTATATATTTCAAACTTCAGGTGTAGCAGTGCTGGTGGCCACAACAGTTAAGGCATTGACATGGCAACTCGTATATATATTTGAACCTTTTTTTAAAATTAATTAAGGTTTTCAGTTGAGATAAACCTTTTTTTAAATTTCAATTAACTATTAATTGCAAATTATCTGCTCAAAGAAAACAAACAAGTACAAAGCTGCTTTTATGCAATAAAACTTTCTAAATTTGTCTCAGGTAGTAATCTTTTTAATATTTATAATAGAGCTCGTATATTCACCTAAAATTTTATCAATCGCTATCAAATGTGTTTTCACAGCGAGGTTATGAAGTTTTATTGAGCTGTCCAAGTCTGTAATAAGATTTTCAATGATCTTATTCTTAGTTTTCAATGCAATCTCGAATACTTGTCTCAATGTCTGAAATAGAAAATTAAAAAATTAAAACTGATTTAGTTTGACAAATTTAATTCACCTCAGTAGCATCGTGTAGTTCTTTATTTTTGATTTGCCTTAATGTCTGTCGCCACTGCTGGTTTATCTTTGCTGTATTCAGCCTTGTAAATGCTTCTTCACGTTTCAATTTATTCTAAATATTTTTGAAAAAATTATGCATAAAACAAAAAATTGTATTTGGAAATAGTAAAGTCTAGTCTAGTAATAAAACAACCGACTTTCATGTAAGAAGAAATAATGTGTTCTTTTCTTCTTTTTGCCTCTTCTTCGACAGCTGCACGGTGTTGAAGATATCTCAACTTTTCTTCCTCGGACATCCGAGCAAGTTTATTTACTTTTCCTTTTTTCTTCGGTGCCATGTTTTATCTGAAAATTGGAAAAAATATGTGATACTGAAAACAAGACTCAACGTACACTTCTTTCGAACTATGGCAACCAGTAAACTCTAGGGTTAAATCAATATTATTACATTTTGTCAGTTCAATAGCCACTGACCGTTATAACAAATAATCTTATTTTATAATTAATTCTAACAAGAAACAAAAATAAAACTTATTTCAGTGTTGTCACAATTGCATAATTAAATGTCATCATTGTAAGATCATAGTCACGACAAACAAGAACTACAACAAATTAAAATTGCTTCCAAATTTGATCTTTTATAATAAACAAATATCAAATTCTGTATAAATTTATGTATGTCTGGATTTAAACACTCACATTAAATGTATACATACTTACTTTATCCTGCAATCGGAATTTTTTTTTTTTTTTGCTAGTTATGTAACAAAATTCATGGGATCTGCAGGGTGATGAGCATATTGGCACATGCCACCTTCAGTATGATAAAGCTGTTATGTCAAGGGTATAAGCATGGAGATATAGGCACAGACCCAGCACGGTTGTTGTTTATGTGCCTCAAACATACCACATATCATCATATATGAATTCTAATAACTGATTTACATATGCTCAAATCTGCGCAAGTATGTACATATTGCACATATGTAGAGAGTTGAACATATAACTTCTTGCGGTCGACTAGCAATTCCAGCTTATGTAAGTTACAGTAAATTACTGACAGACCTCGGCAATCTTCCTGCCTGGGAGAGGGCAGTACAGGGTCAAACCAGTCTTTATCCATCCAGCCACTAAGGTTGTGCTCCAGGAACAATCAACAACTAGGTCATTTCAGCCCCCAAGCGTATTCTCACTTTCTCATAAATTCATTTTCTTATTTACATTTCACTCAGATAGAGTAGTGGAGTACTGAATATTCCTCTATCATCCTTTAAACCTATTACATAACTAACCTAATTAAGGATCAATGGGTACTCAACATTCCACTGTCAATCTACTCACTACACACTCACGCTAATAAATACATTCACTCCCTGCACACACAGGGGGACACAAGATTATCACTGTATGCAATAAAACAATACGCTTCCTCCAAGAATCAGAACAGGGGGAACTTGTTGCCATGCTCAAGTGCAATTCTCATATCAGGTGGCATTCCTACATGCACTCTATATGGAGGCAAAGAATTGCACCCTTAATGTGCGACACATCAAGCAACCTTTTTTTACATGCCAAAGACATACATGGGCTTTGGCCGAAAAGTAAATGGCCATACATCAACCTCATATAGTCTATGCTTAATGGGGAATTACCCTTCTTTTACAAGTCGGTTCTCCAAGGGCATATCAACAGTGCACTTGATATACACAAGAGTTTCTCTGCCGATCCAGCCAAGTTAATACAGTGTTAAAGTTTGTAATTTGGTAGTACAAAGTTCATCGTGAAAAAAATCTCCTAACGTAAACCTTTTAAATTTGGTGTTTCTCCATCTTCTTAAAAATATTTTCCATTTTATCATGGTCCATATTAATAACAAAATAATATTTATTCAACATTTTTATCTTATAGTTATATTACATAAAACATTGTTTTGAAGGATTCAGGTCACTCTACTAAGGTTACACTCCTGAATATCCTTCCAGACTTCATATTTGACAGAAATCTAACAATAACACCAGCAAGAATGGAAATGTCATCAAGTGGAGGCATAAAATTTAACTGTTTTATCGAACTTCTTTAACAGCTTTTTTCAAACAACTTTTCTCGAAAGGCAGCTCTGCATGTAAATTTCAGTAAATCTTACATGTCTAAGTTAGTTATTCCAGGTGATGTAACATTTTTGTCTTAGATCTGTTCTATGAACTTCATAATTATTTTAATCAGAAACAATAATCTTACAGTTAGTGAGGTGGTGTCAAACATGTCAATTTTCACCATAGAAGTACTTAAAATATTAAGGAGGTCAAAATTATTTTAATTTGCTTCTTTCATTTAAGAACCGTGCTAATAAAGTTTTGCTCTACTGGAGGATAATAATGATTTAAACAAAACTTGCTTATTTCAACTATTTAGTTTGTTTTGTATGAATATTACAAGTTTATATGGTTGTATGCATATACTGAAGTTTACACTTGTTGAAAGTCATAACAAAAAATTTCAACTAAAAAATTAGATAAATTTGATATCTTATCCTATTAAATTGTTGGCCTTTTAGCCACAATTTGTAAAATTTTTGGAACATTGCACAAACAATTTCTTTTACTAAAGAGAGGTCGGAAGAACAATGGACAAGGAAAGGTTTACAAATAAAATAAAATGTTAAAAAGTGTTTATTGTTAAAGTGAATTTTTTCATAAATAAGATGATTATTTACAAACCTATTTAGTTACAATATAATAATAAATAATAAATACAGTAAGTTTCTCTGGAGAATTATAATATCTTGCAGCTACTTTTTTTTAAATTATTTTATTTAAAGAAAGATAAAACAAGAGATTTCGCTTAAATATAATCACAAAAAGTATCGTAACAAAATAAGTTTCTCTCGTTTGTAATTGTCCTTATTAGTAAAATTAAATAAATTATTGAGACAGCTTTTAACTATACAAAGATATAAGTTAAGAACTTATTGACAATTTACAATTATGGTTGTATTTTTAAATATACAAATCCACACAAAACCAAAGGAGTTCACACTGAATTCATAGCCCCTTACATTAAGATTTAAAATATCTTTTCACAATTAATTGTAAATGGTTTGTTTCTTTTAAAAACAATTACTACTTTTAATAACTTTCATAAAATAGTTGACTTTGGCTTTGAAACCAAACAAAATTTGTTTGCTTATGAATAAGTCATAAATAAATAAGGAAATAAAAATGTAACGTATGAGTTCCAGCTAAATGACATAAAATAAAATATGTCACGCACAGATCAACCCAAGCTGATTTTTTTTGTTTTTGGTTTTTAATTAGGCAATTATTGTCTAGTCCGAGTCATGGTCTTGCAGGTTAACAAAAAGGTCGGTGGGAGGTATCATCCCCTTGGCAACAGCGTATTCTATGAGAGCGAGGTGGCAGAATATGTATTGGTCGGGCATTTGAATCGAGAATGCCCTCTGCCCACGTATTCTCTCAACAGTACTTCTAACGTCGACACTCCCTGTTTCGTCTAAACGGCTGATGCAAATGTCTAATGTGCAAAATGTTCCTGAAATAATGACATCATCTTGTAAATAAATTGTTTGGAGGGAGGAGGCTCTTTTATTAAGTGATAACGTGTGAAAAGCACAGCAAATTGTATTCAAATAATCTTTTTTTTTTCGTTATGATCTATGCATATTAGCCATGGTGACGAATTCTTACATGTGTGTTCAAATTGGGGGGGGGGGGTTATCGTGAAAAAAAGGCCAGAGGCGACAGAGGGAATCGAACCCACGACCGCGGCGTGAGAGTCTCTCACGCTAACCACTCGGCTACCGCGGGGATCCTCTCAAATAAATTAAATAAATTGTTTTAAATAAATATGTTATAATAGTTTCATGACCCTGAAGTTTTATTACTTTGGGTTTGTTCATTAATATGATAATTACAAAATGTCTATTATTACACACAATAAGGATTATAAAAAAGTCATTAAAGTTATATTTAATTGTTACAAGTGGAAAACAAACAAAAATTTATTTTGCAAAGGGGAAACCAGATTCAACCTGGCCCTCAGCAAGGTAGAGCGAGGTTGGCAAGAGGTCAAAGACACATGGGTGGTCTTTGGGAGCCAAAGGAGACTCAGCAGGGACATTGGCGAGGATTGGGGCCCAGCCACCAAGAATAAGCAAAGCTCGAACAAGAATGGATGAGTTGGAGAAAAGGGTGAAAAATGACTTTTTAAAAAATTATTTTGGACTTCATTTTCTTATCATTCAATTAATTAAGGTTTTTTGTTGAGATAAAAAAGTCAAGTGTCACGAGCGGGATTCGAACCCACGACCTTCGGCTTGATACGCCACTACTCTACTGCTTGAGCTATCGTGACTTCTCAAGTCGAAGGTCGTGGGTTCGAATCCCGCTCATGACACTGACTTTTTTATCTCGACTAAAAACCTTAATTAACTGAATGTATTAATTGGTCAAGCAGACCACAAAAAATAATGATTTTCTTATCATTGTGGAGCTGACAGTTCGCATGTGCATGGGAAGAACCACCCTGGAACGAGAAGAAAAAGGACCAGGACGAGGTTCGAACTTTGATTTTCTTTTATGCAATTTTGTTTTGTGGCCATTTCTTTTTCTTTCTTTTTTTTAAATTCTAGAAGAGAACTTACTTTCCTTATTGTTTTCTATTTTATTCAAAATATAGAGCACACTGATATATACTTTTTTATTCCACCTTGAGGGTTCACTGTTTCCCTTAAAGTAAAAGAGAAAAAACAGAGTGGCAGCTAATTATTTTATTTTTGGAAAAGAAGAGGCCACGCAAAAAATCTCCACTGAGCCCTAGGTACCCCAGAGACAGGATCGATTGTCAACGTTCTGAGGAGGAACCGGTAACATAATGGAGTCTGAGTGTTTATATTTGTTTCAATTTCCTTGAATAAAAAAGTAAAGTTCAATATGCCAAAAAGCAATGGTTAAATAGTTATTCTCGAGCATTATAAAAAAAGAGTAAAAACACATAGAGGGCAGGCGATGACCTCAGCTGACTATATTCCCAAAAAAAAAAAAAAAAAAAAAAAAAAAAAAAAAAAAAAAAAAAAAAAACTACATATTAATAGATTGTTATTATAAAATACAGTACAGTACAGGAGAATAAAAAATGTTTTAAACTGACTTTTAATAGTTTTATGAAAATTAATAATCTATTGTCAATATTTACCTGTTCTTCCAATGCCAGCAGAACAATGGACAACCACAGGTGGCCCCCTAGGATGTCCTGCCCAGGTGTCACCCAACGAATTCACCAGCTTTTCCTGAGTGCTCCTGACCAGTTGGAGAAAGCTGAGCACCGCAGCTGCGCTTTCCGGTACACCGTAATCAGGCCAAGAGATGTACTGCAAATGTTCAACGTGTCTTCTCTCATCAGTCTTAAAAAAAAAAATTCGCATTTAGTTTTAAACAATAATATATTATATAAAAATGTTATATAATGATGAAATTAATTGTGAACTTACTTTGGTATTAACCAAACTTATAATCGATACAATAAAATCGGCATGAGATTCGACCGCCATGGTTTGAACTGTGAAGATGCCGTAGGTTTGGGTCGTGCCAGCATCCGGAGGCCAATACTGCCAGCATTTATACCTCGCCCTTTCAACAACCCTCGTCGTCATCACTATAACCACAGTCCCCTGTTCCCACACCATTCTCCAAAAATCATCACAGGTTTTATGTAATGGTCCTAAAAAACACACACATAAATATGTCTTTGATAAATTGAACACAGTTCAATTGTGTTCGAATTTTTTATCGTTATATTCATCAACACCAATAATTTTGCTTGTTCAGTCAACTCATGCAAACAACAATTTAAAAGCTTGTATGTTGAAATTTATATTTTCAATAATAAAACAAAAATGTATTGAAATATTATTGGCAATAATACTCGATCAATCTAGGTTTTAATTTATAGATTCATTTTATTAATATTCTTCCTATATTTTTCTTATAATCAAGCGATGACAAAGCAAAATTATGATAATTTTAAAAAAATATGAAGATAATAGTTTTTATCAGTAATTTAAAATTATATTACGAGATATCTTATGGCAGTCTTAAAATTATTTAAAAATTTACAAAAATGTTTTGCACTTTTTCAATTATTTAAACTAAAATTAACTTTAAAAACTTGTTTGCAACTCTTTTTTATATTTATTTTATAATAAAAATAATATTCTTGTTAATAGGTGAAAAATATTTAATCACTGCTTTTTGGAGGAAAGAAAAAAAAAATTCAAAATTGTCATTTTATTTTCCAATGATGCTTAAAACACACACCCACAAAGTCTATATCCTTATATACGATTTATTAGTGTTTCAAACAGTAAAATTAAGAAAAGCAATAATTAAAAAAATACCTTGGGTAGAAATAAATGCATTTTTTTGTTTGTAGCCATCCACAAAATTTGCATTTATGTAATCAGAAGTAGGGTCATCATCGATTACAGAGAGTAAAACACGGGAGTGGTCATAACACAGTACATCTGTGTACCTATTCTTCGCTTGATTTTGTTTCATCCTGCAAATATAACAAAAAAAATACAATGATCTATCCTTTTCCCATCAAGAAATATTTGAAATTACTTGGAATGATTGAAAGTTCCATCAGGAGGCCTGGCTTTGATCTCAGCATATTCGATACTAAGCCCGGCTTTACCTTTCGACCTGACTTTTTCGACGAACTCGATAAGACTTTGCCCTCCTGGGCTATCACAGTGTAGGCTGTCATCATCCGAAAAGCCACTGCTCGCTGACGAAGGAGCCACAGGTGACGCTGTGAAAACAACAGATAAATGACCATTCTTACATGGACCATTTTTCTACAATAAGCACATTTATAAGACTGGATCAAGTTAAATAAGCTGTACAGGAAATCCAAGCAGACAAAGCAAAAAAAGCTAAGTTGGAAACAGATTTTCATTTAAAAGGGATTTAGTGAAAGAACCTAAACTACAAATTTACAATTAGATGTGATATGAGTTAATGAAAGTTGAGTAAAGTGTGTTTTATTTCTTTAGATGATTTGATAGGACAAGCATCAAAATTCACAAGAAAACGTACACATCTTTCCTAAACTGAACTGATTTACAACGAGTGATCCAGCGAAATATGCAAGTGAAATATGGTCAAATTTGTTAAATCATCAAAAATGGGGGGATCCATATGTACTTGAAATGTTCTTGCATTTGCATTACCTGCAGATTCTGTAATAGGCTGCCAGGATTCATTGTTCGGATGGGAGTTTATCTCCTCATCTTCGGATACAACAGGGGAATCTGCATAACTTTCTAGCTGTGAGAGAAAAAAAGACAAATAAAAGATTTGCAATGGTTCAAATTTGTAACACTTCAACTCACGTTGTTTTGTGATTGGTTATAATCGAGAGTTTTATTGGCCATGGAAATTTGGCAATAGAGCAGCCAGGCATGGTGGGCCACTTGTAGACCCCCTCCCAGAGCCACTGGAAGGCTTTCTCGTGGAATGTGTAAGCTTAACTGGAAGCAAAATTTTAAATGTACAAACAAAGATTACAATTACAAATTAGATTATTAAAAATAATATGCCCAACTACCAACTAAAACTAGTTAATAACTAACTGCTACATCCTCTCATGCCTTCATCCTGCTGCAATCCCCCCTCCCCCTCTCACTTTCTCTATCTCACTCTCTCTCTTTCTCTCTCTCTCTCCCACCATCTCTCTCTTTCTTTCACCCGCACTCTCTCACTCCCTCTCCACCTCTCCCCCCTTTTCTCTCTCTCTCCCACCATTTCTCTCTTTCTTTCACCCCCCTCTCTCACCCTCTCTCTTTCTTTCACCCTTACTCTCTCTCTCTCTCTCACACACACACACCCCTCTCCTCCTCATCTCTCTCTTTCTCTCTCCCTCTCTCTTTCTTTCACCCTCTCTTTCTCGCCCCCTCTCTCACTCCCTCTCCTCCTCTTCTCACTCCTTCTCCATCCCTCTCTCTCTCCCTCTCTCTTTTCTTTCACCCTCTCTTTCTCACCCTCACAACATCTCTCTCTCTCTCTCCCTTTCTCTCCTACCACTCTCTTTCTTTCACCTATCTTTCTCTCCCTCCTTCCCTCACTCCCTCTTTCTCTCTCTCTCTCTCTCTCTTTCTCTTTCTCTCTCTCTCTCCCCTCTCTCTCTCTCCTCTCTCTCTCTCTTTCACTCACTCTCTCTCTCTCTCTTTCACTCTCTATCTCTTTCTTTCACACTCTCTCTCTCTCTCTCTTTCTTTCACTCTGTCTCTCTCACCCTTTTTTCTCTCTTTCACCCTCTCTCTTTCTCACTCCCTCTCTCTCACCCCCTATCGCCTTTTTTCGAAAATTCTTTTTATAATGTCTGTGGTTTAGTTCTCTTTCTCTCTCACCCTATTTCCTTCCTTACCACTCTCTCTCCCCTTCCCCTCCCTCACACTATTTATCTCACTCTTTTTTATCACTCTTTTTATAACTTATGAAACGAAAGTTTTCCCCTATGACATTTTTCCCTCTTTTGCACTTGCAAAATTGTCAATCCATTTTCCTCCCTAACCCTTTTTCTTTCTCATTTGTTAGCTAGCTTTGTCTGTCCATGTTTTTGCCCTAATATTATTTGTCTTGCTATTAATTCTCGCTAGATTTATCTTTGTTTATTCCCCCTAAGCTAATTTCTATTTCTCTCACGCACTAGCTAGGTTTGTCAATTTTCCGCCTAACGCTCTTTATAATTTTCTAACGTACTCGGTAGGTCTGTTTCTCATTTTTCCTGTACACCACATTTCTACTTTTATAACGCGCACGCGATGTTTGTCTATTTTTCCCCCGAAAACTATATCTCTCTTTTTCACTACGTGCTCTATTTTGCACTTAAAAAATTATTTTTCTCCCTCTCACGAGCTCGCTAAGTTTGTATGTGCATTTCGCCCCTAACGCTATCTTTCTCTTACATGCTCATATGTTTACGTGCCCATTTTTCCCCTAACCCTTTCTCTTTTTCTCATACGTTAGGCTAGAGAGTTTTGACCTTTGATTTTATTTTCTAGCACACTATTTGTCTTTTTCTCACGCGCTCGCGAGATTTATCCGTCCATTTCAACCCAATATTTTTTTCTTTTTTCTCTTTTACACAAGCCCTAGCTAGTTTTGTCAGTTTTTTCTGCTTAACACTATTTATCTGCTCGGTAGGTCTGTCCGTTGCTCCCCCTTACTCTAGTCTCACTCACTCGCTTACTCGCTTTCACGAACTCGGCAGGTTGGTCTGATCTCTAATCGGAAGTTTTCCTCGCCAATTTTTTTTTCTCTTGTTTCTTTCTCTCATGCGCACGCGAGGTTTGTTTTCCTCTTCAACTCTATCTCTTTTCAGTTCACAGGATTACTTGTTGTCAGTTCATACTCCTCTAGCTATGTATGTCTATTTCCCACCGTTACTAATTACTTTCTTTTCACACTTTTTCATATCACTCACTTCGTTTTCATATCTTTTTCTATTTTACATCGCTATATTTATTTTCTTTTGAATCTGCTACTATCTTTGTAGGTCTTTTATTCCTGTCTCTCCTACTCTGCTCCTGCTGCAGGCGAGTTCCATTTCCCCTGTCATTTTTCACCCATACTTTTTTTTCACTCTCTCATACTCACTAACTCACTTTTGCTTAATATATCAACTGACTGATATACTACCTTTAGTAATTATTAATGTTATAATTTTCATAAAGATTGTCTATTTTTAGGACCCTTGTTTGTCATAACTAATGCCGTATAGTTTTTGTTATCGATTTATTTTTTTAAATTTTACGACGAATTTCGAAAATGAGGCATTGATTATCCATTTAAAACCTTTTAAATAATAGAAGAACGCACTCACCTGTGGAAGACTTACAGTGAAGACCCTATCTCTCAGTTTCTCTCTCACGAACAGTCTTAGAATCTTGAAAGGGGCTTTAAACCATAGTGGAGCTGTTACTATAAGCACTTTTTTCAATCTGGCTGGATATCCGCCCTGTAATTAAAGCAATACACTTTAGTCATGAAAACTATCGAAATGAACGATTCGACCAAGTTTCTAAGTAGGTTGATAGTTGGGAAAGTTTGGTTTTTAAAAGGCGTAAAGTTTGGACTTTTTATCTATAAAACAGCTATTAACGGTATAGTCATAAAAAAACGGTAACGTACAATGGTAAATTTGTAGAAGATGCCGAGCTTGGAATGGTGGAGAAAAGCGAAGGGGTGGAAAACGCCGATATGTGGCGACATGCGCATTCCACCACCCCATGCGCACATAAAACACCCCCATAAGCTCAACATTTTGACCTTTTTTTCCTTTTTTTTAAATTGTTTTATTTATACGACAACTCGTTAAGCTTGGTACGATAATTCTTGTGCACTTAAATAATCTTATCTGAAGGCATTTGGAATCGAACAGCGGCGTGTCCAAATTGCCCCTTAAGCATAATTAAGCACCCAAAAAATTCTTCTTAGTAAATTGAAAAAAAAAAATACATTGATAAAATAAAAACTTTGTCTTTTAAGATCAAGTTGTTATATTTAGTTTTTTTTTTTTTTTATTATCGAAATCTAAAATTGTTTCAGCTTTCAAGTAAAAACTCTAAATTATCATTTTTATTTGCAAGTACAACATAACGGTACATAAATCGGAGTTAGAAGTTCCTCCCATCCACAAGTTCGCAGGGTTTCTCGTTGCGTCTGTCGGTGTAACTTTAGTATCAAAATTAATCTTAAAAGAGAAGTTTGAAACTGTTGAAGAAACGACAATTTGACCAACCTCTCCAGTTTAGGATCGAATATTGAATCGAAAACTATGTGGGACATATTCCGGCTCTAAACCTCAAAAATTTCATCTTCAAATACTGATTCTGTAGTTTGGTAGTTTCCGAACTTTTGGTCTGGCTTTCCTAGCTGTTTTATTCTGTTGGACGCTTTTCGTCATCTTCAGAGCCTGACATCAGGGTTGTAAACATGGAGAGACAAGCACACAAATCAAACACTGAAGGATAGACTGATGACCCCACAGACCCCATGAGGAACACTCATTATCCTCATTAACTGTTGCAACTGCATTTTCTATAAAATAATTATTACGCTTGTAAATTTGCATTTTAAATAGCATTATTATATTATTAAAAATATCATTTTAAAACAAAAACCCTTGAATAATAATGACATCTTCATGTCGACTTTACAAAATCGACTATCAATTTCATTTTCTTATAATTTGAAGAAATATTTAGCGTATGATTAGTTAAGAGCTTTTCATAAAAAGCAAACATCGGACTTTGAGGGCTTCATGAAAATGAAGGCAGACTCTGAGATTTAAGAGCTTCAGAAAAAAGTGAACAGCGAACTTTGAGTGTTTTATTTTAAAAAAATCTACCAATCCTAGCTCCGTACCATTTTGTAGTTTGCGTCTAGGTGGCTAGGTAACAAGGGTCCAGAAACGAGCTTCCAAATATTATATTTTCGAAATTAACATGTTCCTACAGAATCAATCGAGGGTAGGAGGACTTTGGCCTCGATGCGTTCGTTAAAAGTTTTAAATAATTGATTCCCCAGGGATATACGAAATCGATCTTAGATTCCCTCAACCCACGCTTCACTCTAATACATTATGTACCATTGCTAATCGGAATCTTGTTGCTCTCGTTTGGTGCAACATCTATGTAAATTTATATGGTTATAACGCTAAACCATTGGATAAAGATTGGAATTAATTAAACACACTTCGGCAATGAGACAGGAGAAATCCCAACAGACCTGTTGCTGTGGTGCTCCGCGGGGGAAAAATGTACCTGAAACGCAAATGTGGACAAAATACAACCACTATAATCGGGCCTAATAATTATTAATCACCAAAGTACGGACGAGGAATGAAAAATGAAGGGGCATTTTAATCACTCTCATTAATATAAATTTACTTCTGCATCGCTGATCCATTCTGCGACATAAATAAGGTCTTGAGATCAGTTATCACTGGATGAAAGGAATTAATCCAAGAAAGAACCTAAGTTTTCAGTTTCCATCAACAAAGTTTAATTTTAAAACTCTTTCTAAATGAAATGTTTTATAGCTTTTACTTGCTTAATACACTGTTTATAATGAATTTCTTTAAAAATAAGAAATGACAGAAACTTTTCTGTGATTTTCTCTTCTAAAATAAATAGAAACTGTTTACTTTGTATTTCGGAAAAAGTATGTCACTGGATTTCCTGTCTCTCTTGTTCATAATAATAACAGTCTTGCATTATTATTTTAACACCGTCTGTAAAAAAATACATTGAATTTGAAACCACCGGAAGAACAAGGCGTTATGTAAATGGATTCACGCAAAAAAGAAAACAAAACGTGAAAAAAAACGTTATAACTCGAGTTAAATCAGTCTATGTAAAATAATGATGTCTATGTATTGTCTGTTTGTTCGTTTCCGATCATTGTTGTCTATCTGTTACATGTTTCGATATATTCAGCGTTGCATCTGACCCCCTGCCTTTCCCTGCTTATATCCTTGATACCACACAGAAGATGGTAAGACACGTCTGATAGAATGAAATGTTGTTAAATACCTAAAAACTCATCACACACTCAGATCATCACGCAAGAAGTTCCAGAAGAAATCTCGCAAGTTGATATATCTATTATGTTTTGTGGGATTTCCTCATGTGGCCTGCACGATGATGAACATATTGGTTGAAAGTTATCATCCTGGACTGCCTATCCTCGCTGATTTTTGTTGGTTTAGAAGCTTTTCGGTATTTAGCCATTTTTAGAGTTTGTGTGATTTCTGTGGAGTGTTATTTAGTTTAGAAATCGTAGATGGTGTGGGGACTGGGTGGATATTAGAATTGTTTGTCGGTGAGTTTGATGGATCAAGTCTGGTTTTTAATTATTCTAGTTGGCCTTTATCTATGGTCCTTTTCCTTTTTAATTTGTGTATTATTTTAAATAATGTAACCGATGTTTGAGAGATATTGTTAATTTGTGTATTTGGGATTTTTTTAGTGTTGAATGTGTTGTTTACATATTAATTAGTTTTCGAGTACGTTCATTTTCCATCATTTTTGTAGGTTGTGTAGTTGTTTCATATTTGTATTGTCGATGGTTTGTGGTTGAATTCTATTAGGTCATTCGCAAATTTCGATTTTTCGTCTTTGCCCCTAAACGATTGGATTTGCTCTTTGTATCTGTCTTTTAATTTTTGTCCAGTCTTTCCGATGTATTTGTCTCCGCATTCGCATGTTGGTGTGCACAATATGTTTTTTCTTTCTTTTCTTTTAGTTGGTCCGTCTTGTCTTAGTACTTTTCCTATTTTGTTTGAAGTTTTTAGTGCTGTTTTTATGCCTAATTTGTTGAATAAGTTATTGAGCTTGTATGTCTCTTTCCCAACGTATGTGAATGTGGTCCATTTTTTTGTTTGCATTTTTATGATTTTGTTGATTGTGTTCGTGTTATATCCGTTATTGCGTGCTATAGTTTGTATTATTTTTCTTCTGTCATGTACTTCACTGCTGCCACTTTGTATCAGCGATGGTATGAGTCGACTTGTATGATGTCAGTTGCAGTCGGTTTTCTGTCTATGTCCAATGTAGTTTGTTTGTTTTTGTGTTTGTTAAGTCTTGTAGGTTTATACTGTTATTCGTTTCTATTTCTGCGGTGAATTTTATGCTTTCGTGTAATGAGTTCAGGTCTGTCATTACGTTGATTATGCTGTTTTTCTTGCTGGTGTCTAGTATGGCGAGTATGAAGTCTACGCATTTGTGTGATGTTTTGCCGAAATTTCGGTGAATTTACAAAATGTTACAAAAATACTTCTGCGAGTATGGCTGAAGTGGATTCCTAATCCGTCTTTTGCGTGTATACAGGGTGTTCGGGTACTCGTGTTACAAACTTTTCTAGTAGATTCTTTACTTTAAAAAGGAACAAAAAAGTCCTAATCTCAACTTTCTTGAGAACTTTTCCTATGGTCCGAATCTCAACTTTTTCGGAGTTAATTCATTTTTTCTGATTTCTTGAGATTTCACGACCTTGCTTCAAATAAACAATCATAACTCCAAACCTAAAAGGTTTTAGACCAATCCGTTGATACCATTTAAAACTACGATAAATTTCCAGTAAGATGTGATCAATGCTAAACTTGTAAACCTTCGTGAATTAAGCGTTTTAGTAGCGAGAACTTAAAAAAAAAAATTAAAAGTTGAAAAGCTAGTGACTTCCAAACCTAGAGACCAGCAAATTTCAGAAAACGTACTCCATTTAATGTCGTTTTAATAAATTCATTCAAAATTTTCTTAAGTTTTTTTAATATTATTATTAATCTTTCTTCAGCCACGGTTTTTTCCTTTCCACCATCAATTTCTTAATCTTTAAAACAAGTAATTAAAAAAGCAATTACACAACTAAAAAGGATATTAAATGGAGTACGTTTTCTGAAATTTGCTGGTCCCTATATTTGGAAATATTATTTTAGAATCTCTATAGTAAGTTTGTCAACATTGAACAAAAAATTATTTTTCATAGATCTGGCTACTAAAACGCTTATTTCACCAACGTTTACAAGTTTAGTATTGATCTTATTAGAAATGTAACGCAATTTTCAATGGTATCAACGGATTTGTCCAAAACCTTTTAGTTTTGGAGTTACCATTGTTTATTTGAAGCAAGGTCGTGAAATCTTAAAAAATCAGAAAAAGTGGAGTAACTCCGAAACTGTTGAGATCAGGACCATAGTTAATTAGGACTTTTGGGCTCCATTTTGAATGAAGAATCTACGGGTAAAGTTTGTAACACGAGTAGCCGAACATCCTGTATTTTCTCTTGATTTTAAACTAGTTTCGTTGTGTCGTCGTTTGTATTATGCTTATCTTTTACTCTTTTGTAAAGTTTATTCGCTAATGATTTACAAACCTAGTGCAATGTGTTTCAACTAGACCAATTTTATTGTGTCTTCAACCTACTCCATACCGATATCCTTTTGATAATGAAAGTTAATTTATCTCAAAAGCACGCTGTACATGAAAACAAGAGTTTTTTCATTGCATACACATTCTTTTTTGTTATGGATCCGCTTTAAAATTAGTTTCCAATCTTTACCTTAAACAATAGATATGACGCAATCGCAAAAGGAAACTTAGACCCTACAACTAATAAAACCCACACTCAAAACACAAACATTAAATAAATAAGGCCATCATAGTATATTAAATCATGTAATTTTTTTGCAATTTTTCCAATGTTAAATTTACCGCAGAAGGGAATGAAAATATTTCACTAAAGACTGGAAAATCAAAACAGAAGAAAATATCAATCGGCCAAGAAAAGTCGATAATTTACTATGCAAAGAATGCTCAGCAACAATGGTCTCGGACTGTGCCAAACGAAAACTAAAATACTCTAAATCTATAACAACCGAAAAATTAGAATCTTCCAAATAAAAAATAAAGTATACTTCCTTTAGAACAGTATAATAAATACGCTATGAAGTAACAAAGTCATCTTCTTTCTTTTTTCACACATTTATTTTTTATTGGCGGTAATTAATACTTCACCTTGGTGATACATTCCCGTAGAAAATTTTTTCTCCGAGTGAAATGTATAAACTGTATATCTGAAGAATTCTATTTTGCATATTACGATGTTTGCTGTTCACTGGACAGTTTCTCTTAGGAATCTTCGAATTGGAACAAATGATATGTGGTAGGCACAAGACGAATATCCTAATGAATAAAATGGGTAATATAATTAAAAAATCTGCAAATCACCATCTTTCACTTGACAATGAGAAAACATTATTTTCAACCCTATCCCCCCCCCCAACTCATCATTTGCTATAAAAGGGTTAAAATATAAATTCAAAACCAACCACTATTTCCAAATTTGTTTAAACCCAAAATTAGATACTGTAGGTCGCTTCCTTTTTGAATGCCATTTCCAAGTTTCCGATCGTAGTAAATATTTAAAAAACACTCCAGATTTGATTTCATGTAAAAACAACCAGGAACATGTACATGATATTTATTATTTCTGCTTATCTTTGTTAAAAAAAGCGAGTTAAATGTGAAACCTGTTATCTTGAGCAATATTATATTAGGTATGATTTAGAAAATTTATTGTGCTTTCACTTATTGTATGTATTTTATTTTTATTTTGTGCATTAAGGCCATTGCCAACTATCCTCTAGATCCTTTCTATAACAATAAATAATAGTTATAATATTACTATGTTTGTAGTAGGTTTTTGAATATAATTCTTCGCGTAAAACTGCGATTTAATGCATTTCACAACGAGCAATTTTAATCAGATAATTAATGAGATGCATTAATAAGCACGTCTGATTTTCTGCGAACTCTTTATTGATAGTTTTCGTTTTTAAACCATAGCCCCCGTCGGTCGCGATTATTAAAAGCGATATAAGAAATTAAAAATAACTTTGTTAAATTTAACATTAGACCATAAATACAAGCACTTCTGGACAAAGGTTGTAGGTGTAATAATTCATAAATCCTTTACCTTTCGGCGGCCAACGTTTACGCCACTGGGACGCCAGTTTATGGTTTTTAATGGATGATCTCGCTGTATAAAGTTGGAAAGTACGTCATTAAAGCACAGTTTATATTTAAAGGGTTTCTTTCTCAATTCCCTGGCACTTGAGACGGTTCCAAGTCCTCCAACCCGGGGGAGAGGGAGACGTGTAAAAATACAAAATCACACTGGGGTCTTTAAAAATGAAAACTTTTGACAGAGGGAGGGCAATATTCTAGTGATCACTCAATTTCGATTTTACCGATCGCCCAGCTCTTCTGATGGTCACATAACTTTTCAACAAGTACGAATCATTGTGGCAAGTTTGAAAATTTTACTATTAAACCAGACACATTTTTGCATTATTCAATACCTCTTGAAGTCTGCGAAGTTTAGTCGTTTGTGCTTCTCGCCATCTTCAGTGCATATTATCAGGGTTATAAGCAAGGAAAGGCAAAACAAGAGATCTGGTAGATTGAAAACGACCAAACTACAAATATTAATTTATTTCGTTGTTTTATTTAAAGACGGGGTTCTACCTTTAGAATAGAAGATTTTGTATGTACAATACACCACTGAAGATGTTGAGAAGCCTAAACGCATCTGACGAACAACGAGAATTATTAATGTGTATCACAAAAATATTTTTATGGCCTAAACAGTCAGCCTCAAAAGCTAATAATTCTACATTGCGCGACATATTTCATATTTTTAATTAGTTCCTTTTGTGAACAGTGGATAAATAGTGTGGCATTATTTATTATTTTTGGTAATTGCACATTTTACACAGATTAAATTTTTAGTAATTTAATTAGGGTACATTGCCACTAGTCAGCTGGAGTTTCTTCATTAGTTTCATTAGCATAATTATTGCATAAATACCTAAGCTTGTGGCTAAGATTTGTAACATTTTAAACAATCAATTAAACAATTTTTGTTGGTACTATTAGTATTTTAATATTGTTTTAACAAAAATATATTTTGTGAATTTCTTCTTGTAGTTTGAAGGTTTCTAGTATTTTCAATGCTTTTGTCTGTCAGACATGTTTCAGCTTTTCACAATCTTCAGAGAAGAGTACAAGTACCTTTCATCTTTTACTAACTCACCTAAGTAAAATAGTAGACAACCCCAAAAAGCCGAAATGTGTCCGACAGACTAAAATGACCAAGCTACAAATATTGGTACATATCCCCCAAACATTATTTACACAGTATATATATTTTTCAAAAATTAACTATTTTATTACGTTTTATTGTATGCTGCGTTCATCAGTACAGATGAAGGCTATTGGTACAAAAAAAATTCAATGGTGACGTTTTTATTTTTAGGAAGTATTGGGCCATTGGCCTATCTTCAGCCCAAATGGGATAATTCCTGCTTAGCACCCCACAAACCAATTGACATTCCTTTCAATTTTAATTCAGGCATCTTTCAGCAAAGCTGGAATGGGTTTCCTTATTTTATTAATCACTTTCTGCATCATGTTTTTTAGATTAAAAATTTTACCCTATTCAATATTTACCAGGATAAAGTCTCGAAAAACAAGAAAAGGTCCAGAGGACTATTCACAATACAATAACATAGGACAAGGACAGTAATTAAAACATTTAATGCATGGCCGTAAAATTCTCTTACTATTCCAACATTTTAATATTTTTACATGTTCCCATTGAATATTTCTCTAGCTTCCTTCCTATTCAAATAAACCATGTCGACACATTTAAACTTAAATATAATTTTAAAAAATTAAGAGTTAAAAGTAGATTTATTTTATATTTGCAATAATCAAAATATTGCCAATCATACTTGGTTAATTGTCATCATTATGAGGATAACTGGAATTTCTAGTGTACCACAGAATTTTTGTTTTTAATTTTATTATAAAACTCCTCTTCCGTTTTTACGCATGAATTTTAAATTTTAAAAAAGTTTAAAAATAACGTCTACTACAAGTTTGATGCCTTCCAATGAGTGACACACTTTTCCTTTAAGGAAATTCAGTAATTGCTTCTAATGGGTTGGTAGTCTAAATGAATGAAGGCACGTTTGCCAAGTGAGTGTGTTCCATAAATGCTCAGATTTTCCAAAATCACATCAGAAGAAAACTAAATAACGCATCAGCCAAAGCTGAGGTTTTTGAACAATTTCTCCATTTTTAGAGTCCCCCCACACACGCTTAGTTTATTTGTCAATGTTGCTTATCGTTCTTTGTTGCTTGTTGTTGCTGAATCCAGATTGGCAGAATTGAGTACATTGAGTATTGATTTAAATGAGCAGCCAGCCACAGCTCAGATTTTAGTCGTTTCTTTACATGCTCTGTTTACCTGAATCCAGATCAGAAGAATAAACTGAATAACATAAGCTCTGTTTTTTGTACGATTAATCGATTTTTAGAGACCCAATTTATTTGACAGTTTACTAAATCCAGATCAGAAAAAATGACTAAACTGAGCATGTAGCTCAATTTTTTGTCTAGTTTAAACTTTTTCCCCCAAAGCTCAGTCAAGAATAAATATCAACATAAGGAGGAAGTTACATAACATAAGATCAAGTGTGTCCATTATAAGGCTTCTAATTTCTTAATATCATAAAGAACCTTTGAGAACTCAAGAAACCAATGTTTTGACATTAAGTTCATCCATGCCATTAAATATTGAAAACCAATTATCGATTTAAATACATTACACATTGTAAATGTTTTAAAACTTTGCTACTGCCTGCTGATTTTGATTTTTTATTATCAGGTTGGTTAGCAAATTATTTGCAGTATTATGTGATATTTAGTCAATAGCAATAATGGCGGGAGTGTGGGAGGGTGCAACAGCTTTGATTGAGTTTCTTGTTGCATTGACATGGGGAATTATCACTGGAAGAGTGGGTTTGAATTTCAGCCTCCATGAATTACCAATGTTCTTCAAATGGGTCATACATTAACATTAACATAAACATCCCATGCTTTAATGGTCTAATAAATAATTGTTGTGCAAAATTTGTATAGTTTAAACCACCAAAAAAATAGTAGCTGCATTTAATGAGTAAGTAAATTAAATTTCCAAGCATTCATTCTGAAATGTATAGCTTGTTGCCTATAATTTCCCAATGGAGTGGTAATAAATTTTGTACATTCGTACATTTTGTACATTTGTACTTCCATTACTAATAAAAGAAATGGCTTACCTTTAGAAGAGTTAAAATTTTTTGGCTAAGGTCATAGTCGAAATGCGAATATTTGGAATCTGACATATCATATATGAAAACAATTCCGGCCTTTTGTGTATCCACGCTCTCCAAGGCGACATCTAACTGGTAAACCAGACCCTATGTCAAATAAAATCAAAAGTCTTAATATTTTCTATAAAATTAATAGTCCTGATAATATAAGGATAAGAAGTCTGATTACCTGCAATGTGGTTTGGTGGGTTGAGGTCTGTGGACAGTGTATCCTAGCTGTAAAAACAGCGATCGCAGCGCCAGTAGAATCTCTCGTGGGCTGAAAGAACAAAAAAAATTTAAAAATCTAATCGACATTTCCCTTAAAATAAATCTTCCATAATAAAGAGGGGACATAGCATAAAAAGTAGAGTTTTAAAAGATACAATAAATATTTTATTGCAAAATGAAATATATTAATCAAATAAAAATATTGTTCATTGAAATAAACATACTAGATGCAATCGTTGCACTTATGAAGATAAACAGTAGAATACTGCTTCTGTTCAATTTTTGCATTATTTTCTGTTAGCAAACATAGTTCAAGAGTGGAAAAATATCTCCCAATTATTTTCCATCCTAAAGTTTAAAGAATACTTACCAAAATTGTAAATTTCCCAGAATCAAGTTCACTTTTCAGCGGCTCCTCTTGAGGATTCAAATCAACCAATCCTTCCCTCTGCCTCGTCAGTTCATGCTGTTCGAACAGTGTTATCGCCCTCGATACTTCAAATTTCCTGGCTGACAGGAACTTGACCGCCGTCGAAGGCGACACGGCGGCTGAATTGCCGGACCTCTTCCTTCTGAGTTTATTGACAGCTTCTAGAAACGTTTTTGTTGCCTAAAGCAAAAAGGGGGAACGACATTCAAACGACATAAAACAAAAAATTGAGTGGACTTCTATTATCAAACTGCAAACATTACATTGAATTTTATCACATATCATAGAAATTCTATTTTATCCATTAAACAAATCTGAATTTCATACTTGAATATTACAGTGGTGAAAAAATATTTTCACATTTCTAGCAAACTTACAGCAAGTAAAAACCTCTTTTGTTCAATTATTTTCTTTTATTTTCCATTTAGTTTCAATTTGGATGCTGATGACAGTACAACATTAATTTATTATGACTTATGTCAGAAATATTTACCACCTGGGTTCAAGGGTTCAATAATGAAAACCAAAAAAAATTATTTATATGTACATACAATGGCAGCTATGGTGTTATTTTTTATGCTTCAAAAATCTTAAAAAAATGACATTAACTTACATTAATTACTTTAACTGTAATGTTGGCTGCTCTTGAGCCAAAGGTCGTGGGTTCGAATCCCACTCATGACACTAACTTTTTAATTTCAACTAAAACCTTATGTAAAAAGATTAATTAATTGGAAGAAGTACTTTGGTCAATAGACCACTAAATATAATAGATATAATTATAAGGACAACCTGCAAGCATTTTATTATCTGATATACTAGATTTTTTTTAAAACAAATTTATGTAATTTCTTTTGGAAATATGAGACCAGGCCAGGCTGTCTTAATTTGCTAGGTTCCTCTATAATTTATGATATTTTAAAATTATTATCATTTTCTTTTACTGATTTCTGTCCTCAGTTTTGTATGAAATTCTAAAAATTTGCTTAGAATAGTGCATTAAAAAAAAAATCCATGCCAAGTCACACAAAAATCATCTCTGAAATAATATTTGGTACACTCAGTAAATGCCAAAACCTTATTGTTTCTCGCAAATTTTGGTCCAAGCAATGTGAAAATATATCATTAATTTTCAGTTGTTACTTGAATGATGTTTGAGTAAATTAAATGATTCCTTTATAATTATATTTAACGTTAGAAACTTTAATTTTGCAAAAGATGCAGGTATTCAAATAAATTGTATTTGAAAAAAATGTTGCATGTGACATTCTAAATTAAATACTAATTGTAACTATTAACTGTGTAATTTATTTCATGAATTGATGTTTTATGTATTTGTACTATAATATGACAAAAATAATTAAAGAAACAGATAATTTATAAGTGTGTATATTTTTTGTTCATGATTAATTTTTCTAGTCAAATGAAAAGTATTTTTTCTATTTTGAGTGCATGTATATGTAAATGTAAATTGCAATTTATTTAAAAAAAATTCAAACTGATGTGTGTTAATTAATTCAACCTTCAAATTAAATCCATCAACCATGTATGCAATATTTAAATATTCTAATTACTTTATCTCACCAAGCAGTGACAATTTCAATTTAACTTTCTTGACTACTTAGTCAAGATGCTTGATTTGATTTTACTGTAGGTTCCAGCAGTAGGCGCCCAAGATATTTGTTAATTATAATAAGAACAGAAGACGGTGGTAACTAGAGTAACTTTGTATAACTAAAAAAATGGAATAAAAATTAGCCATCATAGAGTTTAATGTAAATGATTAATCAAATATTTGTGTAACACAAGTATACGATTTTTGATATTGCAGTCTCCGAATTTATTTGTGCATCCTTCTTGTGCAGTTCTTTTTTGTTTTTAACTTTATGTCCATATTTATATAGTATGAATAAGAAATAATCAAATCATTTAAAAACTAGTTATGAAATAAAAACACACTTTTTTTAGAATTGAAAGTATATAATTTTAAATGCTATAAAAACAAAGGTGTGTTAAAGTGCTCCAAAATAACGCAGCAGGACTGCAGCCAAGAAAGTGTTGAAAAACATGTAGAGGATAAACGAGCAGTACGGCATGTTGCAAAAAAGGGATAAGCTAACGATAATCACAGTCCACGTCAAAATGTGCCAGGGTGGTTCGCGAAGTACAGTCGGCAGCTGCTCGCGCAGTGCATCTATCGCAGCTTCTTGTAATGGGTACTGGAAGGTTGAAAACGCACATGAGTTATGGAAAATCATTTAAAAGTTCTAGATTTTTTAATCCATATGCTACTTACTCACACAAATTCTTTCATTAAAAAATTATTATAAAATGGATTTTTCTTACATAGAAAACGGTTTAGTTAAAATTATACACCAATACAAACTTATAAAATAATACTTATTTTATATACGGTAATATAAGTTTACAATTGTGTTCTTTGTTATAACTATATTAAATTAATCGAGCAATAATGAACATGGAAAAACGTTTGTCTACAGCTTGATCTTCCCTGACCTATTATGGCTGTATGTTTACGAAACTAAAATCATACTCACAAAAGCAACAAGTGTCACCAGCAAAGGTGAGATACTGCGATGATCAGGGACGACCAAACTGTGCACAAACTTTCAATAAACGTCAATCAGAAAGCAGATACGTTTTCATAATTTTTTTACAAGCTAAGATTGCAAAAAGTTAAATATATAGTTAATACCAAATTAGTTTGTATTTGTAATAGCATCACTTGTTTTAGGTAGGTTATTACAAAGATAAAAGATAAGTTTAATTTGCTTTTTTTTCTAGGTGTATATAAACCTCACAAAGAACACAACTGACTAATTCAACGTTTTTGAGTTTATATTATACAATAAACTATTAATTCAACAAATATAATAGATAGAATACACCACCTCTTGTTCAATGTGTTTCAATTATAAAGTTAAATTCTACTTCCTTATTATCTGTTGAAATTTCTTCACTACTGCCCCTCCTACTTATTTGCGCATGTATTAATCTCAATATGGTATAAATCTTAAATGAGTGTTGTGATAATAAAAAATAATAAATTTCTGCATAATTACAGTTTAAAAAGTCTCATTAATTTTGGATGCAGTGATTGTATTTTATTTATTCATTAATTTGTATTTTTAAGGAAATAAACATGGTTTTTAGTTAGTTCCCTTCTTGTTTAAATACTGTAGCATATGGTTACAGTAGAAAAGAATCAAAATAAATAAAATGAGATGAGTTGAATTTTATGTAAGTAACTCTTAAATCTCAGTGGGATAGATTTTAGTATCTTAAACATGTTTAACATGGAATATTAAGATTACATAGTTTTGTCTTTTTAAAGAACACAACTTCAGATATCAATTTAAATTACATTTAATTATTTACAACACACTTTTTGTGTGTATTTTTATACAACACACTGTATATTTAAAAAAAAAAAAAAAAAGAAACCATCTAGATCTTGATATAGCAATTTGTTTAATTTTAAGATTTCTCTGTGTGGTCTGTGGGGTAATTTGGTCATTACCTATTATTTTGGTCTGCCAATCCTTGCTGGGTTGGTCTACCATATATTTTTCAACAATTACAAATTTATTTGGTGCTAGCCACAAATTTAATTTTACCAGAAAGCAAAACAGAAGAACTACTACTAACTAACAATTTTAATTTTTGAACTACTTGAATTAATGTGCGAACAAATTATTTCATGTGCAATTTTTCTATACTTACCTACTGACTAGGTATTTTTTAAAACAACTTTGTAATGGGTACCATACAGTATACACACTTAGTTAAACTGTCAGTTTGCCTGAATGAATGCAGGTTGTAAAACAATTTGAACTATTCACATATTCACCTATAGCTCATTAAAAACGTCGTTGAACTCATTAATAGGACTATCACCAGGTATGAGAATAGGGTAACCCTCATATGGATACCTGCTCATAAGGGGCACTATGGCAAAGAGCAAGCGGACAGCCTGGCCAAGGAAGGATCAAATACTGAGTTCGTCGGACCACAACCGGTATTACCCCACTCTTTAAGCACAGCAAAAGAGAGTATAGGTAGCTGGGGCATGAAACAATTCCNTATATATATAGCTCAGTTTCCTATCAATTTTTTCTTTCAGTTTTCTCAGTATTAATTGCATTTGTTCATCATCGGTCATATGGGTGACAAAAGGAATGTAGAATTTGATCTGTTAGCTGCTATTTCAACAGAAGAGGAGAAAAATGAAAAACACAATAAAAGAGATACATATATTATGGAGTGGGTTAATAGGAGCTTATAAGTGGTGTGAGTGCTTATAAGTGTAAACCTGCTGAATGATTGCTGAAATAACTCTCAGTTTACGAAAGAGAATTAAGGTCCCAGTATTCCCAAATTAAGGACATTTCACTGGTTAGAAATATATACCACTTAGATAATCATTTGCTAACAGTTTAACTGAGCGTGTATGGGACCTTTAAGATATATAAAACTTTTTGGAAACAAAAAATAGAGTATTCATGTTAAAAATGTTACAATTATAAAATGGGCCAATTCCAAATTTAACACATAAATATAAAATTTTAAAAGTGACCATTTATTTTAATCCGTTATGTTTAGTGGTCTGATTGACGAAATTATTTCTTTCAATTAGTTATTCTTTTTATGTAAGGTCTCGATAGAAATGAAAAAGTTATTGTCATGAGCAGGATTCGAACCCATGACCTTCAGCTCAATAAGCCGCTGCTCTAACCACTTAGCTATCATAACATTTATTATTTACATTTATTTTAATTTAAATTAATTATTCTTTTTTTCTACATTAACTTTTTCATCTCAACAAAAACCTTAGATAAAAGTATAATTAATTAGAATAATTAATAAGGTCAATCATGACTACTAAACATGTATGGACTATATTTTATTATTTTGTTATGTTAAAATACAAAATGATGCTAATAATACAAATCATAATCCAAAATACAGACATTAATCATCAAGTAAAGTTACTCTATTGTCTAAAATGTTAAGAATGATATGGATAATCATTGGAAATATTTATTAATTTATCTGTTTTATTTATTTTTTAATTATAGAAACAGCTATATAATCCTGAACCATACATCCATCTTTTTCCTTTTTTTTTCTTTTACTTTTTTTTAAGAAATAAATGTGAACAGTTTATTGATATATTAATCAAAAATTCATACGCATTAACTCCTAAATTGTGAACTTTTTACACTTACTAAAAATAAATTTGTGCGGAAGTTGAATTATTGATCAATTTTGTCTCAAAGATTCTGGACTTCAAAAAAGTTAAAAAAAAAAAAAGAACTAAACATTACATTAAATTATACGTGGAGAAACACCAAAATGAGTAGACATAAGGGAAAAAAAGGGACTTACATCTGTGAAATCTTTATGTTGAGGGGTGAGTCTATCATCTCTAGCATATCCAGAGCCCCATGAGACTTGTGGGGTTCTAGATTCCTGCAATTTGATGAGGAGTGGAATATCGATTTTCAAATAAAATGTCTTAATTTTAAAGATACTCATTCCCTCTTTATTTCACTTGTTAAAATTACTTATCGTTTATTTTCTGTGCGAGTACACAGTTTTGAAACAAAACAAAAAATCAATACTATGTTACTAACGTACTTAGTGTAACTCAACAAAAGTAAATAAAAGACAAAGCAGTTGTTTTAAATATTATTGTATTTCACTTTAAATTTTTTTTCTTGTTTTTAAATAAACCGACTGACATTCACTGAGCTTTGTGACCATTTTACTCTAAGGAACTGGGCCTTGTCATGATCAGACCGTGGTACTTGAGCACAACTAGATTGAAGAGCAATGTGAATGTCGTGTATGCGATGAACTTTGGTAACGGCATGATGAAGAACATCAATAGGAAGCCGATAAATAATATCCCAACCAGATAATTCCACGGAGGTTTTGATAGGTTCTCTGGGATCAGAGGGCTCAGCTTTCCCATCGCTATTCTTACAAAATTGCTAGTTCTCTGAAAATTTAGATATTTTAACCGATTTGTCTTTTATTGTTAAAAAAAAAGTTAAAAGTATGGGGAAAAACATATAGATGGCATGAGTGCTAAAGATTGAATTATTTTAACTGACATTGAAAATTAAATGCTGTAGGCTGGTACTATGTATTTAGAATCCAATTTTAAAAAAACTATAAAAATATTAAGAATAAATTGTTTTTTTTTGCTAATTTATTCTATAAGTTAAGAAAACTTATAGCCTATAAAACTTTACAACACTGTAAAGGAATGAAGCAAATAGGCAAATATTGCTGATTGTTATTTGATGAATATCTCTTATTTACTTAACTTATACAAAAAGGTATTTATCATGTAAGTAATTCAGACACAAATTTAACAAGTTGTTTAAATTTTATGAAAATGAGAAATAGACAAATCAATTTAACAATAGGAAATTATATTTTACTGGTTTGAAACGAGTCAATCGGTTAAAAAATCCAAAGGGCTGCACAATGAAAGTCCACTTTTCTAATTCTCCATCTTAGTCATCTCTCTTGTTCTTTCCCAAAAAATTGTATCTGATATATAAAAAGGTTTCCATTCAATGGATTTAAAGGTACCGACAAGTATTCTTGGAATACGTACAATCCTTAGCACTCAAATAATCTGCTGTAATGATAATTGTAAGAACTAGAAGCCTCTAATCATACATTTATAGACACTTAGTTACATAAGACAAAATGGCACAAAATTATGATGTGAACTTCTCCAAAGAACCGGAAAAGTTAACCGTTCAGGGCCTGTTTGTTAAAACTTGCTTTATAAACCCCCATCTCAAATAGGAAATCATAAATAGTATTGAACGATGGACAGTTTATTTATGGGAAAACCTTATTAAAACTGGCCAGAGAAATAATCTGATCATAATTTTTTTTTTAAATCAGAATGTTAATAATTATGTTATCTCTTGATAATTGGTTTTATCTTATAAAGTTGTTGACTATTTTGTTCTATTCAAATGTAAGCCAACAGAATAATAGAAAACATTTATTTTTTTACTACGTAAAATTTATATACTATTAAGAATAATTAACAATAAATGTCAATTTTGTGTAGCTATTATATGAGGCAATAATTTCATAATTCCATCTACTTTTAACTGATAGAACAAAGCCATGATAAATTTCAATGTTATTTTTGATGATGATGTCATTTGAAGCATTTTCAATCTACACTTTTGCTTTGATTATAATAGTACTACAAAAGAAGATAAAGAATGCCAAATATTCCGAGCCTTGCATTTTTTGAAACTGCAAGCAGACGGCTTGACACTCGATTTCAAGAAAAATCACAATGTTTAAATTTTATTCAACACAAGTCATTTCGATTTAGGAATTTAAGGACTGAACAGACTATTTCTTTTTGAGCACACTAGCCAAGTGAAAAACGCAGGTCTGCGTAGTCTGACAATGCAAATCACCGATGTGTGAAATAACTAATGACGTACTTTAAACAAGAACTAGTCACACTTAGGGCTGAACAAGTCCAAAATACACTAGATTATCAAAACAGACAAATCTTTGAAGAACTGTACCCGTAAAATGCTTGGGCTAAATCTAATAACGACATGGATTGTTTGCAGAGTACTTTTCAATCATATTCCACACCATTCATTATGAAAAACTTGTCCAGAATTACCAGATTTATACTAAACAATACTCCTCTTCCACCAAAACCATTAGAAAATAAGAAACAATTAAACTGTAGTTTGGACATGTCTGATCGTTTTTGTTCTGCCTATCGTCATTGTTTTGGTCTGTCTGTGACACACCAAAAGGGTGAAGATAGGCAGTCTAAAACAGTCAGAAATAATCAAACTACAAGTGCATCATCCTACTGACCTAAGGAAGAAATTCACAATAATCTCCCTAATTCAACAATTATCATACCCTACCTGAAAATTCTTTAAAAAAGGTCTTCATTTGAATATCAAAATGCAACTCATCATTGTTAGAATCATAGAACGTAGCTGTGGCACATCATATTGTGCAACACTGCACTGTTTCTATTCATTTCTTGTTGAAAACATACACAGGTAGCTAGGAATTTGGAGGCCTACAAGCAAATACACGATGGACAACCGTTTTATGGAACTGTTCAGTTTTTGAACCCATCCTTCTTTAGGCTATTTTGAGGGCCACCTAATTCCCGATACCCAGCTGTAATTCACCCAGTAGCTACAACTGTTAATTTATGCAGTGTGCAGTAGAAAATTGTACATACTGGTTAACCAGAAAAGCTCATGCAGTTGTATTTTGCTATTGTTTTAATATCATTAATCAATATTTCTATTTATATAGAAGGGTTAGGCGTAATACCAAGAATTACAATTTCCACAGCATTTGGTGATGAGACAATACATGGTCACACTACCCAAAAGTGTTTCAAAAAGTTTTAAAAATTACTCCACCAAAGTCACTTGGAGAATATTACATTCACATTAATGAGGCAGGGTCATTTGGTGACAGCCAATGGTACAACTTCTTGGTCAAAAAATGTCCATTTTGTACCATCAAAACAATGAAAGGCCAATGTTTAAAGGTAAATTTATGAGGAACCCATTTGCTCAGATTCCACATCTTAAGTATGGTTTCGTCATTTACGTTGGAGGTTTTGGCATACCCCTGATATGTTTGACACAAATCATGTTCGATAAATAAACTCAATTTGTCGTCATTCAAGACAGGTCTACCAGTCCACAGTTCATCTTCAACTCAAATTGCCAGAAGCAAACCTTTTGAACCACTTTTGGGCAGTGCGCTTGTTTGTTTCATCACTAAATGCAGTGCAAATTTTACAACTTGCCTCAGGCCAATGCAATAAGCATGTATGAATTATTAGTTTTGAAGCCATGAAAAAGAAAAGATTTTATTATTTACAATTAACTATCCAAGATAGTTTTTATTCATGAGGTATTGTGATTTAAACACCTCATCCTCCTATGGATATAAAAACATTGATTAACGGTAATAAAACAATAACCAATAAAAAACCACAAGAACTTTTCTGGTTACTAGGCACTCATGAATTATTGTTTTATTGATGCAAAAAAAGACTATCATCCTGGTCTGCCTACCCTCGCTGATTTTTGTTAATTCAAGCAATGCAGATTTCACCATCTTACACATCTAAATTTACAAAAATCAGCTAGGATAGATCAGGATGATAGGTAACAATCTAATAATAGGTTTATCACCTCACAGACCACAGGGGGAAATCTCACAACACAACTTACTACAATACACAACTTAGATTAGTATACATGAAATGAAAAGTATCATGGTGGGTACAGTTAAGGCTAAAACACTTATGCAGTCCCATCAAGACATACTAGGACCATTCCATGTACATCGATGCAACAATGAAAAACTGACAAGTGGTAGAAAGTTCCTGTTGTTACATGGACATGGGTCAAGACGTTTGAAGCGATGGACCCAAGACCATCTCTGTGACAAGTTGAGGAACCTTGTCGATACCAACTCAAACATTTAATTAACATCATGAGAAAAAATTATTCAATGATTGTTCAAATTTGAACAATGAATAACATTTGAAAAATGGCAAAAAGGAGGTAAAATTCAAAAGGTGTGGTTGAGATGGGAGGTTGGTGTCCGAGTGGGTCGAACCAAAATACGTACACGGGAGGAGGATTAAGTATGTATTTAAAATCAATGGAAAAAGACAATAAACAGACATAAAACTTAACGAAGATCATAACCTTTTTCTTTTTTTTTTAAAGAAAAGAGTTGACTCGCAATGATTTTGTCTAAGCTTTTCCATATGCCTTAAAAACAAAAAAATAACGTTTTCCTTTCTTTAAATGCGTAATAACAGAAAATGAATGTATAAAAACAGTTGGCATACGATCGTCGAAAATCGGTTTTGAATTGGTCCAAACCGTTTGTGCCAGTTTGCTCCCTTAAAAAGTAAGGATAAATTTAAATATCGAAAAAAGCTTTTGTGTACCTGTCGTTGTTCCGGAGTCAAATTATTGGCCATTTATGTCGATTAAGTTGATTATTGTTTTCCGCCGTAAAAAACCGAATCTGTGATGTTTTGAGAGTTGATTTTTCCTCTGGAGAGACGTTCGAATCACGTTTGTGCCGATTTCCTGTAAAAGGGCCCATTCATGTTTGTCTGGAGTGGTCAGCGATCTAGCTCGACTCCTCCCGTTGGACACACGATCAAAACTTTTCCAATCCGCTCCTCGGGGCCCTTATCATTTCCGCGAGTGAACACCGACTCCTCGGAAAATTACTAAATACAAAAGCCACAACAAAACCCCCGACAATCGCCCTCAGCTGATTTATTAAGCCACTGCCACAAAAATTAGACTGAACCCGAGTCGTCACAAAGAAAATAACGTCCGAAAGTTTCAAACCGGTGAATAATAAATTTAAAAACTACCATTATATCATGCAGATATTTTTACTCGATCGTCTCTTCAATTTATACGAGAATATTCGACAATTTTCTATCCAAAAATTTCCTTTCCATCCGCCCGACATTACCGCTCATTTGAAAGAACGTGTATCGGCGAGAATTTATTTAATTTTAAAAATGGGGCTTTCTACCCCCTTATCTGGCTCTACTTTAGAAATAAATTGAGTTATATTAACACAATAAAACAATAACAGTAATAATATTAAAACATAATATAACTTTGAGGGGGGGGGGTGGCCGCAACGGTTAGGCGTTTACAGGCGCCCATCACTGTAAGGTAAAGGTCCCGGGTTCGAATCCAGCGGCCCCATTCGAACCAGACATACTTACAAGTGGACTCTTTTTCAAAAACACCGGCTCCCCGAGGGTTGATATATAAAAAAATATACAAAACAATACCATATACAAAACAATAATGACAATAATATATTTTTAAATATGAATTATATAATTAGAGGTGGAAATTAATTATTTAATTAGAGGTGGAAAGGTCAGGGTTTGTCATTTGCGACTGCAAAGTGCAAACCATAGACTCAGAGTCATTAAAGCTTCTTTGAAAAGGGGCTAAAAAGATGAAGAATCCGAGAATATGTCAAACTACCTTAAGGGCATTCCAGGCTTGGAAATAAAGAAAGGTCAATTCCACGATAGATCTTTTAGTTGGCAGTGGTGAAGAAGGAGGAAAAAAGTCTACGCATTGTACAGGCATTAGGTACAGGTACCATTGGGTGTTGTGGACAAAGGATTAAAACATTTTACAATACTTTTTTTTTCTTCAAATTATTATCAGTTGAAATTTCAAGGCTGTGCCGAAATTTGAATCCAGAGCCGCTAGCAAATACTAGACAGGCACCATAACCACTCAACCACTGTGGTGCCTATTATTTTTTTTTGCAATGGTGCCTTGGTATGGAAGTGTTAGGTACATTTTTGGTGTGGGGGTCGGTCTAGGAATTATCAGATCTCTGACAATGATAGATTCTTTCTATGAAATTAATTTATCTATTAGGCGGTTGTCGTATCCACTGTTTTTAGCGATGGACTTGATGTTTATCAAAACTTCTTGTTTATCATGAGCAGAGTCTGTAAAGTTTATTTATAATGAAACTCACGTAAAAATAATACAAACTCACGTTTCACAACAATATTACACTAGAAGAATAGCACCACACTTTACGTGAATATGAAATACTTGGTTCCAAGTTTATATTTACATCCGTATTGTATTTTTTTCCAATAAACATATGTTTTGTAATTCACCCAGGCCACACCATGAAGATGGCCCGAATAAAGGTCGAAACATCGGCAAAAAAAAATGAAAAAAGGTGTTTTCTAAACTATCTATTCTTGACCGCTCCTCACGAATCCAACAAAATATTTTACAGTTTTATTAGGGATATTTAAGCGTTAATAATGAATCCTGATTGGAAAAATAAGATGAAGTGTAATAGGACTGAGTGGAAAATTTATCAATGATATAAAAAATAATATTTGTCTGGACTGCTTTTCATTTTTCTCCTCACCCAGAGTTGAACCAGCTACAAAAATAATTTTTTTTAATCATACATGCAACAATTTTCTTGGTAAAATCACAATGACAAGAAAACAAACGTCAAACTGGATGGAAAACTAAGCAGTGACTACAAACGCATAGTTCAACTAATCGTTTAGTTTACGATTAGGAAATCCTATTCCCAGACATCGGTTCCTTCATTCCTTAACAAATTAAGATCGAGAAGAGGAAAATTGACAGTAAAACTGAGCGTGGGGCAGTTAAAAAATTTGGCTGAACGAACAGAAATTCGTTAGTTGATAATTGTTCGCTGTGAGTGTGCTGAAGTTACACTCCTCCATCAACTTTCTAGACGCAACGTGTGTTCTGTGATGTTGATATCGTTGATTCGTCGTATTCGCTCTATTCAGGTTTTATTTTATTTTGTGGCTGAACAGACTGTTGGAAAGTGAGTTAACAAGAAAAAAGGAAATACAAAAAGTTACAATATGAAAATGGATTGAAGATAATTTAAATTTATCGATTGAAATTAGAAAACGTTTGTTGGACGTTCCATTCATCGCGTTTTTCGTCTGTACTTTTGAGTGTCATAGGCTTTCTGTGTTGTGAATCACCTCGTTGACTTGAGTACTTCTTATCGTCAGGTCCCGTGATTTTCCCTGAAGGAACTTTTCTCGGGCTTGGAAATGGGCAAGAAGCACAAGAAGGAATCGAGGAAAAGGAGGCACAGGAGCCGCTCCAGGTCTCTCGAGAAGGACTACGATAAGGATAAGGACAAGGATAAGAGGAGACACCACAAAAGGCACCACAAAGACAAAAAAAGGGAGAAGAGTTGTAAAAGGGATTCTTCATCCAATTCTGAAGGTGAGTGTCACGAGAAGTTTGCTTATTTAATTGGTCAAAAGCAGCAAAAAAACAAAGAAAAAGTTCTGATGTCGCTCTGAACTAGTAATATTGCCTGCAGTTTTGTCCGTTTTTCAGACTCCCCGTGATTCGGGCTGGGAGACAATGTGGAGGCGCCCAAGGTAGGAAAGTTTCTTATAAAATTAATTGTAAATTGGCCCATTACGTTAACACTATAAAACGTTAGGTTCAAAGTAGTGCTATTCAGTTTTGACTCACTTGGTGGCAATCTGCTGGTTTGATCGCCAATTTGACCATTGGCGCTGATCCTCCATCGCTGATGAGCAATGTTCACCGCAAGAAGACAAACTGGGCCAACATTTCAGAGCCAAACTTTCATTGGAATCTATATTATTTTATTTGATTAAGGTTGAAATAGTTGTTTAATTTTTTGGAGATGGTCGTTCGGGCTATAAAACCCATCTTCAGTCTTCCATGTATAGAATTTCGAGATATGACAACCAGCAATCAATACAGTTCATGTCAAAGTTATACATAACTATGGGCTGATGCAACAACAGTGTGGACAATGGAAAATCCCATATACACGGAAAATGTCAGCCTTATTAAATTTGAGTAGGGGCAGGTTGCCCTTTAGAAGAACTGCATGGCCGAAAGGATGCCTAAAGAAAGAATTTAAAAAAAAAAGCCACAGGAACGTTAAAAGATCCTATCTTCAATCCCCAGAGTATATTAAAAAAGAATAAACCTTGAGTTTCTAAATTAGGTTTGTTTGCACCAAATATCGCGAATTATAATTGTTCATTTTGTTTCCTAAATGCTGCTAATCTAAAATTTATCCTAGCCCTGCTCCCTCCCACAGTCCTTCCTGTTGCTGCCTATCCTGTTCACTTCCATATCGCTTTTATACAGTCCACTAATTAATCAGCCTCCAACAGTTATTTTCCTTCAGTTTTTCTCTTTAAAAAAAAAGACTTATTTTACATTTTGATGATTATTGCGTCCAAAATAATGCACATGTGTCGCCTCCTGCATCCTTAACGTGTCACATCATCCAGGGTTCAGTCGGAGCCCTGAATGTAATTAAAAGACTAAGAATCTATTTTACTTTTGGCCACGGTTGTTACAGCTTTTACTATTAAACTGTTCACCACCTCGGTTGTTGAGAAAATAAGGAAACTGTTGACAGTACTTTATATTATTTTTATTGTGACCAACCAGCGCTCACAAGGTTTATTAAATGCACAATCTTAAGTATTTATTAATCCTAGAATATCAAAGTTGAAATACATCCAATTGGTCAGTTTTAGCGATTAGCCGGGGGTTAAGTTAGTATTACAGATTAGTAAATAGGTTTTTCAGTTAAATTTTTTTGGCCTTACAAGGTAACTTGCTCCAACTCAAGTTTAATTAGGCTTTTCCATGTATTTGAGATTTTCTGTTGTCCACACTGTTGTGGCATCGGCCCATAGTTTATGCATAACTGTGACATGAACCATTGATTGCTGATAAACATATCTAGAAATTCTTTGCTTAGAATGCGAAGATGGTCTTTATAGCCCAAAACATCCATCTCTAAATCAATTAAACTGCCATGGAATACCTGGTTTCTTTCAACCATAATATTCTATCCTACCGTGGTCTCAACTATGAATGTCATTTTATATTCTAATAATTAATTACAGTGGAGTTTTGCTAGTGCTAACTAATCGGGTCTAAAACTGTCCGTATTAGAAGAAATTTGGATTAGCTGAAAAACTGTATTGAAAAAGTAGCTGTAATACAGTTAAAACTGGTTTGTTAAGGAATATGTTTACAGATACATAAGCTGGACGTTTTAAAAATAGCTGAGTGAGGGTGAAAGTTTGTCATCACTTAGCATTTTAACCCATCAGACGTAATTTGGCTTCTCCTTATCTACATAATTTTATTATTTTTAGTTAAAACCTAACTTGCAGTGAAGCTGAAACACTCCTGACAGATCAAAATGATTCGAAAAGACCAAATTACAGGTCCATCAACCCGCTCTCCGAAATAAATCACGATTTGAGGGTGAAAGTTGTGATGTTCTGGTCTGATATGTTCGGGGGACCTTTTGCACTGATCGACCTCTCCCCAAATTTAAAAAAAAAAGTCTTAGGGAAATTAAAGTGAAATAAAGGCAAAGATGAATCCAATCTGAAAAAATTTATTTGAAAGAAAATATACACCCCAAACCCATCACCTTTGAAATCTACAAGCTAGCCCAAAACCATCACCAAAATTCAACTAGAAACCAAAAAAAAAAAAAAAAATCTGCTACACAAAAATTAAATATTATTCAAAACCAATTAAGTTAAAAGTAAAAGATCACACACATGTGAAAATTATCTATTTGAACTTAAGAAAATGGTTAGGAGCTCTTCACTATTAGCCAATGTCTCACGAACACTTAAAGGCCCTCAGGGTCTCCCCCGTTGCTCACGCGAAAAGAAGTCCAACCTGGGCTTTGGTGTCAATCCCTAATCTGCGTCACTCCTGGGGTAACAAAGTGCAATCAAATTAAGAGTTGAGTTTAAAGTGGGCAAGTCCATAATAATAGAAAAGCAACACCTTTTAAATTTATGTGAAAAAGAGAAAAGTGTATATTTTGTGAACTGACAAATTTCTTCACCTGTTTTGATTAGCAGGACTTCACTACTTGTGCTTATTCAGGGGGAAGAAAAAAAATTGACATCCAATCTGATCTGATGACTCATTTTTTAGAACCCTCTGTTTATCACTATTATAAATTAGAAAAAATGCAGTATAATGAAATTTTGCAGTTGATGAAATTATGACAATGTAGAATGAAATGGTAACATTTTGTTATTGGGCTGAAAAAGTCTTTTGATATTTTACAAAAGCTTATTGACATCCTGCCTTGATTATGGGTGTACCACATAGCTCAATCACTGCGAACGAACTTCAAATGCTGAACTTAGTGCAGAACACCAGATGCACAGGTGCTTTTAAATCCAACTCCACTTGTAGCGTTTACATTGATGCTGGTGAAATCCCTCTAAACTTCTCATGACTTTTTGGACGTAAAAGTTATTACTGAAAAGCATATCACCAGTGCCATATCCTCTTAACAACCTTCTACCTTTAATGAACCATTCTCAGAATAGTCCAAATCAAACTACAGGATCTACATCGTGCTAACTGAGCATCGTTCCTCCTACGAGACTTTCACATTTTGAAACCACCGTCCAAAAACATTCTTTCTCTCTCCCTGGGATTTCCCCAAACCCATAATGCACCAGTTGCTGACCAAAAATTACTATTATGTTAAACTTCTACTTCTACATATTTACAAACATGAATTTTTAAAGTTAAGAGTGCTCTTCCTAGAGCCACTTTTGTCTACACAGATGGCTCTAGAGGAAATAATGTAGTAAGAGCTGCTTGTATCAGCAGTAAAAAAAAGGTATCAATTTTCCCTCAATACTACCTGCATCAAATTTAGCACTGAACTGCCCACAGTCAAAAAAGCTCTGAATATCACCAAAGTTGATTATATTTTCTATCTGACTCCTAATCAATACCCAGCCTACATAAGCCTTTGTACCAATGCACCAAAAGAGGACACATTCCTCTGTCTCTTCGTTTTGTCAATATCTGTACAGTCTTGTTTCTACCAATCTGAGTCTATAAATATGCCTCCGGATTCTGCAGTGTCCAGTTAGTAGTCTAACTGGTCTAGTCCTAATATCTCACCTAGTTCTTCTGTTAGTTTCTGTGATGGACTACATCCCCATTGAACGGAGGACTTACTTTTAATCCATTGTCTCTGATGAATCCATATTTTGGAAGTTTGGTATGCATAAAAGGTTCAGGACCTTGAATGTCATTGAACTTGCCTTGGCCAGTTTTTCAGCCTCTTCTTTCCCCTCAGCCCTGATACTTAGACAAGGGTAATTTTGTGGTTTTCCAAAAAGTTAGACAGGGCCCTAATGCAGTCCCGAACTACTGGACTTTACTACTGATGCAGTTGCAAGCCAGTGCGCTGGCTGTCCAAGTTGATGGCATTCTTCTGTTAGCGATACTTCGTCTTTGAATCTCCTTGTGATGGATCATACACAACGAGCACTCAACTTGTCAGGTGGTGTTAACGGGTGGATTTATCTATTAACCCTCCAAAGCCATAATGATTCCATTTACAAGGAAGAGGACAACAGGAAGCCTAAAAACTACAAGTATAAACGGGACCCCAATTCCATTTTCCAAGGATGCCAAATATATAGGAATCACACTAGATCAGCAACTCACATGGAATCAACATTTAACTAAAACCAACCAGAGAGCCAAAATTGTATGGGGAGGTACGGAAGGATTAAACCCCAAAATGACCCTATGGCTATATACCTGCATCTTAAGACCAATGCTGACAGGGCTAGTGGTGTGGTGGACCAAGACTTTGCAGGCCAACGCAATCAGGATATTAAGTGGCAAAGACAAGCTTGTCTCAGTGTCACTGGAGTCATGAGCACAGCGCCAACTGTGGCCCTGGAGGTGTTGTTAAACCTCCCACCACTTCATATTTTAATCCAAGGAAATGCCTGAGCAGCAGCCCACAGGCTCATAAATAGACAACCATCTGCAAAGGTAGGCCTTGTAAATAAACAATGGAAATTAAGGGAGGGGATACAGGCTGATGCCATATTAGGCATGCCAATCGAAGCCATTTCTCCAAAATATAATTTTACTAAAAAGTACAAGGAACTGATACAAGAATGGGAAGAATGGGCCAAAGGAATACCGCTAAAGGCAAAATCCTACTGGTACACTGACATCTCCAAAACCTACAAGGACATGGGGGCTAGAATCTTTGGGATGAATCAAAAGACCGAACCGTTGGTAAACCTAGGTAATTATGCTACAGTTTTCCAGTCCGAAATAATAGCGATTGAACAATGCACTAGAGGAATAAAAAGCTAGGAATACATTCCCGGAAGATAGCCATTTTCTCTGACAGGCAGACCCTGGTGGAAGTCAGTGACACTTATGACCTGACCCTGGCATAGGTCCCTGGGTTTACAGGGCATAGAGAGAACGAAAAGTTGATATGTTGGCCAAAGAGGGAGCCAACATGGACTCTCTTGACCTGAACCCTACTGTGGCTTAGGACACAAAAGAGGATATATCCAAAAATGAGTCCAAAACCTGGTGGAACAGCCCAGGCAGAGACCCGAGAGAAGGACCTCCACAAGCCTATAAAAGGAATTACTGGATAGCAACTGCAACAGAACCTAGAATTCTGGTTGGTCTCCTGACATGGAACTGCTACTAAAGAAAGCACATACACCAATTGGGAATACCGATGGAACTGTGCAGATACTGCCAGGAAGAGGAGGGAAGGCAGAACACATTTTATGTTTTTGTGAAGGTCTGAAGGTGGGTGCAGATTGTTGCAACTAGAACAGGAAAAGCCACAAGCAATATCTTACACTAAGGAGCCGCTGGCAAGGCTATGAAGGTTGATTAACAACCTGAACTTGGCCAGTTATAAAAAAAAAAAAAAAAAACGAGAGCACAAGTCAAGGTGCAGAAGGCCTTGTGGCCGCCTCTTTTACCCCTATCCCCTATCCCTTCTTGGCACAATGTTCAACAGCACCAGTCTCTTCTTGAAAGACAGTGACTTATTTCCCAAGGCTTATATGAATGAGTAAAAACAAGCTACAGTTTAATTGTGTTGTGCTACAAAATTTGCTGTAAAAGTTGTCGCCTAAATGAACCAAACTTATTACTTCTAGAAAAAAGTATTCCATTTCTGTTGAACAAAATCTAAACATTATTTATTAAGGCGAAAAACAGAAAATACTTACACATATCTGCTGTGAACCACAGCCAAAACATCAATTAACACATTCATTAATAATATCTAGGATTATATTTTGCAAATCAACTGTATTACTGTTGTCCTATGAATTTTAGTTATGTAAATATCGTATCTGAACCATCATTGTTCTAATCCACTTCAAATCAGTCAAACATTTGATATAAAGAACTTATATTAAAAAACAAGAAATATAATTATTTGATAGAAATTTTTTGCTTTTGACTTTCAGATTGTCAAGTTAACATAGATTGTGTTTTAAATTCCGGGGAAAGTATGTTAATTATTTTCAGAACAAATTGCCTTTGCTATGTTTATGCTGGCTTGGTTGTTTTTTGATTTTTAAATTAAGCTTTAAATTCATAAAAAGTTTAATATTAGTCTCTTCCTTAATGTTCTTTAATAAAGGAAAATTGCAATAGTTTTTTGCAGAAATTTAAGGATTTTATTTTTTTAAATATTTATTTTTGAAACTTGAAGGAAACAATACAGTAACAATAGAAAAATAATCCAGTTATGTTGCATGCATGGTACACTTTTCTTTATAGATGTCTGTATTCCATAGTCAATGACAAATAATTAACACAGTTAATTTGTATAAACGTGTAATGTTTATTGTTCTTAAAAATGTTTTCACTGATAGAATATTTTGTTTGTTTTTTCTGTTCCAACAGATGATGTTATCTTTGTACCTTTGAAGGTCTCAAAACCGGACACTAAGTCATCATCACCTGAGAACGTGAAGGCAAAGGACGTACCGTCTTCCCACCAGCCGACTGCTCCTGTCGTATCTAACAGTTCATCTGGTGACAATGTACTTTCGGTTGCTGAGACCAATGCCCTCAGGGCGAAGCTTGGTCTCAAACCACTCTCTACGCCCGATTCATCTTCCACAGGCAAATCGACTGACAAAAGTGAAGAATTTGTACATAAACCGGCTGGTACGTTTCCCATTTTGTGGTTTTTACAATTACTTGTAATTAATCGATGACTTTTTGTACAGAAAATATTATGGACAAAAAAATGACAGAGAAATTGAGGAGTAAAATCGCCGAGAGGAAAGCCAAAAGAGAAATAGAGAAAAAATTATTGGCCATGAAATCATTAGGAGACGATGGTAGCGAAGACGAATCAGCAACTGCTTGGGTTAACAAAAATAAAATTCTTTTAGAAGCAAGAATGAAAGCTGAATTAAAGGTAGAAATTCATCATTTAGTTTGTTTTGATACACCATACAATTTTGGTAATTTTTGTTTCAGGCGAAAGAGTTGGACGAAATGGATCAAGAATTTGGAATCGGTGAATTAGTAGAGGAAGAAATTAAGAAGGAAAAATCTGCAGCTTACACAGCAGCTCATCTTAAAGGGCTCAAAGTCGAACATGATATCGTACGTTAATACATTTACTAATTTGTTGTAGAGCGTAAATTGTAAAAATATTACTTTTTCAGGAGACATTCCAAGAGGGCAAAGCTATAATCTTGACTCTAAAAGATCAAGACATACTAGACGAAAATACAGATGCACTTGTCAATGTAAATATGTTGGATGACGAACGTTATAAAAAGGTAATACAAACAAAATTTACACAATATAAATTATCTAGAGGGACAATTGTGCAAGGAAGCTGTGGTTATGTCAACACAATTATTTTTTTAATTATAAATTTAAAATTTTTCTTTTCACAAGAAGTTAACATTTGTCCTTCAATTTACCTTCCGAAATTTACTCTCTCGCATCTCAACCTTTGATTACAATATTTGCCAATCATTATTTCATTGGCAGAATACATTTATCATAAAACTAACCACAACTTTACATAATTTTCAGAATCTTTTCAACAAAAAACAAAAGCCGTTTGGTTACAATGGTGTCGATACGGGTGAACTGGATATGGATGAGCCTAAAGGAGTTCTTACTAAGTACGATGAAGAAATTGAGGGTGCTAAACCAATTAAGCCCGCATTCACAATTGGTAAGCACTAAAGAGAACTTGTGTAATAAATCTGTATATATAATAAATAATATCTAAATATATATTATATTTAGATATCATACGATATATTGTAAATATATAATATCTAAATATCCATATATTTGTTGGGTTCTCATTTTAATTTATTGAAACCAGGTGAAGAAAATTTGGAAGCCAAGAAATTAATGGTGAAGAGGCAGCTTAAAGAAAAAGCGAACATGAGATTAGAATCCCTCGTCCTTCCTGAGCCCAAGATAGCCAACGAGTATTTCTCTAGGGATGAAATGATTAAAATAAAAAAACCTAAAAAGAAGGTATTTGTTTTTGTTCAGTGTAGATAGAGCTAGAGCCTGATCTACCTGTAGATGTACATGAATGTTTTTCCTCTTGTAGAAAAAGATACGAAAGTTAACCGCTGACGATTTGCTAAGAGAGAAACCTATTCCAACGACGCAAGAAGATCTTGGAAAAAGAAAAGTCGAGGAAAAGGAAGATGTTTACACTGGCCCCCAGGAATTCATGGAGGTAGATGAACCAATCATCAAAATCAAGGAAGAAGAAGAAGATCCCTACTTAAAACGGGCTGTCAAGAAGGCAATGAAGCTCAAGTCTCTTCCCGTGGAAAAATTAAACACAAAATTACCAGTAATTTCAATTTTTTTTATTGTTGCATTTATTTATTATGTTATAATTTAATTTTTTTTTTAAACAGAAAATAGAAGAAGTAATCATGGAAGTGAAAGAAGAGCCAGTTGATACACTGGGATCGACAATTATTTTAAATTCGACTGCTGAGTTTTGTAGAACTCTTGGAGATATTCCAACTTACGGTATGGCTGGTAATAGGGATGAAGAACCAGATATCCTACTTGTAAGTACTTAAGCAAGTTTCTTTTTTTTAGAATTGTTATTAATCCCCCAATTTATTTATACTCATGATTTTAGGATTTTGAACGAGAGAAGGAAAAGAAAGTAAAACAAAAAAAGAAACCGGATGTTGTCGAAGACAAAGGAGGCTGGAACGATGTTGAAATGAGTAAATTTTGTTTGTTATAATTTTAATTAATAGTATCTTTGGAATTGTACTTACACATTGGTTTTTAGATGAGAAAGTTGTGGAAGTCAAGCCTGTTGAAGCGCCCATACTTGACGCTGAACCAGATTTGGGAGCGGGTGTTGCTGGAGCGCTCAGATTAGCCGTTTCAAAGGGTTACCTTGAAAAAGACATGGCCAACCGGCCCTCGGCATCACGATTTTCACATCTAGCAGCTCAGAATTATTCAATTGACGATAAAGCACATTCAGTGTAAGTCACACAAAATTGTTTATTTTTTTGCTTTGTTAATTATAATTTTTGTCTTCAGCGAGGACGAGAAACTAGGAAGGAGGGAGAGGTATCTGGGTCCGACTTTAGATTTCAAGGAGAAAGACGGTTACAAGCCGAATATTAAACTTGAATATATCGATGATGAAGGACATCTATTATCAGCTAAAGAAGCTTTTAGGTAAAATTAAATTTAAATTGATTAAGACAATGCTTCCTTTTACAAATTAAGGGAACATAGTGCCTCCCTAGCAGTCCTGGGTTTTAATCCATACACAGCCCATGGTTTTTTAATTGATAGCATGAAAGAAGTATTGTGAAGTGGTTTGACCTCTTATCCATGACACCCAATGGGTAGATAGACATTAAGCCCTCCTGTATGACAGGAATTACTTTACTTACTTTTGTACATACAGTATGCCTTGTAATAACACATTTAATTTTTGACAGATATCTTTCTCACAAGTTCCACGGAAAGGGGCCTGGTAAGAATAAAGTCGAAAAGAGGATGAAGAAAAATGAGCAAGAAGGGGTAATTATTATTTTAAATTTAATATATTAGTAGAATTTTTCCCCTGTTGTTTATTTATTTTTTTTTTTTTAAGCTTATGAAACAGATGAGTTCTACTGACACACCGTTAGGAACACTACAGATGCTCCAGCATAAGCAGAAAGAAACGCAATCGGCTTTCGTCGTCTTAAGTGGAAACAAACACCAGCTCAATATGCCGTAAGAAAATTTTATTTTGAGTAAATTTTAAGACTGTCTTTAATAAAACAATTTTTTAGGACGACGATTGCCAAGACGAAAATGATGAAGTGAATCAAGCATTACATCAAAGTAACGAATTTTTAAATAGAACTCATTTTTTGAAAGTAAACAATCTTATTGGTCAGGACCCTTGCAATCGATTTAAATATTAATTCACTTTTAATCAGAAATCTGTCAAACTAAGAACATCCAATTCTTACTATAAATAAACAACTTTTTTTGTAATAATTGTTTTATATCCTTTTTTAATCAAAAATGTTCAAACAATTCTGCCTTTAATTAAAAATTAAGGCTAACATTAGAAAAATATTTTTTTTACATCATTCTAACAAATACTAAACAATTACAAAAATAACTGTTCTAAACTTAGATGATTTAACTGAGGTGAACCATTTATTATTTAACAAAACTCCAAATAAATTAATCAGTCTCCATAATCTATGAGAGTTCAATCTGACTTGGATACCATTCTAGCAGCAGTGCCGTGAGCTGCAGAATGCACTCCAGATATGTTATTCCTCGATTTAGTTTCATATTCACTCGAATTTTGGAGTATTTCATCTGAAAAACAATTATATGACATTTAAAATGTAGAAAGAAAAAAAAAAATTAAATAAAAGAATTTATAGTTTGTTCAAAACATTCACAAAAAGTATTGATTTTGTCGCTAAAAGTCTTGATTTTGTAATAAATGTAAATTTTATTGATCGAAAAAAGATATCACAATTTCCATGTGTTATTAGTAAACAGTGTTTCTGACACTAGGGTGATTATGAAACTAATCTAGCCGCAGCTCCAGATGCCGCGTAATTAACACCTGAGTTAAGCGAAGTATTCGCAGTGTAATCGCCAGCGCCGGGTTCACCTGTTAACAAAGGTTAAATAAAACTGAGTAGAGTAAACACACCACAAAATAAAATAAATATTTGATCGCAATCTATACTGTATTAAAGTGTGTTCTTAAATAAACTGGACTTGATTATTTTTAGCTAATTACGTTTTGTTATATGTATGATAGTTCTTTACCAAAATTACTCAAGTTTTTACACAAAGAAATTTTTTTAAACTTGATATTTGCAAAATTTATTTAACTTATAAAACTATTAAAACTTGAACTAATTTTTCTATTGAATCTGTCAAATGTGATCCTTAACTTTCCTACCATTTGAAGGCATTAGTTAGATACACTAATTCTTAAAATTGTACTTAGATATAATTTCTTTGCCTACACTTTTATAATTTGCAATACTTTTTATTTCCCAGGAAAATAAAAAATTGCCAAGTTACTCATAGGAACTGGCAAACAGATATAATGTATACTTATAGCTACATCCGAGCGAGGTTAAAAAATTTTATTACTTCATTTTAGTTGTTAGGATCTAATGACTGGATACACAATGAATCCATTTAATTTATCCATTACAATAAAAAATACTCCATTTGGTTTTATATCAAATTGGGTCAAAAACATGGTGGAGAGTCGTCATTAGGGTGTAATCTGCCATGCAAGTGGTTCAGGGTTCGAATCCTGGCACAGCTCGTGTAATTTTATTTAAGAATAATTTGAAAAAAAAAAAAAATATTGTGAAGGAATTTGACCCCTCGTTCCACCCAAGGGTAGGTTAGACATTAAACCAAAAAGGATTTATTTATACTAGATGTTACTGACAGAATGCCCATATATAAATTTCCTATCTACACTAAAGTTTTAGTAGTTTAAATTTGCCTATTAAATTTTTTAAAACTATATACCTTGAATTAACTAAAGCTATTTGGAAATGATCAGGATTTTGAGGATTGGCAGCAAATAATTGATTTGAATGCTAACATTTTATTTTACTAAGAGTACATTTCAGTGCCAGGTTTTATTTACAAACAATATTTACATCTGACATGCCCATTTTCTATTTTAACCTTCAACTAATGTACTATTAGCTTCATTCATTAAATTATATTTTTCAAAAATAAAAGTAACGAAAGCTAAAAATTTAATTAATTCAAAAAAGTGTAAAAATTTTAAACAAATTCAGACTGAAACGAACAAGAATCTGGCATGTCCGTTTCATCAAATAATATTTTCAAACTGACTCTACTAAATCAACCGTATATTATTTCTTACTCTTAAGCTTGTCACTCATATCATCGAAATTAGGATCGCTGATGTTCAACATCAGGTTGGCGCCGCTCAAGAAGACTTTGTTTTGGGAATTGGCAATCTAAAATCACACAAACACAAAACAAAAATATTAAACAAAATTGAACGTTTTATGTAGAAGTAGGCGGATACAATACTAACAGTCCTAGAAATGCTCTGGGCTGCCCTAATTTTCCTCAGTTTTAAGTAGCCGGGGTTCCTTCCAACTGCCTCTCCCAAGTAAAACACAATTAAGGAAAATATGTGCTTAATCATTTTAATATGAACCAGCATGTAACTCTTCGTAATCATCTTTTCATAGATATACTCATACACTTTTCTAATATTACATAATCTTTTATTTACAATAAAATATGAACTGCAATACTTTCAAACGTGCTCACAACAATAAATTGAACTTTCTTTATTGAACTTTTTCGCGACATTCAAAATAAATAAAATGATGTAGTTACATCAAAACATATATANTATTTATTTATATTTATATATAATTGGAGGTGACTGAAAAGTTAACTTCCAAATATAAATGTATTTTATTTTTAATCCAAAGCATTAGCTCCTTTGTTTTCTATAACATACTATTCTAGTAGCATAAATATCTCCTGCTTGTAAATGAATGATAACCTTTCTGTGGCATAGGAATCCACACTATTAACGAATATCTCAGACAGAAGGACAAAAAGAAAATGAAGGAACAATGGACAAAGACAATCCAAGAATCTTCTAAACAATTTTGGTAGGAAAGAAATCACAGAATGTGTCAAAGGAAGCAGGAACAGACTGCAAATCCTAACAGGACACTGCATATTAAATGGACACTTAAAGAAAATTGGAACAATCCAAGATGGCACGTGCAGATTCTGCAAGGAGGCAGAACAGACACCAACACATTTATTTACAAACTGCAGAGAAAATGTTTTAGGATGTATAATGTGACCATAGAAGAGCTTCAACCACTGAAGTTCCTTGATGAAATAGGACTCACCGATGTGCTTTAGGCAGAGAACGGGGGCTACAATAGCTCTTAAAGGGCATTATAGATGTAATATTACATCCCGAATATTACATCTATATCTACAAATGAATGATAACTTTTTCTTGACTAGAATAAATCTATATGATTGAACTAGTGCATATTAGCCTGGGAGACAATATATTATTCATTTTTTTTTTTTTTTTTTTGGGGGGGGGGGTATCATGGAAAAACGGGCCGGGAGTGACAATGGGAATCGAACCCATGACCTAGCGGGGTCTGCCAGTCGAGAGTCCCCCCCTACATTTTAAGTGTTACGGAGTAGAACAGATAAAGATATAACGGAGCAAGGTCTAGAGAGTACATCTAGTTTGAATAAAAATTTAAGTGTCTGGTTCTTTTGTCTTCAACTGTACTCGATGCGATCCGACAAAAATCTGGACAGTGGGGATCGCAGAGCGTAGAGTAGGGTAGGGTACAATCTAATGGAAAAATGGACTTTGGATTTGCATCGAGTGTGATCCTGGCTTAACTTGGCTATTTTACTCTGAGTGAGTGCAGATGTTTGAGACCAGACATTGTCAGGGTGAAACATGATGCGTCTATAATCAGGGTTGGACATTTTTACTTCAATGCTAACCCAAGACTAGGTGGGCAAAGAGGACTTTGTGGTAAGTTCCTAATAAATTATTCCTTGAATATCCTACCAGACAACAGGACTTTACAATGAGGTAATTCTGCTCTTGACTACAATGGCAGCGTTTTTTTCTTCTTGCAAATGTTCCTTCATTTAATATATTTTGTATAAAGGAGCCACTTTCACCCCAGCGATCAAATAGGGAATAAACTCTTCCTTGTTCCTGAGGGATAATTTATGGTGAACCCAAGAATCGAGTTTCACAATGTAATCCAGAGATCAGATTTTTCCTTCTATTGTTGTGTGATCTATCTGAAATCTCTTGAGAGCTCTAGTAGAGTTAATTTGTCATCACTTACCATGTTATTAATTAGTCATAGCTCTTAAGCTTGTTAGGTGGTGATACGAAAACTCAAACCACACATTAAGTTACAACATGAGTAGTAGTATCACCATAAATTCCATACAAATTTTGGAAGGCATTCACCAAGCTTTGGTATCCCTTTCTTAACTACCTCTTTGAGTAGAGCTTTTCCCACCCTAAAGCTAACATGGTTAGCAGAATAATAGATCGCTTAGATCATGGACATTTTAAAAATGAAAAAAAATTTGCACTGCACACCCAATAAAATAGCTTGTGATACATGCCAGCAATACAATTATGTTTAAAAAAAGGATATCATCGAGGCAGCCTGTGCTTCACCCTCAGCCTGAAGAATTTTCTGTTGTCGTTCTTGTTTGGCGCGTTCCACAACAAAAACTGCTCTTTGGGCTTCTTGTTGGGCGACCTTAATTAAAATAATTATTAATTAAATATAATCAAACATTGTGTTATATCTTTTTTTTCCCCCAATTGACCTGTTTTGCTTCAACAGCTGCAGTGTATTCTTTGCCGAAACTGAGCTCCGTTATTGAAACATCATCCAATATTATGTTGAAATCTCTTGCCCTTTCGATCAATTCCCTCCTAATTAATAATGAAACCTAAAATGTAATGTAAAACAAACAAACAATAAATACCTTTAAAATAACAACAGTCTTTATAAAACTTGCTTGTTGTCGTTGTGTAATAAGTTGCGATGCGTTAAATTTGGCCACTACGGACTTGAGAACTTCATTACAGATTGATGGGAGGACTTTTTCATCATAGTCGAGACCCAGCTGACGGTACATAGTGGGCAGCTGGATGGAATCTGGTCTCGAAAGGACCCTGAGAGAAATATTGACCATCTGTAAATCCTTTGAACCAGTCGGTGATGATATTTTCCTAGGGCGAGACCTATAACAAAAAGTAATCAATCGTATAACAACAAAGCCAGTAGGCATTGTCATTAGTTTAAACATTTATTCAGATGGTTTTGTTAATGTCAATGATATAAAATTGTAACGGTTTTGAAAACTGCAATATTATCCCACTCATAGGATCAGCTGTAATCTACCTAGTAGAACTACAACCTAATTATTCCTTAGTTTCAATAAATTTTCTGCAAATTAAATAATTTTTATAAAAACCGATGAATTTTTGATCTCGTTTAATTTGGTTTACATTAAAATAACCATGTTGTAATTAATATAACGACAAAATTTCAAATACATAGTTTAAAATAAACTACAAAAAATATGAGCATCCGGTTCTGACGCTAATCGACGAAAATGGTCTAGTTTTATCAGCGGTAACCATGTAATAAATTGTTAGTTAAATTTTATTAACAAAACCATGTAATTTTTACAAACAAAACCATGAAATAAACTGTTAGTTAAATTTTATGAGCAAAACCGTGTAATAAATTTTATGAGCAAAATCATGAAATAAATTGTTAGTTAAATTTCATGTGCAAAACTGTAATAAATTTTATGAGTAAAACAATGTAATAAATTGTTAGTTAAATTCATTCTAACAATAAATCGTATTCTGGTGTTTTGATAAATTTTCTGCCAAACCATTAAAATTAATTTTTTAAAATAAAAACTAATGAATTTTTGATCTTGTTTAATTGGTTTATATTAAAATAAATATGTTGTAATTAATATCACAGCAATAATACATATAGTTTGAAATAAGTTCTTTTTTCTTCAACTGTACTGATGCTACTCAACAAAAATCTAGACAGTGGGGAACTTGGTCACATCACGTAGTGTAGAAATATACAATACATTTTTTTGGTGTAAAGGATAGTCATTTCTTAATTTTAAAAAACTACACAATTAGATAAAATAATACACGCAACACTTGTGAGCCTCCTCTGGAGATAAGGCAGTTAAAATTGGCTTTGAATTTCCTCACTAAACTCGTCAGCCAGGAGAGCCTAATTTTTAACAACATAGTACTCTCACAAAAAACAGAAATAGAAGAAGAATAGGTACCTGATCTTGAAGTATCGGTTTGTTTGAGGATAAGGAAGTATGTAATGGAAAAAAGCTATATCAAGGTTGCAAAAATAATAAAGGCTCATAGCCGAACCAAGAACATTTGGCATAACTTTTCTTGTTTTTAGTTTTTTATTCTCATGACAAAGTTGGCCTTTCATGGTGTGCAAATTTTTTTTTTCAATTTTGACTACTTAAACCTTACAAAACTCCACCAATTTTTTAAAATCACAGTTTCTATATTCACTGGAACTTACTTATCGTAAAAACTAAGGGAATGTATGTCCTCACTAAATTTCAACGTTTTGTGGGTACTCCACAGCATTATACCACTTAACTACAATTTTTTCTTCTAGTTTTTTCCCCTCTACCCGAGAGGGATGATGAAGGAGAAAGGATGCCGATGACACACCCCCAGAGACCAAACCTGCCAATCCCCCACTGTCTGGGAGCCCACTGTTTCTATATTATTTTTAAAAGAAATGTTAACTGATTTAAGAAATACATAAATTAAATAAAAAACAGTCATGCTGTTACTAGCCTACAGTGTTTCAAGACTTATTGGGACAAATATCCTGAGGTCACTATACAGATCATCCAATAGTTATTTCCTCTATTTTTCATGGACTGGGCATTCTAATATTAGAAGAAGCGAGATTTTATGGTCAGTTAGGGGATGTGCATATTCCAATTTTATGCATAACTCCTTCACATGCCATGTTAAGTTTTCATTCTGAAAATAAATAGAATTCCTTTTGCCAACCTCAGTTTTGTTTTAAACCTTGGAAATAAAGCTTGACTTGTCAGCTGTAGTCTTTATGCCATAGGTGGGACACAATTGGTTGAAAAAAAAATTTCCGTTTGTATTCATAGTTCATCTGATATAGTGGCTCCTTCATAAATGCATCTATAGTTTTGTCATGATAAATACATGCATGATCTTTAACCCAGCATATTATCACATTTTGTCCAGCGTGTTTTAGCTCAAAGATCTTTCTGTAAACAACCCTGATGATATAATTGCACTATTGTTAATTTGAAACTTGCTAATTCGAATTTATTGGACTCCTAAGCAGGTCACTTCGGTTAGAAAGATTCTGGGCATTTTGATACACTCGGTAATACGAAATATTTTTTGTAACAGGAGAAAAAGCATGCTATCATTAGAAATGGAGACATTTGCCATGTTTATAATTTGCATTTTTTTCTTTGTTATATTCCTCTAAATTTACCTTACAGCCTAAAGTTTCTTCAAATTTTCTTTATATGTTCTGCGATTCCATTTTGTCAATGTGCTCAGCACTGGTCACTTCAGAAAATCATTTAAACAAACGATGCCATGCCACATTGAAACAAAAGTCTGGTATTTAGTGACCGTTAATTAATGATTATTAGGAAATTGCGAGATGCGGTCTGGTGTGACGTAGGGTTAGAAAAACATTTTCTTTATTGTGCCAACGTTTCTATCTTTATTGTGATCATCTTCAGGGCCTGGGATTTATAAACACTGTTTAAATTTGTGTGGTGTTTAGTGACTGTTAGTTAATGATTATTTGGAGATCACGCCAGACCGCATCTCACGATCTTCAAATAATCATTGTTTAAATTATACAAATACATATAAGATGTGAAAATGAATTTATACAATGATGGACACAATATAGAAATTTTTGGTTTAATCAAAGTATTTGTAATCAAGTCTGTTTTTTCTATGTAGTCTGTTTTTTGCTGTGTGTCGTGTTAAGGGTGTTAGTGAGATTAATTTTTAATTAAGTTAATTTTTTTGTTTATATATGTTTGATTTTGAAGGAGTGGGGAAGGAAGTAGAGATAAAGGCATTTTTATATGAGGAGTCGGCTTCTTTGAGGTGAAAGGAGCCGACAATGGGGAAAAGTGGGTAATGATTTGTTGTTCGGGCCTGCTTAGCCTTTCAGGATGGGGATAATTAGGGAAAGGAGAGACAAATTATGGAATTTGAAGAATTAGGCTACGTAGAATTGTTTGATGTGTGGAGAGAAATGATTGTTTTATATGCTTTGTGTGTTATATGTATTAATATTGAATTTGATTAATGATATTAGCATAGCTGCAACTGAGTTTACATGTGTCTGTTCTGTAATTGATGCTGTGTTTATCTCTGTTGATGACCATTTCTAAAAAGTTATGTTTGTTTTTTTGTTCCGCGTTTTGATCAAACCTAAAATTTCTATCATTGTAAAAATCCATTTTCACAACTTACATGTATTTGTATAATTTAAACTATGTTTGTAAATCCCAAGCCCTGAAGATCCTCAATAAAGATCGAAACGGGACGATAAAGAAAAAAAAGTTCTAAAACCTACGTCACACCAGACTGCATCTCACGATCTCCTAATAATGTGTAACAATGTTCAATTTTACAGTTGATCTATTTCTGCTTTTTCATTATTTTTACGGTTTTACAGTTAAAATTAAATTATTCTTATACCTGATGTCGTAGATGATAGGATACTGAAACCAGGGGACTCGGAAATGTAGACCCTCTGGATAGACTTCCTTTTGAATCCCTCCAATCCGACTGAAAATTATGGCTCTGTGTCCTCCCTCAACTGTAAAGATTCAAAACGTACGTTTAGGCATATGATTTTTCTACACTCCTCCATCCTGGGTATTTTCATTTTAAAATTTTTATATTTTATGACATAAGCTCAAATCGTGTCGAGGTGAATGTTTATGTTTTTTTCCGCCAAAGATGAAAGACCCTTTTGGAGGAATGAGGATTAACGTTGGATGAATGGGTCTTTAGCTAGGACATACCTGTGTACATGGACTGGCTAACCCCATAGGCTGTGGCGCCGGCGAATGCTAGCAATTTGATGCCTAGTCCGAGCCCTTTGGGATTTTGGCTCAGGCGGCCGGCCAAGTCGTTCAGCTTGCTTTGTGCCATGCTTCAGCCACGAAAAAATTTGCGATTCTCTATCGAAAAAATAAGTGACCTAGTGTAAAAAACGTGATACGAAGTCTGAACGTCGGACGAGTACCGGCGACGGGATGACTAGATCTTCGGATTTCCACTGTAGTTTGTCCTCACCGGCGATACAGCGTTCCAGGCGCTACCCCTCGCCCAGTTACATTGGTGCAAATAACATGATTTTTGTGACAAAACTCCAAGAATTTTAATACGATTTTGAATTTTTTTCTTCTCTGTACTGTTATTATTCAGCTGACGTCGTCGCTGATATTCTTTTCCCACCCCAACGGAGTCGGTTTAAATCTCTAAATCGTACACATACAATACAGAATTATACCGAAAGCGTTAAATCTTAAGTTACTTTTGAACAGACGCTGCTCCAACAAAAACGAATTTTACTTTAAACTAAGCCTTAGGCCTCTTGGCTCTAGTCGACGTTCCTCTTTACTCAGGGTCTAACAGCCCATTCAGGTGATTGCAGTCTTTATCTGACTTTCCACGTGTCGGGTAGGACAATTTTGTCAAAACATTGTATCTGAAGATCTTTTTAAACCATCAAATCTGACGTTAATTCTATTCATCAGTTCTGACAATCATTCAAACCATAAGCCTAATTATCATATTGTTGCATCTGACAGTCTTTCTATTCATCAGGTCTGACAATCTTTTCATCCATCAGATCTGACAGTCTACTAAACTGTCAAATCTGGCAATCTTTGAAATCATTAGGTCTGACAATCTATCTTACCACCGGATCTGCCAGTCTCAGTTCATCAGGTCTGACAAACTTTTAAACTGTCATGACTGACAATTTATCTTTGGATCTGAGTCTTTCTATTCATCAGGCCTGACAATCTTTTCATCCATCAATTCTAACAGTCATTCTATTTATCAGGCCTAAGGAATCCTTCAAATGTCGGATATGACAAGTCTGCTAAACTGTCAAATCTTACAATCTTTCAAATTGTCAGATCTGACAATCTTAGTTCATCAGGTTTAACAATCGATCAAACATTGGATATGACAATCTTTCTTCATCATAATGTTTATATGCAATTTGAAAAGAGAATGATCTGTTGCCGTCAGGTATTCCTTTATGGAAAGAAGTGAAAAAATTACCCTTTGGTTTTACCTGTCGTTAGGCCAGTATATGGTGGGAAAACAACTGTAGAAAGCGCTGCTAAGTGGTATCCAAAGGAATAACTGAGGAGAACTGCGCCGACCCCTGGAGATTTTATTAAATCATCCCCAGGCAAGAAGCATGGCTTTATGAATATTTGCTTTTATAAAGATTTTATTTTGAATCATTTAGAACCGGGACTTGATGTTCACATTTTTGCAGACCTTTACAAGGCATTTGACAGTGGAAATAGGTGCATATTGATTACAGAGCTGTCCCGATGAGGTGTGCATGATCCCTTGCTTGGTTGGATTCATTCTTTGCCTACCAAGTCATTTTCAGTTAGATTTAATGGTTTCCTGTTTGAGGTAATTCAGATTGACTCTGGCATTCCCCAGAGATCTATCTTAAGTACAATTTTGTTCTTTATTTTTTTAATGACATTCAGGAATAGCTCTGTAACTTTAATGGCTGATGATTTAAAGCTGTGATTATGTTGCTATTCAGGATGATCTTAAAGCATTTGTTGGATTGCACTAGGGTGAATTGTGAAAAATTAAAGTTATTCATTTTTCAAAAAGGGTAAATGTGGAGGAAAACTCTAAGATCTCATGGTAATTTGTAACGATTAACGCAACTTCTCTGATCATATTGATGCTGTGATCTCCAAGGAACTTGGCTGTTATGAAAACAATGACTCATTTGCCATAAGAGTTTTGTACTGGTCCTTGTATAGAAGTCATAATGCACAAATTGTTTACAGTTCCTGTGATTTGGTTGATGCTGACAGACTTGTGAGGGTTCAAAGGTTTATCAGGTAACTATGTTGGTGATTTATATTGTGCTTTGTTCGATACATGTGAGCTAAATACGATTGAATTTCAACCAATAATGGGTTGTGTTACTTTTTGCTGGAAATTATATAACAGTAAAGTTGATGCTCCAGAGATTCTGGTAAAGTTAGGTTTAAACGCTTCACAGAGACATTTTAGGCGTGTGTTATTTTGTCCATCTTGTCTCATTTAAACGCTTGTCGAAAGTAAACGGGTCGGCCTTTTTTCATCATCATTGAGATCACCGGTTAGTTTATGCAGTAACTTTGAATCAATTATTTTCCCATTTTATTATTTAATGAAATTTCGATTTTTCCGGGCGTAATATTGGCACAGTTCGATTCTGCTCGATTCTATCGATAACAAACGTATAAAAACTGAAATTTTGTTACGATTTTACTGTGAAAGAGCTTTTCAGGCAATAAACATGATTAATATAAACGTACCTAAGTAAAGTAATGATTTTTATGTTAATTTTATTGTTTTCTTGATGTATACATTATTGTGCATTCTTCAGGTTGATAGCATTGTGATATCAGAACCCATGTGATGAACCTAGTACCTTTGTGATAACTGATAAGGAGTCAGTTACCGGAATGTATCTTCGGGACTGGGTCTGCTCCTTGTAACAACTTACCAAATGTTAAAAGTATCACCTAGAATAAATTATCAGTTAATTATACGCCTGGGTGATACAATATAAATAAATCAAGATGAATATCCGCTGGAAACTGTTGGGGGACCGGCGCTCGCTGTGCCGGTATTCCAGTCGAAAGCTATCCGGACGAGAAGTGAGACGGCATTTCATCAACTTCTTCCTCGGCCGAGGTCATGACTTCGTCAAATCGAGCTCAGTCAAACCTTTCAACGACCCTACACTCGAATTTGTAAACGCCGGGATGAACCAGGTAAGAGGATCTTTGGATTTATTCCTGGTAAGGTGTGTTCAGTCATGCAACAAGATAGCATAATACAACCCTATAACCTAACTGAACGAAAGGTCAGATTGTGGCATGGGTACAATTGCATGTCTGTATGCCAGCATCAATCTATCATGTCTGAACATGACTGTTACAGTACATTTTAGTTTTAGCTGTACATGTCACCATAGTTTCTAAAGCGTTGTATGTTGTACTATATTGCACCATAGAGTATGTATGATAAATTATATTTTAAATCAATAAACATAATTTTGACCTGCATACTACTTATAGTTGAAGGCATCAATGTTGATGCTACTTGGATGCCAATGAGCGCAATACCCAACCATTAGGTTAAACTCAATCTTTAGGAAAAAGAATTTCTAGTAAGAAAGGTTCAAACAACCATGTGGAATGCTTAGCTGTGATTCAGGCGCTCGATGTACCTGTATTCAGACAAGCAACAAAATAGCGTAATACAACCCTATACCGTAACTGAACGTAAGATCAGAGTGGCAGGGGTTCCATTGCTTGTCTGTATGCCAGCATCAATCTTGCATGTCTGAACATGACTGGTACAGTACATTTTGCTTTTAACTGCACATGTCACCATAGTTTCTAAAGTGTTGTATTTTGTACTATATTGTACCATAGAGTATGTATGATAAATTATATTTTAAATCAATAAACATAATTTTGACCTGCATACTACTTATAGTTGAAAGCATCAATGTTGTAGCTACTTGGATGCCAATGAAAAAAAGAATTTCTAGTAAGAAAGGTTCAAACAACCAAGTGATGATTCAGGCACTCGAAGTCCCAGAAGAATTATCTTCTGACAACAGATCAGCATATATCATGACAGACAGTTGCATCACTCTTGGCAAGTTGAGAAATGGTAACTATCAATTGTCACTTCAGAAGGTGCCAGAAAAAAACTGGTGTTTGTCTGAGGAATTGGGATGGATGGTACATTTTGCTTGGGTTAAAGCACACCATTGAGGGAAATGAATGAGCTGATAAGCTTGCTCAGGAGGCTGCTTACTCAACCATCCTACCGATCAGGTACAGACTCATATACGATGCACCATGGAATGAAGAAAGGTAGAATTGTGAAAACGGCGCTACCATGAAACTTTTCTTTCCTACAATTGGAACACGTCAACAAGTCATTTTCAAGACACTCCATGGTCATGGTGGAATGGCTTATCTCCATCGCTTCAACATAATAGACAGACCAACATGAAGATGGTCAAACCATCCACAAACTGTTGAACACATAATTTTATACTGCACCCTGTCAGATCAAGTAAGGGCTTTGGTGGTCAGGACAGTCATACTACAAGCTACTCCTGGGCAACTTCAATGCTTATTTATGTGATATGTAGCATGCTGGAAATAAAGTCCCTTCTAGTAAGGGTACTGTTCAAAGGCAAAAACAACAGTCCAACCACTGGATTCCTAGCCACGCTACTGCACCTGAATATATTTTGAAAGGACTGTTGGATGGAATGGTGCAGAATTGCATATATCTGTTGCACAGGTAGGAAAGTTGTTTTCCCAGAAAAATAGTGCAATGCACACCCTACCACTTGTTTCCTTGCTTCGATTCTGCACCGGTTTATGCTTTTACAAGACCTGTTGGATGGAACAGTTCAGTGTTACATGATGTATGAGTGACTACCATATCCTGTTGTGATGTGTCATGATGATGACTTTGCATCAGTGTTGCATGTCTAGACCTACCTTTAAATGATGTAGGTGTTAGCTGGAATTTGTTCTTCCTAGTTCCATCCATATTTAGTGATATTTTGTATATTGTTTTAAAGACAAATTTGTTTTGTTTTCAGTTCAAAAACGTTTTTCTCGGGCTGAGTCCACCTTTAACAGCCAGGGCGACCAACAGTCAAAAATGCATAAGGATCGGTGGGAAACATAATGATTTACTCGCTGTAGGACATGACTCTTATCATCACACATTTTTTGAAATGCTTGGAAATTGGTCATTTGGAGATTACTTCAAGGTTTGCTGCGAGAGTATGATTGAATGTATCCACTGTACTGCTTACACACTTCTTGTAGGAGGAAGCATGCCAATCTGCTTGGAAGCTCGTCACCTCTGCACCTTTCTCCCTTCCAAAGAGCCAGCTGTATGTGACATACTTCAGAGGAGACGAAAGCCTTTCTCTCCCTCCCGATTTGGAGACGAAAGAAATCTGGAGGAAAATAGGGTACTTTTAGACCCTTGTTACAATAACGATCGTTTGATTCATCCTACTCAGTGTTCCAGATGAGAGAATTTTACCTTTCGGAATCAAAGATAATTTTTGGGAAATGGGTATGACAGGGCCGTGCGGTCCAAGCACTGAGATTCATTTTGACCATCTCGGTTCTAAATTAAGATCAGAGTGCGTCAATGCCAATTTAGAAAATTTAACTGAACTCTGGAATTTAGTTTTTATACAATATCAGAGGTGAGTTTAGATAACATGTATGCAGATTATATGTCAAGAAGATTATATAGCATTAATCAATAATATTTGTTTTTATTGCAGAAATGAAGATGGCAATTTAACTCAGTTAAAACAATCATTTGTTGATACTGGAATGGGCCTCGAACGTCTTGTCGCTTTGTTGCAAAATAAATCATCCAACTATGACACAGATTTGTTCACACCTTTGTTTCAGTATATTGCTAAAGTAATTTTTTTAAATGTGTTCAGTTTAAATTTTTTAATTAATTTTATTAATATTAATTGCACTATTTTAGTATTCAAAGAAAGATGAATATGGAGGTAAATTTGGTAACGATGATACTTATGGCAATGACACATACTACAGAATTTTAGCAGATCATTCTCGTATGATAGCAATTTCTTTGGCTGATAATATGTTTCCAGATTATAGGTAAGGCAATCTTCCGATTTGCTTTCTTATATAAGCTCGAATCTGCACAGATATGCTTATATCCAAGTACAGGGTTGAGCCTATCACTTCTCACAGTTCACTGGTGTTGCGGGTCAGTCGGGAATTCTTTAATTTTTTATCTATTTTTAAAATATTATTTTTAATTTAATAATTCCCTGGAAACTAGAATGGATTTTATAGTCTATGTATAATAATATTAAGCTAGTTTTAAATAGTGTATAAGCAAGTGCGAAGGTGCGATTGACCATAGGCTTAGTTGTGTACAGAGTTTTTGATAAATCGACATGGTGAGTGGGGGGGAAGTGCCAAACAGTGTGATGAGCAGACAACATGTATGCGGGACCCTGCAGAAAAATTCCTTTCCTTCTGCCCATTTGGTGTCTATTCTCCAACGTTTCTTTGAGACTGAGAGCCGCATTACACATCTGTGGTAGCTCATTTTACGAGTTACTTCTTGTAATTAATCGAATCTGTGGAATTGAGAGTCAGTAGAATCTGCCAACTTCGTGGAACATCTCGTTCATTCAAACATCCAGTTCTTTCTTTTCCAATCTCCATCCAGCCTGCATCATCTTGGACACTATGCCCCGTAACAGTCGGCCAGATTATTTTTCTAATTGTACATATCTAGTAGTCATATTAAATTTTATTTTATTTTTTTGAAGGGTGCCGGTGTTTTTACAAAAAGCCCATTTGTAAGTATGTAAGCATAATCCAGCGCCCCTGCATTCGAACCCGGGACCTTCACCTTTTTTTTCCCCTCCCCTTTCTTCAATGAATTCCAGGGACTGGAGGAGTTCCCTCCTGAGCCCTGAGCTCCATATTTTGGAGGAGGTCTTGCAACACAAATGTGGACTTGAGCCCCCGTTGTACCGGTGTTCTTCCATCGAAGAAACTCATTTTTGAAGGGGGTTGGGACCAAATTCAGGGTCACTAGATCCGATCCCGCCCCTTCCATTGATGAGTGCCGTGTCAATTTCTTTCAATTTCGGCCACTGGTCCCCTTAGGGGTCAGAAAAAGTCCAGAGGTGGCTATGGGGATCGAACCCACGACACAGGATCTACTAGCCGAGAGTCTGACGCCTTAACCACTCGGCTACTGCGGCCCCCCTGACCTTCACCTTACAGTGATAAGCGCCATATCAACATCTAAACCGTTGTGGCCACCGACGCCCCTAGTCATATTAATATGTTCTTTTAGTTTGAAATTATTAATTTTATTACCACAACAGACCTATTTTATTGCATGCAATACTAGATGTTTTCATGCGATTTTTTCGTATGTGTTCTTTACATGTATGTTTAGATATTTTAATTACTTGTATTAACATTGTTCCTCATTTTATAAATTTAATCTGTTATGTTATTGTATGTTATTATACGGTTTGTATTAATACACTTCAGTAATTGGTTTGTTTGAAGACATCATACTACCTTCCATGAGTGTGAGGGGCTTATTCATGGAAACACCTTCACACCTGCTTATACACTATTTAAAACTAGCTTACTACTATTATACATAGACTATAAAGTGCACTCTAGTTCCCAGCAAATTGTTAAATTAAAAATAACCTTTTAAAAATATACAAAAAATTAAAGAATTCTCGATTGACTCCAACTGGTAATTCCAGTTTTGTAATTTACAATAAATTACCTGCAGGCCTCAAAAATCACCCACCTCGGGTGTTGGCTCTTCAGGGTCAGACCTTGGATTATCCGAAGAGCCACTGAGGTTTGCTCCAGGTGCTGTCAACAGCTAGGTCACTTCAGTACCCAATGTATGCTGTTCCAAACTCATTCACACCCACTCATTTTTAAATACATTCTCCCCTATTTACCATTCATTTAGTTAGGGTGGTGGGGTACCCGAAATTCCTTCATCACCCTCTACACATATTATATAACTAACCTAATTGAGGGTTGATAGGGGTGCTCAATATTCTACCCTATTACACTGTCAACACACGCGAGGAACACATTACTATAAACAACAAAAACAACTGTTTCCTCTAGAAATCGGAACGGGGGACCCAGATACTGTGCTCATGCATGACTTTCATATTGGGTGGCATTCCTACACACTTTTTATGTGGAGCCAAGGAGATGCACCCTTCAATTAAGAGGAACATACATTCCGGACACTTTCACATTCTTTGGCCTAAAAGTGTCAACCTCACATGGCCTATCCTTAATCGCTGTTTTAAGTCGAATACAACAAAACATGAACTATTTTTTATACATTTATTTTTTTATTGTAGTACAGTTTTATTAAATATAAATACATTTAAACCTATTTTTACAAGATTTTCGAAATTGTCATTTATTATTCGTTTATATTATGTTCAGTCATAGTTTGAGGAGGGTGATCAGGAAAACATTAGCAATTTCTGATTATTTTGCTCCAAATAGCGGCGTTAATTTACTGATTGATCTCACAAAAGTTGTTGGAGATTCTCTTGGTGATTTTTATCCTGAAATTCTCCAAAATAGTAGGCAGGTAGATCGGTTAAAATAGATCGGTTCAATTTTACATTTTTTAAAATATTTTTTATTTTAAAATCGTTTTCAGATAGAGTTTATTTTGAAGGACGAATACGAACTTTGGCGGGATGTCCGAACACAACTCAAAAGTAATTGGGATCAACTGCTCAAGACGGATCCTTTACTTGGAAAACTAACAGATGTACAGAGTGTTGGCCTCGTTGCGGCTCTAAAAGAATTGGAAAAGCTGAAGATCAAGAAAGGAGAATGTCTCGAACCATCCCTTGCATTAGCCTTATTCGATCGGTATGGCCTTAATGTTCAACTGATCGAAGAAGTCGCATCAATAAAAGGTAATAATTAGTTGAAGAGATTAGAGTGCGATGCCTTGCTCTCAGTACCTCAGAGGGACTCACCATCCTGAAAGGGTTAAGGAAAGAATTTAAAAATACAAGAAAGGTGGACTGGACAAGGGTGAAAATGTTTGGTCATTACCAACCATGTTGATTTTTTCTTTTGCATTGTGTCTTCTATCATACTATGTTTTTTAAATCAGTTAAACACAACAACTTAACAAGATGGTGAACAGCTTGAGTGTATCTGATGACCAAAATTTTGAGAGTTGAATTGCTCGGATATGACCAAACTACAACTTCATTACCCTGCAGACCCGGAAATCTAACAATTTATGTGTGAAAAGGAGCCGTTGGTAGGCACAATGGTAAAGAATTGACATGGCAACTTACGACTGAAAAGGTCCCGGGTTTGAATCACAATGTTTACAAGGCACTTTATTCAACCCTAACATACTTCCAAATAGGCTTTTTTTTTTTCTCCAAAAATACTGACAGTAGGTGGTGAGTTAACTTGAGCAAATCCACAATAACTTAATGTTAATACCATTTAATTTAACTGAAAAATACACAAAAAGTATATTTTGCAAAGCAAAAAATTTATTCTCTGCTAACTGAAATATGTTCGAATTAGCAGGATTTATTTTTGAAACAAAATAAGATTTCCATAAAAGGCTAATCATTTTAAAGGGTTTAATAATTGTCACAATTAAAATTAGTTTAGAAATATTTTATTCGGGGGAAATGGTCTCCTTTGACATCTATAACCTTCTCCCGAGTTACTAGCCCAATTATGCTCTTTTTATGCCAATTTGTGTCCTGGTACATAAAAAATAAATTCAGCTCATTTTCCAGCTGTTATTAAATTCCCAATTGTACATATGATTGTCCATTGCTAAGAAAAGGTCAGATAGGGTTAGATCCGGAGATTATGGAGGGTATGGTAGGACATCCCAACGAAGCTTCATTATCACCTCCATTGTACTAGCTGTATGAGGACTTCTGTGTCCGGGTGAAAATTTCACCATCAGTTCACGAGAGGAGGTTTTTTCTGGGCCAGGCAAGAGATCTCATTGCAGTTTTGAGTAGATTTCTAAGGGGATGGACTGCCCACATGGTAGGAGTTTGTAGTGCTCTAGCAAATACAAAGAATCACCTTTGTCACCTTGGGATTGATGCAGATTGGGGGTTGACACTTTCACAACATAAAGCCAGTCAATTTTGCGGAAAAAAAAGAAAGTACAGTAAAAATTGGCTGGGCAAAATGAAGGAAAGAAGAGATAATAGCCCCACCTCCAATCCTGATCTGGACGAGGCCCATCCTGGGATGTCATATTAATTATATAAAATGGCATTGCAAAGTTCCAGATGGGGGTAGTGTGAGCGACTGTGGTACACTGTTAAGCCTGCTGGTGGGTATAGGGCCAATAAAAAATGAAAGGACAATAGGGGGGATGATACACGAGGACAATGGCTCAGCTAGGGGTGAGAGCACCCCCCCTCAGGCTGGACGCCTTATTGTGGTTGAGACAAGGGAGATTCTGAGGTGTTTCCAAGATATTGGCTAAGTAGTTTTGAATAATATTTAATTTTTATTTGTATAGCAGAATATTTTTTTGGTTTCTAATTGATTTTGGTGATGGGTAATTCTGGGCTTGCTTGTAGATTCTAAAGTTATTGAGTCCGGGGTGCGTAATATATATTATTTTAAATAAATTTTTGCGATTGTATTCAACTTTCTTTTTACTTCACTTTATTTCCGTAGAATATTTTTGGGTTTTATTTCAATTTGGGGACAGGTCGATCCACGCAGACCGTCTCTTTTTGGCCATATCGGTCCAGAGGGTCACACCTTTTGTGTTGGTGAATATTTGGTTTTTGCATAAATGGTATAGGGTCATTTGGTGGCAGCCATCAATTTGAACTCTGGTGTTACTGCATAGGATTCATTTATCATCGTATGTGATAATCCAGTCGAAAAACATCTTTGTGATGTGTAAGCAATGAAAAGCAAATGTTTAGACATTGAAGCTTATAAGGAACCATTTGCTCAGTTTCCACACCATTCCAAATCTATGCTGGTTTCCAGTTGAACACTGGCAAGCTACTGATATGACTCGAATCAACTTTGACAGCTTCCCTCAAATAATTGTCACTCAAGACAAAGAACCATCCCTAACCAGAAGATGTACAGACCTGGTTCATCTTCAATGCCCCCATTCCCACAGTGCAAATTTTACAACATGCCTTGACTACCTTAGTACTAAGCTTAAATTCATACACTAAGCATGCACTAATTATCAATTTTGAAGCCATGGGAAAGAAATTTTTTTAAATAATTTACAGTGAACAGTTGAAGACACTTTTCTTTATGAACTGATACATCCCTTGATATAATGTGATATAAACAGCTAATTCTCCTATAAAAGAATATGAACAACAGAAAAATTAAACTTTTCTTGTTATCTGGAAACTAATAAGAAGGTTTAATTGTATAGAATTCATACTACTACTTTGTATATTTTCTACTGTTTCATTTAACCAAAGAACACGGCTTAAAAATACAAAATTTATACATTACATCCGGTAGATTTCGTGGTCCGATTAACCAAATAGCCTCTTTCAATTAATTAATCTTTATGTAAGGTATTGTTTGAGATAAAAAGTCAGTGACAGTGTCACGAGCAGGATTCGAACCCATGACCTTCGGCTAAATACGCTCTACTCTACCACTTAAGCTATCGTTTCGATCCACTCGGACACCAACTTCCCACCTCAACCCATTTATACATTACTTATACATACAAATACAAATAAGAGTCAGAATTTTGTCCTTGCAAGAGGTGCAGTACTACATGTACAAATTAGTTGAAACATTACTGTCAGATCAGACTAGTGAGAGTAGGCAGATCAAAATTATTACGAATTACCAAACTAATTTTAGCTTTTTTTTAACTAATAAACTACCAAAACTAGTTCATCAACTTGTAGCTCCAAAAGAAGCTCAAAATTTTATATGCTTGCTATTTTTAATAATTAATAAAAAATAATTAAATTATTTAATAAATTATCCTTATATTTTAATTTGCAGGGTATAAATTAGATCGGCCTCGTTTAAATTCTGATATAATCGAGCTGAAAAGGATTAACAAGGCTGCACTCCATTCTTCCAAATTGCAAGGGATTTCCAAAAGAACTCTCGAATCGCTTTCAAGTCGTTTTGAACCGACTGATGAAACTGCAAAATATTCGTATGTTGTCAATGGGAAATATCGCTTTGAACCGATTCAAGCAACTGTGCTCGCTGTAATACACAACGATTCCGTATTGGAAGGAAGTCCTATCGAGCCGGGTGAACGCGTCGGCATTTTGTTGGACAAAACCAATTTCTGGTCGCATTTAAAAGGTGATAGTGATAAAGGAGTCATAAAACTAACCGATTCGGAAGAAGTGAATGTAGATAATGTAGTAAGATGGGGAGATTACATTCTTCACTTTGGAACTTTAAATTCTAAAAATAGGTTCGGATTATGTTTTTTACTAAATGAAGTTTATTTTTTATATTAATTTGTTTTTTTTTTAGTGTTAACCTTATTGGATCTTCAGTATCGCTACACATAGATACTGATCATAGATTCAATCTCATGAGAAATACTACTGCATCTCACATACTAACTAAACTGCTTAACAAGAAGTTTGTGGCAGATCTCCAACTTTTTGTTAACTCCAAGCACAACCTAACAGTCACGTATTGTTTGTACGGAGAGAATATTTCAGAAGGAGGTATGTTCAAATAACAGTGATAATCGGTAGTGACATATCTCCTGTAAATTTTACTATTTAGAGTGTATGCTGTTTGAATATCTTGTAAATAAAGAAATTCAGGACGGGATTAAAATCGACGTCGCTTCGATTTCAAGCAAAGATGTAGTATCTGGAATCGCCATACCTCAGATATTAAGTTTGGAAAGCTCACACTTTCCTCTCATTAAATTCTCAGGAGAAAATACAAAGTATTAATATATTTAAATAATCGTCAGCGAATTTTTCTATATTAATTTTGTTTATATAGAGAATTATCTTATGGGCCGAATGTCCTTAATACAAGGGATATAATTGAATTTTGTTTCACTTCTATAAATATCAACAAGAAAAAAAGAAAGTATACATTCACTTGTCTGACTGGTCCTAACGTTGATGATGCCTATAAAAAAACCGAAGAACTATTGAATAGGTTACAAAAATTAAACTGTGAGTCTGAGGTAAATTTATAAATGTTTTTCTTTTGTCATTATTTTAAATAAATTGGAGATAATTTACAGATGAGTTTAATCAACAAAGAGATTACTAATGCAAAGGATCTAATTAATCAGAACCTAGTACCAATGTCACGTAGAATAGAGTTAAACTATATTGTCTCAAAATTAAGTGCGATCATTAAAAAGAAAAGTCTGTGAGTATTTCAAATAAAATTGTTTATAATTATTGATTAGATTCACTAATTTCGTGGTCAGCTTGACCAATTAATATATTACAATTAATTAAGGTTTTTAGTTGAGATAAAAAAGTCAATGGCACGAGCGGGATTCGAACCCACGATCTTCAGCTTGATACGCCGCTGATCCACTCGGACACCAACTTCCCATCTCAACCGCACCTTTTGAATTTTCCCTTCTTTTTGCCATTTTTCAAATGTTGTGTAATCGGATTGGATTATGGATGACAAATGAAATGGCCACGAAGAGCTTTAGTGAAGTATACTTCATTTTAAATCATTAAATTCACTAATTTTGTGGTCCGTTTGACCAATTAATGTATTACAATTAATTAAGGTTTCTAGTTGAGATAAAAAAAGTCAATGGCACGAGCGTGGAAGCGTGGGAAGTTGGTGTCCGAGTGGATCGAGGTCACGATAGCTCAAGCGGTAGAGCAGCGGCGTATCAAACCGAAGATCGTGGGTTCGAATCCCGCTCGTGCCATTGATTTTTTATCTCAACTAAAAACCTTAATTAATAGTAATATATTAATTGGTCAAGCGGACCACAAAATTAGTGAATTTAATGAATTAAAATGAAGTATATCTTCACTAAAGCTCTCCATGGCCATTTCATTTTTGTCAAGAATCCAATCCGATTACACGACATTTGAAAAATGGCAAAAAGGAGGGAAAATTCACTTTTTTATCTCAACTAAAAACCTTAATTAATTGTAATTATTGATTAGTTATCAAAACAAAACATTTTGAATTTAATTACAATTAATTAAGGTTTTTAGTCGAGATGAAAAAAAGTCAATGGCACAAGAGGGATTCGAACCCACCACCTTCGGCTAGATACGCCGCTGCTCTACCACTTGAGCTATCGTGACCTCGATCCACTCGGACATCAACTCCCCACTTCAACCCCATCTTATGAGCTTTCCCTCCTTTTGCCATTTTTCAAGGTAGAGCAGCGGCGTATCTAGCCGAAGGTCGTGGGATCGAATCCCTCTCGTGCCATTGACTTTTTTTCATCTCGACTAAAAACCTTAATTAATTGTAATGTATTAATTGGTCAAGCGGACCATGAAATTAGTGAATTTGAATTTAATGTTTTGTCTTGTAAATTATACTTATAACAATTAGTTTTAAACAAAACTTTAGTTCAAAGTGCAATTTAAATTGTTTTAGGGAGGAGCAGGTGAATGAAGTGGTCCGTCTTGTCGAACAATGTAAGAAGGATAAACAAGCGGTCGTCCATTATACAGGCGAAGATTGCGAATTGGAAAAGCTCACCAAGCTCTGTCCGGATCTACCGATAATGCTGTTTGCGTATAACAGGGGTTCTCTGTCGGTGAGATGCTGCACTCCGAAGGTTCGTATTCATAAAAACCATAATCTTGAAATTTCTTTAAATAAAAACGCTTTCCAGGAAAGTGCCCTTGAAGCCGATGCATGGATGAAGGAGGTCACACGGCAAATAGGAGGAGTCGCGACTGCACTAAAAGGGCACGATCCAAAGAGGGTATCGACTCTCAAACCTGTAAAAATGAACAGGCAAACTCTAGATAAAGTAGTGGGCCAATTAAAAGAATTGGCATTGTCTACCGCACAAGAAACAAGAATATAATGTATAAAAATATAAACTTAGAAATATTGTATAAACTTAGATGCCAACATGTAATATAATATTTATCTGTGTATTGTGTCATATTTTTATTTTTGCAGGATTTTTGTTTAAAGTATTTATATTTAATGCATGTACAATCCTCAGTCTTAATACATAAAATGAAAATATATTATGCAAATTCCTATATTTTTTAACTTGTAATTAATCAAGATTAATTGTTGGTACTGTGTAAAGTTTGTGTAATTATAATGAACATCTTGCATTTATTCAAAACAAATTGAAAAGTTTTCCGATAGTAGAATCTTAAACCATTAGAAACTCTATAGTCTCAACAATATTAGAAGAAAAATGACAACAAAAATGAATTTGGTGTTTTGTTGGACAAAACTATTTTCTAGTCACATTTAAAACGTGATAGTGATAACAGAGTCATTTGGTGACTTTAAATTCTTAAAATTGTTTTGGATTATACCTTTTTCCCAAATAAAGTTAAAGTAATAAAATTTATTTAGTGTTATTTTTCTAGTCCTAACCTTCAGTATTGCTACACAAAAATTTTTAGACTATGAAGTCCAGTCATCATATGTGCTCTGTGAATGTAAGCATTGGCTCGGTTACGGTACAGCCACTTTGGTAGGACATTCTCACAGAAAGAGGTCCGTGAAGAGGCATCAAGGAAAATGCTTAGTTTTATAAGGAAAAGTGCACTTTCCTAGGTATAGGTATAAGCTATAGGGGTTGCTCAATAGATCTGCTTAGGTTGCAGTAGAGGGAATTCTGCAACCTCTCCATCTTATTAAAAAAATAAAAATTCAGGAGCCCATTTTTAATGGTAAGGACTTCTGCTATGTAGCATCTGATGGATCTCATTTCTGGTTGCCTAATTTTCTTAACAGATGGTCATCATAATGATTTTTCTACATCTTTCTTAATAGTCATGAGATTTTTTTCAAGTGGTTGGCAAGATTATAAATGTGTAATTTGGTTTATCAAAACATAATTATTTGATTTTAAGCCCTTAAAAAAATATTTGGTTGGCGGACCAGTTTAGGGTCCAAACCACCTCTCACTGATGTACATATTAAACTTAAATTTTAAAATGAAATCCAGTGATGGACTAAAACACACTAAGGAACACTCATCATTGCTTGCTTACATCATTTTTAACTATTTTATGTTTATTACACATATTATGTACATTTTACTGCTCTATTGTTCTTATTTCAGTATTTTCGCTGTGTGCAATCTTCACAAAAGATACATCATCAATGAATATTATAAAATCCTTTATGTAGGGCATATCTGTGACTTTGTGCAGTTTACATATTGTTGTACACCTTGGTGCATCAAAGCAAACCTTAGAAATTTATTTAGTACTCGTAGCAAATTTGTAAGTTAGTGCTAGAGATGAAACTAAATGAGGAGGCTGAATGTAGTAGTACATGTCTTACTAATACTTTAGTAATAATTTATTGTCAACACTAAGTACTGACAATTAATTAAGGTTTTTAGTTGAGATGAAAAAAAGTTAATGGCACGAGAGGGATTCGAACCCACGACCTTCGGCTAGATACGCCGCTGCTCTACCACCTGAGCTATCGTGACCTCGATCCACTCGGACATCAAAAAATGGCAAAAGGAGGGAAAACTCATAAGGTGGGGTTGAGATGGGGAGTTGATGTCCGAGTGGATCGAGGTCACAATAGCTCAGGTGGTAGAGCAGCGGCGTATCTATCTAGCCGAAGGTCGTGGGTTCGAATCCCTCTCGTGCCATTAGCTTTTTTCATCTCAACTAAAAACCTTAATTAATTGTCTTGTATTAATTGGTCAAGCGGAACTAAGTACTGAGTTTCTACTGTTGGAAATAATTGTATCATTAAACCTTTATATGTGTTAATGTGTTCTGTGAACATGTCTTCTATCCAGTCGAACCCATAAGTATTTTACCGTATAAAACCATTCTATTTCGATTTCCTATTTATATTTTGTGTCAGTAGGTCTTTTGCTGAATAAGATGGCCTGTGTTTTGTCAATGTTAATAATTATTTTCCATCTGTGAAAATATCTTAGCTGCTTTTGTAGGTCTTTGAGTCAGTCGGGTGTTTTATGGTGTCATTTCTCCATGATGAGATATATAAAGCACAAAGCACTATTGACAATGACAACATAACGTCATTTTATTTTATGGGCAGGTCATTTAAATAATAATAATAATACTGGACCAAGGAGTGAGCATTGATATATACCCACAGATAGACTTTTTAGGATAAATTTTCTACCTGGACCTGAAATGTTTGTCACGTATGAACTGACCAGTCAAAAAACATAGGGTGGAAAGCCAGATGTTATTAGTTTATAAAGATCTGCGGGTCAAAGTCCTTCTCTTCGACTTCTTTTGTGAAGTTACAATAGCTCAAGTGGTTAGAGCAACGGCGTAATGCTGAAGGCCGTCGGTTCAAATCCCACTGTGACACTAGCTTTTTCATCTCAACCAAGACCTTAGATCAAAAGTTAATTAATTTTGATTAATATTATTATACAGAAGGGCCTAACATCCAACTACCTATTGGGTTTCGTGAACGAGGGGGTCATCCATTAAACATCACTTTTATCAAATTACTCTTAAATTCCAAGAGTCAAATTAAAGTCCAAGGGCTATTCCGAGATTTGAACCACCTTTAGATAAATGCAAGTCAGATGCCCTGCCATTTCACATCGCAGTCCCCTAAAGAGATGTTGCATAAAAGTATGATACTTTTCAAAAATTTGTACAAATAATAATTTATTAAACTGTTAATCCATGCTTTTAAAAAATAACAATTATACTTGAAAATATGGAAAATTATTAACTTTTAGGAATATAAATATGGTTTTGTTTTTTAAATATTTTTCATTATATGTACACAAAATGAGTTTCAATTCAGTATATTTTTTTATAACAATTTTGTAAAACATTTTTATAAATTAACAAAACAATCAACAGTATTTGCAAACTCTTACACTTATATGTATTAACAGTAACAGTAATAACTAATATTAAATGGTATTTTGGAAATCTTCACCATGGGTATGAAACTGAAAATCATAATACGATTTGAATACGGAAGGTATTTCTTTTATCATATCTGTGGCGAGCATTGACCTCGAGTGTGTTGCAAATGCAATTCTGCTACAAGTCCTAGTGAGAAAAGAAGCCGCATAAGCTGCAAGGATGTTGTCAGAAACCTCACTTGAGGAGGGCGAACAATCAGCCCATTCTCTCAGAGCAGCCCAGGCGGCAAAAGTCGCCAAAATCCCCGACATGATATCTCCTTGACCGCCACACCGCCTTAACGAGCCTTTTGTGTCCGATACAAGTTGCATTTTCGAGTCGCATATCAGGTCGATATTACCTTTGAGCACTATAGTCACGTCTTTTCCGATCTCTTTGGACAGCTGTTTCATAAGCTTCTCGGTCGGCTGTTCGTACTCATGTCCAAGTATGACATTCACCAGGAGGTCGAATTCGACTGTATTCGGCGTGAGGAATACCTGGCCAGGGTAGTCCTTCAGAATGTTCTGATGGTGAGTCAAGAAATGTATGGCATCAGCATCAAATACAAGAGGCCGGTATTTACCGGTGTCAGTCGGAGTCGTCTTGAGAGTATCTATTACATCCTTGACCCTGCTGTAGATCGTGTCATGCCTTCCAAGGCCCGGGCCTAACAAAATGGAATGCAATTTTTTCAACCAAGGCCTGATACGAGTAGCTGCATCATCTGAGTCCAAGAAGGGCAGCACCATGAGCTCCGGACTATATGATTTGATCGAAGGTGCCGCACTCGATGCGGTGAACACATAAACGAGATCGGCACCTGTTTTTAAAGCACTTATTCCAGCGAAATAAGGGGCACCTGAAAATTCGACCGAACCGCCGAAAATTCCTATCCTCCCAGAATTACCTTTGTGAGATGTCTCAAGGAGGACTGGCACCAAACTGGCAGAGTCCCTCACAAGCCGGGAGTAGTCGACGACCTTTGACATGACGAATTTCTCTCTTTATACAGCACAGTATCACTGAATTACAAAAATACCTGAAACATTTTAAACAATTTGATTTTGGCAAGGGTAAATCATGTGAAGGTCCAAAAGATTTTAAGACCTCATATTGGCTCAGTTTTTATGCACTGTCCAAACAATTATATTTCAACAAAATTCTTCATCCCAAGAACATAAAAATGGCTCTTTACGCTGACAATATTACTCTTTACTCCTCTTCTTGGAGGATAAATACAATATCGAACAGATTAGACTGTGCAGGGTTCTGTATAGGAAGTTTCTACAACTGTAGTTAAATTAAAATTAATCATAATCAAACAGAGGGAATAGTTTTCAGCAAGTGTGGACCATTGCTTTATAAATTTGAAGGTGTGACCGTGTCATGGTCTGAAAAGGTCAAATATCTTGGGGTGATATTGGGTGTAAACTCACTTTTATGCCGCATATCAGTGATAAAGTGAACAAGGGAAAAGCGGCTATCTGCACACTTTTCACTTTGCTCTGTCACCTGTTTGCCATGCAGTCTGCTAATAAGCTTCTGCACAAAGTGGTGGCCAAGCTAAATGCTCCTGTATGTGCCTCCTGCCCTTCCTAGAGTCTCACATGCAGGACTAACGTCGCCAGGCTGCAGGTTGTGTAGAAACAATTTCTCAAGCTTGCGACAGACTCGCCCCAATATACATGCATATTGGAACTGCACCATGCACAAACGTGTTGATGGTGCTGGGAAATTATAAATTTTTGAAGCAACGGGAAGCCAGTACCAGTACAAAATGTTGCCAAATAAACAAGTATTACTTGGACAATGCACAGGTAAATAAAGAGGACACTCCTATTACTTGGCCATCATATTTAGGTTTTTAATCTAATATTTTGAACAATTAAATGCACTAGCTTATTTCACAGTTCAGTTTTTGGAATGAAGTCTAAGATCTCAATTCCCTTCAATAAATTAAATATTTAATACAATAAATCTTCCCACCAACCAAACACACTCCTGTCCACCTACCACAGTCTATGAACCTATTTTTTGGAGTGTTTCTAATTCTCCTCCCCTAAGGTTGCAGCAGGTACCGAAAGGCAGAAGACTAATTTTATACAGACATCAAGGAAAAGTGATACTGAAGGAAAAATGTAGAAACTGGATAAAAAACTGAGCTGTTGTTACACCAACTGTTCAATGTTTTCTTAAGATAGTCATATAAACTGAGGACGCTTTGACGCTTAAACTGACCAGTTAAAGCTCGTACATAAATTTTATTTTTTACATTTCAATTGATGCATGATTTAGTCTTACCTCGATTCCCTTCAGTATATTGAGTGCTTCTGTCAGAAACGAATGCTTCTATACAGCCCAACAATTATAAAACCTTCCACACCATCTAGAAATGCTCCTATTACAAAGTCTATGAACCTATTTCTAGTCCTATATTATATTATTTATCCTCTAGTGATATAACGTTACCGAAAGGCAGGTCTAATTGTCTTTGGTCACACATGATGCCAACATCAAGGAAAAGTGACACTGAAGGAATTTAAAAACTGGATGGAAAACTGTTGTTGCACAAACTGTTCAGTTGTTGCTTAAGATGAACAGGTAAACTGAGTGTATTAGACCGCTTACATGCTTGGACTGACTAATGAATGCTCATACTTAGATTTTATTTTTTCTATTTCAATTGATGCATGATCTAGTCTTACTTCACAATATACCTGAGAGCTAATCCTTTTTTAAAAAAGATAGTTCCTGCTCACAGTAACTATCTTATTTAAAAAAGGATTGAACACCACACTCACTCCATCATTCACCATTTCTACCTGAGAGCTATGTCAGGCAGAAATGTACACTTCTGTACTGCGCAACTACTATAAAACCTTCCATACCACCAGATACGCTCTTATCCACCTACTATAAGTCTATGAACCTATTTCTAGGCTATATACCCGCAACAAATGAGTGTATGTACTTACTGTTTTGGGGTGTTTATAACTTTCTCACCCTTTAGTGTTGTAACAACTACCAAAAGCCAAAAGTCTAATTTTCTTTAGTCACACTGAAGAAAAAATGTAGAAATTGGATGAAAAACTGAGTGTATGAGGCCGCTTACACGTTTAAACTGACCAGACAAGGCTCGTATAGTTTTTATATTTTAATTGATGCACGATCTAGATCTTACCTCCAGACCTTAATTCCTTTTAGTAAATTGAGAACTATCTCAGTCAGAAACATATGCTTTTGCACTGCGCAAGTACTACAAAACCTTCCACATCAGCTAGTTACGCTCCTACCCACCTACTACAAAGTCTATATACCTATTTTTCTAGGCTACATACCTACAACAAATGAGTGTAGTATTTATTGTTTTGGGGTGTTTATAATTTTCTCAACCTTAAATGCTGTAGCAACTACAAAAGGGTAAAAGTCTAATTTGTTTAGTCACACATGTTGCAGACATCAAGGAAAAGTGACACTGAAGGAAAAACGTAGAAACTGAACGAAAAAATGAACTGTTTAGTTAATCATTAAGTTTTTCTTAAGATGAATAGATAAACTGAGTGTATGAGGCTGTTTACACTTTTAAACTGACCAGTCAAGGCTTGTATAGAGTTTTTATATTTCAATTTTTTTTAAACAATGGATACCAAGAACTGGAAGAGTCCCCCGTGAGCACTGCAGCTGTTCAGCTTATTGTACTTTATCCCTGGCTCGATTTTTGAGGGCTCGCAACATGAGTGTGAATTACCCAGTGTGCCGGTGTTCTTTCTTCGAAGAAACTCATGTTTGATGTGAGTTGGGACCAAATTCAGGGTCACTGGGATCTGATCGCGCCCCTTCCATTGATGAGTGCCTTGTCAATTCCTTTCAATTGCGGCCACTGGTCCCCTTAGTTGTCAGAAAAAAGTCCAGAGGCGACAGTGGGGATCGAACCCACGACTGCGGGATCTACTAGCCAACAGTCTGACGCCTTAACCACTCGGCTACCACAGCCCCCCTGTATTTCAATTGATGATGATCTAGTCTTACCTCCAGACCTTACTTCCCTTCAGTCCCTGTTTGTCAGAAATGTATACTTCTGTACTGCGCAACAACTGTAAAACCTTCCACACCATCCAGATATGATCCTATCCACCTATTACAGTCTATGAACTTATTTCTAGTCCTATAGTTCTATGCGGCTATTTTCTTGGGTGTTTATAATTTTCTCCTCCCGTAAGATTGAAGAAGCTACCAAAAGTCTAAATGTTTTTGGTCACATATGATACAAACATCAAGGAAAAGTGACTGAAGAAATGTAGAAACTGGATGAAAAATTGAACTTGTTACACAAAGTGTTCAGTTATTCATTCCAATTTTTCTTAAGATGAATAGATAAACTGAGACCGCCTAGATTCTTGGGCTGACCTGTCAAGGCTCATACGTAATTTTATTTTTTAAACTTTAATTGATCCACGATTAGTCTTACCTCGAGACTTCATATACCTTCAGCATACTGAGGGCTATCTCAGTCAGAAACATACGCTTCTGTACTGTACAACTACTATAAAACATTCTACAACAGCCAGATACACTCCTATTCACCTACTACAAAGTCTATGAACCTATTTCTAGTTTATATACCTACAAGAAATGAGTTCAAATGTAGCTATTTTTTGAGGTGTTATAATTTTTTTCTTCTTCCCTAAGGTTGCAGCAGCTACCAAAAGTCCAATTTTCTTTGTCACACATTATGCAAACATCAAGAAAAAGTGACAGTGAAGAAATTTAGAAACTGGTTGAAAAACTGAGCTGTTGTTACACCTACTCAGTTAATCATCAGTATTTTAAGATGAACAGGTAAATCGAGTGTATGAGGCCGCTTACACGCCTGGACTGACCAGTCAATGCTGATACTTAAATTTAATTTTTATTGTCGAGGTAGAACGTTTGCCATCCGTGTAACTTTATTTATATAACGAAAAGGAAATATTTTTACGTTTCAATTGATCTAGTCTTACCCAGGCGCGTTGTGTGATAAATAAATAATTAGATTGTAAGTCGAGAACCGGTCGAGATCGGCGCTTCGGCAGTTGTTCACGAGTCGAGAAGGGGCCGCGAGAACCTTCGGACGTCTCGACTCTCAAGGCCAGTGACGAGAGGGCCGATAAACAACGTTATCTCTCTCACTTCGTCCCAGTCGACGGTTGAACAGCTGAGATTCTGTGAAGTGCGGCTCGGATTTTCTCCAAAAACTATTTTCGTTCTAGTTCAGCTGACTTTCGGTGAGAAAAATAAAAAAAAACCTTCCTCCGGTGAAAATGAATTTCCACTCGGATTGTTGATTTTGCTTTTGGAAATTTTGGAGTCGCAACCCCGGCGTCGGAAAACGTAATTATATTCCTCATGTCTTGTTTTTATTATAATGCCATTTAATGCGTATTAAGACTCGAGGGAGATCAGCTGCATTATTCCACAACTGCGCATTTGAGATACAAAGTAAAGTTAGGGGTCTTTTTTTTAATAATTTATTGTTATTTACGAAGTTTATTTACATTTGAGGTTGAGGCGGATCCGTTTAAATTCGCGGACAAAAGGGCCAACACGTTTTCATTCCGTCTTCTTTCTCCGTCCGATGGACGATTTGTCTCCTTTCAAAGTTTATTTATTTCCCCCCTATAATCACTCCCGGTTTCAAGGTTTATAAACACCACCAAATCAAGTGGCTCAGTTTTCTTTTTTTCGCAGGGGTGTTCAGTATCAAATAATGTTCTGACAGTTAAATTCGAATCTCAAGTGGTCTTGTTTATAAAAAGAAATACACACAAAAAGAAAAAAATGAGCCGCGTCAGAGGTGGATTGGCTGCCATTAAAATTCTCAGGTTCTCAAAACTACCAAAAAGTAAGTAAAAAATTTAATCTAAAATCTCCGGAAGTTTAACAATTTTATCGCTTGTAGACGTTTTCTTGTACGAGCTCTGCTATGACAACTTGAAATCGATTTCGACATCTGTGAACCTTTTCAAGACCGGGGTCGGTGACTTCAACACTCCGAAGGGCCCCGGTGAGCTGCCAGGCAGCGGCGGCGGCGGCCTAGGTGGGAGCAAGAACGGAAAGGACGGCAACCACATCAGCTGCCCGAAATGTGGCGATCCGAACATATTCGTAGAGACCTTTGTCTGTAAGTGACTCTTCAATACATTTTCTATTAAAATAAAACAGTTGGGGGTGTCGGTGCCCCAACAGCTAAAGTATGACAAGGCGCTTATCACTAAAGGTCCCAGGTTCGAACTCAGCAGCCGCTGCATTCAAACCCAACATACTTACAAATTAATAGAAATGGTGAATGATGGAGTGAGTGCGGTGTTCAGTCCTTTTTTAAAAAAGATAGTTCCTACTAAATTGTTTTCCAACGTTCCGGATTTTGAGCCCTTAGCTCATCATCAGGTTGTAGAAATCCTTCAACCTGATGTTGAGCTAAGGGCTCGAAATCTGGATCGTTGGAAAACAACTTACTGTGAGTAAGAACTATCTTTAAAAAAAAAGGATTACTTACAAATTGGCTTTTATCCTACAGTTCATATAACCTCATAGTTAAACTTTATTAAAAATAAATTAATTAAAAAAAAAAAGGAACAAAAGATTTGTACTTGTCATTTAAACCATTACAATCAACATCGTATTTTTGTTTAGGATGATACCTTTCCAAGCTGATAAAAATTAGGGCATCAGTGACCTCAATGGTTTAGTTGTTGACAAGGCACCCATCACCCATGTTCAAATCCATCCTGAATTTGAAAAGGAAATATTTACATAAGGGCTTTTATTCAAACGATTCATACACCTTGCAGTTAAACCTTGTTAAAAAACATTAAATAAATAAAGATATGTATTTGTCATTATAAAAACCATGCTAATCAACGTAGTATCTTTGTTTAGGATGATACCTTTAGAAGCTTATAAAAAAGGGTCATAAGTGGCCACAACGGTTAAGGTTCAAATCCATCCTGAATTAGAAAGGCACATACAAATGGGATTATTTTTCACAAACACCAACACCCTGGGGGTTGAAACGATCTCTGCATTACGAACTCCCATAAAAAATAAGTAAATAAAAACAGTACTTTATCCGCCAATAGTCAAATCATATTGATATGAAAGTATCCGGCGACACAGGATCCTTCTGTTCTGCCTAGAAATAGCCATAGAAATGATTTCTGGTTATTCTTTGGTTTGGTAATTCATTTTTTTCTTGAAATATGATACTTTCATTACCTTTCTTTATCACATTATTAGTATATCGCAAGCATGGATTTATTTAATCTTAGTAGCTATTTTATTATTTAATAGACCCAGCGAGTTTGCTTTTGCCTTTTTGTTTGCTTTTATTGATTGAACTTTGAAATCTTTCAGTGAGAATCGACTTGTATCGCTTGATTTATTTCAGGAAACTTAACAATGTCGGTATTTTTAGCTGATTACATTTGTTCGCATTTGTTTTTCTTAAATTGTATTGAGTCAGTTTTTTTGTTTGTTTCCAATGCCAACCCGATGGTAATGACATTATCTGTTTATTGTGAAATTGCTAGACCCATCAGTAGGTCAAGGTCTCGAATTTCAGCTTCAGTTCCTTTCGCTTTAAAAGGTTCAACTGCTTTACCAGTCTGTTTATCCTCCTCGATTAATTTAAATTCTGAAGGTTGTTTGAAAAATTTCTTCGGACAGTAAAATCATAAAAAGTCTCTTATCTACTCAAGATAGATCATTGTTTAAAAAGTACATTTTAATTAATGTTATCTAAATTCTATTAAAAAAATGTGTTAAAAAACATTCTAAGCAATCAGTTTTGTAACGTAAACAATGCAATCTAATAATTCACATGAACAAACTCGCCATTTTCGTTATCTTTTTATTCATTTAAATTATAACATAAAAATTCCTTTAGTTGTTAAGATTAAAATTAGTTGACGTGCAACATGACATTGACGTGCAAGGTGCACAAATCATGGACAGAAGTATAAATTTCTAATTGCATGATATAAGAAGAGAAGATTACGAATAACGTGCCATAGAATTAATTTTTTTTTTAATATAAAACCCTAAATGTTACAAGAAAATATTTGAAATAATGAAAAAATTACTGCTAGGAGATCTGAGTTATTTTTTTTGCATAACTAGAGGGAAAATAAAAGGGCCCCATATATTGTATTTATTTGTCAGTTTGGCTATAGAAGTAACGAATGAAACATTTTAAACAAAAAAATATGGTTATTGCTAAATTATCAAATTTAGCTGTTTTAACTTGTCGTAACTTTTAATAAACTTTCTATTTAATAGGAATTGTAAAAAAATACATTTTACTAACTATAAAAGGAGAGTCTAAGCAAAATATAATTTCAAAAAAAGGGTTGTTGATTTTGTTTTCAAATTCCTTGTATACATAGTGGTTACTTGTTTGTAATGAATTATTGCCAACAATAACTTAACTTCAAGCTCAAAAATAATTTTCCTTTATTCATTGTATATAATTTTTGATGTTTAACTTTGACAATATAATATCGAAAACCCATCATCTCATATTCTTCCTTTCTCCTGCCAGGTATTATTTATAAATGTGAGTGTAAAAAGTTAAATTTCAACTAAAAGAGGATTACATGAATGAATTTGGCTAAATTAAATTTTATTTAAAAAAAGCTTCTTGATTTTGCATTCTTTTTTTTGCCAAATACTTTCATTATTTAATTGTTATAAATGCAATATGCATATATTGTATGTATATATTGTTAAGCAGGTGCACCGAATCTTGAGCAGCGCTAATTATTCACCCACTTCCAAAATATGTTTTGCCGTCACAGTCAAGCCACACAGGGGACACCACCAAGGAGGTGCCCATGTTTCAGGCAGGTGTGGCCTATTCTTAATCATATGAGAATTCTGTTTCCCGTTTTTATTTTCCACCCAAAGGTTTACTGTCAGTTTCACTGATTTTTAGCTTATCAGACAATGGTAGTCCAGTGGATTTGCCAGTATTCCAGCTTAATCTTTTCAATACATTTTTGGCATCCACTGGCCAGAGTCCAGGTTGCAGTATAGTTGCTGCTTCTTTTGTCCCTTTCTCAGCCTCTTTATTTCGTTTCAGTCCGATATGACCTGGAATTCACAAGAGGATTACGTCGCATTCTTTATCTTTTAATGTCTTTAAGCTTTCATAATTCTTTCCAGTTAATGGGCCCGTGGGGAATTTGCTTTGCATAGCTGAGACTGCGCTTACTACATCCTTACAGACTACAAATTTTGAGCCTGGCAGGTTATCAATTTCACTTAGCACGAGCGATACTCTGGTCAATTCTGTGGTGTAGATGCTGACCGAGCACTTTAGGGTTTTTTAATTTTGTTTAGGAATAAGATGTCACAGTCAGTGGAGTCTGTTTCAGTATGAGACTAGCCTAAACTATCCTTTATATCTCTTTAAAGAAAAATAAATTATCACTTTGCTTATAAATCTGGGGTTCTTATTTGTTGTCACTGTTCCCTTCTTAATTGTATATTTAAAGATGATCAGGGTTGAGGACAAGTACATGAGAAGTGGCTTCCACTGCATGTTGTCCAAATAATTATTACATCATATTGAGTGCCAAGTTTAACAAAATATTGTCTTTCTCTCATCCCTGATGGTCTTTTAAATATAACATAATGATGAATGCTTATTAATAATTATACTGGAGATTGTTTTTTAATCTTGTTTATTTTATTGAATAAGGTTTTAATATTTTATCAAATATATATATATANTATACCTAAAATAAATTTATTTATAATTATACCAATAATTAAATTATTAAGATTGTGATGATTGATATTTGTCGTTGTGATTATTTATAATGTGTGGTGATTAGTGACCGTTAATCGATATTTATTTAGAAATCATTTAAAATTATTATCAATAATCAAGATTATTTATAATTTGAAATTTCAGCCTCAACAAGGTTTGTGAAATGTGAGAAGTGCCATCATTTCTTCGTAGTGCTGTCAGAGTTAGATACAAAGAGGAATGTGAAGGAACAGGCCCGTGATGAGCTGAAAGGAGGCTTTGTCAGGAAACCACCACCACCACCTAAAAAGGTCGGAATTTCCTATTCTCTTCTCTCTATTCTAATCTCTCCATACAAACAAATAAACTCGATCAGTCACAGTCAACAAAAAATTTCTATTCCAGATATACGAATATTTGAACAAACATGTCGTTGGTCAAGAGCATGCGAAAAAAGTGTTGTCTGTAGCTGTTTACAACCATTACAAAAGGATATACAACAACCTTCCCTCACAGCCGGCCCATTTGCCGAGACACGACATGGCCGTTATGGACCAGGGGCCGAATTACGCTTTTGCTCACAGAGGTATGTAAGTACATTTAGCTTCATATTAAAATCGTTCCACAACTGTCGATATTTCGCAATGGAACAATTTTAGTGTTAGGCTTTTAGAAAAATTTTTTGACGATGCCCTTACAGATCTGTTACATATCAACGGCCTAGGTGTAGGTGGACATTCGAACAACTTTGGCTTCCAAAATGAAGACAACAGGCAGAACGCTAGGAATGTGCCTGGAAGTGATATTCTAGATGCTGCTACACATGAGCTTAAACTAGAAAAGAGCAACATCCTACTTCTAGGACCCACTGGATGTGGTATGATTATTTTTTTGGCCATTTATTTATAAATTCAGTTTTAATGACGATGTAATTTGTCATTTAGGAAAAACCCTCTTGGCACAAACGATTGCTCAATGTCTAGATGTCCCTTTTGCAATATGTGATTGTACAACGCTTACCCAAGCTGGTTATGTCGGTGAAGATATTGAAAGTGTGATAGCCAAACTTTTACAAGATGCCAATTATAGCGTCGACAGGGCACAGACAGGTTAGTAATTAGAATTTCATAATGTTCAATAAATGAGCCAAAAAGTTTATTATGTATAGAAATTAGATTAACTGTATACTTTACACATAGATACATGACTAGTTATTTTGTACAGGAATAGTTTTCTTGGATGAAGTCGATAAAATCGGAGCCGTTCCTGGAATTCATCAGCTAAGAGATGTCGGTGGTGAAGGTGTACAACAAGGAATGTTAAAGGTAAGTGCCTTTTAAAATTTAATTTATATTTTCAAAAGTTACTTCTTTGTTGAATGTTGTTTATTTCTTCACATCTGCAAGTTTATAATCTTTAATGTTAGTTCTAACAGTTTTATCTGGTGTTGACAACATTTTTAGTTTTATTTTAAATATTACATTTATTTATTTTAATTTTAGTAATATAATAAATAATAGTAATATTTTGTTTATAATTGTTAATATAGTAAACAACAGTAAAATCCCTTTTTCTATGGAACCCCCCCCCAATTGTGCTCTTGTTAGAGAAATAGCTAAGCTGGAGCGTATTGGAAAAATGGAGGTTGTTGTTCAGGTTCTGGAGTTCCGGTCGGCCACTAATGAACGTGAAGACAGGCGAAAGCTGGGATGTCCCACCCTCTGGACTAGACAGTCACTATCAGGCCCACTACACTAAGCTCATAGTGAAAAACATGATAAAAGAAAGATGAGAGCATCAGTGGGCGGGGTCATCCGAGGGGCTCTTGTGAGCCAAGAGCACGACCGGTAGATGGCCCTCTGAAAATCTTGAGCCAGAGATGAGCGATCGTCATCACCCGATTGAGGATTGGTCATAAGTGGTTGACACACAGCACATTCTTTTGGGCGAAAGCCCGTGCAGGGCCTCGATGTGTCCCACATAATAGAGGCAAGTCACACCTTGGCTTCATACAGAGAGCGTGTAGGCCTGCCACCAGATTTAACAGACATCGAGCACAGCAGTTGATTTACGGTTCCCTTGTTCTGTTGTTTCCCTTGTATTATTTAATGTGTTTTGTTTGAATGCATGTATATATTAGTGTGAAATGGTGGTGGTGGTGAAATGTAGTGTTACGATCCCCCCCCCCAACAGTGGTTGTGTTTAAGATCAATGGAGGAATATCCAGTACTTCACCGATTAATCAGAATGTGTGCAATGTATGAATTTATTTATATGTTTGAATGTATTTATTTGTGTGATAGATTTATCCAATTTAATATTAGGCTAGCTTATAGTTTGCATTTTTATAAGGCTGAAATGACGTAGTTGTTGATATTGGTAGGGAAGCAATGATTTCCTGGACATCTGGCTTAAGGGGGATACTAGCGACACAGCCAAATAATGTGGATGAATTCCTTTTAGACACTATGGTCTGCATGCACGTCGGGGAGTGACAACCCTTTGGGTGAAAGTCTGAATAGTAAAGTCATTTTATATATGTTTAAACATGTTAAGGATACTTGCCAGATGATTTGTGAAGATTTTGCTTTCTGAATTAAAAAAAAAAAAATTAATGGCCTTATTTTGCAATATTAACCAGTCATAACTCAGAGAATGTGATGTTGAATTTTATTATACTCTTGGGAGAAAGGTATCGTAAAAAAAAAAGACTGGGGCGACGGAGTGAATCGAACCCACGATCGCAGGGGCTACTGCAGTCCTCTCTGTAATAATTAAAACAACACTTTCAATACAGAACTTGCAATTGGAAAGAATCCAAATGGTTAGCTTGTTAAGCAAGATTTATGGTGCATATTTATCCATGCTGTAGTGAGATATTCCCATCTACTGGTTAAGGAATTTATGATGCATCAGATAGATTAAGCGAGGGTTACATTTATTCTAGAGTTAAGAGCCCTTGATAGAGTCACTCCTTCCAAAGTGCATATTGTTTCTTCTTTTTTACGTGAGTTGTAAAATGAATTAGATTACAATTTTCTGAGTGAAAATGAAGATTGATTTGGTCCGCCTCTAATCAGTGAGAAAGAGTGTATACCATTTTTGACAGTGGAACGATGATTTTGTATGTAAATTCCAGCTCCCCGAAGGAATGATGTAACAGCTACTTACGCTGATTGAAGGAGAGATTTAGTAGTTCTGCTGTTAGTTTCTGTGACGGTCCTTGATAAACTTTTTCACATTTCCTGGGCTACATTCTCATTGAATGGAGGATTTATTTTTAATTCATTGTCTGAAGGATCCATGCTTTGCAGTTTATACCACAGAAGGGTTCAGGACTAATAGGTGTTATGGAACTTTCCTTGGCCAGTTTATTGGCCTTTTTGTTGCCCCGTGTGTCCTGGTACCCAGACAAGGGTAATTTTGTTCTTTTCCCCAATGCCTGACAAGTACTCTAACGCAAACATTTTGGATTATTACTGATGAAGTAATTGCCCTCTGTGCCACCTGGCTGACTGAGTAGATTGCTATTCTTCTGTTATTGATATCTAGGGTCTTAATCTCCTTGGCACAGAGGATATGCCAATTCACAGTTTTTCATTCTTCCTTTAATACAAACAACCACTGCCACAGTAGAAGCTGTTATAAGATCAAAAAAACCTGTAGAATGGCTGCATGGTTTTTCAAAAAAACCTGTAGAATGGCTGCATGGTTTTTGAAAAAATTTCCCATTCTTTCTCATGGGATAAGGCCATAACTTTTAAACATTGAAATATAGTTACAGTGGCAACAGTTCATCATAACATTGTAATACCCCAAAATTTACATACTCCGTTTGTTTATTGCATTAAATTCTTGGGTAAAGGTTTCACATACACCTGGACTTTCATTTTATTAGTTACACAATCTGTTTTTTCGCTTTTTTGTAATGTTGTTTTCTTCTTATTAAAGTTAAAACAACAACCCTCTCTCATGTGAAAAGATTTGACCTCTTGGTCACTTACTATCTTTAACATAATCGTTAAAATGTGACTAAAAAAAGAATAGGCTGATATTTTTCTTTATCACTTACCATTCTCGTGCGCATTCTTGATCATTGGCACAACGAAGTAGAAAACCTTAAAAGTAATGGATTTCCGATGTTGAAACGCGTGTCTGATAGACCAAATTAGCATACTAGGTGTAACAAAATTATCAAAAACTACCAAAATTCATCACCTCTTAGACCACATGAATAAATTCCACAATTAACCCGAGTTGTTCACCTTGAATCTCCAAAGATGATCTCTCAGAAAAATAAATATAAAGCCTGGAAAGCCTAATGTAATTTTTAGTTTAGTAGTTTTTAATAAGGGAAGTTATGTATAATAGGGGGAAAAAAATTACAATGCCCTGTCAGGAGCCCAACTAGAATCCTGGTTCGGTTGTGGTTGCCTGCCAGTAATTCCTTTGTAAGTTTTGCAGATGGCTCTTCTTTGAATCCCTTTGTGTGCCTCTTACCTGTGGTACTGTTCCATCAGGTTTTGGTCTCATTAAGGATCCATTTTACGATATATACTTTTTTTGTGGCAAGATGCCACAGTATGGTTCAGTATCCAGAGAGTCCATGTTGGCTCCCTCTTTGGCCAACATGTCAACCTTTTCGTTGCTTCTATGCTCTTAATGCCCAGGGACCCATGCCAGGGAGAGGTGATTAGTGTCGCTGACTTCCATCATGGCCTCTATGCTCTTAATGCCCAGGGACCCATGCCAGGGAGAAGTGATTAGTATCGCTGACTTCCATCATGGCCTCTATGCAGATCCATAGAGATAGATGCCTTCACCTTGCATGAGGCTAGGCCTTTAGTCCTGCTTGACCGTCAGAGACGTCTATCTTCCAGGAATGTATTCCTAGACTTTTTATTTCTCTGGTGCATTATTCAATCGCTGATTTCAGACTGGAAAACTGTAGCATATTTACCTAAATTTAGAGTCAGTTCGTTATGGATTCATCATGAAGACTCCAGCCCCCGTGCCTAGGTCAATTTTCGAGTCGCCATTGTACCAGTAGGAAAGTGCCTTCAACTAACCACATTCAGCCTGTTCTGATACCCTGTACCTTGTATTATTTTAAAAGTTATATTTTGGAGCAGTGGCCTGACATGCCTATGGCATCTTCCTCTATCTCCTCCATTGTTTATTATACAAGGTCTTTCCTTGCAGATTGCTGTCCATTTATGAGTCTGAGGGCTGAATATAACACATATTTAATTTTTCTTTCTGTTTACAGATGTTAGAAGGTACTATAGTGAATGTTGCTGAACGGAATTCCCCGCGGAAACTTCGAGGTGAGACGGTTCAGGTAGATACAACTAACATCTTATTCGTAGCATCGGGTGCTTATAACGGGCTAGATCGTTTTGTCAGCAGAAGGAAGAACGACAAGGTTTGTACATCTACTTCGGGTATCGTTCGAGCTTTTTAACCATATAATTTTTTTTCTTCTAGGTGTTGGGATTCGGCATGCAAAGCGGTCCTCTACAGGGACGAAGGGCTGCCCTTAGTGCTGACATCGCCAACCAAGGTGATTCTGTCAGCGAGGATAACAAAGAGAAGGATAACCTACTTAAAGAAGTCGAAGCAAGAGACTTGATAGACTTTGGAATGATACCAGTATTTAATTTTCAATATAACTAGATTAAAAATGTAAATTGATGTTAAATAAGTTGACTTTTTTTTAGGAATTTGTCGGTCGATTTCCGATTCTGGTGCCGTTTCATTCTTTGGACGAAGAGTTGCTCGTACGCATTTTGACCGAACCTAAAAATGCAATAGTGAATCAATACCAAATGCTTTTCAATATGGATAAAGTTGATTTAACTTTTGCGCCGAACGCACTTAGAGCTATATCAGCGCTTGCGATGGAACGAAAGACCGGTGCAAGAGGCTTGAGGGCGATAATGGTACGTAATAACTTTAAATTAGAAAATCACAAAAGTATAAACGTTTCGTCTTTTCTAGGAGAAGCTGCTCTTGGAAACCATGTTCGAAATTCCTGGGTCAGACGTGGTGAGCGTTCACATCACCGAGGACTGTGTGAAGGGCAAGACTTGTCCCGTCTACATCAGGGGCAAGCCTGTCGATGTCGAGCCTCCCCCGGGCCCGCAGTCGAATCAGGAACAGCACAGGCCTATCGAGCTGAGGGCCGAGGCCAAATGATACTCATTTACACAACATAAACAATAAAATAAAATTCTCAACTGTGTAACATCAATTTTATTTAGGGTGGTTTATAATTATTATAGGTGAAAGGTTTCTTGCAATTTGTAAAATATAAAATATTATTTAATAATTGATTGGCCCCTTATAACTTCTTTTAAATTTTGTAAAATATGTAAATATATATTTTATTCTTTTGAATTTTCCCTTTTTAATCTTTCTGTCAAAAGAGATGTTATTTTCAGTTCCTTACTCTAATCAATACTTTTATTTTTCAAATTGTAAATATCACTTGCGATGATGTATATAAGTACTGTATCTTCGATAATAAATTGTAGTTAGTTAATAATTGTGATGCTTATTATTATTTAGAAATAAACACATTGGTTTAATTTGTGCTGTTTGAAATCCTTATATATTTCTGTTTTTAAAAATTGTATTTTCTAATTATTATATTAGGGAATTAAAATCAGCGTGAACTCTTGGCTCGTAGACCCCACGATCGTGGGTTCGATTCCCACCTTTGCCCCTGGCCCTTTTATTTACACACTCTTTCCCCCACCCCAACTGTATATGAAGAAATAATCAACAGAATCGTACTCTGGCTAATAAGCTCATAACGCCATAAATAAATAAATAAAAATTATATTTTTTTTCTTATTACAATTAAGCCTTGAAGAACTCGGTTTTTGCGTTAGTCTGAAAATATTTTTTTGTAATTTAACAATTTCAGATCATTTTGGTCTGCTTTTCCTAAGATGATTTAGTCTGTCAGACTTATTTACTTTTCACTAACTTCACTCTGTGTGTCTACTTCTACCTATAACGTTGATGGCCATACATGCATGCAAGATACAAATTGCCTGAAACACTTCCAAGCCTAAGGCCATACTCGGTGTCTTGTACGGCACCTAGTTACATGAAAATTCTCCAAAAACTGGCCACAAATTGCCCAAGCCCAATATTCCCCTGGAACTTGGGAGGGCTGCTGATGCTGGCACACCAGGGGCAGCTTTCTGAGAAGTCTGCCACTGTCTCACCACTAAGGTCTTGTGTGGAGAGGAGCTGGTCTGGATGTCTGGTTCTTGCCTGGTCTGGTGGTGTCCAGTTAGCTGTGCCCCTCCTGGCTTATCGCTCTCTGTTTTCTTCTCTGATTGATTAATTCGTCATCAAGGCAGTTTTGACCCATCGTGGTTGTATGCCTTTATAATTAAATAAATTTAAAAAAAAGCCCCAGACCCAAGTTTTTATAAGAAGGGCATAACTGGGCTGTATCACATTGGGAGAAGGTTTATATACGCTGATGGAGTCTATTTCCCTGAACAAAATATATCTGAACTAATTTTAATTGTGACAATAATAAAACTCTTTAAATTAGGACGAATTTTTCTGGTTGCCTGGTCACCTCGTTGACCCCTAAAATTAAATGTAACTATTCAAAATTGTTTCACTTTCATTCTTTTTAATTTAACTTTGTTGTCTGAAAGTTATGTAAATTTTTTAAATAATATATTGGGTTGTCCGGAAAATAATGCAGGATTTTAAGTTTTCATTAAAAAAAATCTATATAAAATATTCTGTTTACGTTTACAGGATTACTCATTTGTANGGAAATTATTTTGATTAAAGAACATTGCTTTAAAGTAACTAGTTTCTTTTTTTTTGTTTAATACCAAAATCCTGCATTATTTTCCGGACAACCCAATAAAAGTACTAGAATCAAAGGTGGGAATAAAACAAAAATTGAAATTTTAAGCTTTTCTCCAAAAGTAAGAGAGATGTATATTTTTCTTTCCAATGCTATTAATATCAATAATATCAATTCAAAGCACTATACAGTAAAGTGTTTATCTTTTCAATCTGACACTGAAAAGATTTATTGTTAAAACAAAAAAGGTGTAAACTACTGTACAATTTATATATTGAGGTAGCTTATGTACAAGTGTAAAAAGACTTGACTAAATATATTCCCCCGTTATTTATTATTGTATGGAAGAAAACGGTCTTTTGCAAAATGTAATTTGCTTACAATCTTTAATTGTCACTTGACCTTCTGTTTCTCTTGATGGGAAGTGTCTTAGAATAACTTAGGGTTTAATTTGAGATGAAGGGTAACAGAGATTAATTTTTCTGCAAAAAAATAAAATTTCAGTAGTTGCAATTTTGAACAATTTACTTAGTTCAAGTTTAAAATTGTATTTTTTTTTTGTTTGTTTATATTATTAAAATCTCATTTTCCATTTTATTACTCGGGGAAGAAAATCAACTGGTAAACTCGCGACAAAAGATAATTTTTTATTGTTTCTTAATACCTCTATCAAAACATAATACTTTAAAAAACCATTACCTCAAGCTTTAAAAGGTTAACGTAAGGATAATAGGATTGAGCAGAAATATAAAGAGCTTAGGATATGAGGAAGTCCAGGGCTTTGTCTCTATCAGATGTCTTCGCGAGAGCCGCTATTATGTCATCCTCCTTAAAGCCGAGGTTCTTGAATTGGATGAAGTTTTCCAAATACTGTCTGGTTTTCTCCTCCTCGAAATCGTTGAGGCAGAGAGCTTTTTCAATTTGATCTTCCCTAAATTGTTTATCCTCGAGAAGTGACTGAACTTGCAGTAGGAACTCGACAACCTGAAATTGTGAAAATACCTCCTTGATAAAGTGTGAAGTTTAGTGGAAAGACAAAGATAAAATTGGACAAAAGATTTTTTTTTTTTTTTAAATAAAATTTGATTTACTTAATCTAAAATTTTTGGTGAGATTTGATTACTGATTGATTACTGATTTATATAAGCTCAAATCTGTAATGTGTGTACATACATAAACGCGTCCATAAATCCACCAGCGATTCTGGTTTTTATAATTTATTATAAATTATTGGCAGATGTCGAGAACCCCACCTCGGGTTTGGAGGTCCAGGGTCAGATCTCGGTCTTATCTGACCAGCCACCAAAGTTCTGCCGTTGACCGCCTCACATTATTGACAGCCTACCCATTCACACTAATAAATACATTCACTCCCAACACACACTACATACACAAATATCAGTGCTACTATTGTACTAAATACAACGAAACAACCCTGTTTCCTCCAACAATCGGAATAGGAAACACTGCCATGCTCAAGCACAATATTCATATCGGGTGGCATTCCTATACACTCTCTATGTGGTTAGGGAGCCAAGAAAATGCACCGTTCAATTAGCTGGGACATACTGAGCAACCTTTCTTTTCATGCAGTACCCATATTGGCCTTTGGCCCAAACATATGTGTCTGTGTGTCAACCTTACATGGCCTATTCTTAATCAGGTGAGGATGACCCTCTTCTATGAGTCATGTCCTCCTTGGGCCACCTTGATCCATGAGAGTATTTGTAGTATGGTAAGCATATACTCGCTGTTTTGGTCTGTCAGACACATTCTGGTTTCTCCCCATCTTCTGTCACACAGAGACTGACTTTCCTCACTTATATTCTTTATGTAAGTCATTAAAAATGGCAAAGAGCCAGAACTTTTTTAGACAGACCGAAACAGCGAAGTGAAGCGGACCCAAGCTGATGGGAAATGACCTAACTACAGGTGAAGACATGAAGACCCAAGTAATACATTTATGTACAACCATTATTAACAAAATCAGACACCCATTTTTAAATGAGGACTGACTAGATGTAAAAAAATCACATCAAAATTAGTCAGTGAATGCATCTAAAAACATTCTTTACAACATCTTATAGTCTTAACAGAACTCAGGAGATCATCAGATACAATGATATGGTATACAAATGGCTCCAAAACAAAAAGGAACCGGATCAGGGTTTTTTTGTACAAGCCCAAGATATTTTTTTTTTCTGGCCTTATGATCTATGCATATTAACCATGGTGACGAATTCTTGTATGTATGTTCATATTTGGAGGGGGGGGTTATCGTGAAAAAAAGGGCCAGAGGTGATGGTGGGAATCGAACCCACGACTGCGGTGTCTATGAGCCGAGAGTCTCTCACGCTAACCATTCGGCTACCGCGGTCCCTAAAAGCCCAAGATATGAGCAATCAAACTCATTAGGGAAATACACTTTGGTCTTTCAAGCAGAAATACATGCAATCAATGCTTGCCATCAATATCCTAGAAAATCTTAAAAGGGGTTACACTGGCAAAAAATCCTCATAAGATCATAAGAAACAGCTATTAAAGCATTTGCATGTAAAAAAAATCACATCAAAATTAGTCAGTGAATGAATCTAAAATCTCCATCTAGGGAAACACAACAACAAGATGATCCAGGGCACAAAGTTGGCCAGACTCAGAGGAGTGATAGGACTATTAAGCGGTCACTGGCATCTGAGAAAATTAAAGAAATACAGAGATACCATTTGCAGAATATGTAATGAGGATGAAGAAACAGCGACTCATATCATCTTTGAAGGCAAACTGCTCAATGGAGACATAACCTAGCACACAGAAAAAAACCTAGGGAATGAAATTGTAGCAGCAACAGATGATGGCCTACTACTTCTGATTTTGTTGATTGCACTGTACTAGAGAACTAGGAAGGTACATAAGCCAGAAGGCTGCAGTGCCTGGGGAGAGCAAACCCTACTTCCTAGTATCCTCATCCTCCTCCTCATCATTATCAATATATTTGTTTATCTCAAAACAAAAGGAAAGTATCTTTCTTAAAACAAAATAAGAACCATTTCTGTTCAATGTATAATTTTTTTGTTCCATCTATAAATAGGTGTTTTATTTTCAGTAAATCAATTAACTCTATATATTTATGTTTAAATTAGCTATTAGATTATGTGAAATACCTTAGCTTCGTCTTGACCAAAATACTGAACAGCCCGGGCCACTCTTGGATATGGGAAACCCATTTCTGCCATATTTCTTGCGAATAATCTTTCCTGTTCATTGAGAGATGTCGACTGTTGTTCATATTCATTTTGTTTTTCTATTTGAGAATTATTAGTAACTAGTGATGATGTGCATGCCTTTCAAAGATTAGAAAAAAAATTAATAAATTGTATGAAAAAAAATCTAAACTGATGGTTTAACTGTATCAAACTGAAAACTTACTTGGGCGGGTTCTGGCCGTTGAATTTGAATTTCTAGTTTTCTGTCTTCGATAATTTTCTGAAGATTTTTTAGTATGTCATATTCTTCTTTGGACTCGGCGCTCTGGTCAATTAGGTTCGGAGAGTAACTGTCTTCCAAAGGATTCACTACAGGCAGATTGTATGATACGGCTGCTCTCGTTATTGGGCTGTTGGTGTAATTTTGTGGTATCATGTTGGAACTGGTCGTGGAATGAAGCGGACCATGCGATTGCAGTGTAGGAGGAATGTGGTAAGTTGGTGCTATGTTATTCATATAAGGTGAGTTTGGGCTGTAGCCGGTGTTGTTGTGACAGTTTGCCTGCCAATGGTTTGCAAAACCGTTGGGCAAGGATTCTCTAGCCCTGGGAATCACATGGTTTTGCGATATGTTACTACTTCCTAAAACGTGAGCCAACTCTTCCATGTCGTTGATAGTTTTTAATTCAATATTATCAAATGGACTTGACGTATCATTTTCAAAATCGGATAAATTAAAAGCACCTTCCTAAAATAGGTTTTTAATTAATAGTTTATTTTAAATAATTAGATAATATATTTACCTGTTTCTTCTCTTTGTGAGTTTCAGTCTTATTTTGCAAAAAGATCGGCACTGGTGTCAGTATTCTAGTTTCATTCGGGTATCTATCTTCAGTTCCTGCTGTTGTTTTGTTTCTTGTAACGTCGAATTTTTTTAATAGTTCCAGCCTCTTCAATCTCTTCTCGAGTTGACTTTTTTTAAGCTTTTCCAATTTTGACAGCCGATCAACAACTGCGTGTTCGAGTTTAAAATCATACTAAAAACAATTTTTCAATTGTTAAAGTTGAGATAATAAACAATAAGTAAAAAGTTTATTTCTGCTGATAAACTTACAGTTTCAAAAGTGGGAATCACATTAATTTTATTCCTTACACTCATGGGTAGAGTAATTTTTCTGGGAGGCTTGTATTGCTCACTTATTTTGACCGGTATGCCTTCCATCAATCTTACAAATTAAGATACCTAAAAAAAATGGAAAGATGAGAGTAACACAAAAATAAAATCAGTAAAAATTAATCATGAAAAATATTATAAAACTGACTTAATCATAATTAGTTATATTAGTAAAAATGATAGCTTTACTTTGAACGTCACAATGCAAAGATATGAGCACATCAGATCAGAAACGTTAAAATTAATTGTGGAACATTAAATTTTTGACCCAAAAATAATTGTAATCTGTAGTCTGCTAATCCTCACTATTTCCAAATCTTGCATGCCTTAGCAATTAATGCATAAACTCAACATTGAAGATGGTGAGAAGCCAAAATGTATATCACAAACCAAAACAGCAAGAATAAACTGAGTAAAATGATCAGAAAGGACTAAGTTACATACAACGATAGACAAAATAAATGCACCACCTTTAAATTGTAATGTTATTATTTATTATTATTTAGTATATGAATTTATGTTTATTCAAATTTTGTATACTAAAAATAGGTTTGGTTGAAAAAGTAAGACGTTAAGAAAATGTTTATTACTTAATTCTGAAAAAATAATTATTGATTATTAAAAAAAAAAAATGTAAAAAACTTTTTTGTCCCCTTTAATACAGAGTAGTTCTACTTCTGAAATCATAAGGAATTCTTTCCCATTCATAATGAACAGCCATTTCTAACTCTTCTAGGGTGTTAGAACCTGGGTTTTGCCATCGTACTCGTTGCTTAAGTTGGTCCCAAATGTGTTTTATTGGGTTCAAATCTGGTCTTTGAGCTGGCCACACCAATTCCAACCTCATTCAGGTAGTCATCCGCAATACGTACTTAATGGGGGCCTGGCATTATCCTACATTAGGAAGATTCTCTCACCGATATGGGGGAGGGGCAAATACATGTCTAGTAAGTACCTCCATGAAGTTAGAAATCTTCCTCATACAACAACCAATTTGGTGCAGGCGTCCAAAGAAATTCCACCCCAAAACGTCAATGATCCACCATGGAATGCCACCTGAGGAACCATACAGCATAGGGTGTACCTTTCTCCTAAGCGTCTCCATATAAAATTATGCCCATGTGAAGATTTGAGAACAACTCTCACCTCATCTGTAAAGCGAACTCGTCCACAATCTTTCAATGTCTAATTCTCACGCTCCTGTGCGAATTGAACCATGGCCGTTTTCTGAGTTGTAGTAAAAAGATGTCCATCAAATGAAATCAAAGAAGGTAAAAGATTAACTGAGAGCGACCTTTAAACGGAATGAAAGGGCACAATGATACTTTTTGTGCCAGATTATTATCAAGATTACTTTGATTATTCATTACAAACGTAAACAAAGCATAATTTACTGTTTATTTCATTTATGATAGCTTTTAATTACCTGATACTAATGTTGAAAGATTATGGATTTAATTTTAACCTAAATAAATTGAGTGTGTGTTAACTTTGTCCAACAGTGTAGTTGCACTGACAAGTGTTGTCATAGCCAAGTTTCTAGCAGATCAACAAAGTTGGCAAATCAAATAGGGTTTGTTCAAAGTACCAAACTTAAGGTCATCACCCCACTGACCTCAAGAGGAAATTCACAATTTTCTTGATTTACTAAAAAGTTGATCTTATTACCAAGCTCTTTTCCGAACTTTGATTCAAATTTCACCAAAATGGTCCTTCAAACTTGATTTGTGAAAATGACACAATTTACATTACATCAAGAAGAAATCTCAGAAATTTTCTTGAAATGTTCAAAATTTGATCAACTCTATTACACCAAAGTGTGTTTAGCTGTTCTCTTTATATTGTAACTATAATTAGTTATACTCTTTTTTATAGCAATTATTAAGTTCACTATAGGTGTCAATTCTATCCAAGACTTGGAAGTAGCAATGACTGTATATGCTGCTGGATCATCCGCATGCAGAGTTTTCTTGATGACAGTCAGCATCCTTCTTGGTTGTATTGGAGGCACCTTATGAAGATATGCTGCTGTTTCCTCACTCCAACTTATGCACTATCACGCTCTTGGTGATCCAAATTTCTAAACCATGGGGTAGTTGTGATCCTTGGGAATATTGTTTAGTAAAATCCTTTCTCGTCTCTCTGTATCGCTGTTGCTACTCTTCCATACTTCTTTTTTGACCATCTCGATGAGGATTGACGTCTTGTCTCCTCCTGGGCTACTCGCTCACTCCTCATGTCTTCTATGGCAGCTTCATTTGCCAACAAATTTGCTTTTTATTATTTTATTGCCTCGATGGCACTCAGTGGATTGTGGATATTCGTACAAGTTGTGTATTTAAATTTTTCACAAGAATTTCGAATGAAATTCTCGATGTTCAGGGCTTTTAACATCGCGCAATTTGTGACTTTCTAAAAACAATAATACATACCTTCCAGTTTTCAGTGGTGTTTATCATTATAGCATCACAGATCCTGGTTTTTTATTGGCTTAAACGGCGATGGCTTGGGTCTCAGAACGATAAAACTATTTAGGAAAGTTGGACAAAGTTGTAAAACGGCAAAACGTCAAAGTGGGTAAGTCCTCGGCGACAGTTTCGAATCAGCTGAATGGTGAAGTGAACAGTGAGGCGAAAGCCTTAAGAAAAGCCTCGGAACTTAAGTCTGTGGGTGAAAGTCTCGAGTTCCGGTGGAAGGCGGAGTGGACGCCCCTCTGACGTCGCCGTCCTATCACATTTTGGTTAAATCGAGACGAAGTTTGACTCAAAATTATCACTTTGTTCCCAGCCAAATTTAATTTCGTCGTCTCATAAAATCAGGATTCATGATAACTCGACCGACTTACTCTCAAGCGAAGATTTTTTTCTTGAACCTTTATCCCCCTGGTAAATTTTGATTTTTCATCCCGGAAAAACTAAATGTTCGGGTGAAAAGTAGTCGAAAATTTGAGACTGCTTTAAAATCACGTTTGCCGTTCAAACTTTCAGTATGTTAAAAAATGTACGACTTGAAAATATCGAGCGTAGAAAGTCGGTTCGCCGTGGAACGTTGATATAATCAGAAATAATTTGTCAATGTCTGCGGGTCCATCTATCACCTGAAGTTGAACCTTATGGTGGTATCATTACTGGGAGACACACTTTTGTTAATGTGTAAGGCCGCGTTCGTCAACCAAGTCCGGACTTCCTTCGATTTTGAAAGCTAACTGATCAATCCTCCAACAATGACCACTTATTTGCAAATAAAATTTAGTTTGGCCGTTTCCGTTTTTGTCTTCATACTCTCGTTTTGGTCTGCTAGGCTTGTTCCGGCTTCTAGGCATCTTCAGTGGTGGATCTGTGTGGGTCAGACAGACTATGACAGAATATGACCAAATTACTAATCCCCGCAGGTCCACTTCTACAAAAAAAGTGGTAGAATTTGATTTTACAAATTTGAATTCAGATCCGCCGGGAACTGAAAAAGCTTTGTTTTCATATAACAATAAACAATAAAAACAACAATACATACCTTCCAGTTTTCAGTAGTGTTTATCATTCATTACGCATCACAGATCCTGATTTTGTTTTAGATCACTTAGATCTTTTTAGATTTCTTGACTCTTATTAATAAAAATTTGAGATTCACATTTAAAAAAAAATGCAAAAGCCGTTGGTCGTTTACGTTCATTTTGAACTGACTGTTCTCGCTATTGTGTCCTATCAGTTGAGTTTCGCTTTTTCGTCATCTTAAATCCATAGAATCAAGGATGTAAGCGGGGAGAGGCAGGCGCTTATTATTTTTTTGCTTGATGGAATCTTATCCATTAATATAACCTACACAACCTGGTTGTGCCTTTTCTCTCTGTCTTTCACGACTAAAAAATTAAATCACATATCATTGAAGATGGTGTTCTCGCCTAAACGTGACAGACCGTACCGCGAGGATTGGCAGACCAATAAGATCGATAATGACTAGCAGGTTCAAAAACCCATAGAGACCATGAAGAAATTTCCCAATACTCCTTACATATTAAGGATATAAGCTGGGAAAGGCTGGAGCGGAGACCCATAACTGAATTTGGCAAGAAATCTAAACGCGTCTGAAGACCAAAACGGCAAAGAATAGATGGGCCCAAATGATTAGTAAAGAGCTAATACTGCTTCACCCCCTTCAGATCTCAAGATGTCAACAAAATATACAAATAACGTGGGACATTAGCAAGGAAAAGAAAACATTCAGTAGTGTTTCACTCGTAATGATTACAAACAATTGACCGATCAAATAACTTTGCTTTGAAATGCCGGAGTTGCTATTTGAGGGCAATTTCTTGTAGAAATGGGTTAGGGACTGCAAGTATCTTGAATTGACGACCGGATATCAGTCGGAGGATACGATTTTGCAAATTTTGAATCGGATGCTGATGACCATAGCAGGCTTAAGGGCTCCATACACGAACCGGCAGCCTGTCAATAAATAACGTCTGGACATCCGTCGGATGATCGGAAGGAGCCATACATGTTCCGGCCGGCCTGTCAGTTCGAACTTAACTTAATCGAGGTTGGCTCCGGGTGCTGTCAACAACTAGGTCAATTCAGTACACAACGCATGCGGAAGTGTCCGTATGTCAACCTCGTATGGCCCATTCTTAATCAGGTGAGAGGATCACCCTTCTTCTACACCCAGGTCCTCCCGAGGGCCACACATAGGCGTGCTCTTGGCTTTCCTGCCAAACTGACCCATGTACTTAACAGAATAATGTGCTTAATTATTTGAATTTTTTAAAAGTACTGCTAAATTGGCCGGAAAACTACAAGACATTTCAATCGTTGGACATGTTGATTTTGCTATTGATTGTGCATGACGATGTTTTTACGTTTCTCATGTGAGCTTGGACAGGTGTTCCTTGTAGCAGGATTTTTTCGCTTGAGGGTGGTAACGTTAATCAAATAATTGGATGACCTGAGACGTTAGACTAACTTGCATCCTTCTTATTTTGCACCATTCACTAATATCGTAAGCGAAGTGCTGGAGCAAGTCGGCTTTGTTTGGACAGGATAGATTCCATTCGTCTCTTGCAAAAATTAAGTAGAGGCTTAGCTTAAAGTACTACAAATGTAAACCCTAATGGGAGTAAGCTTGTTCATACGCATATTCTACCAAGTGTGCTGGAGGTGGAGGAGATTTTTAGATATCAAGTCCGTTATAAAAGGTAAATAGAGGCTCCAGTACACCTAACTTGATGTACTCTACGACGAGGTACTTCTGGGAATAAGCTTCTTCATACGTGTAGTCTGCCAAGTGTGGCTGGAGATGGTAGGAGATTTTTAGATATCAAGTCGGTTATAAATTTAAATAGAGGCTCCATTACACCAATCTTGATGTTCTCTATGACGAGGTACTTTTGGGCATAAGCTTCTTCATAAAAGAGTACGTGCGGTCGGCCAAGTGTGACTGTAGGTATCTTTTAAACAAGTAATTAATGCTACATGCTTATTAATAGTCTGGCATCTTTTGGCACAATCTTCCTGTCTGTTTTGATCGAAATTCTTTAACCAAAGTATTTACAGCTCTTTTAATTATTAACTGTTATCATCGTTAATAAACGAGTGGGAGATCGTCTCTCTTGAGAATCAGGTTTCTGAAGTATCTGGAAGGGACGAGCGCCGCGAGGTGGTGGCAGTATAAAACCCAGGCCGACCTCGTCCCACCTCACAAGGAAGCATGTCTCGATTATCTGTATTTCTTCTGTTCTTGGCCATCGTCGTCTGTCAAGGTAGAGAAACTATATCTTATTATTTTATATCGCAAAAGAGCCTGATAGATGCGACTCTTGGAAAAATCCTCTGTTGTCCACATTCAAATCTTATCTTATTTGCATTTGTAAATATTTTATCGGATTTGGCGCGATATTGACATTCCAAAGTCTACTTCTAAGTCTATTTAGAAAACATTTTGAATAATATTCGGCTTTAGGCTAACGGTGCCATGCTGGAACCAATTTTTTAATATTATTATTTACCATTTGCTTGTCACTTTCTTAAAATTTTTGTTTTTACTTAATTAGGTAATTTTTTAAATATATTTAGAAAAAGTTCATTACAACCAACATATTACTTGTATATATAAACTTTAGGAAGGCAGATAAAAAAAACAAAAACAAATGCTTCATGTCTGTTTTGAAAAATTAGTGTTGTATAAGTTTTTATTTTACATAGGCTAACATACAATAAAAATGTAAATAAATCACATCTCGCATTATAAATTACGTAACATTAATTATGAGAAAATTATAACGTTTTGCGCCACGATCATCGTTGATAAATTACAGACCTTGAAGAGACGGGTTTGGTAGGAATCTCCAGAGATTCTAGATGTAATCCGGCTTCCTCACAAAGTTAGTTCCGCTTTTAATCGAATGCCTTATAAACTGAACTTAAAGCGTGCCTCCTATTCTAAGCATTATCTGAAGATGTCTTAATTGTAGAAATTATTTTTACTGTTTGATAGTTACCTGTCATCTTGGTCGGCCTATCCTCGCTGATTTTGACATTCATAGACATGTCTGAACCAACAAGAGGTTTGGCAGGCCAAGTGGTAGGTATCAAACATTAGGTTTATCACCCTGTAGACCACAAGAGGAAATCTCACAATTATTATCATCCATTTAGAAAGGACTTCAATGCCTTTTGTTGTTGACAAACGTCATAAAATGAACTCTACGCATATTTCTTAGAAAAGGCATAAAAGGATAAAAATCAATCAGGAAATATAGTAATTCAATTTGTTCAAAAAATAGTTCTTATTTACTACGTTTTCAACGATCCGGATTTCGAGCTTTAAACACTCATCATCAGCAGGAGTTACAAACTGAATTGCAAGAGTGCTAACGCGACATTACAACGAGAAGTTAATTTTATTGTAGCTCAATTTTTAACGTGCGAAAAACGTGAAGTACAACAGTAAATATTATCCTAATAAATACTGTAAGGAAATAATTTTAAATTATTGATTAATTTGATGCCAAATATTGTTTAGGTTCAGGTATTAAAATAGGAAGTAAATCAAAATCTATTATAATATTTATGCATTTTTGTTTGTTTTCATTTTTTATTTAAAAAATTTCAAACCAATCTAGTTCCCTCTCTTTGTTGCTACTGTGTAACACTGTTGTATTTAAATCGAAATTGTATTTTGTTTCATTTAGATGGTCCTTAAATTCCTAAAATTTGTTTTTGATTTACCTCCTATCTAAACATGTCCCTAAATAATATTTGACAAACAAATTAATTACTAATTTAAAATTATTTTCTTTATTAAGATAATATTTAGTTTGATTGCAATTCTCGTTTTTCGTACGTTCAAAATTGACATTAAAACCAGCTTCTCGTTGGAACGTCCCATGGGCAGTTTCTCTATTACAATTCCTGTCGAGAGAGGTGTTTGTAACTCCTTCAAACTGATGATGAGCGTTTAAAGCTCGAAATCTGGCTCGTTGAAAACAACAAACTGTGAGTTTTTTGAAGAACTATATTTTGAAAATATTAATACCCCACCTTTATCATTTCTGTAATAATTGAATGTATGTATTATTTTATTTTTTTCAGGGACGAGGAACAATACGATAAACTACTACAAAGACATCCTCTGCAATACAACAGAGAACGGTCAATATGATTGTAGTAAGTTTTTTTAAAATTTAAAACCTTACGCCTTGTAATCACTAGGAAGTCAAGAGTGAATTCAACAATTTTGATGGCATATACGCAATTTTAAACTGAAAATCCTCTTTTGTAACCGAACAAAGACCGAGAATACGATCGTACAAATTATCTTACAAATACTTTTGTAAAACTAACATTGAATATTATATACAACTAACTTTACAATCTCGAACAAAAATTTACATCTTGATCTTGCATTTCAACAGTAGATTTCACAAGTACTAGCTTGAAATTACGAGGGCTCGTTCTCCTGAAACTCATGTGAAGAAAGAGACCAATTTGACACAAACCAATAGTCAACCAACAAGCATGACCAAAATTATTGGAAACGACCAAGCTAAAAATCGATTGCAGGCAAATTAAAATATATTTAAAACTAATTATTATTTGTATGTAAGATTTTGGTTGAGATAAAAAAGTCAGTGTCACGAGCAGGATTCGAACCCATGACCTTCGGCTAAATACGCCGGTGCTGTACCATTTGAGCTATCGTGACCTCGATCCACTCGGAAACTAACTTCCCATCTCAACCCCACCTTTTGAATTTTCCCTCCTTTTTGCCATTTTTCAAGCCGAAGATCGTGGGTTCGAATCCCGCTCGTGACACTGACTTTTTATCTCAACTAAAAACCTTAATTAATTGATAGATATTAATTTGTCAAGCGGACCACGAAACTAGTGAATTTAATGACATTACATGACATTTGAAAATGGCAAAAAGTGGGAAAATTCGAACGGTTTGTCGGTTGAGATGGAGAGTTGGCGTCCGAGAGGATCGAAGTCACGATAGCTCAAGTAGTAGAGCACCGGCGTATTTAGCCGAAGGTCGTGGGTTCGAATCCGGCTCGTGACACTGACTTTTTAATCTCGACCAAAATCTTACATAAAAAGAATAATTAATTGAAAGAAGTAACTTGGTCGATTGACCACTAAAACATAAATGGATTTATATTTACAGTGGCAATTCAAGCAGATATTTAAATGAGGTGTTAGTAGAGCTTTGAAAGTTACATTATGCTACATTCGGGGACCAGCCGGGTCAATAGGCGAGAGAGAAAAAGGATTTATCCATCTGTTTTGTGAAATCAAAGATTTACTGACGATCGGGACTCGTCAAACTTCAAATAAATACATAACTGGAAATAAAAGGCCATATTGGATTCAAGCAAACTGCCAGATAAAATGAGCGTGTATGGTGGCCCTAAAAATGCAAAAACGGTGGCTCAGTTCAGTTCAGCTTATTCTTCTGATTTGGATGTAGGAAAATTGACAGTTAATCTGAGGTATTAAGACCTAAAAAGGAGCAACTAAACGAAAAACTGAGCTGTGGCTACCCAAGCTCAGTACAGAATCGTTCAGTTTATTCCTCCGATCTGGATACAGGCAAACTGACAGTTAATCTGAGCTTGGACCCCTCCAGAAAGGTGATGATCGTGTTGTCTAAAATTTGGAACAAAATTTCACTGATATAATGTGTGACCAGACCAAAACTTAGAAAAGGGTAGAAATAAGAAGACAATATGATAGAGAACATTAAAAGATTTTTTGATCTAAGCATCAAGAAGATTGTTCAATAGAACTCCCAAGTGAAGTCATGCTATTCTTATTTTGAGTCAAACTGGAAGACTTTTAACTGAAAATGATGGAATTTGCTGAAACAGACATTTTTATTTTTTAATTTAATTTATTTTTAATTTAACAATGACTTAAGTCTTCAGTTTACGTACTATAGCTATTCAATTTTATTTAAAGTTCTTGGGTCTTAACAATGTCTCGTGAATTTCAACGTACCCTAAGGAAGTACACGACATTGAAAAAATAATAATCGGGTAAACAAATCGCACCTCTTAATCCACCAGATTTGCATTGGAAAGTAAACAGGATTAGCAGAGCTTAGGTGGTATTTTTCAGAATTATGTTTGCTGGGTGATCTCGCGTTTTTTCATTTAATACCACATTGAGAAGACCTCGTGGTTTACACCTCGATAATATATCTTATGAAATAGTTTTATTTTTTGTATCTTTCTCTATTTCTTCATATATTGACTAATCAGACGTGATATTTATTTCGAGACTCGGCGTATTTTTTCATGCCAAGTGAGGCAGTCGGGCGCAGAAAGCGTAAAATCTGTCCTTGGTATTGTTGATAGCTGAATTCTTTTGAAATATTTCAATATTTCAGGTTTCCTAGACGACCTCAAGAAGGACAAGTGTTACTTCGCCGGTGAAAAATACGATTTAGGCCAGGAGCTGCCCAAAGAACTCCTGAACAGGGAGGCCAAGTGCAAAGTCTCGTGCAATTGCCACATGGACCATTTCGAAAATGCGTAAGGCAGAGGAAATATCAATATATGTATATATCGATTATAGGAGATTTCAAGAAAGTTTAATTTGTAGTCAGACTTGATTTAAAGTTCATGAATTTTAATTTAAAAAAATTCTGGCAAAAAGGAATTACACTAAAATCGTGCTGTAAGTGTAAGTAAAGAACCTATCCTATAAATATTGTACCGCCCTTAAAAGCGCACCTCGTCTTAATTTTCAAAGTGGCGAAAAGTTAGTTTTAACAGTACACATATCCAATAAAATTCAATCGACACATATTTATGTAGTTTTGTATTTTCAGGGCAGTTTGGAATTGCCTCAATATCGAGTGTCCTGAGCACTTCGGTCTAATTCCTGGCCGATCCTACACCTACTCACACGACAAATGCTGCGCGTTGATTTCCGACAAAGGTGAGAAAACGATTGGGCAACTTGATTCCGTTTCGCCAGAGAAAATACGAATTTGTCACGTTTTGGCATTTCAAAAAAGCCGTAATTTGTCACGGTAGTTTCTTCTGTATTGCCTCGTCATAACTATGAAATAAATGTTGCAGATCCATCCGTAACTGAAGATACGAAGTGCATGTATCACGGGAAGGAATACTACAAAGGTCAGAGGTTCTACCCAGAAGAGGAACCATGCCTGAGTTGCATATGCGACAAAGGGTTCAAAGGTTGGACTAGTTACTACAATTAACCTTTTTCTGAGACTTGAAGATTTTATTGAGTCTGTATACTTACACACGTACATTTAACTAGCATTCGTTTCGGTTTCACGCCATCTTCGATGAGTTCCCCAAATTTGCAAGAGTTCAACATGCATTCACCGATTGGCAAACAACGGGCACCAATTTATACTTCTTTTTATATAAAACATTCCCAGTTAAGGTTTTTTATTTCTAGGCAAAATAATTTTAAAAGTTGGTCTTCCAGTCGATGAACACATGCTGAACTGATCGATCCCGATTACTTAACTCATTAAGTCTTAATTTGAACCCAAAACCACCTAACCAGACGACCCTCCTAGACCAACGAGAAACAGACCCCGTCAAGTGATCGTTGACGATCAGTTCAAAATAATTTTTGTCAAAAATATTTTATTTTTTTTGTAGGTGAGCTGAAGGAACCTTGGTGCCAGAGAATCAAGTGCAATACCTTCCTCCATTACCTTAGCAAAGTCCGCAACCATTGCATTCCTCTGTTTACAAGTAGCAACGGCTGTTGTGCGATTTACGATTTCAGATGCCGTAAGTACAAGTAATGTGTGAATACCAAGCAAACGAACTTTCGATTTTTCTTTTACAGCTTCGGAAGATGACGCGGTGATAACCCATAAAAACATCGAGTTGAACCAGCTACCAGAAGGTAATAACTTGTATAATTGTATGTCGTCAAGAAGTATTTGCATTTATTTATTTATTTTTTTTACAGCTCCTAAGTGTAAGTTTGGCAACCTAGAGTTGTTTGTCGGTCAGTCCCTTTCTCCAAAGAAGCTTGCCGGGAGCTGCACAGACTGCACCTGCTCAGTACCTCCTGTCGTCACTTGCCACATGACGGATTGCAACTGAACAGCTAAAATAAACAATAATTAAAGTATGATTTCATTGCAATAGGCAAATGTATCGTTTTTTAGTTAATTATTAGACTGTTTATTTTATATATGTATATGTTAAATACATGAATACATATTATGTATTAAAACTAACATGAGTGTAACATTATGGAAACGAATAATTTTATGTTTTATTGTGTAAACAACCAAATTGGTGTGATTTTAGACGATTAGATAGGTTTATAAATAAAATATACACATCTAACATTAATAAATATATAGATACAACGCCAAAACACAAGGATCTTTTTTTAATATGGCCATACTCAGAACAATTATCAATTACCTAACTGACCTGAATTTTAATCTAATAAGATATTTTATATTACAAATCGTGAAAAATTTCAGCTATTTTGTTCTATTCTAGAGGTCGCAATATATCAATGGCCTACCGTCCAGCGGTATAGTACAATTAATTGGTTCGTAAAATAGTGCATTGTGATATTTTTCATGTTTTCAAGGCGATGATACTATATTTTGGTCATTTCCGAACATTTCGGTCTGACTTCGCTGGTTAGGTCAAACTCCCATCTCAACCGCACCTTTTCAATTTTCCCTCCTTTTTGCCATTTTTCAAATGTCGTGTAATCTATTTGATTCTCGGCGACAAGTGAAATGGTCACGGAGAGCTTTAGTGAAGTATATTTCATTTTAATTAATTAAGTTCACTATTTTTCGTGGTCCGCTTGAGCAATTAATATCATACAATTAATTAAGGTTTTAAGTTGAGATAAAAAAGTCTGTGTTACGAACGGGATTCGAACCCACGACCCTCGGCTTGATACGCCGCTGCTCTACCACTTGAGCTGTCGTGACTTCGATCCCCTCGGACACTAACTTCCCATCTCAACCGCACCTTTTGAATTTTCCCTCCGTTTTGCCATTTTTCAAATGTCGTGTAATCTATTTGATTCTAGGCGACAAGTGAAATGGCTTATATTTAGCGTTGAAGATGACGAAATGCCCACCAAGGCAGACCAAAATGACCAAAATTGTACAAGTTTGTTTTACTAATATTTAGGAGCTATACTCACGCTTCACCTTTCCTGGTCCAAAATATCTCGAAAAAAAGGGATAAGTATATTGGTTTTCTTTCATTATGCAGAACATCGTACTGCTCAGAGTAAAATATTCTGTATTCAATGCAGCCTGTTGATCAATTCCGTGTTATGGATGTCAGATTTGGGGATACCAAATGTACGATGAGTTGGAGAAAGTATCCATCAAGAAATTGCTTTCGTTACTGTCTGCCACATCCAACCATCTCCTGTACTTGGAAACTGCCACTGATCTTATTTTTTTGTTTATACTTTAAAACTGCACTTTGCTTTTGCAAGACAAAACCACCAAGGGCACTCTCAACACGACAGACAAGAATGACATATCTACACGGAAAACAAACACTTTGAGCCCTGAAGATGAATGATCTCAATAAAGATCGAAACGTTAGCACGATAAAGGAAATGTTTTTCTAAAACCTACGTCACACCAGACCGCATCTCACGACCTCCAAATAATGATTAGGTAACGGTCACTGAACACCACACATATTTGTCTTAAGGTACCCAGATTCTACTCTCCAATATTACCTCTTAAGGGATTGTTAATGGTTGGTTCGCACAACAAAGGTCTTATTCGGAATTCTAGGCATTTTAAACTTAGAGAACATAACCGAATGGACCTCTTATTTCGAAACATTCTTAGCCCATATTTCCAAAGTACATCATAATGTGTGGTGTTTAGTGACCGTTAGCCAATGATATTTGGAGATCGTGAGGTGCGGTCTGGTGTGACGTAGATTTTAGCAGGGCACTCTCAACACGACAGATAAGAATGACACATCTACACGGAAAACAAACACTTTGAGCCCTGAAGATGATATCAATAAAGATCGAAACGTTGGCACGATAAAGAAAATGTTTTTCTAAAACTGCGTCACAACAGACCGCATCTCACGATTTCAAAGAGTACATAATGTGTATCCGTCGGGTTCACCTTTCGACCAAAGATATTCTTTACAAACAGGTTTATCAGAGGCCTGGTCTAGTCTTGAGGAAACCAAATATAATCTAAATCTATCTGTTCTTCGATGGGAGTTCAAAATGAGATGTGAAGTGCTATTGCTAAATGCGGTGGTGTGGCGGCATGATAATTAAACATTGTTGTGATATTTATGCAATTCACGCAGTCCGGAAAATGTATTTCATTTTATGGCGGACTGCACTACCCTAGGTAACACAAGGGTTCAACTACTTGAGTTTCTGATAAGGGAAAACGTTAGGCCCCTTATAAGATATGCCCGACATGCTTGGAAATACAGGTACGAATTGGTGGTAATGGAATTTAATTTTTAATTTTTGAAAAAAAATCGAAGTAACCTTTTTTTCGTCCTATCAGTACCTATTTCATATTAACTATTATTTCATTTTTTATTTTTATTTTATATTCTTTTTTGTAAAAATAACTATTGCAGATGGAATAAAATCCATGCTGTTGAACCGTAGTTATTTTTGTCCAACCTTCTAATTTAATTGAAAAAATAAAGTGTATTCTTTTCTAAATTTGTTTTACAAATAATGTCAAAACTGTTACCGTAAATAGTTTTGGGTCAGGTTAAATTTTTGACCCTTTGTAAAATTCCTCCTGCATCATGATTTTCATCGATTTTCAACTCATCCATTTTTAAAAATCAACAGGTTAAATATTTGTCGGACCTGTAGTTTGAACCTGTAGTTTCGTTGATTTTCGGAAATGATCAAAATCAAGTTAATTTTTTGATAGTGTCGATCTTGATTTTGTGGAACGCCATAATCCATGACGGGTTGGAAATAAATGGCCTTTTCTGCAATAGGCGTTTATTTCATCAGACACGTTTCGGTCTAATATAGACCATCTTCAGTGACATTTTTTATATAAAGTGGTTTGACGGGTTTTTACATTGTAATAAATGCAAAAGTGGATGTCTGGATGACTATGGACTTAGCTATCTGTCAAGAATAGATTATTTTGAATGGATTTTTTTAAAAAGAAAATTTGTTAACAATATTTGGCACGAATTAAATTCACCCTTTGGGGCATCCATAACCCAGATTTTAAAAATAGAGTTAAAAAATCCTTGTGATGGAAAAATTAGCGATAGACTTCAATTCTCCGACCCCTGAAATTAGTAAGAAACTACGCAAATAAAGAAATCAGGTATGTTATTACACAAATAAATTTAAATTTTTAATAAACAATAAAACATCACCACATCGATTCCTACATAATCAATCTTTTTTAAAATAATCATGTTTTTCTTTTAATTTAAGGTTTCTCAGGAACTTAAAAAAATGAAAAAATATAAAGAGCGAAAATGGAATTGAAGATATCGAAACATGGCTCTATTTTTCGTTATTAGGTTTATTGTTTCTTTTCTTTGTAGAAAGCTTGTGCTGGTGGTACACAATACAACATTTTTTTGTATTCATTCAATCTTCATTTCACCTGTTTCATTTAACTTTTATTGTAATTTTTATTGTAATTGTTTCCAAAAAAAAAAAAAAAAAAAAAAAGGAAAATCATTAATTGTAAATATAATTTACCTTTAGTTATATCTATATGGGAATATTGAAAATCGCAGGAGCTGTTTCTTTTTTAAATTCCGCTTACTGTACATTCAGATATACGGAAGAGGCACTGTAGACTGCCATAAGAATCACATGAATTAATAACACATGCTTTATTGTATAATACAAATTAATATAAATTGTTGCATTTCAAATATTTATTTGTTACAAAAAATCGTTTTAAGGGAAATGCTGCAATTGTTATATATAAAATTAATAAATTTTAAATATTTACCTGTTGCGAAAAATCGTAAGGCAACCATAAGACGCTCACGAGCAGAATTGCTTCTCGCATTGCAGTGTCTTGTAAAAATTTTTGGGCCCCACTAATTCTACCAGTAATTCAATTTCAACATTTGAAAATCTGAAAAAAATTCCTAAATTGCTGCCGTCTTCAAGTTCAATTCCCGTGGTACGCCTAAAAGATAACTCCTTTGTATCCTTGGCTTGACCTACTTTTTTTTGTTTTCGAACTCGGGTGAATTTCATCTCCTGTGCAAAGGGCTCTCTGTAATACTGTACGAGTTGGTAATTTTGTAATGTAATAATAAAGAATAAAGAATAACACACGACCGCGGGGTCTATGAGCCGAGAGTGTAATATCACGCTGACACGCTAACCACTCGGATCCCCAAATCAAGTTAAACAATGTTTTTCAAGAATAAAATCGAGACGATTGATTCAAAATTACATTTTATTTCGAGAGTTGTTGCGTTGAACGAAAGACCTGCGAGTTCATTTCGATCGATACACCAATTTACATGAGGATGACGAACGGATAATCCGGCCTCGAGTTCCCCTCCGGCTGAAGGATGCACGACTATAACCAGGGGATTAGTAAATTCGGAAGTTGTGCAAATTAAACGGATACTGCGCTAGCAACGATCGGGTAATTTTTGTATTTTCCCTTTTTACAATGCAATTATTTGAAAAGCTACCACCCAGCGAGGTGAATCATTGTAAAAAAAATTGAAATAACACCGCCAATTGTACGGCAGTGATGGAACTGAACAATTAAAAAGTACATAGTTTCACCGGTCTGTTTTACAGGACCGAATTCGGATCATCATGGTCCGCCTGTCATCGCTAAATTTCTGAACGGTTCTATCATACCGAACAAAACTCCACAATTTAATTCCTCCTATTAGAAAAAACATACAATATACACAATACAAATATTTGACGGTCTCAATTCGCAAAAACTACTTTTTAAATTGATTAATTTTTACTTTATTCAATCCTTTTTTTCTATTTTTCGCGATGGCCGAGTGGTTCGGGCGTTCAACACGTGTTTGCCACGCGGTCCTGGGTTCGAATCCCGGCACAGGACGTGTCTTTTTTTGGGTTGCCACGCTCTTCGCCAACTACTTGGACCCTACTTGTTGAGAAAATTATAAAATAAATATTTTGAAGTGGTTTGACCCCTCGTCCGCGACAGGCAACGGATAGGTGGACTTAAGCTTAAGTTAAGCCCTCCTGTAACACTGAGATTATTTTCATATAATTTACTTACAACCGTCTCTTTTCTAAGATCTGCTAAATGGAATTTTTTATCCTTGATTGCGAAAGAACAATAGGAAATTTGACAAGTATGGTGAAACGCCGTTAAATATAATTGAAATCAAATGTAGAGATCGACGGACATGGGCTTGATTCGATTTGAAATGAGTTCTACGGCTTTACAACTTGAGAATAGATTTGAGTTAAAATGAAATGAGCTCTTCTGCTTTTTGTCAGGTTGAGGATGAAATTGAGCTGATATGAAAGTAGTGTTTCTGCTTTTTGACCCATTAATAATAGGCCTGAGTCAATATAAAATGAGCTTTTGTCCCGTTGAGAATGAACGTAAGTCAATACGAATTGAATCGTTCTCTTTTTTCACTCGTTGGGAATGAACTGTTTTGATTATGAAATGACCTTTTTATCCAGTTGAGAATGAACATAAGTCGATAAAATGAGGCCTGCTTTGTCTCCTTGAGAAAGGATTTGATTCGATTTGAAAAGAGTCCTACTTCTTGACAAGTTGAGAATGGATTTGAGTTAAAAAGAAATTGGCCCCCTCTGTTTTTCGCCCCTTAGAGGATGAATTTAAGTTGATATAAAAAGAGTTTTTCTGCTATTTGACCTGCTGAGAATGAATTTAAGCCAATATGAAATAATTTGTTCTGCTTTTTTTACTATGAGTTGATACGAAATGAGACGTTCTGCTTTTTGTCTTGTTGAGACAGAACTTGAGGCAATGTGAAACGAGCTTTTTCTCGTTGAGAAAGGACTTGATCCGATTTGGAATGAGTCCTGCTTCTTGACCTTCTTCACAAGTTGAGAATGGATTTGAGTTAAAAATGAAATGATCCCTTCTGTTTTTTGACCAGTTGAGAATGGACTTAAGTCGATATAAAAAGAGTTTTTCTGCTTTTTGATCCGTTGAGAAGAACTTGAGACAATCCGAAATGAGCTTTTGTCCCGTTGATAATGAACTTAAGCCAATATTAAATTAATTTGTTTCAATTAATTAATCTTTATGTAAGGTATTGGTTGAAATGAAAAAGTTAGTGTCGCGAGCGGGATTCGAACCCACGACCTTCGGCTGGGGGGTTGGTTCCAATCCCGCTCGCGACAGTAACTTTTTCATTTCAACAAATACCTTACGTAAAATAATTAATTAATTGAAAGTAGTTATTTGGTCAATCGGACTACGAAATATAATGGATTAAATTAATTGTTTTGTTTTTTACACGTTGGGAATGAGCATGGGACGGTATGAAATGAGACCTGCATTTGGCTCGTTGAGAAAGGATTTGATCCGATTTGGAATGAGAAGTTGAGAATAGATTTGAGTTAAAATGAAATGAGCTTTTCTATTTTTTAACCAGTTGAGAATGGACTTAAGTCGATACAAAAAGAGTTTATCTGCTTTTTGACTCGTTGAGAAGAACTTGAGACAATCCGAAATGAGCTTTTGTCCCGTTGATAATGTACTTAAGCCAATATTAAATTGTTTTGCTTTTATACACGTTGGGAATGAGCATGGGTCGATATGAAATTGCTGCTTCTTGACCTTCTTGACAAGTTGAGAATGGATTTGAATAAAAATGAAATGATCCCTTCTGATTTTTGTCCGGTTGAGGATGAAACTGAATCGATGAGAAATGAGTCTTTCTGCTTTTTGTCCCGTTGGGAATGGACCTGAACCTGAGTCGATACGCTTTTGTTAGCACATTTCTGCCTCAATTTGATCCAGTTACACGACATGTACTATTTATTGAAATCTTTTAACATTATACCACTAATATATTTTAAAAAACTCTCAAGGTGACTATTATTACTGAAATTGTTGTTTGATTATTAAACGTTTTATTTTTAAAATTGAAAATTAAAGCCATATTATTAACAATTTCCGAGGAAATTGTCTTGATAAAATGAGTGGAAACATAAAGTTAACGCCATTTTATTGTTATTAAACATTTTAAGCTTTCACTATTCGGTAATTAGCAGTTCCGCCTGATAATAGATTATTTCATGGTTTCAAATTGAAGCAGGATATAACAAAAAATAAATTATTTTTACCCTTTCTTATCCGAAGAAAGCCGTAATTAATTTTATGACGATGGGCGAACCACATGTCGGTTACGGTCGAAGCAGGTCGAAAATCTCCGAACCTCGAGGGCAGCCTTTGATCCGGCAGATAAAGGCGAAGCGACCCCGAGAGAATTGGTAGATTCGATCACAGGTCCAAAGGGACAAAGAAAATCTTGATTTTCTCCTTTTACCCTTGGTGAGAGGTGTTTTATTGACGTGCGTTTTGTTACATTTCCCTCTTCCAGGCGTAGACACCATGGCCGAACCGGCTAGCAATCTTCTGGTCCTTTCAAACCGGCTACCATTCGTCCTCAAGTTCAACAAGGACGGCAAATTGGAGAGAAATTCGAGGTACGTACGTTTTTGAAATAACTTTTAACCACTGGTTCTACATAAATTTTTTAGCTTTTTTCACCGTCAAAGAATTTTTTGCAAAAAGTTGTTTTAACAAACCTGCCGAATTTTCTGAATATTTAATCTTTTTTGATCCACGATCTTAAAGAATGCAAAGATTAAACATTTTTCTATTGTTAATTTTGAAGTCAAGGTATTTTCCTGTGCTTTAATACTTGATCTGGTAAAGTTCGCGGAACAAGCGAACTTTTTACTGCGATTTATTATTTTAACTGAGTGTTTTCGTAAAGGTCCCTGTCGATAAGAGTAGGGTGAATGTTTGTTTATCATCTCCGAGTTCCATACAGATTAATTTTTGGGTTATCGCTGTGGAAAATCAGCATTATCTGTCTGAACCTGTGGTCTCATACTGATCCTTGGTCGCAGCTTTATTTTTTAATGTAGAGTTTATTTTAACCAATTTTGTCCTTCTTTTTTCATGACCATTAATAAATTATTAGACCATGGCAGATTGCTTTTCAAAAATTTTGGAATACCAAGGTACAAACTATTTCCAGAAAGGTCTTGACTCTTCGATGATGAGGGCTTTTCTACATTTCCGCCTTAATTTAATCCTTTTCGAAAACTTAATTTAGTAAATTAAACTATTTTTAGTTTAGTTTATTGTCAACAGTTTTAACTGTCAGCAATGGTTACCATAAACCATAATGGTAGAAAGTTAAGGGCTTATTGGGTAGACTTCATTTCACATAGGATAATTTGTTTGAACAACTAAGTCAATAGGAACCCCATTCCCGAAATCTCATACCTAGAAATTTGTAGTCGGAAAAGATAAAATACATCTCGCTAGATAGTTTATGAACTATAATCGTAATAAATTCACTAGTTTTCGTGGTCCGCGTGACCAATTAATATCTTTAATCTAATTAAGGTTTTTAGTTGAGATAAAAAGGTCAGTGTCACGAGCGGGATTCGAACACACGACTTTCGGCTAGATACGCTGGTACTCCACCACTTGAGCTATCGTGACTTCGATCCACTCGGACACCAACTTCCATCTCAACCGTACCTTTTTGAATTTTCCCTCCTTTTTGCCACTTTTCAAATGTCGCGTAATCTATTTGATTCTGAAGTCACGATAGCTCAAGTGGTGGATTACCAGCGTATCTAGCCGAAAGTCGTGGGTTCGAATCCTGCTCGTGACACTGACTTTTTTATCTCAACTAAAACCTTAATTAATTGAAAGATATAAATCTAATACAAAAGAAATCTTTACTAATTCGTCTCTTTTCAATTATCTAAACATTAATCATAACAATAGTACACAGCGTGAGATGGAAAAAAGTCAAAGGGCAAAACAAGAAGAGACATCAAAAATTAAACAAGGCATATAACCATAGCTCGTAAAATACTTAACTAGGAGGAACAAATGAGCAGAGTAAAAGACGATAGTTGAACTAAAAAAAATCAACAAAATGAAAACCATACTTTGGAAGGAGAAGAAGAGGCTAACACAAGGAATAAATCACCATACAGGAATTTGGCCGTATTTGGCCTAGAAAGTAAGTCTGGGTAAAAAATAATTTGCTTTTTAATTTAGCAATTAGTACTGCAAACAGAAGAGGCCAATAAAAGGCTTATAGCTCAATTGTTTTGTAAAACTGAACCTAAACTGGGCCCATTCTTGCCGTTTTTCGTTTCAATCATACGGTTTCGGTTCACGCCATCTTCAATGATCACTTCAAAATGTGCTCATCGACTCACAGCCCGACTAACATACCAAATTCTATTATTTTTGGCGATAAATCACTGTACGAATCAACATGATCTAGTGATATAGGGGATTTTCTACTGTTGATTTTGCATTTCTTTATAAAAATTCTGCAAAAATTTAAATAGTCGTAGCATGTACAACGTGTATATTGACACCTTGAAACCGCAATTACCGATCAATTGGTTAACCTCATTTTCTATTTAGGGATATAAGCAGGGAGAGGTAGCCTCATAGATCCTGAAACGACGAGTCAAAAATTAATCCGGACCCAGAACTATTTATAAGTAACAGCTAACAATTTTCGTAAAATAAACATGAACATTATGTTGTTGCATGTAGTTTGCAAACATTTTGGTCTGATTATCGTACCAGTTTTGATCTGTCAGACACGTTTCTGCCTCTCACCATATTCATTGTCAGCCATTAAGGATATAAGCAGGGACAGGCAGGCGATCAGACAAGCACTGAATTGGTTTTCCAATGAGAATCATTTATCCATCGGCCTATTTAAAGCTGTTACGAGGAGCTATTTGATTTAAAGGGCCATTTTTCTCTTTCTGATACTTTTCTACCTTCTTAAATTGAATTACAGCGCAGGAGGTTTGGTGACAGCGGTAGCTCCAGTCGTGATTGAGAATGATGGAATTTGGGTTGGATGGCCTGGTGCGTTGTACACTGAAGGTTCTTCCATTCCTGAATCGAATCCTGACGACAAATCTCCCTCGGCTCAGCTCAAGAGCAAAAATGTTAGTTATAAATCTATTTTATAAAACTAGTTATAGATCAAAATCACAACTTAATTTTGAACTTTGCGACTTTTAGATAATCCCAGTTGCATTGGCTCCCTCGATGTACCAGAGCTACTACAACGGATGCTGTAACGAAACCTTCTGGCCACTCTTCCATTCCATGCCAGACCGAGCTACGTTTGCAGTTGACTACTGGAAGGTAGAAAAAAACAAAGCAAAAAAACCAAACCAAAAAACATAGTGTTATGCCTATGGATAATGAATTTTAACTAAACGTATATTTCCAGTCCTATTCCAAAGCCAATAAGATATTTGCAGAGAAAACATTCGAAGGTTTACAGAGACTGAGTGGAAACAACGGTGACCCCCTGATCTGGGTGCATGACTATCATCTGATGCTAGCACCTCTTTTTATAAGAAAAGTAAGTAAATACGTTTAAGTTTAGATTACTTATGCTGCTACATACATAATATTATGCATATTTGCAGTGTATGCTCTATATACTACTACCCCAGCAGTTGTTCCATATACACTGCCTATATGTGATTGTTTTAAATTTCTTGCAAATTGTTAAATTAATGGTTAAAATTAAATAATACTACAAATATTGTAGTTTTGTATCTATGTAGAGGATAGGGGACAGGGTGGTCAGAAGAGCTCAATCCGAGTAGATCTATTGTGCTCCTCTATTTTTATAACTCAATGGCAAGCTTTAGGTTGTTAATCAACCCCATAGCCATGCCAGGAGGTCCTTAGTGTAGAACCTTTCTTGTGGCTTTTCCTCTCTCTGCAGGAATCTACATCAACATAAACCCTCACAGAAACATAAAAATGTGTTCTGCGATCTTCTTTTCTTCCTGTATCTGCACATTGTCCATTCTGTCTATACTCTGAACTGTTGTATGTGCCTGATGATCCGTAGGCAACAGTGCCCTGTCAGGGTTTCACCCAGAATTCTGGTCCTGTTGCAGTAACTCTCTGCCAATTCCATTGTAAGTCTTATGGATGGCCCTTCTATGAAGCTGTTTGTGTGCCTCAAGCCTAGGGTATGCTCTACCGTTGTTCCATTTCTAAAAATAATATGCAGAGACCTACATTATTCTAAGTTTTTGATTCATGGGTTGGATATTTTTTCTCCGCAATCAACAGGTTTTTGGTACTCAATATTTATTTCACTGTTTATTCCTTAGAACTTGTCATTGTAGCTCATGTGTGTTATATTTTGTAAGAATTAGTTTTTTAATGTGTTCTTTATTAGTTAATTAATACTTTTCTTCAGCAAGCGAAGTTGAAGGAAATTCATTTTAAACTGGCATTCTTTTTACACATCCCATTCCCACCTTGGGATATCTTCAGGTTGTTCCCTTGGTCGGATAAGATTCTTCAAGGCATCTTATGTAAGAATTAAAAAAAATAAAATAAATAAATAAAATTAAAAAAAAGTATTTGAGAGTGAAAGTAACTGAATTTTTTGTAGCATGCGATCTTGTTGGATTCCACACCTATGATTATTCAATCAATTTTATTGACTGCTGTAACCGACGACTGGGTTGCAGAATTGACCGGTCCGAAATGCTGGTAGAGCATGGCGGTCGGTCGGTGAAGGTATGTCCTCTTCCGATTGGAATTCCGTTTGAACGCTTTTCTAGCTTGGCAGAAAAGGCACCAAAACTGTCGAACCGAACGATCATACTCGGCGTCGACAGGCTTGATTACACCAAAGGGCTACCCCAACGGTTGAAAGCCTTTGAAATGCTTTTGGCCAACTATCCTGAACACATTGAAAAGGTATACTGAGAACGCATGTTGCTTGTCAAAATTTAATTCAGATTATAGGTAGAAATGCTGCAAATAGCAGTACCCTCGAGGACTGATGTGAAAGAATATCAAGACTTGAAATTAGAAATGGACCAGCTTGTCGGACGAATCAATGGAAGATTTACAACTCCTAACTGGTCCCCTATAAGATATATCTATGATACTGTATCTCAAGATATACTGGCTGGATTTTACAGGGATGCTGCTGTAGCTTTTATTACACCTCTTCGTGATGGTAAGATTAGAAGGAATGAGCATATAATTAAGTTTGTTAACTGAAGAATTTGATTTTAGGTATGAATCTAGTAGCCAAAGAATATGTGGCTTGTCAAGTGAACTCTCCTCCAGGAGTGCTCATTATATCACCATTTGCCGGAGCAGGAGAGTCCATGAATGAAGCAATAATCTGCAACCCCTATGAACTGAAAGCGGCATCGGAAGCTCTCCACCGGTAAAGAGCAAATAGGAAACAAATTTTTTAAATGATTGCCGATTTATTCTTTAGCGCCCTCACCATGCCTGAGGATGAGAGGATTCTTCGAATGAATTATCTAAGAAAAAGGGAGCAGAAAAGAGATGTGAAGTACTGGCTCAACAAATTTATGGATGAAATGGAACAACTGAATGAGGGAAATGGCAAGCTTAGTAGGGTCATACAACCTATTACTCTAGAAGAATTTGATAAATATTTTGCTAAGTAAATAATATTTTTTTTTTACTTGTCAGAAACATAAAATCAATAAAACTTAATTTATAGGGAGGACTTCCAGAATAAAAAGTTGGCTCTGCTTCTTGATTATGATGGAACACTTGCTCCTATATCACCACATCCGGATCTTGCAATTTTGCCAGAACCTACCAAGCAACTTTTACAAAAGTTGGCAAACCATCCTGATATCCATATTTCCATCATCTCAGGTAGGAAGATTGACAATTTGAAAATGATGGTTGGAATTGAGAATATTACTTATGCTGGCTCACATGGCCTCGATATCATCCATCCTGATGGAACCAAATTTACACACCCCATGCCCGCTGAGTATGAAAATAAGGCAAAGAGCTTACTGAAACACCTTCAGGATCAGGTAGTCCTTATATTTTTTTATAACTAATTTCTTTATTCCATTAATGTTTTAATTTAATTAATTGAAAGGTCTGCAAAGATGGCGCGTGGGTTGAAAATAAAGGCGTTTACCTCACGTTCCACTATAGAAATACACCGATAGATGCCCAACCTGAGCTTCTCTCCAAAGCACAAGACCTAATTGAAAAAGAAGGATTTGTCGTTAGCCATGCGCATTCTGCAATTGAAGCGAAGCCTCCTATCAACTGGAACAAAGGCCGTGCGGCCATTTACATCCTCAGGACTGCCTTTGGCCTAGACTGGAGCGAACGGATCAGCATCATCTTTGCAGGTGATGATGTAACAGATGAAGATGCTATCCAGGTAACAATTTATATTCTATCATAACTTTAAATCTTACTGTGCATAGAATATACCGTTGTATATATTTTTCACATTATTTTTTGCTTTTTGCTTTTTAAACAATAATTTAAGATTTTCAGTGGTAGGTTTATAAATTGACAGCTGATATTGGTTCTATCAAAACTATATCTTTTTCTCATTGACCTGTGCTTGTGTAGGTCTATGTGTTTTTACTGTAAGAGCACTGTTGATGCTATGTCCCCTTCTTCTCACTTTCTTCCAGCTCCATTCTTTCGGCCGTTGTTTTTTTATTTTTTTAATATATCTTTTTTAATTTAACAGTTTTGATATGTCAGTAATCAAGATTAAGTTTTTTCATTCAAAAACAGCTTGGAGACAAACATTGTGGTCCTCCGGGCCGGATGAACCAGCACCCTAGGGATTAGGTAGTTCGGTGGACTGTGAACAACATGTTTCCCTTTCAGTTCAAAACTATTATTTTTCTTTTTGTAATTTCATTGGCTTTGTAAATGTATTACAGTAATAACACATATTATTTATTATCATTATCCACTATAATTATGAAATTTTTAGTTTGAGTATAGTTTCCTTAACCATAAATTCATATTGCCATGAAGGTATTTTTCAGTCTGACTAGAATCATAAAAAAAATTAAAACAGGAACTATCATAGTAGAATCTTAGGTGATGTGATGTGGATCATGGTTGGATCAGCAAGTTACCTTTATCTTTTTTATAGTGATAAAATAGTACATTAGTTTGCACATTTTTTTAAGGGAGTTTTGTTCTGAAGTTTGTTTTGTTTTGTAACAGGTGCTAAAAGGAATGGCTTATACGTTCCGAGTGACAAATGACTTGCAGGTCAAGACTGATGCAGATGTACGCCTGTCATCTATCGACAGCATCTATACGCTCTTGTGCTGGGTGGAACGCCGATTTGTCCTTTCTTCAGAAAAAAAAGAAATCTCCTCTTCCCCGGCCAAGAAACCACTGGTTGAAAAGTAAAACGCTAAATTCCAAAGACTGAGAAGAGATCCGTTTATTTTTCGACTCCAATTTATTGAGAAATTCAATAGCATATCATTCCATAAAAAAAATGTAAAAGGTTTGTAAAGTAAATTTAAATGATTTCAGTATTTTTTTTTAATATATACAAGTCAATTGTTGCCCTGTAATAGTAAATATATTTTGGAATATTTGTTTATTTTATATGGAATCCATTTCGTGGAATAGGTGTTACTAAAGAGACCGTTAGATAAAAACACCTGAAAGTTAGAAGTTAATAGCCTGTGACAGTCTTTGTCAACTGAGATTAATCACGCCGCAATGGAACTTGAAATACAACACTTTATGCACTGGATCAATTTCATATACATATAAGAAAATCTATTCTTTTATATAGAGTTAATTTTCAGAAGAATTAATAAAAGATATTTATATTTCAAGTTTTTGCTTGTTTTGGACAACTCGGTACAAAAAATAATTCTATATATTTCTTAAATAAATAACATAATTTTATTTGCTTATTAATACATTGCTTCTTTCTTTAGGAGACAAATTTACAATAGTTTCGATTCTAGGCCAAATTAAAGACCTCATTGAAATAAAAATACTACATTTTTAATGATATTTTTGTTTGTTTAAATATCTAATATTTAAAAATGTTAATTAACTTTTTTGATTTTCATTGATTTAATAATTTTAAACTTAAAATTGCGCATAAGGTCCACCTTATCTTATCGGTTATCACATAAATTTTATTTTACAGTTTTTTTTCACATCTTTCTCTGTGCAATCCAAATTCCCACCTTTTGGAATAAGGCGTCTTGAACAGGACTTCAATCTAGCACAAAGACATAAATTTCCCATTAATAATGGGCAAGATAACTAATGCGGGAAATAAGTATTTCAAAGTTAGCCTAAGTTAACATTTTAAATAAAAACAATGGGGTGCTTAGGTTGAGAGATGACAATATGACTGTACATTAAAAAAAAATCTGATTTGATCTGTACAGTAAAAATTGTAATTTGAAATTAAAGAAATGGGCTAAATAAAAAAAGTGAATTTTAGATTTGAGTTCTTACTCAAAAAAAGAAAACAAAAGAAAGTTTTTTCAAAGAAACAAAACTATTTAAACTTTATAACTAGAGCATGGAAATCTTGTGAGGTGTATTGGTCAAGGACTAAAGTAACAAAGGATTGATCATTAATGATAAAATGACTGACATGATTTGCCTCCGTTTTCGGTATCTTTTGTTTTCAACAATCCCACAAATTATGCTGAATAATATTTGATTTGGTGATATGGTACAAACACCGTTAGAATCTGCTGGATAATTACCCAAAATTACGATTAATTAAGGTTTTTAGTTGAGATAAAAAAGTCAATGGCACGAGCGGGATTCGAACCCACGATCTTCGGCTAGATACGCCGCTGCTCTACCATTTGAGCTATCATGACCTCCATCCACTCGGACACTAACTTCCCATCTCAACCCCACCTTTTGAGTTTTCCCTCCTTTTTGCCATTTTTCGAATCCCGCTCGTGCCATTGACTTTTTTATCTCAACTAAAAACCTTAATTAATCGTAATATATTAATTGGTCAAGCGGACCACGAAATTAGTGAATTACCCAAAATATTGAAATGTGCCTTAACAACTGAGTAAATGAATTGCTTTGACACAACACTTTAACCGCGTTATTTACTATGTCTATTGATTATCTGTTCAATTAAAATTAAAAGAAAGACGAGAAAGTTGTAAATTATTAATAGATGAGAAATTGGTACATATTACAACCCGACATTTTGATATTATTGAAAAATCTTTGGTTCTACATTTTTTAATTCACCGCGTTTTCGATAGATATTTACACGATTATGATTATTTTTTTTGTAATTTGTAGTTCAGTACGGTCTCCAGACGGAGGGGTCCCCGTGCTGGCGGTCGTACTGCTGAGGCTGATCGTGTATAACATTGTCCATCGATCGGTTGCCCAGGCTGATGGTGACGTTATTGGGTGAGACGATGGTCGTCACGTCCTCCGGGTACTGTTCAGCCGGCTTGTAGTCGCCGACGTTGTGAACATGGAGGTGGATTTGGTTTTGGTTGACCGTCGAGTAGAGCGAGGGGTAAAGCACCATTGAAGGGGTGTAGTGCTGGCTCGGGGGTGGCTGCCCACTGGGGTAGTAGTTGTAGTTCCCGCCGCTCCAGTAGCCTCCTGGGTCGTAATTATGACAATCTTCCAATTCGCCAGTCGCCTTGTATCCACCGTAATCTATCGTGTCCATCACATCTACAATAAAAAAAAAGAACAATACTTTTAAAAACAACTACATTTTCTAAATTTATATATATTAAAATGTATACTTTTATACAATGTAATACTTCAGTGAATTACAAATTTATAAATTTAGATTAATTTTGCATCATATTTTCAGTGTTGCAAATCATATTTTTTTATATAGAAATTGTTAAATTACTTTAGGGATCAGTTATTTTTTTTTTGGTAAACCGAGAATGATGTGAAATTACTTACTGTTCGGGGGTTGGTAAGGTGAAGTTTCCGGGATTGTATCGATAGCACCCATCCCATATCCTGGGGCATTGTATCCGCACGAAGGGGTGTAACCGCTCAAGCAGTTATCGTTCATGTTTGCAGTCTCTGAAACAGAAATCTTCCTTATTTTTTCTGCGGAAGCAATGCTTGACATTATTTACAAGAGAAAAAAAATTGACCGCTTGGTCATTTCTACTCGTAGTTGGTAAAGATCTAGGTCGTTGCAGAGGTTTTTGTACGTGAAACCGTTATTAAATTTAGTCAAATATTGTTGATTCGCTTGATAGGAAAAACGGGTTAAATGTAAAAGGGGGTTGCATGGTAAGATGGAATAGTTTTAAGCTATATACATTTCACTGCTGAGAATACCAGTTCGATCAGGTCGATAATTCTGAATTACTCGAGAACAGATTCCTGATTATCTGACAAAATTGGATTTTGTTTAAAAAGATAGCGTTAATTACCATCATTGTAAACTTGATTTAGATTTAAATTATTAGGATGATCTTAGGATCCAAAATTAGATCTCAAGATGTCAGAGTAGCGAACCACAAGTGACAAATCGGACATCTGCGGAAATTTAGAAACCGTGTTTATCAAGGAAAAATTGCTTAAGATTTAAGATTAATGGAACTATGGAATTTGAAATAAATGACGCAAAGGTGAACTTTTGTATCTCCCTGCTTATATCCCCGACTTCTCTTCATTCGACTACGTTATTTTTCAACCTCCGGGACTATAAAAACTCTAAAGTTGTTTAATTAAAATTAAAGTTTTTTTATCTCGAAATTGTATGATACCGCCTGGAAAATTTAAGCATAGACTGAAAAATGTTTGAGTGGGTGGACAATGTATACTTTTTGAAAGAAGAAAATGTAATTAATTGTTTAAATTGTTTTTAAACTAACTGGATTTAGCGGAATATCACTGGTTAAAGTTGGTGTGCTGCTTGGTGCATTAGTGGATGAACGCTGGAATTGATCTGGGTCCGCCTATTCTCGCTCAGACGCGTTTCTAATCAATACCATCTTCAGTTGAAACAGTTTAGATCAGTTGACATTATTTAGTTTGGAATAAGTAGTTAAAAATAGTTGAGTCGTTTCCAATCATGATCTGCCTCATCGCTTCCTCTCAGGCACGTTTTGGCTTCTCCTCAGCTTCAGTGTTGGTTTTGCCCTCTAGTCTTACATTTTGCCTTATTACTACAAACAATTAAGGCTTGTCTACATTTAGATACGAGTTTGTAGACGCATAGTTTGCTTATAGATTACCTGAGAGGCAAAAAAATGTAGCCAGCCTCTTTTTTTACTAAATACTTGCAAATTTTTATTTTTTGTTGTTTACTGGATATTTTTAAAGAAAAATGGTCCTATGGAAACATTGAAGAAAATATTAAGTTTTTCCGTAATCAGTATTTCTTCCTCATGATTTGATCACCGTTTGTTTTCGACGTGGTATCGATTTTATGAGGTTTTGAATGTAGTGCTGTGGGATGTTTTCATACTATTCCAACAGCGCCATTTTTATTTACTGCAAATGCTCTGACATCACTGTGCTACTTTTTGTCCTCTTTGACAACTGGTCTCAAAGGTAGTTCGATAGGGTTTTTAGTAGGAACTACATGCTGGCTACGCCAAACATTGAGTTGAAGCCTGTTCCAAGTAGACACCAACGATCCTAGCTAATGGGGTTTGAAAAATAAGGCATATAAGGAACAACTTCTGATAACACAACTTCATTGTATCGCGGAGCTGTTACGGAATTCTCGATAAAGATCAAGCGACCTTCCGAAGAAATGCCTGCCCAAACCATAACAACACCACCTCCATAGCTTCTCCGGAAAACGTTGAGGGATATATCGCTCTCCTGTTCTTCTCTAAACCCTCTCTCAGCCGTCATAAGACCTCAAACAAAACCTTGACTCGTACGAAAACATATTTAGTCCAATCTTGCTCAGACCAATTGATATGATTTCTTGCGAAACTTAACCGAGATAATCTGAAACTTGACAGAGATTTTGGACCAGTGGGAAGCCTTCTCGCATGGAATCCAGCTTCTGAAAGTCTTGGCCTTACAATGCGTGAACTGACAATCATATTTCTAACTTGTTCACGTGGCTGCTCGATCTCAACAGAGGTAGAATGCCGATTAAGGAGTACATTCGAAACAATAAAACGATCATCTATCTGAGATGTGACACGATGATGACCTGATCCATGCCTTCTTGAGGTGACCGGAAGACCGTTCGGACAGTTGTTCTGGGAATGTTAACCACCCTGGTCATATACGTTTAACTTCTTCCCTAACCATCCCTAACCATCTTCCAACAATGTTACGATTCTAGCCGAATTTATATCAGTTAAAATCATCACTAAAACAAATTTGAAACTTAAAAATGGTGCAGCATAAAAAAATCAAACCACCGGAACGTTGCTTCACAGAAAAGCCAACAGAGAAGACGTTTACTATTCAATAATTTATTTACAACTCCAAAGTGGGAGATTTTACCTGTGTTTTTATCGTAATTTAAATTTGAACAGGCTTTTTTTTGTTGGACCGGCATACGGGCACTACTGGGTCTGTCTTCACTCGCGGGTTTTTTTGTTTGAGTTATTCAAACGCGTTTCGGCATTGCGCCATCTTTTTTTCCAGTTTTTCACTGAAGAAGGCGCAATGCCGAAACGCGTTTGAATAACTCAAACAAAAAACCAGCGAGTGAAGAAAGACCCAGTAGTGCCCGTGTGCCGGTTCAACATGAGTTCACCAACTCGCAGACCAAACCCCATTCATCTACTATAAACGCAAAATATGCGCAGTATAAAAGTTGAAGTGAACTGTGAACTGGGAAATTCATATGTTTCAAGTTACGTTTCAACCTGCAAGGAATGACTCATTATTTGAACGACAAAGTTTCAAGAATTTGAACCGGTCAAACTTTAGCTGATGAACATTTTAAAGGCGCGTTCTCACGATTCAACTTTTGTTGTAGTACTTTGGTAAACTTTACTACTTTTAGTATTAAAGTTGAACAGCAAAACATGAATGGTGAGAACACAGAACAGACCCATTTAAGTGATAATTGCTGATCAGTTCAACATTCCTATGTTGCTTGAGGCGGTATTACTCTTTATTTTTACCTTCTAGTTCTTACTAATCTTATCATTTTATACTTTTCTTCCTATTTCTCTACCCTGGTGGAAATTTCGCTCGCCGTGTAAAACTGAATAGAAAATCAAGAAGTTACTTTTTGACCTTTCAAAAGGCTAAATGTACAGGTTAAAGTGAAAACAGGCATACGTTGAATATATAAGACGCAGTTGTACAACTCGCTCTTTTAAAAAACAATACAAACGAGATTGAAAAATGTTTTCGATGCAAGAAGAAATCGTCTAGTTTAACGGGAGCCGATGTGAAGAAGTCGAAGTAATAACCTGTGATACGAGCATCCGGTGAGTAGCTGGATGAATGAGCCTCCAAGGAGCACGTAGCTGACCACAATCACAGCCCGATCCCCATTCATGCTTACCTTCCATTCCGTCGGCCATTCCATTGCAATTATCAAATTATATAAATTAGTCTCCTATCTTTGGGGATGGGGGAGAAAAAGTCCCGGTAACGCCCTTAAAGCGGATGGGAATGGAAATTCCTTCGTCTCATTTCCAACGGTAGCCAGGAGGAAGAGCCTTCCATTATTTCGTAAAGACGGTAATTTCGTGAGATTTAAGCCCAGGATAAACAAACCAAAAGCAATTTTGGTGCCCTTTGCATATTCAATTTTCAATTAAACCACAGCTCATAACGTAGTGTAAAAGAACCGAAAAGATGAAATATCAAGGAATACCGAAATCTAAAAGTGACTTTTCCTTATAAGTCGAAAATAGACATCCTTTCTTGAGAAATGTCATCGCTGTATTACAATTTTACATGTGATCATATTAAGGGGAACGATTGACCCCTGCTATTTATTTAGGTGGCATATATTTTCATATTGTATTTTTTCTAGAATTGTCAAAAAAAAAAAAAAAAAAAAAATTGGTACTGGTTTGTGTTGATTCTGTGACCAGCAATTCAATGTGCGTTCTAATAGAGCGAACCTTTTTTTCTAATAAAATATTTGTTACCAACTGTATAAAGTAATACATTATCTAATTTTATGGAATATCATACATATTTACAATACACTATGTCATAAGGGGAGTTAGCAACCATTGTTGTTCTTCCAATTTTGCGCAAAGGGTAGTTTTTGGAGAGCAGGTCCCGGACCCATCACCGCTTTAGACATCTGACAGGATTATATGGATGGATTATATTGTACATGGATTGAACTAGTGTGTTGGGATATGGAAATATTATTTTGAAACAGAATATTTGATGGGGATTGAAAAGGACTTTGGATTAGAAGGGCCGAATTCGTTGGATATTGGTAGGTTTTGCTGTGTCCCATAGTTCTAACCCATATGTCCAAATTGTGTTTTGTAGAGTGTCAGTTTGTTTATTGTCGACATCTTAGATTTCCGTCCAGCAAGTAGTATATAGAGAAGTTTGAAGCGTCTTTCTGTCTTTTTATTTATAAGTGTCGGTTCCAGGTTATGCTTGGGTCAAGATAGAACCCAAGGTAGCGTACGCAATTGAGAGGTAAAAATGTTGGGAGCATTTAATTTCGATAATGTTTATCCTCGAAAGTTTACTCCTTTTGGCGATTGGAGTATGCGTGGAGCTCCTCCTAGTGATTGAAGGTACTCACAGTGTCGTCAACAAAGGTTGCAGGGGAGTAAAGGGTGAAGTTAGGATAGCTGATTAGAGGAGAACAGGAGTGGTCCAAGCACAGCGCCCTGTGGCAACCCCCTCCCACAAGACAGTAGTCGGAGTAGCCTGATCCTTGAACTCGGAAAATTCGTTCTATGAGGTAGACCAAACCTATGTCATAACATGTACGCATCTACTACCATATTTGCAACTATGTAATAAATGGTCAAATAATATATTAAATTGGCCTTGTTAATTACTGTGGCAGATCAAACCTACTGTGCCTTACTGATGCGCTAAGGAATTTCTTGTATGTATTTTGCAAAAGTCGATCTTTCCTACGATCGTACGACCCCCCGTCTATGATGTATGTCGACTAATGTTATTGTTCCAAATTCAGTCGGCAGTTAGAAAACTTTCTACTATAAAGATATTTCAAGGTTCTTTCATACGATCCGTAAACGGAGCGACTGTTATAAAACATATTTAAGTTGGTAACACTTTTAGACTGGCAACTATGGGGGCAACTGTTGTATATCACGACTTAAGGTTCACTGCATGAAAATTATTGTGTTAATTATTTATATTTTTGTTAGAGAATTAAAAAAGAGTTAAATGATTGATGCGGGCTACACTAAACCTTAGATTATGTTATAACAACTAGCATAGTTTCCAGTCTAAAGGTGGTAGTAACTTTACTCATGTGAACTGTTTTTTCTCTAATACAAAACATCCACAAAAAATAAACATTTCTTGGGAAAGGACCGATAACAGATTAATTAAGTAGTTAATCCGTGTGGTAAGCGGTATAAAAATTTGTGGTTTGGGTTGAGGTTAAGGGTGAACGGAGTTTAGGCACCCGGATCTCTTTATTTCCAAATCGATTCGTCGTTTCCTGGATTTGTCGGCGATTCATTGCATTTTCCACTTGCCCAAAGTTTGGGAGGGATTTTTTGTTTTCTTCTTGTTTTCTTTTTTTGCTGTTGTCCCCATCCCGTTTAGGAAGAGGAGTGTAGGATGACAAGCCGTACATGGCGTTATACGATACACAACGATTTTCCCCTAGATGGTCTTCCTCCGTCAACTGGTATCAACTTCGCTTGAAAATTTTCGACGGCGATTTAATAATTCGATACGAACCCGAAACACCAGAAGAACAACTAAGCATCCGTAAAAAAATATATTTAAAATATACCACGAACAGGAAATACAGCAAGGTATTTTTGTTTATATGTAAGTTACGCCTGCACAAAGCCCTTAGTTCAGCGACATATGATGTTGCGTCTGTACAGATTCGAAGAATGTTTGTAAGCAATAAACCCTTCCCAGTTCACTATTCCCATTACACTTGTAAAGACAGATTCAGATTAATCATATCCGTGAACAGGAAAGGTTCTTCTCAAATAATAACTTGTGTTTAACTAATAAAGTTCTTTTTAAAAAGACTCTCGTTTAGTCAACACACGTAACTTGTATGTATTTGAGAACTCAACGTATACAAAGGACTTAATAATATTTTTTTAAAATTTATTGGTAGCCTATACAAATTTTACATATTAAAAATTACACTATTTTTCACACGGTCACATCACTAATACCAGCGTTGCACCAGAAGGACACCATCCATGAAAAGCCAGCCAATACTGGCACTCAGTGTGAGGAATTAAAGGGCAAGGAGGTCTTGAGGCTATTGTCATTTAAGGCGAATGCCTCAGGATGAGAGTTCCTAGAGAGAGCTCGAGCAGTATGGTTATGAGCTTATGATAAATTGAGAAGTTGGTGTGAAACTTTTATAATCGGGACGGATCAGTTCGTTGGCAAAATGAATGTTAAGGTCGTTGTGGATTGTAAGTTAATAAGTAAGGTGCTTTGAAGATTTCTCTAATGAAGAAAAATGTACTCAGTGTACGTTCACTTTGGAAAAATGGTCTAGCCCTCCACTGTACATCAACAACAAAGAGATACCGATTTCCATTTAAGTCTAATATTTAGAAACTAAACAAGATAGCAGACTGACACGTTTAATCCTCTCTCCAGACTTAAGAGATAACTTATCAGAAAACTTGGACAACTACGAAAACTGTTAGGACCGAAATCCGTCTTGATAGACAACATTAAATTAACCTTGTACAAGACTACTGCGACCACTTTGTACATATGGAGTGGAACTGTGGAATTCTGGCAAACTATCCAACGTCCAGCGCATCCAAGCTTCCTTGTCAAAAGTCCTCAGACAAATGCTCAGGTAAATCATATGTATTTTCTACGGATAAGAAAAATATTAAATTAAATTACCAGAGGCAGTGTAAATAATTTTCTTATGAAAAATGTACTTTATCTAGAGTCTCCAATTTGGTCCAATCTCCACATTTGGTACCAAAATCGTAGTTTTGAGTGGCGTACTGCGCTAAAATATGAAATTTTGTTTTAATTAACATCTCTTGTTGATTCATAATACACGGCATACGCTTAATCAAATTATAAAATGATTTAAATTAATTGCATAATTTGTTTCAAAACGTCGCGACTATTTTCTCAAATAACACTCAATGACATGGAATCGTGAAAATTCGGCCCACAATACAAATGTGAAAGAATATTTAATGTTTGACAAACAAAAGTGAAATAAAAATTGTGTCGTTGAAGCTTGAGTCTTTCGAGAAATCCCAAAAAAATGATCTTAAGTAAAGTTTAGTTTTAACGTTGTCGACTTACTGTGCATATCTTAAACATGTCTCGTACATTACCAGAAAAAGTGCTATTTGAAAAAGTAGACCGAAATTTGGACCAGGCTGAATCGCGCCATAATGAGGTACATCCAAAGCGTCCTTTTATTCGATTTTATTCAAAAATAAAAATTTTATTTGAAGAAGTTGGAGAAGATTGCGCTTTTTCGAAAAAAAATGTTGGGAAATAGATTTTTTTTGCAAATAGCTTGAGGTCAGTTGCATTAAATTCTCCAAATTAAAAATCGTTTGCACGGTTGAATTCACTGTTATAAAATGCACATTGATGAGAACTTACAATTAATTAAGGTTTTTAGTTGAGATGAAAAAAAGCTAATGGCACGAGAGGGATTCGAACCCACGACCTTCGGCTTGATACGCCGCTGCTCTACCACCTGAGCTATCGTGACCTCGATCCACCCGGACATCAACTCCCATCTCAACCCCACCTTATGAGTTTTCCCTCCTTTTGCCATTTTTCAAATGTCGTGTAATCGGTTTGGATTCTCGACGACAATTGAAAACACTTCACTAAAGCTCTCCATGGCAATTTCAATTGTCGTCGAGAATCCAAACCGATTACACGACATTTGAAAAATGGCAAAAGGAGGGAAAACTCATAAGGTGGGGTTGAGATGGGAGTTGATGTCCGGGTGGATCGAGGTCACGATAGCTGAGGTGGTAGAGCAGCGGCGTATCAAGCCGAAGGTCTTGGGTTCGAATCCAACTCGTGCCATTAGCTTTTTTTCATCTCAACTAAAAACCTTAATTAATTCTAATGATTTAATTGGTCAAGCGGACCACGAAATTAGTGAATTTGATGAGAACCTTGCTTTTTACATTAAAACAATCTGTACAAATTATGTAGCATCTGTACAAATGATTGTATTTTATGCTATCATTATGGAATGTGATGAAATATGATTTTATCGTTTACATATCCTGAGGGGAGCCAGCAACCATCGTAAACCCTCTATAAGAAATAATTTCATGCATGTTAAAAAAATTAGTAGATTTTTAAATATACTGTAATTGGGATTTTAATAATGCATAAATGACCAAATAATAGTACAGTAAATATATTGACAAAAGACAGATATTTTTCACGCCAACCAATTTTATTTCTAACTCCTTGGGCTATTTTCGTCATAGTAGGTGATTATTTCAGTACAATTAGAAACTTGTAGAGATGTCTTTTATATAAATTTTTTCTTTATTTTTAATTTAATTTTATTTTAAGAAACAAATACAACTGTAGACTCCCAGGATAATACCTTTATTCACCACGCAAAATAATTGGCAACTTAGTTGTCATTAGTAGTCTTATATATTACACTACTGTAGAAAAATAAAAACACTACGACTGATATATCTTTTATGTAATTCAATAGAAGAGAATTGGGGGGCGTCGGTGGCGTGCTTTGCCCAAAACGTAAAATATGTCCTTTGGGGCTTCGATGGCCGCAACGGTTTAGGCGTTGACACAGCGCTCATCACTGTAAGGTAAAGGTCCCGGGTTCGAATCCAGCGGCCCTGCATTCGAATCCAACATATTTACAAATGGGCTTTTAAAAATAAAAATTATAAATGGAATTATAAATTATGCTTTATATTTGTCAATTACAAATTAAAAACCTTGTTTATCAGGTTACATCAATTGAAATTCTTCCTGGTTCTTCAATGAAAACGATTTTAATCGAAGTATATTTGCTGAAAAAATCAATCTACTTCATATTCTCACTTTTTAAGTATTGTCTAAAAAACATTTTCTAAAGATCGATTTATACGTGAAATACTTTTTTAATGAAGGTATTGCAACTACAAGGTTGCAAGAGCCCTCGGGGTGCTGGTTATTTTATTCTATTTTTTTTTCTTTTGAACTAGCCTATTTTTATGATGTCGCGGGGCCGCTGGATTCGAACTCGGTCCTTTACCTTACAGTGATGAGCGCCGTGTCGATGACTAAACCGTTGCGGCCATCGACGCCCCAAAAGACATATTTTACGTTTTGGGCAGTCAGGTGTCTACTAAAAAAAATGAAATTTTCCGTTTTATTTTAAATTTTGTTAGAAAGCACGGCTGATCCCTGAACACTTGTAATAGATACGAATTAATTCACTTTATTTTATTGTCCACTAACATGTTTTGTGTTGTCGCCTCGGGTTAAGTTCTCCGGTTAGCGGAAAGAGAAGGGGCGTTTTTTCCACTCCAGGTCCGATCTGGAGATACAGTTTAACGCCTAATTGGATGACTCGACCCTATTCATGCCCCAAAGGTCGAGGAACTCTCGGAAGGCCTCAAACAAGGGCGAAAGATTGATAAAAGATCCACAAATTCGAAATGATCGAAGTTACATCTTAGTTTGTGCGAACGATATTTTTTTTTGTCGTGGAAAAAGTCAATAAGGAACTGGGTACAATTTTCGAGGAGAGTTTTCCAGTTCAATGGCTGGCCTTGTCACGGTTCCTCGTGGAGGAAAAACTCGAAGCAAAAAGTTTTATAAATTATTATTTATAAGTTTTAACTCACAGAATATTCGAGAGAAAGGGAAGTGCAATCAAGGGCGTTTATATATTTTTCAAAGACACTATATTTCATTTGTTATTTATTGTACTTCTTGTATTCTAAAAACAACAATTAAGTTTTACAATGTAGATTTACCAAAAGAATGACTTAAGTTTGTACAACGTACGTGTGGTGGATCCCATAAACAGTTTATGGATCTGCCAATATTCCTTCATATAAATAATGTTTGTTTGATTAAATTATTACTAACGATATTTACTAAAAGAAAGAAACACAAATTCTTGAGGCTGTAAATGGAAATATATTGATATAAAAATAGTTTGAAATGTAATAAAAATTCATGAGACAAAAGGTCCAACCAAGGACATTACAGTTTAATGTTTCGCGTTTTGCTTTATTACCAATATTAATAGTTCCTTTATGGTCATATATGAAAAACTATATTGCAATTAATGTGAAATTTTCTTTTTGGCTTGGACTGATGAACCTGTAGATTGTTCATTTCCGATCCTGGTCCACCTATCCTCGCTGTTTTTGTCTGCCAAGTTCCGGCTTCTCACATTTTAAATATTAATCCATTTTTTTAGTGGTCAATTGACCAAGTTACTTCTTTCAATTAATTATTCTTTTTTATGTAAGGTTTTGGTTGAAATGAAAAGGTTAGTGTCACGAGCAGGATTCAAACCCACGACCTTCGGCTAAATACGCCGCTGCTCTACCACTTGAGCTATCGTGACTTCGATCCTCTCGGGCTTTTCACTTATGCTTATTTTACTTATTCTTATCTTTTGTATGCTAGCGAAATATGAAAGGGTGTTGTCGTTAAACTGGAAGAATGACGGAAATTCAAACTATTTTTTTAAATTGTGTGATTTTTTCATCCGGTCTGAGATGGTGGACCTGTAGTTCGGCCGGGTTCGAACATTTTCTTCTACTTATCTTCTCTATTTTTCCAAGACCCCATCTTCAGAACTATATCCTTAAGCGAGAAAAAGGTAGGAAACACACCCACCATTGACAATAAGCAGAAGCTGAACCGTGTTTGACACACAAAAACAGCAAGGATAGGCAGACAAAATTTTCACGGTGGGAGTTGCAAATATAGTCAAAATATAGACACAAAATATAGTCAATCCCTGTGAAAATTTTAGGCGAATTTTAACAATAATGATGTTTTCGAATTTAAACATATACATCGACAAAACCAAATCTCTTCTATAGCAATAATTAGCTAATAAAAATACATACACATAAGCAGGAAGGACAAACCAACAACCAACCTTGACAGAGCAAAACAGCAAGGTATCAAACCCAATGATTGGAAATAGCCTAAATATTTTGTTCCAAGGGCTAAATACGATGAACTGTTTTTCACTGAAGATGGCATGCATAAGCAGAAACGCATCTGGTAGACAAAAACACAGACTCAGAGTGATCAGTGCCACTCAGTGAACATGTGTTCATCAACCACTCCCTCACCAACCGGCTAATTATTGTCGGAACATTTTACGTTATTTAGGCAACATGTTTTGATTGAAACCCGCTTTTCAAGCCTAACTTGCTTTGTCATATATTAAAACATAAGAAATTAAATACAGGTTAGGGTTTGATTCCTTAAAATCCAAACTTGACAATAACGATGATAAATAGTTATGATTTATATTTTAAATCCATTATATTTCGTGGGCCGATTGACCAAATAACTTCTGTCAATTAACAAATCTTTATGTAAGGTATTGGTTGAAATGAAAAAGGTCTATGTCATGAGCGGGATTCGAACCTACGACCTTCGGCCAATACGCCGCTGCTCTAACCACTTTAGCTATCGTGACGTCTATCATCCCCATATCAACCTACCTTTTGAATTTTCCTTTCTTTTTGCCATTTTTTTACATTTTAACTTAATAATGATAACTAGTCAAAAACTGGTGGGAAGTATTGGGATTTACTGAAGAATAAGTTTTTTTGGATTGTCATTCTTCCAAGAAGCAGCAGTTCATGGACTTTCGGAGGTATGGGGGAGATTTTCGGTCCCTGGGAGTATCAGGCAATTAATGGAAAAGTTTGAGTTTTTCTTCGGTCCACTCTCTCCCAGGTCTGAGAGAAACCGATAGAATCTTCCCGTGCATGAATTGAGTGAAATCCGCACATAGACGAAGAGAAGTCGAAGCATTTTTTCCCCGATGGTCCAACCTAATTGCACGGCCGAGCGGAGTCGGAGAATCGGGTTGGCGGGCCGGGGAAGGGGCAAAAAAGACGAAGTCGCCGGAGCGGATCTTCATGAGCATGCTAAGTGTTAGTCCGTCATGATTGCCGGCTCGGATGACCGTCTAAAAAGTCAACAATTGTCGGCAGTGCACGGCTAATGGCGCCCTGGAACGTGACACAATGCTACTGTTGCTCAGATTAGGAGCCGCACGTAGAAAATAGGACGTAACACTCCCCCGCCTCTTTGGCCCTAAACAATATCCGCCCTCCTTTCTCGGAATAGCCGAATCATCATCCTTTGTCTTATCTTCGATCCGTCCTTCTACTTTACTCATGGGTCAATCCAAGTTCAACGAAAGCAACATTCAACCAGTTCAAACTCAGATTTTTCTTACAATTTTTTAATTTTTCGAAACGTTCTATACCTGATATCATAAATATTTGATGATTATCCTTAACCCATTTAGTGCGCTTTGTTAGCGGCGCAACAATCTTTTACAAAAGGATCTCGGTAATTTGTGTGTTATTACCCGCTAAAATGAAAGTTAAGACTTTGAGTAAGACTTAATGGAAATTTTTAATATTATCCTATACATATTTGTCTGTCATTCCAATTCTTAGCCTGGTCTATAGAACCTTAAGAATGATGATGATGATGAAGATCATATAAGGATTACAAATTGTAAAAAGTTAGGGTTATCGCCATGTTTTCGACATATATAATGATATCCTCAGGGTAGCAAAGGTTCTCCATCACAGAATGGATCCGTAAAAGACAAAAGGAGAAGTGTGAACTCTATGGACGCTAGACTTATGCTAAACCATCATCAAGACAAGCAAACTCACTTCTACAATTAGAGAGGGCTAAACTCAGAGGACTATTGGTCATTGGCATCTGCAAAAACACAACATGGGTATATTCAACGATGATCCTATTTGTAAATTGTACAATGAAGAAGAAGAAACAGCCACACATATCATTTTCGAATTTGAAACAACCGCTCAATGGATACATAACCTGGGAAACAAAGAAAAGCCAAATAATGGATTTGCAGCAACGATAGTCAATGACCTAATACTTCTTATTTTCTTAGTGGAAGGATCAAGTCGATTGCACTGAACTAAGGAACTAGGAAAGTTCTGTAAGTCAGAAAGCTGCAGTGCTTGGGGTACAAAACCCCCATTTCCTAGTATTCATCCTCATCATCTCTTTATGTTGTGGCTGAATCCGTTCACTTTTCATAACCTTCATAATATTATAACCCTGAATTTTTCGTTTCCGTGACAGTATTTCTTTTCTAAAACTTCATATAAATGATATTTACTAACAGTACTGCAAAATGCTTTAACCGTTGGTAAAAACCTACATTTTAATAAAACCAAACTATATTTTATTTGTGAGATTTATTTTTTGTGAGAAGTTTGACAGTCCAAAATTATGAGAACAGGAAGGCCAAAATGATCGGAAATAACCGCAGACCCCGAGAGGAAATCTCAACATTGTTATGTTTACTCTAATTATGTTTTTACCTATTCGTATTTCGGCTTAAAAGCCTATTTCATTTTTATTTTATTCCTTACGTATCAAACGGTAGATAGGCGACCATACCAGAGTAGTAAAAAACATAAATAGAAATAATAGAACGAATACTTATAAAGGAAAAAGTTAAAATAAACTATAGATCTAGGAGTACAAAACCGATCTGCATTTCCTGACGAACGACCTGAGATAGTCATTCAAAAGGCGAGCAATTGTGGACCACGTACTATCAAGTCCATAGGAGGTCCGGTGAAAATCCATTTGGTAAAGTGGGCTCTTCCTCAGGGTGCGCTGAGGGACCATTAAACGAACGTGGCGTCGATCGAGTTATTAAGCACCTTCCAACCGAAGGGTAGGAAGCTAATTTTCCTTCGAAGTTCGATTGAGTCCAACTTGAAGTTTGTGCGGCAGAAGTAATAGTTATCGCCCGATTCATGACCAGTACTCTAGGAGGAAATAAATTTAAGAGCTCGGTTCTGATCCTTTCCTGATGTCGCCTCGGTGCCCATACAATCTCCCCTTATTCCAAAATGCGATAAGGAATTGAGGAAGGAAATGAGGCCTTTAAAACGAATGGATTAATAAATTCAGCAGTCATTTTCTAACCAAATCCGACGTTACCGTTCGCTTTTGTAACAATTGTTGTTACAATTGTCGATATGAGTATTGGAGCTAAATTAGACTCTAAGTCATCCATAACATCAACAGGCTGCACGTTGATATTATTGATGTAGTACTGGAAGGCAAAAGGATTGTGATTTAACTTGGAGAAATGATCGAATTTCCATTTACTTTGATTAAGGAAGATCAGCCATCAGCAAAAACTAAGCAAACTTAAAGGTAAGTTCAACATCGTTGAAAAACATCAGAAATAAAATTGGGCCTAGGTTGGAGCGCTGCGGAACACCACAGTTTCGGCGATGCAGAGAAAGATCTACCATTGAGGTAAGAAGCCAACCAGCTGAGAAGAAGGTTTCTCACCCAAAAAGCTTTGAATTTTTAGTAAAATTGAATGATCGACTTGGTCAAAACTTTAGATATGTCGGCATAAAAAGAATCAAGAAATCTATTCTTTAAAGTATCCAAGAAACCAAGAAATTGAATTGAAAATAAAAACATACATTATATGTATATACATATATATATATATAATTTTGACATCAACCAAATTGAATACTGGTTCTTAATCTCAAAATTCTTTGCTTAAGCGCTGAAGATGAACTTTAAGCCCGAAGTATTATTTATTGTATGCAACTAGGAATTTTCCTATCAGATCTGCCAGGGCTATCCGTCAGATAAGAACGCAACCTTCAGGATCACCTTCAGGAGAAGATCATGCTGTGACCGCCCTTCACAAGGAAATACAGTCAAAAAGTCAAGTTTGTAGTCAAGAAGTTTCAATATATAATTTTGACAGAAACCAAACTGAATATTGATAGGTAATCTCGAATTTCTACGTTTGGCCTGATGAAGATGGGCCTTTGGGCCTGAAACGTTCAATCCTAAACAAATCAGCTACTAGGCCTGGTTTCTTTTTACCCCAATACAATTCATCATAAGAAAAGCACATTCCATCTCACCATGGACTTAACAATACTATAAAAACATATAGATAATTGGGTCAAGATAGGTGGGAAATAACGTACTGTTCTTAATTGTTAAGATGTAATTAAAATGTATTCTATCACACGATTAATTGGTACGTTTCACATTTTGTCGTACGAGAAATTGAAAAGCTGAAAGCTTAAGATTTCAAATTTTAATCAGAAAAAAGTCTGAATCCTATTATTGTGTTGTCACTCCGAAACAGCCACTACTTTTTTTATTTCGGCTAGATTTCCCTTTAGATAATTCTAGAAAGCTAGGAGTTGTAAGCAAACACCGGCTAAAAAATCATTACACACTTATTTATCTCCAGTGATACGGTACGTGATTATTTCATAACTATATCTGCAATGATACGTGTGAAACGAAAGTAGCAAAAGTCCCCCACCGGACGAGAAAATGATGCGGTAGAAGACAACAGTAGCTGCGGGTTTCAAAAAACCGCACATACCAAATCTCCGTTACGCCACCATCGCCCGACAAATTATTTGAATAGCCTCTTAATTTGACGTACAAGAAAGAAAAGTCGTCATCGGAACTTTTCCCCATTGTCAAATAGATAATGTATTCATAAGACCTATTTTTGTTATGGAAAAATGTCTTTAGCGTTCTTCCAGATGTAATGATAAAAATGTGGGTTGTCGGTAGGATTTCGATTAGAAACGATTATCTTTTTAGTGTAAGCACGAACCCGTCCAATTTGGTTTTTTTTTTACTAAACCGCTGATATTAATCGGCTGTGAAGTTTTGGCTTGATGCGGCCAGAGTTGTATCGGGCAAAACGAGCCGGTAACAACCGAGGGTCAAGTTTTTTTAACGTTCAAGCTGATATTTATATGATGATATTTTTGAGTCGAATGCAGAGGATTTTTCGATTCAACCTGAATTCAATACGAACAGGAGTTGCACGGTCCGTCGATCACGCAAGATAGCTAGGATGTTTTGTACCGCTGGTTGCCCCCGGCGCTTTCCCATGGCCCAAATTATTTTCCACAAGGGAGAAACCGTCGCCAGATGTTTCGGTCGGCGTTCGTTTTTCCCTCGGAACTGAGCTGTTCTTCTTCCCTCGGAATTTTACAAAGTCGCCGTCGTGGAATTTCGACAATCCGCTCTTGAGAATCGTTTTCGTATTGGGAAAAAAGGAAACCACACGTGAACAGCGAGACGATAACCGCATTCACGACCGAGACATATAAGCCTGGATCCAATTTGGGAGTTATTACTATCGAACCACCTGTGCTCATACTCAACTAGAGATGATAGGGGCCGGATTATGTAGATTGGTGGGGGAGGATGGCGCAATGACTTTCTACCGTAACGAAAAATGTGAATCAGGTCGTGATCGTTTCTTCATTTTCCCATTTCATAGTAGGAGACCCGGCACCTCGTTCTGAAAGATTCATTTTCTAGAAATTGGCTACCATCCTACTCAATGATGCTCATAGTCATGGATTTACACTTTTATAAAAGTATGAAGGAAAATGTAAAACTGCCGGACTGTACAATTTTCTTCCATTTTTTGCCTATATATTTTAATGTGGAATTATTAATAACATCAAAGGAAAAACACTAAAAAAAATTAGGATTGGAGATTTGATGAAAATGAGGAAATCATTATTTTCAGTTATTTCATAGTTAAGTACACTAATCAGTGTCATTGTTGACATTTATGTTGGATTCATCTCACTGACAAGCAATAAAATTTAAATTGTGAGATTTTTTCTTTTTTTTCTTGAGGTTGTCGGGGTGGTCAACAGTAGTTTTGTCATTTCCGATCATTTTTGCTGCCTTTCCTCCCTCTTTATAAGATAACCTAGCTGTTAAAAAAGTTTATATATTTCTTTAATCATAACTCTTGCCAAAATTTTGTACAAAATAAATCTGGATCTATGTCTTGTATTAATTAGTCGGCAGACAGCGAGAATAAGCTGGCCAAAATTATCCGCGACCGAACTAAAGAAACTTTTTACTGTTTGAAATGAACCCTTGAAAGATGAGACAGAAAGAAAATACGAGGCGAAATTGTACGAAATATCTCATTTCATAAATTTTAATAATTTTAGCAATTGAAGATTCAATTGTGAGATTTTTTCTTGGTTTGCGGAGTGATCAACATCTAATTTTGCCATTTCCAATCATTTTTGTCTGCCTATCCTCCCTGTTTATAAGATAACCTAGCTGCTAAAAAAATGTTAATCTGCTTCATTAATTAGTTACTCTTGCTAAAACTTGTACAAAACAAATTGTTTGCCAGGTTTAGTCGAAACGAACTAAAACTAGGGGGATAGGATAAAACTTTGTGAGATTTGTTTATTGGGTCTGACGGCCGAGCAACCAGAAGTTAAGTCATTTAATGGGTCGGATTAGTTTCGGCTCCTCGCGTTCTTCAATGGTGGATCTATGTCCTACATTAATTAGTCGTGAGACAGCGAGAATAAGCGGACCAAAATGATCCGCGACCGAACTAAAGAAACTTTTTACTGTTTGAAATGAACCCTTGAAAGATGAGACAGAAAAAAATACGAGGCGAAATTGTTCGAAATATCTCATTTCATGAATTTTAATAATTATGGCAATTTAAGATTCAATTGTGAGATTTTGTCTTGCGGTTTGCGGGGTGATCAACATCTAATTTTGCCATTTCCTATAATTTTTTTCTGCCTATCCTTCCTGTTTACAGGATAACCTAGCTGCTAAAAAAATGTTAATCTGCTTCATTAATTATTCTTGCCAAAATTTTGTACAAAACAAAATGTTTGCCAGGTTTAGTCGAAACGAACTTAACCAAGAGGATAGGATAAAACTTTGTGAGATTTATTTATTGGGTCTGAGGGTCGAGGAACTTGAAGTTAAGTCATCTAAGATCATTTTGGTCGGGTTAGTTTCGGCTCCTCGCGCTCTTCAATGGTGGATCTATGTCCTGTATTAATTAATCGTGAAACAGCAAGAATAAGCGGACCAAAATAATCCGCGACCGAACTACAGAATCTTTTTACTGTTTGACCTAAACCCTTGAAGGATGAGACAGAAAGAAAATACGAGACAAAATTGAACGAAATATCTCATTTCTGAAGTTTTAATAATTATGACAATTTAAAATTCAATTGTATGATTTTTCTCTTGAAATCTGCGAGGTGATAAACAACTAGTTTGGTCGTTTTCGATAATTTTGGTATCCTCCCGGCTTGTAAGATAACCAAGCTATTAAAAACAATATTTATTTGCTTCTTTAATTAAGTAAGGAAGCTTCAAGTTCTTTAATTAGGAAGGAACAAAATAATATTAAAACAAAACGTTAGCCAAGTTTAGTCAAAATTAGCTTTGAACCAGGAGTATAGAATGAAAGATTGTGAGATTGGGTGAGCCCCACTGATGGGGACTGCGGAGCAACGAACCAGTAGTTTAGCCATTTCCGATCATTTTGGTCGTTTCGGCTTCTCGACATCTTCTATGGTGGTTCTAGCTCTTGTATTACTTGGTCGTGTTACAGCGAGAACAAGCGGATCAATATTACCCTAGCAGCAAACTACAGAACCTTTTTACTGTTTTGAACTAAACCGATGAAAGATCAGGCCGTAAGAAAGTAAATTGTTAAAATTCTCATTAACAGAGGGTTAAAAGAAGTTAATTTCATAAGGGAAAATTGTACAAAATGTTTTAATTGTTGGTAAATTAAGATTAAAATTGAGAGAGTCGTTGGGTCTGGGGGTGAAGAACTGAAAACTATATTGACCGTTCCGATCATTTTGGTCCTAATGTCCTCGCTCTCTTCCACGACTAAGTAAAATAGCGCATAGAACCACTGAAGATGGTTCTAAGACAAAAACGCGACTGGCAGGCCTAAATAATCGGAAATGTCCAAACCATAAATATAAAATTAATAAAAATCTATCGCCATTTTATTCTTTTTTTGTTGCGGTAATATAATAAATATAATAATGCGGTAATATAATAACATCAGCCAATAATTAAAGCAATCCGGGAGTTAAAGCGGTACGAGGAGGAGATTCTGGGGTGTAAGTTCTAAAAAAGCCGACTTCTGTTCTCAACCACCTAGAGATTTGAACGGGCGGTTCGGCTGTGAATCGGCAAAGCTTTCTCATCAAAAATCTTCCACACAAGGTTTAAAATGTCTAATTCTTAGAAATTACTTTAATAATAATAATAATAATAATATTAATAATGTAATATATAATGTAAATGGACACATATAAAAAATAATGTCGTTTAGGATTTTCTATTTAAATACTTGATTAATTCGCGGTTGTCTATTAATTTATAGCTGGAACATTCAATTCTTTTATTGTTACTAATAATAAATAAGAATTTACATGATTGATATTTTTAATTTTTTCTCAGGCTACATGAAGAAAGTCATCTTACTCAGATTATTCCTCCTTTTTAAATCTTGAATACAGAAAAATAAAAACTAAGTAAGCAGGCTTATTTAAAAAAAAATATTAATTTTCGTTTCTAACATTTTCTTTAAAAACAAACGAACTTATTTTAAAGTAATTTTTTTTCAAATTAACTAGCCACTTATATATTTATGTTTATTAGTCTTGACTAATAACGAAATTGGTCTTTGGGTTCGACGAGGCTACTGTTGGAAATCTCTCATCCTCAGAAGGAAGCTGATTGACAAAAACTGATTAGAGCCTAAACTAACCGAGAGACCACCTTTGAAAGTTTAATTCGGTAGCGGGCAGTAATTGGTTTTTTTGAAAGGAGCGAGATGGTGCGAGCTGAATGGATCCTGGATACACTTATTACCCGGGCTCTGTCTTGTTATTAGATTGATTAACGGAACTGAAGGTGGTCGTTATGCCAGGTATCGGCTGAAAATCACGTCCAGGGAATCGCATTACACATTTCACAAGCCGGAGGTGATTCTTTATTTGAGTTTTCTTCTCCTTTGGAAATTAAGAAACACAAGGATACTTGCACGGTCACGTACCAAGTATGCATGCCAAAACGAGAACTTGGCGGGAACAATTGTCGGCTTAAAAGCTTCTTGTGTTTTTTAGCTTGGGCAATCGTATTAGCAAATGAAAAAGTTAACAAAGAGGGACTTGTTAAGATCTGCGGGCTGATGTGCATGAAATTTTCCGAACATCTTGGAATCTTCCAACATCCAAAGAATATAGTCCTTGCAATCCAAAGTCCTCAGAACTATTGTCAGCGCCCCCAATTACGTTTCCAAACTACCCTTCAAAATGACATCAAATGCCCTTCGTTAAAACCCTAATCCTTAATAGATTTTTTATATTCCATGAAAAGCTATCCTTATATCCTGACACATTAGCCCGATGCTTGTCCAACATTACCCATCTCTACAGAAGGCAACTGAAGCGGGGATGGCCCCGGGACCTCCTTAAGAACATCCTTGTCCGCCTACTTTGGCTGTTTTTGTCCGTTACGGCTCTCACCACCTTCACTTCTACGACTGTGTGTTTGTGAATTCGAGTTTCTTTTGTATATTAGTAAAAGATAAAAGTTGTGTTATCACTGTCGATTTTAACGGATTATCTGGATATTTTGGTCGTTAATTTTTAAGTTTGGAGTAAAATAACTGTGAGTTCTTGATATGCATCTTCTTAACTTTATTCGTTCTGACTGTATTGTGCTTCGACAACAATGGTATTTCAAGGAAATCTTATATATCTTTTTGTACTTCGTGAAGCGATCTCACACTTTTTTGTGTCACTGCGATTTTGTGAGAGGTGAATTGCATAATTAAACTTTTCGATCCTAAACGATCTTATTGTATCTTTCTTATAATTTCCGTCTTGCCCGTCTGATGTATTTTTCTCAATTACATGTTATTTTGTGTCTAGTAGAGGGCCTTGTCGATGTTGAGAGTTTTCAAGTGTTTCTGTTGTATTGCATGTCGTACCTTAATTTTAAAAATATAAAATGCGTGGCATCGGGAAATCTTCCAAATCCAAAGTCCTCAGAACCATTGTCAACGCCTCCTACTACGTTTCCAACACTACCCTTCATAATGACCTCCAAATATCTTCATTAAAACCCTAATCGCCTACAAATTTTCCAAATTCCATGAAAGTCTATCCTTACATCCTAGCACATCAGCCCGATGCTTGTCCAACATTACCCATCTCTACAGTAAGGCGCTAACGCGTAGATGGCCCCGGGACCTCCTTACGAATAGTACCATAAACAACTGACTGATTCAGAAAGCTGGGAAAGCAACAATGGTTCCTCAGAATGGTTCTCACTTCACGATATATGAAAATGATAAATAACATTGTATCTCATTACATAATGTATATAATTTAAAGATGGCAATAAATAAAAAATATATATTAGCTATTTAGGACATTTCTTTCCCTATGTGTATAAATGTGACCCACTTTCCTTTTTTTATTATGGTTTTGTTTTTATGTATGTCTTTTGGATATTATTCGGTCGGTGGTGTTTGTGCTTTATTACTTGAATTTTGCACTGCTTTTTTTCTGTATTTGAGTCATTCAAGTTGAAGAATATGTATACCCCATTTTTGTCTAGTAGGTTGTTTTTGCCTTTAGCAACAAACTTAAAAACTGTGCTTGTTGCCTTTAGTACCGTACTTTTTCCTAGTTATCAAATATGTATATGTATATGTATATGTATATGTATATGTATATGTATATGTATATATATATATATATATGTATATGTATGTGTATGTGTATGTGTATGTGTATTTGTATGTGTATGTGTATGTGCATGTGCATGTGTATGTGTATGTATATGTATATGTATATGTATATGTATATGTNAATATGTATGGATTTTCAATTTTCGTAGAGGACATTAGACAGGTGAAGAAAGGAGAAGACTAATTGTTGGGTTCACCAAGCTTTCTCGGCAACTCATAGTGCCATCATCAGAGCCTATTTATTAAAAATTAAAATAAATAATATACAATTAACAATTTTTTAATAAATAGGCCCTGGTGATGGCACTATAAGATTGAAACTCCACATAGATTATCTGCAGGCCGATCAACAAACATCATATATTCATATATAAATCTGCGTGTACGTTTCTTTCCCTTATGTGGGCAGGATTAGAGCCTGTTTCTGGTGTGTCTGTTTTTTGTCTTTCGTTTATTAGTATGTGAATTGTTGCATTGCTGTGGCAGTTGTCGTGTTCTACTTTTTTTAAAACATTTAAACATAATTTGTAGTTCATGCTTGTATTTTCCATTGGTTGTAGTTCTGATTTTAGCCCGTCATGAATTGAGTGCTGCCCTATTATATTGGTGTGGGTGGTTGAGCCAGCTGATGTCTGAACGTGTTGTTTTTCTGAATATGCTATATGCTGAATTGGACTATGTTACGTTCTAAGTTTTATCGTTTGTAGTTAGTGTTTTTATTTTTCATTGGTTAGCAGTAGTGAATGTTGTTTGTCCTGTACTGAGTGTTGTCTGCTTGCAAACGTGTAAAAGAATTGAGTCAGCTTGTAAATTGTTGTGTCATGGCTTTATATTTGATTGTGTTGATGAAATGAACAACGAAGAAAATAGGATATTCGTTTAAATAAATATATTATTTTGTGGCACCTTCTATCCTGAGATCCTAAGTTGACACTCCGAAATCTTCCCATTCTATCTGGCTACCACCGGGGAAGCATCGCACCCTTACTTTAACCAATCCACACAGTTGACCTCCCAATGCATTCAACCCATTTACATTCACATATACCGTTGCCACAACAATTATCTCCACAACTACTCATCTGTTACTGTCTACATTTAACAACATCCCGACATACTAAAACCCCCAGGTATGGAGAGTCAAGGTAAACCATCACCCCAATTCCTTCAGCAAATAATAAAACATTTTCTGGACTGACTATGCTTGGATAAGTAACTTAAATGAATTTACACGGCTGAAATGAACTGAACTTTACAGATGTTTAAAAGACTACTTGTCAAAAGAACTAAACTAACATTACCAAAAACCATTATATGTACAGTGCTCTCATCGCCCTAGGACCTATGGGCCCAAATTGAGAGGGATAACCAAGCGTTTTGGCATCAACAAAATCCAATGTTTCTAATCTAAAATCCTGCGGCCAATAAGTCTTCAACGATATAAACTATAAAGCATTGACTTCAATCTAAACATACCATACATCCCAAACCTGTCCCAATAGATTCTAAATTGTCCTCTCATTCTATTGTATTATTAAGCTACATAGGATAACATTTCCTTCTAATCCTTGCGGGAGACTGACCGCAGGCGATAGATTTATGTTTTTATGGTCTGAGCACCAGGTGCCGGCTTTGACAACATGTCTTACTTGTTAGATAGTCGTTCAAAACTATCACGCAGTTACTTGTTGCATTTCTTTGCACATATTGATTTGAACTAGCACCTCACGATGTTTTGCCATGCGCAGAGACGACGTTTCTCGATCACCGTGTCTACCTCGTCGCGATGTTTCATAAATAAAAATCCCGTTCCTCTGGAGATTTATCTGTCCGAGGTCGTTTTACGGAAAGGCCACTTGACATATTGGAGGGATGAGAATGGTGTGAAGAGGTGTTAATATTCCGTCCGTCCTGAGAGGTGGGCCCGTTGACTTATGGGGGAGCCCGTCTCGGCTGACAGCTCGAATTGATGCCTCCTTCACTCACACTGATGACGACAATCCGCCAACTCTTGCTCTTTTACCCTTTCAAATCTGGCCCGGAGCAACACCGTCTTACAACACCTGTACACGTATTTTATTACTTAATCACCGTGTCTCTACCCAGTTCCTGTCTGTCGTTTTCATTACTAAGACATAACAAACAACTCCATCGTCCATTTCGACCAAATGCCAAATACTTTATCGCTTTATTTTACCTACTCTATGGATAGAATCATGTACAATATTTGCATTGAAGTTTTGTTCGCAAAACCACCTCCTGATCAACACTGATCATAGTGTACTAAGTTCCTCATTGAATATGGTGTAAGTTAAAATGATTTCAGTCCAAAGAGATGATTTTTGAGGCATATATCACCATTAGACAAAAGGAAATAAATGTAAAAATCAACAATTCACAGTTAATTAATTAATTATTTAGCAACAATGGATAATGAAATTAGTTAGCAAGCATATAAATGGTTACCAGGTAAATCAGTAACGTGATATTACAGTTAGGTGCAAATACGAATAAATAAATAGAAATAACCATAAAAATATAAAATGCGAGCAAACGCTTCGGTTTTAGATAAATACTGAAAAAAATAAATTCCCAACACGATGTGTTACAAATATGAGGAAAAATAAATAACGGGACAAGCACATTACCGCAGTACACTGCTGTCCTTGACAAATTAGCATAAGCAATCGTTTTTATGCTGCTTTGAAGTCAAGTGAGGAAATCAAGTTTCTCGATGTCTAGACAAACCATACGGATCTGATAGGCACCTTTCTTTGTGTTTCTTTTTTTCGCAGGAAAAAAACAAATTCTCAAGATACTCCACTACACATCTTTAACAGTTAGGGGCAGCTCTCAGTCCGATTTTGTACAAATAGGATTCACAGATTCCATGACTGGTATTTAAGCGTGAGATCGTTGAGAAAAATGCTTTTGTCTATTTTTCACCTCGAAACCATGGTTTTTTTCGCAATTCTGGGAAAAAGAGCACGATAATACTACCCTTCTGAAGCTGATTCATTTTGTGACGCTTCTCTTTAAGAAAAGGTTTATGGTGTTGGCTTCAGAGATTCGGTCTCCAGGAAGGCACCTTTAACGGTTGCCTTGTTGGCGAAAACTTCTACACTTTCATTTTGTTTAATGCCTACGTATTTCTTAAGCCAGCTTATCACTATTTTTCCCTTGTCCCGTTAGTATTAAAATGTTACTAACAACTTTGACTAGAATTTTATAATATGCTGTTATGGTTAAAATTCGAAGTTTAGAACGGATAAATCCACACTTTTCTTTACTGGGTTTCCTACTTTTTTGCTTCTCTTTTTGCACAAGAGCTCATGGAGAACAAGTGCTCCTGCGTCCTCGGCATCGGCCTCTTTCAGACGAGGCGGTTTGGTTCAACTAAGTGGCCCGGTTGACTCTCAACTAGTTTACTGCCGTGTGAAGACTAGGTTTCACACCAGGTAACTTGTGGAATCAACCTCTCTTCCCAACGATATTTTCTTATATTTCGACCTCAACAGTTTAACTTATCATTTTTCCTTCTTGAAGGTGGGATAATAGGTCATCTCAAAAACGTTTCGGATTTATTTTAATCCTTCTCCAGGTGAGTTAACGCAATGGTTAAAACAGTGGTCGTCAGTCATTAATATTTTATAACAGTATATTTTAAAAAAGAGCCAGGGTGGTACATATTATTACCTGATCAGGTTCAAAATATTAAAAAGTCTCTTCTCAACGGGAGGTCAGTACATGGAGCACTTCTTGTGCTTGCTCTTCTGCAAAAAGAGAAGCAAAAAAGGAGGAAACCCAGTAAAGAAAAGTGTAGGTTTGTCTGGTTACTATTTCCTGGTTTGCTATTTCCCTCTCTTTTAATTTTATCACTATACTCCTCACCCCTCATGTCCCATATCACGGGATATCACGGGACTAATACGAATATGTTCAATGAACTGCTCCATATTGAAACATGCAATTGCAACGCTTTCCATGGTGAACTCAGTTGTCCCAACTAGGCGACTGGTGTGAAGGACAAATGTCGAGGACATCGTACTGACCTCCCCTTGGTAAGAGAGGTTGATTCCACAAGTTGCCTGGTGTGAAACCGAGTCTTCGTAGCAGTAAACTAGTTGAGAGTCAACCGGGCAACTTAGTTAAATCAACATTGTCTGAAAGAGGCCGCTTTCTGGATAGAAATAAATAAGTTGCGTACAGACTGTGAAATTGAAATTGGATACTGTTGAAAAATACTTAAGTTTTGAGTTATCGAATAAAAGAGAGATAATCCGATGAGTCATTCCAGTAGGATGACCACTGTCATTTTATGATCCTCCGAATACCTGTGATTCATCCAAGCAAATACACAATATACTATAAAACTCCAAAACAAAACATCTTGTGAATCGCGAATTTTGTAATACATTTCAGTGAACTATAACTTATTATTAAACTAAAAATCTATACCAAAACAATGTAGGCATAATGATATGGATATAATTTTGATGTTGTCGTCGTTGTGACTGTTCATTACAAAAAACAAAGATTCTAGGTTAATATTAGATTTCTTTTACATTCCATAGAACGATTTTCAGCAGATCAGAATGTATAAATTTACACAAATGGGATAGACCATCGAATTCTGCCAGAATAAAATAAAAACAAATAAAACGTAGGAAATTGTTATTTCACAATTTAATTATACATTGTTTAAACAAGCTTATAATGAGTTCCGGACGTATTGTGTTCGAAAAGGGGAATTTCAAAGATCACGCGGTCTGCGGTTTATCACGGTTCACTTTGAGACTTGCAAGCGAAAACGTGGGTGACTCAATTTCGGCGTTTGCCCTTACAATTAAGCCAAAAACGCTTTTGTCTCCTATATGCCCCGCTCTTTGAACAATAACAAAAACAAAAAATAAGGAACTCGTAGAAATTCACGCTTTAATGGAAATTGTTTCAGGGACATTTGTCGTCGAGGGTCGGCGGCGGATCAACGGCAAAATCTCGTTCAAAAGTCCGCTCATTTTCAATTAAAGAATCCTTTATATTTTATCCTATTTGCCCAATTTTTTGATCCTTTTTTATGTCAAAATAACGCAAAGTTGGCGGGTTCATTGGTCTGCGAATGGATGTCGAATTGATCAACACTCAATTTTACTGGCTTCGCTTATTCTCATATATTTTACTGTGAAGATGACAAGAAGAACAAACGCGGCTGTGAAATTTAACCATGCGAGGACAGACGGACCCAGGAAATAAGTGTCGTTCAATTTAACATTAATCTTTTTCTGTCACATTGAATCTAGTCTGGAAGAAAAAATTGAACGTGATTAGCCACAGTTCAGTTTTTCGTCCATTTTCTCCATTTTTTCCTCAAGTTAACAGCTTTCCTTGGCGTTGCCACAAAACGTCTGTGGCATGGATGATAAAAAGTTAGCATTTTGTCTCTTGCTTGCCGCAGCGAAGAATAAGATTTAAAAAAAATAACTTTGGCCAAGTAGTAATTGGACGGGAGTATCCCTGATGATATAAACCTGCTTGAACGATGGAGGAATAATGAGTTCCCATCGACCATGTCTACATAGTCAGATGAGATATGAACTCTTATTAACTTTCTGGGAAAAATAGAATCGTATCGGTCCTAAGTAATTTTCATAGTTAAGAATCATTCAGAAGAGTTGAATTAAGCAGAGCGGCGGAAGAATTCTTCATGATCGCCTATGCCCTTTACACGGCGGAAGAAGATATAGTCACAAAACTTTTTAATAAAATAAAGAAAATTGTCCTACCGTGCTGGACCGACGGCAGATGCTTGAAAGGGTCCGTCGGGGTTTCCTGCTTTAGCCTCATCTCTCGTTGCTGGAAGTTTCCTGGTGCCTCCAAATAAGGTCTCTGCCCGATCCCAAGTGCCCGGAATTGCTGGTTCTGACCTGCTGTATAAACAATCATAACTTTAATATCATGTGATAACCAATACCTTCATGCATAGTTGGAGCGTTCATCGCCATGAATAATCGAGTAATAATTCAAACGGTAGTAATGTTTGATGTTAAAAGTTGTTCCGCTGGGAAGAATTTTCGATGTGCTAAGAACGGGGAACATAATGACATTTAGGGGGAACCGCAAAATCAACCGCTCCCGGTTATCTTTAATTCAGGGGCCTCATCGCCCGTGTCCAAGTGTGAAAAGCCTGTTTCATTCATGAATTGTACCGATCGATGGAATAAGTTTTACCTTTTATTATATCATGTGAGGCTCCACGTCATTTTTAATGTTAACTCCCCCCCCCTTTGAAACGAGGAAAAAATATAAACGTAACATACGTGATATGGGGTTTCACGAGTACCAAATTTTTAATGGGATTGAATCGCCTATTTCATAAGAACCTTGTTAATAATTAATTATTTGTGTTTTACTCAAGTATTTTTACTTAATATTACTTTAGGTAAAATAATTCTTGACAAGATAATCTGGACGAAGTACACTTTTGTGAGTTTTTCCTAAGTAGCAAAAGGGTCGTAGTTTGTTCGGTTTCTATCATGCAGGTCTGCCTTCTTCAGTGATTGATCAGAGCGTCATTTGTCAAAGATCCACATTGAAGATGACGAGAAGTAAGTAATATGTACCAATGGGTCATATATAAAGAAACTCAATTAAAAATTTGACCTTGACTTGAAATACCTCATGACCAGAAAAAAATCGTTGAAATTAAATTATGTGACTTATTTGTAGTGGAGAAAATAAAAAAATTACATTTATAATACTTGTAGTTTAGACGTTTCCGTTTATTTTCTGCATATTCTCGCTGTTTTTGTCCCTCCAACGCGCTTGTTTTGTGAAGGTTTGCGCTCTTGCCTCTCCCTGCTTATATCCTTGATGCCTGAATATAACGAAATGCCGAAATGACAGACCGAAACTGCGAGGAAGGTTAGACCAAGATAATTGAAAACGACCAAAATTCAGGTTCACCACTATGAGAACGGTTTTTCGCAAGAAATAAATTTACCGTCGGAATTTAAGAAACAAATCTTTATTCCTTTTTACAAATTAGAATTTAAAAAAAAAAAAACTTGTTTTTCTTCGCAGTTTGTTTGTTTACGATGAATTTGGTCTGCCTATTTTGGGTTGGTGTGTCAGAGGAGTTTAGGCATTTCTCCAATCTTCAATGGACTAGGTGTTATTTGTCAAAGACCCTACACTGAAGATGGCGAGAAGTAAGGAATAAGCTTGGTCTCTAGATACATTCCAGTTCTTTATCATGTTTTATGCTCTTGTCCGTCCCTGCTTATATTGTTGATGCTTGATTATGACAACGTGCCGAAACGACAGACCAAAACAGCGAGGATAGGCAGACGTATTATATGCACATATCCGTGTATATAAGTAGTTTTATTTCACATAAATGTGTATGATAGTTAAAACGAAACTTCGAAAGGTGGAAGGGGAAGTTTTATTGTTTAGTGTTAATATAGGTAATTGCTTTTGGTCCTGGGTATTGTAATTACAAGACGGCGTCTTTCATTTACGTCAAGAAGGCGAAATTGGATATTGAGAGGTGCCGCAATTCCAGATGTCACTGACAACAGGTCCGACTGACAACTGATAATAACACCGAGGGTAATTAAACGTCCCAAGACGCCCTAGCACCACTTGACCCTCCCCCAAGTTCAACAACGCCCTTTCTGTTAAAGGGATACAATCGTAACAAATTCAGTTTTCATGAGTTTATTGTCCTTACCTCATTGACCTTCGCGACATTGACTTTAGAGTAAAGACTAATTAAAGCACAGGATTATTACAGAAATTAATGCCATAGAACGAAAAATAAAACAGTTATGAAGAGCATACAAGTTCATTACAAACTAAGCGCCTTCTCACACAAAAGCCCCATGAACCCTCAACAATAAAGAAAGATAGAAACAACATGTGACATACAAAAAGGGCGAAAAAGAGGACCTTGAAAACTTAGAAATATGCAAACACCACCCATTCAACACGAAAAGCATCTGAATACATAGCTCACACACATGATTAAACCACTTAAGACAAAAGAAAAAAAGAAAAGAACTGATGGTCACAAAACCAGACCTGAACAACCAAACAAAACAAACTCAATCCATCAAAAAATACAAGACAGAGAAATATAACGCCGACACATTTACACCTTACAAAAACTTTTAATAGGGATAGAACCTATAGACATAAATCACAGAGATTCACTGAAGATGGCGAGAAGCTGAATCTACAGGCCAAAATGATCAGAACGATCATGTCAATATTAAAATTAGCTTTTAAAAACAACAAATTGAATAGGTTTGCGTTTGCTCGATTGTGTTATAACAGAAGAATCAAAAATATTAATTGGTAACGAAACATGCCGGGCATTTAAATTTGACTTTTATTTGCGTTTAAGTGGTTATGTTCTCGACACTAGAAGAAAAGAAGTAATGGTGTGTATTAAAGGTTCATAAATAATTCAAAGGGTTGTCTTCGCCCCGATGGATTGTTTGACCAAAAAGCATTCATATTTAAATGCGTTATACGATGTTGCATGTGAGAAGGGACAGGTGGGGCGGGTCAACATATGACATTACTTGTTCATAAACTGGATTTCTCAGATTCCGCCTGTTTGCGTTACATTTTCCAACGCTGTTGTGTAATTTTTGATAATGAAGGGAGGAGTGGAATCGAGCAATTTGAATATTACTTTTCTTCTTCTTCAATTGAAGGCGGTTTATTTTAATGAAGGCAAATAAAAAGAAAATAATAATAAAATACATGTATGTCTTGTGCTTTATTTTGGCTAATACAGATTGATTTTTTCTCTAAATATTGCAGAACACACCAACCAACTTCTTTTCCCAACGGGACCCTGCTACTTTTTCCACATTTTTTGTAGTGTTTAGACTCTTTAAAACATAGAAAAAAGAAATTTTTAAATCATATATGCCTCTCAAAATTTATTCCCAATTTTATGTGAAAAATTCGTTGCTCCTCTATAACTCCACACCTCCTAAAAATGTGTTAAAATGTTCCTCAAAATGTCTCAGTTTTATCTGAAAAACAAAAAGATTTAAAAAATTGTATACAATAATTAATAATCCTTGTTGACATGCATTTATCGACAGCTTCTTTTGATGTAGATAAATTAAAGTTTCTTGTTTTATTTATTGATTTATATTAGAAATAATAAAAAAAAGTTTTTGTTTTCATATAAAATTGATACAATGAGACATTTTTAAAAACATTTTGAACCATTTTAAAGAAGGTGTAGAGTTATAGGGGGCCAACTTATTTTTCACAAAATTGAGAATACATTGTGAAAAGGATGTCTGATTTAAAACATATTTTTTTAAAAAACTAAATCCTATCAAAGTAATACAGCCCCGTTAAAAAAAATTTGTTTGGTTTATTCTGCAATATATAGGAAAAAATAAATATATATTAGCCAAAATAAAACTGAATGCTTATATGAAATACTTTTTTAAATTGCCTTCATTAAAAAGGTGGGTAAAAGCATGTAAGGTCGGTCACCCTGTATACAGCACTGTAGTAACAAAAAGTTAATTAATAAATAAAAAGATTGTGTGGTTTTTCACTTTCTTTCCCTCGGCCAATCTCTCGCTCTCTCTCTCTTTTCTCTTTCTCTCTATCTATCTTTATCTTCCCCAGCCACACAGAACATATACAATAAATATCTACTCATTCCCAGCCAAATCTGCTCGCTCAATTTAGTGCAATTTTTTCATAATTTTCATTTACGTCGTTGACTGTTGATTGTAGATTTTTTCTGGGCGATTGATTTATATTTGACCATGAGGTGTTGATTGTTGATCCAGTCAAACAAATTCAGTGCTATTTTATATCAAGGTTATAAAATGGTAAATAAAAATAATTACATGTAATACAAATGCGAAGCAGATATGAAATAAAGAAATGTTTAAAGAAACGCAAACTCTTTCTCTCTCTCTTTTTTTTATCTCTCGCTTTCTATTTCTCTAAAAAAAGGAACTTTATGTTGCTTGGTTACAAAGTATGTATTTCAATATATGCTATTACCAATGCTAGGGCAATCATGCAATTACGATTCGCCCCACTGAGCCTAAGGAGCCTTCCTAAAACTTTTTTTTAAAACAATATTTATTTTTTTAGGTACTACAAGTAAAATTTTTGATATGTACAAATTTTAAAATAAACTAAAGCAAAATATGGCATAAGTAAACGCTCCATTTTTCGTAGGAGTGGAGAATCTGGAAACGATGAAGGTTGGAATGTTTGGTTCAACCCCACAGTTCAGCCCCGTATATCCAATTGGGTTTAATTATCTCGTATATAAGTCGTTTGTTGTTAAGCGTCGTTTTTGATCGATTGTCTAGAAATTGTGAAAGCCTTTTGTAAGTCTCGTCAGTTCCTGCATTTTTAAGTCTTTTATGTGAATTCCAAGTCAGTCCTTTGTCAATATACTGCCACAAAATAGGAGACGTTAATGTAGGAAGGGATTGTGATGTAAGTATTGTGGTGGCCAAAATTCTAAACCCTGTGTGTTTTATATCAATTTCAGGCCTCATAAACAGATTTTGTGTCATTAATAGGTAACCTGGGTGTCAGGACAGAAAGGAATTTTGGCTAGGGAAAAAGCAGAAACACTGGCCAGAGATATCTGCAAGATGCAAGGCCCCGAATCTGTACTTGGGATAACAAAAATAAATACAGAATCCTCCATCACAGAATGGATCAAAATAAAACAAAAGAAGAATTGGATAAACTCTAGGGGCGCTAGGGACAGTAAACTTAGGCTAAAACAACCCTCACCAAGACCGGCAAATACCATGAGAGGGCAAGACTAAGAGAAATGGTAGGACTATTAACCAACCGGTCACTGGAGCCTGAGAAAACATCTAAATACCATGGGGATATATAACGATGATCCCATTTGCAGAATATGTAATGAGGATGAAGAAACAGTCACCCATATCATCTTCGAATGCGAAGCAACGACTCAATGGAGATATAATCTAGGAATACAGAAAAAACTAAGAGAATGAAATTATAACAGCAACAATCAATGACTGAAAAGAAGGATTGATTCGATTGTACTGTACTACGGAACTTGGAAGGTGACAATAAACCAGAAGGCTGCAATGTCCGGGAGCGCAAACTTGGTGGTATCCTCTTCACCATCACCATCATTGATATTGACAAAACTAAATAAATAAAAAAGGCTTCACAAACGTTTTATGGCATTTATCAAGTTCTAATTTAATCACGAAGGAGACGTTTGTGCCATGTGTAGTTTATAGGGTTCGAAACCTGTCAAATCTCCGGTGGGTCGGGAGATTTGTTTCAAAATTATAGCTATATTTTTTTTTTTGGGGGGGGGGTTCTGCAAGAAACGAATATTTTCATCTACACTCGCTATAATTGCATAATTATCACGGGTATCGTAGACATTGAATTACATAATTTGTAGCCGAGTGAGGTAAATATCGTACAATCCTGCAAATTGTTCCCCTATCCCAGATGAAAAGCAATTGGATTGATATATAATAATCTTGAAATAAAATTAATTTAAACATAATAAATTATCAAATGAAATTTGCATAATCTAGTAAAAAAATAAACAAAAAAGGTTGTTTATTGTAGTATAAATTGCTTACTTTATGCTGTAAAATCTTTTTGCCAAAGAAATTTTAAATTGTTTTTATTTAGGTTAAGATTATTTCGTTTATATTACTTATTTAATAATTAAGTTGGTCTGTATCGCACTTACAATGGTGGTTATATTTTTTTGTATATAATTTACTGATCTCTTAGCTGAAAATATTAACAAAACTGTTAAAATGCATTGTTATTAATAAACTGTATTTTCGTGCAGTAAAAGCCTTCAAAACGTCATTAAAAATCTCGAAACGTGCAAAAGGTGCAATAAAAAATCAAAACGTGCAAAAACCTTCAATAAAAACCTCAAAACGTACAAAAACGTGCAATAAAAACTTCAAAACGCGCAAAAACTTGGATTAAAAACCTCAAATACAACAAGTGCAATAAAAACTTCAAAACGTGCAATAATAACCTTAAAACGTGCAATAAAAACCTCGAAACGCGCAAAAGCTTCAAAATGTGCTAAAAGTTTAAAACGTGCAATAAAATCCTCGAAACGAACACAAACTTGCAATAAAAACCTCGAAACGTGCACAAACGTGCAATAAAAACATCAAAACGCGCAAAAACTTGGATTAAAAACCTCAAATGCAACAAGTGCAATAAAAACTTCAAAACGTGCAATAAAAACCTCGAAACGCGCAAAAGCTTCAAAATGTGCTAAAAGTTTAAAACGTGCAATAAACTCCTCGAAACGTGTAAAGACGTTATTATGTTCGCTATTCGGAGCCAAGTAGTTGTAGCCTTCAATTAGTTTCTTTGATAAACTTGATTAACGTTTCTCTACCTGCCGGACACAAATGCGGGCTTTGGCCCAAACTAATTGTCCGAGTGTCAACATCGCTTGGCCTATCCTTAATCAGGTTTGACTCTTCTTCTACGAGTCACGTCCCACATTGACAGTATTCTTTATACGCGAGTGCTTCTCTGCCAATCCGATGTTAGTTTGTTCTAATCATGTTTTTGAATGCCCGGAAGTTGGGACATTAGACGCCTCGTTACCGACAAGACCTAGGTATCCGTAGAACAACCACCGATTCGCCGATAAATCTAGCTTGTTGTATCTCCCCAGCAAGAGCACACCGAAAGGGTCGACGGAGAACCTGTCACGGACAGCACTAACCGCGCTCAGAGAGGTACGCTAATTATTTCTATGCCTTGAAGAAATAATGATTGTTATTACTTTAATGACTATGCCCGAGAGTGTTTAATAAACAATGCAATATATTTTTTTATAAAGTGCGCAAATGTCTGCTTTTGACTAGTTTTAATTTGTAAGTTTATAGTTAAAAAAAGGAATCCAGGACAAAACCAAAAACTAAAACAATGCCAATATCACATTATCAGGAATGTGTCCTAAATGTCGGATTTCGGTTTTTATCAAGGAACCGTGTTAATCAAGAGCTGATAAGTCGTCCGACTTTTTCACACGGCTTCCGTTATCTCGGTGAGAACGGAAACCCCCGGGAGAGCACCCTGGTGTTTTTTGTTGTTGTCGAAGATTAGAAATTGTATTTTGAAAAATCTCGTTTGTCAAGGAGGAGAGGCGGACATATGGAGATTTCGAGGTGCCGGTGTGCATATGTTAAGGAGGCGCAGGCATGTGGCGGCATCGCATGATGGCCCACAATACCACGCACCCGTAATTACACATTATTAGGAATATTAGTAATGGCACGATAGGCAGCTACAGCTATTGAAAAAAACACCCAACATCTGACACCAAACTAATAGTTTTTTTAAGTCCTTTCCTCTTTTTCTTAGTAAGCCATAAGGCCCCAAGACCACAGATTGCTGCGATTAATTACTGTTTTTAAGACCTCTTCTAATATAATTATCACTTGATTTTTCTTAGGATTTTAGATTTTTTATTAATGCACTTTAAACAGTTTTTTTTTACAAAATTCCAATGAAATAAACATTATCGCTGTTTAATTAGATGTGTTTTAGTGAAATATCTATTGTACAGTTTTTAATAAAAAAATTTGATATTAAAGTCTGATTCAATTTTGCCGAGACGATAAAAATCTAAAAGCTGAGCTAAAAATGAAACCTCTGAGACAAAACACGATAAGATTAAACCACAAGGCAAAAAAGTATACGATAATTTGTGGATAAGTAGAAAAGTAAAATAAAAGAAGAACGAATACATAAGATCATTTAGAAAAGGAGAGAAAATCAAACAACATCAAACCAAAAAACAGCAGAGAAGATTAAAATTAAACTAATCGATACTGAACCGGGTCCGCCCATTTTCAGAAGTTTATTTTTCATTCACACGGTTTTACGCCATCATCAATGAGGAAGTCTGATCTTAGATTTTACATTTATGTAGATCATTAAAATGAAATTGATAATTAAAACATTGTGTGTATGCTTGTTACTGCCTTATGTTTTTGTAAAAATTTATAGTAAAGATTTTAAAATCAGGATCTCATATTTTACGATATAGTTTTAAAGAAAAAACTCAATAAATTACAATGAAAAGAATCAATGCTTTAACAGCCTGTAGAAAATTATCGGAATGCTAGTGATATATTTTATTTTATGACATGAAAGTTTATTGTGTAAGTGCTTCATCGAATTGTTTCAAGTTCGTTCTTTAATGGGTTGTGAAATTCATGAGAAATTGTGGGGGTCATGAACCTCAATTTGGTCAAATAAGTTTGCCTTCTTCACTGGTTACGCTATTTCCCAAAGAGCCCATCACTGACGATGACGAGTGTTACTACCTTATAAGAACTTTACAAAAAGACACCTTTGATAGACTGAAAATTTAAAGAAATGTACCAAGACATCTGCTTACCCTATGAAGTCTTCTAATCTAAAGCGCACAACAAACAAACCAGCAAAGAAAAGTTACATAAAACAAAACGAAGAATATAGAAGTAAAGAAAACAAAATTTGCACTGAAGACAATAAAAACAATTAAAAAGTTACTGAAACAAAACATCAACAAGACTAACTTTGACAAAAGTAGTATATACACAAAAGAACATATGTCACTGAAAAATTTACATCAGACAGGCAGGACAGGAAATGCCCGAAGAGTAAACCCACCAAGAACCATTAAAAACTAAAGACAAGTTTGAAATTAGTAAATGACGTACCGAAAGGACGAATAACTAGCATATATACTTGACAACTTAGAAATGTACAAATACCACATATTTATTGTGGTTGGGCAGTGTTTCTCTGGCTTTTCTTCTTTGAAGTAGAGACATAATGCAAAGAACGGATAAGCCTATAAAAATAAATTAAGCGCCTCCTCACAGGAAAGCACCACGGGACAGATCGTTTGAAATGGAATAGCATACGACTTACAAAAAGGTCGAAAAAGTGGACACATTTGACTTGTTAGAAATATACAAACACCACTCATTCAATGCGGTAAAATAAACAGTTCAAAATTACCAATTGATTTTATGTGATTTACACCACATAAAATAAATTAAGAAAGAAAAGAACCGATGATCATAAAGATAGAACTGAAAAACAAAACAATACCGTACTCAACCCATCAATAAACATCCGAGAGAGAAAAATAACGCCGACACACTTCTTCCACTTCAAAAAACCTTTAAAACGGACAGACCTTGTATAAACAGAAATCACATAGATCCACCAGTGAAGCCGGAAGGCGACAGATCAAAACAGTGATGATATGCACATATTCACCAGACACAGACCCAATGATAAAATCGACACACTCAGCTTTGACGAGCTTGTAAAAGCGATTAAACATAAATCACAGACCGACCACTAAAGATGGCGAGAAGTCAAACGCGTCTACAGGCCAAACAAGGTTAGGTAGAAATGATCAGAAACGACCAAACTAGTGCCCGTTTCTATCCTTGTTCTTTCCTCCCCGGGGAAATTTTTCCTCCGTCACTTTTTTCCCGATATGTCCAGCGTCCGGGATAGAGTGTGATTCACATTCATGCAAATAGTGTGTTGACTGGAGACAAGAACGTGTGGCGTAATATCGACCAAGGACAACCGTTTCAATAGCCTTGCAAAGCGGTGTTCCCCGATCGCCACTCCGGCATATTTACGGGGAACACCGAAAAATCATTTGTTTAATTTTAGAATCCGATTGAAAAACTTTCCAAGCCTAGACTTTGTCTAAAGAAGACAACTACCAAAGAAAATTTGATAGTTTAAGATTGTTCTAGTTCTTGCTGTTTTTGGTTATCAGACGGGTGTCGTATTTCGCCCACTACTGGGATTAGGCCATGCATCCACGTCTTAATATTTCGTTAAAATACATTTTATTATTGTCATTTTCATAATGGTCGACTGAAAACTAATTTGTAGAATTGCCGTTTCGGAAAATCCTGCTTCACCGACGAAGATAAAAAAGCACAGACCCATCACTGGACGTTCCACATTTTAGCAGCATACCCCATACTGAAGCATCAAAAATTGTGATTCCTTCAAGAAGATAATCTTTCAGTAGATGATGTTGATTTGAATGTGTAGTACTTAATGGTAGTAATCGGAAGGACTTGGTTCGGTTTACAAAAGCATCATTATTATACAGAAACATGTTAGTAAAAGCATTTAATTATTTTTTTTTATTTTTTTTTTTTTTTTTGCGTTATGAACTATGCATATTAGCCATGTGACAAATTCGTATATGTGTGTTCAAATTTGGGGGGTTATTGGGAAAAAAGGGCCAGGGGCAACGGTGGGAATCGAACCCACGACCGCGGCGTGAGAGTCTCTCATGCTAACCACTCGGCTACCGCGGTCCCCCTTTAATTATTAATTGATTATTTTTTCTATTTTTTTAATTGTTCACTTTGCTGATTTTTATATTCCGTTAGGTATATCTTTTCTTCTTTCCTTAATTGTAAACAGTTAACATTTAAATTTTTAAAGGCATTGGCAGACGGTCAGATGACCATACCATTAAAATCATGATTTTAAGAAATAAGAGTGTAAGTTTCATTTTTATATATAAATATTTTTTAATTATGATTGTATGTAAATGAAAATAAACGTTATTCATTCATTCCCACGAATAGATGAGGTAAACAGTCCCAGCTGACAGGACAAAACAGCGAGGCCAGGAGGACCAGGATAATTGAAAAAGACCAAAATGCAGGCTCATCCGCGGATCCCAGTAAATTTTTTTGAAAACTTACAACTGGAATACTAAACGAATGCCACTTGTTGGCAATTGATTGTTTTGTAACCAGCATTTACATCTGATTCACGTTACTTATGTTTATGACTCTAGTTTATTAGTTTACATTATCTGCAATCTGGTGATTTAAAATTGTTAATTATCGTCGACGAACTTTTCCCATTCGCATTTTTTCGATGTCGAAAAAATAAGTACCGTTATCCGTGACCGGATGCAATGATAACGGATCAATTAATCTTATTTCGCGAGGTGAATTGTTAAATCCTGAGATGTGGGAAGTGCCGACTGAATCGAATTATGTTGCCATTCGATTGGAAAGGCAACAAACTATAAAATTTGCCACTTAAAGGACAACCTAGATTTTTTTCTGAAAACCTGAAATACACGACTGTGATTTCGAGAAGGATTTTATTGTTTATCTGCTTCTTTGGCGGACACACGTTAAGTAAAAGCGTTTTCCGACCATTTCAAAGCACAACTTAAGTAAAATGCCATGAAGGGAATATATTGCACGGACATAATGGAAAAAAAAGAAAGTATTCCTTGTAAAGGTGAGCGGGAAGGAAGCTCAGCAACATCTCAGAAATCATAAATCGAATGTGCATGTTATTGAAACGCGTTAGATTTGAGAAATGTACTTACTCGTTTTTGAACGGGGTTCCCTCGGCCCATCCACGGTGACTTTTATCGCTTTGTTGTACGTTGCCACCTGGGGAGGGCACGATGCCACCGTTATCGTCAACGTGAAGCTTTTGCCTGAAAAAAATGTTATTATCATTAATTATTATTAATAATTATTAATAGGAAAGATTGTGGCAATGTTAAAAAAAAGTTAACGTAGCAGACTAGAAAATGTATGAATGCATTAATTACAAAAGGTCCATAAGTTTTTTAACTGTATTATTATTTTTTGTAAATATTTTTTGCAGGTTAGAAAGAGATTGGTCAAATATTTTGTTATTCATTGCTACTGTTTAAAATTCTAACAATTCAATAATTATTGTGTATTCTCAAATAAGCTAAGTTTCAGCTTACACAAGCTTGCTCAAACATCCGATAATATTAAAAATATTTCGCTTTCTTGGTTTGTTCTGTCAGACGCGTTTCGACTTTTCGCTGCCTTTAGTGTAAGACATCAAGGATTTAAGCAAGGAGAGGCAGGCGATCAGACCAGAGAAACCGAAACGGTTCTGACAAACCAAACCAGAAGGATAGGCATGCCAAAATCCACTGAAACTGCAAAATTACACGTTCACTACCCCGCAGACCCCAAGAGGAAATTTCACAACATTAACAACATTTTTATAGAATTTATCCTGCTAAGTAAAAAATCAGTTGTTGAAGTATTGAAATTCACCATTCTTCACCCCCTAGAAGTATGAATTTTTTTCTATTATTTAATACTTTATTGAGTGTATTGTACGATCTCGAAGGTAGTTTTAAATCACAGACGCGCAGCAAAGCAAATAAAACGGAAACGCGTCCCGCTTCCGAATAATTGTGGTTTAATTAATTACTGTCAATAACACGAAAGCGTGAACGTCTCATGGCAAGTCTATTGAGACAAACTGCACAGCAATTAAGAAAGACTGAGAAGTCCTTTGTAAAAAGTCCTTTGAGTTGTCTTAGTTATTATTGCGATTCGTATTATCGGCGAAATTTAATTGATGTTTTAATAAAAAAACGTGTTCGCCCACAGACTTTTTTGACCTTTACTTATCATTTTGGCTTGCCTATATTTGCTGGTAAGTCTGCGCGTTTCTCCTTGCTAGATGCGCAAGGCTAAGCAAAGCAAATTGATCAGAAACGAACAAACCAACGCCCGGCAGACCACATGGAGAAGCTTCAATCTTTATTGTTGAACCGATTGATACTGTTCACGTTTCTGTGTGCACTCCTCACTGAAGCTGGACGAAGCAGAAACGCGTTTGAATGCGTACAACCAGCGAGAATAGACGTATCCAGATCAATGTCGATCATACAACCCGAGATCGTCCAACCATCACCAACTTTTAAAAACTTTGTTTAGAATTTTGTAGTTCGGTCGTTTGTGAACAATCCTCGCTGTTTTGGTTCGTCACCCTGCAGTCCTCAAGATTTCTTTTTCCCATAATATTAATTTTACATAATTTTTATAACGGTTTAGCGTATTTTATTCAAATCGCTATTTTTGCGATGGTGCCATGATTAGAAACGCGAGTGAATGTAACGTAGAACCGGAGGGAATAAGCAGTGTCCGTCAGAGGCGATCCGACCATCACGGATTTTTAAAAAAATTTGTAATATCCTCATAACCAGAGAGAATAGACCGAGATATAAGATCATTAACGATCTAATTTCTTTTATTAGGTCGTTTCTAAACATTCTGGCAATCCTCGCTGTTTTGGTCGGTCATCCCGCAGACAAGACTTCTTCACACAATATAAATTTCGCATAATTTTTCTAACGGTTTAACGTGTTTTATACAAATCGCTATTTTTGGTCTGTGCTCTCAGTTTCTCAACAAAGGTGCTATGAAGCAAAAGAAGGTGTGAATGCAACATAGAACCAGAGGGAAAAACGTCGGTCAGACACAAGGTCATTCAACCATCACCAACTTTTTTAAATTTGTTTATAAAGTTTGTAGTTCAGTCGTAACCAGCGGGAATAGACGGACCCAGAAAGATGATCTGTGGTGATAAGGTTAACATTATTCTCTAGACAAACACCATCAACATGGAAATTTGTATATACACTTTGAAATTTATTAGTATCCCATCATTCTCATTTGCCTATAACCGCTGTTTTGGTTTATCAACCCGCAGACCTCAAGAAGAAATCCGAATATAAATTTTGCATAATTTGTATAACGGTTGTGTGTTACAAAGTACGGTCTTCTTCTCTTATATTTTATATTTCATCCTTAAAAATTGATTTCTTTTTGTAAGGAAGGCAGTAAATTGACGAAATTGTCTCGAAGTCGAATCAGACGGGAAGTGGTCGGCCTGTTTCGAGGTGTCGGTCTGTTGCTCTAATAATTCGAAGTTGTTTCGAGTCGATTGCAAGGAGCACGTGTTCTTTGTCTCCACTTTTATTCAAGCCGGTGCTCTTTTGGGCAGAAACCAGCTGGCATCCCGTCCCTCGGAGCCCACGAGCCTTAAATTGCCGAAGACGAACGGAAAATGCCTTAGTGACACAAAATGAATATTATTATGTTTGCTGTTCATACCTTATGTCTCTGGATTTAGTAAGCTATATCGGTTTGAAAACAATTTTCATCAAGATTGCAGGTAGATTCCCGTTGTATTTTCAAAGAGCTGCAAAATGGGCATTAAAATAATTATGTAATTTCCCAAAATAATAACTAAATTTCTGATCGTCAATTCTAGCCAGTTTCTGGCTAAAAAATATTGATCTAAGATAAAACTCAAAAATTTGACTTACTTTCAACAGATTGAAACGTATGATGTATCACATCGAATTTGAAACATACACAATTGAAGAAAATCATAGACAGAGAATCAAAAATAAGAATATAAACAAACATCATTTACTCCGAGTTATGTAACTACAAGGTTATTTCCCGATTTTACATCGATGAAAACAGTTTTATTCCTTTATGCGGTGGACTAGATTTAAAAGTTCCAGGTTTGGAAAACACTTTCTAAACGTTGTTATTAATTGAATTTGATCAATTGTGTACGGTTATTTTCCATTACGACCCGGGGCTTCCCCGGTTTCGCTAAGAAGTGGAAAAATCATTCCTCTAACTGTTCCTTGTTGACATACACATCAATAAATTAAGTCAAATCTTAAGTTAAAAAATCAAATCAATGTTAATAATAATTGTTCGATTTAAAAAAATTAATTATTGCTCATTGATTTGTATAAATAAAATGCTAATATTGAAAGGAAATTTTGTATTGGACAAAAAGCAGATTTATCTCATTCTAAATCAGTTCTTTTCCTATTCCATTTTTTGTTTATTTCTTATATTATATTATTTATATAGTAATTGCTATTTCCGGTATTTGACCGTAAATGTGTCAATAATAATAATAATTTATTGCACCAAAATTCAAAATAAATCCCGAATGGAAATTGCTGCAAATTTAAGTCACTCGTGAATAATAAAACCAAGCCAAAAATTCGTTTAGAACTTGACGGTAAAAATTGTATAGGGTATTTTTAGATGTACAGGTACGGCCTGGAACTAAATAATATTGTTTAAAGATTCATTTATTTATTTACAACTGCGCTTTAAATATGCGACAAGGAATAATATTAAAATTATTAAATTCACTAATTTCGTGGTCCGCTTGACTAATTAATATATTACAATTAATTAAGGTTTTCAGTTGAGATAAAAAAGTCAATGGCACGAGCGGGATTCGAACCCACGATCTTCGGGTAGATACGCCGCTGCTCTACCACTTGAGCTATCGTGACCTCGATCCACTCGGACACCAACTTCCCATCTCAACCCCACCTTTTGAATTTTCCCTCCTTTTTGCCATTTTTCAAATGTCGTGAAATCGGATTGGATTCTAGACGACAAATAGCTAGCTCAAGTTGTAGAGCAGGGGATTGTTCGAATCCCGCTCGTGCCATTGGCTTTTTTATCTCAACTAAAAACCTTAATTAATTGTAATATATTAATTGGTCAAGCGGACCACGAAATTAATGAATTTAATGATTGAAAATGAAGTATACTCCACTAAAGCTCTTCGTGGCCATTTCATTTGTCGTCGAGAATCCAATCCGATTTCACGACATTTGAAAAATGGCAAAAAGGAGGGAAAATTCAAAAGGTGGGGTTGATATGGGAAGTTGGTGTCCGAGTGGATCGAGGTCACGATAGTTCAAGTGGTAGAGCAGCGGCGTATCTAGCCGAAGATCGTGGGTTCGAATCCTGCTCGTGCCATTGACTTTTTTATCTCTACTAAAAACCTTAATTAAAATTATTTTTGCATTAAGTGAAATGCTCATAAAGTATGTATGCACGGATAAAAGGTCGTGTAAGGCGTGAACTGTCCATCCAGTGTTGAGAGCCGTTAGTTCACCAGCAGGGTGATCAATTGGCAACTACACTTTCGCCGACGTTAGGCAACTTTCAAGTATTTGATGATGTGGAATGTAGTCAAATTATTCAAAAAAGAAAAGAACGATTTTAAGCAAGTAAGTTGTCGCTTCAGTGTCCGACGAGGATTGGTGGGTAATATCCATAATAATTCGAGGATTAGAGGGTTTGAGTGATATGACAACTTAGAATGAAAACTTTTGTGACGGAATTGGGTAAGATCGGATTCGAATGGGATTTGTAAGTCAGTATGAATTGTACGGTTAAAGACAGAAGGGAGCATTAACTTTTGTTCGCAGAATTTTATATTGTAGGGTATGGAATTAAGATTGGAACGCTTAGCGGCTTCGTACAGTTCAGGACCGTATGTCCAAGAGGGTCTTGTAGTGCAGCGTACAGTCTTTTTGTGTCTAGTACTGTAAGTTTGGATCGCTTGTCAAGTAGTATTTTTAGCAATCTGACTCTTGTATGTAAATTTTTACTTTGAGTCTCGTTGACGGAACCATTTCCATAGTGCCCGCCAGATCCTAAATGAAGTACAAAATGTTTTGACAAGCCCTTTATCTACACAGGAAGTTGGCGTCACATCGTATGTCCCTTTGAGACGACTGCAGCAACAGTCCGCCGCCAACAATTCAGGAGAATATGGTGCAGCGAGCGCCTAGAAGAGAACACCAATTGGAATGTTGTTATGTTTACTTAAGAGTGCTTCTGTCTGTTACTGATAGCAGTCAACAAATAGTCTACCGAGAACAGGGGATGCGTACAAAACCCCATTTCGCGCTCCCTTCAGTGCAGTTTGGAAGAGGAGGTGGAATGGTCAGGGCTAGGATTTACACTGGAGGACAAACTGGACTCCATATTGTTGAAGGAAATCTCACTGCAGTACGTTATGTCCAAGAAATTACCGAGGAATACATCCCTCAAGCCAGGGATCTCATTGGAAAGGATTTTCAATTTCTGGATAATGCCACACCTCACAGAAGCAGAGTTGTTCATCAATGTTTATAAAACCTGGGAATTTCCCATCTGCCACTTCTCCCCGTTGTCTCCAGACCTTAATACCATTGAGTACCGGATGCGCTGTAGAGGTTTTTCGATGACCATCCTCAGCCAGTTTACCTGCAACAACTGAGTGCAGCATTGCAATATCTATGGAGTGAAATCTCTTATCCCCAGTTTGTGTTCCGTCAGTGCAGTTTGGAGGAGGCGGTGTAATGGTCGGGGTTGGGATTTACAATGAGGAAGAACTGTATCCCATATTGTTGAAGGCAACCTAACCGCAGTCAGTTTTGTCCAAGAAATTATCGAGGAATACATCCCCAAAATCATTGGCAGGGATTTTCGATTTCTGTATGCCAGACCTCATATAGGCAGAGTTCAATCATCAATATTTATAAAAGCAGAACTTATATTTGTTATTATTCTTCTTAGGAAATTATTTTTGAAATTGATGAAGTGAATTATATTTGAAAGTATTTTGATTTATTGTCGTGAACTACTAGAAAGGGTCTCCTTCAATGTACCTGTGATGAGAACAAGATTTACCTAAATTTTCTATATACCAAATTGTAAACCGAATTATTTGATTAACACTCCGCTAATTAGAATATGCTCTAGAGCTAATGATCTGTTTTGCACTTCTTTAAGAAAATTTAAAAAACTAATATGTACTATATGTATATTTTAATACTGCCAACTTGTCGTTAAATAAATAAATAATTTGGACTCTAAATGAAAAAGATATATACACTTTAAAAATAAATAAATAAATGAAACATCAAGCTATCGGGTTGTCCGGAAAATAATGCAGGATTTTAAGTTTTCATTCAAAAAAATCTATATAAAATATTCTGTTTACGTTTACAGGATTACTCATTTGTATGAATGTCAACACTTATTAATCCTCTTCCAAATGATATTGTTTGTNATTATTTTGATTAAAGAACATTGCTTTAAAGTAACTAGTTTCTTTTTTTTTGTTTAATACCAAAATCCTGCATTATTTTCCGGACAACCCAATATTATGAAATTATTATACAAGGTTCAAAATCGGGGAAAACAGTCTGATTTTCTATTGATTTGTTATGTTAGGAGACTAGACTTAGTGGATTTTTCTCTGTCATAAATGGAAAACATAAAAGTAAGGTTTTCTTGTTATTAACATTTTTGAACCTTTAAAAAAAAATAAAAATCTTTCATCGCTTTCTGATTTCCTCTGAATGGTCCGTAATGGAATAGCTTAAGGAAAATAAAAGCCAAAAGATTAATTTTGTTTGATAAGTGAAAAAAGGCGTTTAATATACAGTATGTGTTGTTTTGAAAGGCTCGGAGTTTTATTTCTCTCTATCTACTTTATTGAAAAACTAGTGTGGTTGTAAAAGTAATTTTTCACGTAGAACCAGCCTGTGCTATGCAAATTTTAATAAGTTTGCGCGTTAAGCCGGTCTGATTGTCAACTTTTTTCAAATGTAATGTCTTATTTTTTCACAAATTTAGAAAGTTCTTTCTATTCTAAAAAAAATATAGCAGAAAGTCAAAAATCCATCGAATTCTTCTAATGATATAGAAGATTTTGCTTCAGAACGAGATAATTTCATTAATTTTGTATAACTGATGGTTTTTTTAAAAGTTAGGCTTAAAAATTTTGACACAAATTAAATTTTCAATTTTTCCTTTTTTACCCTGTTACATGATCAATCAAAATTGTCGAGTTATGATAGAAAAAATCAAAACGAATCTGTGAATTTTTAACGTATTTTTATTTATCTGTGAAAAAAGAACGGTTTCCCCTAAAAATAATCGGTTCTTTCTGGAGAATTTTTTTCCACAACTATTTCATTTCAATTTATCGTGTAACAAACTGGTTAAAATTGTAATTTTTTTTTTTGACTGGGGCTTCCGACATATAGGTCATTTGAGCCCCCAACTATGTCTATATTTTATTTACCCTTTCAAACACTACATTCATACAAATAAATATATTCATACACATAAATACATCCATACAGTACACTCATTCCGTTTGGTCGGTGGAGAACTTGATATTCTTCCACCGACCTATACTCAAACTAATCTAGATTGGGGTCGATGGAGTACTTTTATAAATTTTCCGCCATCGACCCCGAACACACACACTCATACGCTCTTAACGTTCGAGGGGCGATGATGATGTTATATTTCACCCTCACCCCTCGCCATTCACGCTAATAAATACATGAACTAAGACAAAGCATATAGACACAACACATAAGACATATTATATACAATAAAAAAACCCAATTTCCCCTAAAAAGCGGAACAGGGGACTCTGAAACTCGCTACCGTGTTCAAGAACTCTTCTTAAGTCCGGCGGCATGCCTACACGCTTTCTGTATGAAGCCAAGACATGACACGCCTCTATTATGTGCGACACATCGAGCAACCTTTCTCTGAAATGGTAATTGTTGTGTAAAATTAGATTTTAAAAAGTCAAAACAAATTAAATTTTTATATTTGATTAAATTATATTTTTAATTTTCTCCTTTTTTAAACCAGTGACATGATAAATTGAAATTATCGATTTGAAGAAAAACTCCAGTATCTCCGGAACGAATCGATGAATTTTTCACTATCTGGTATCATTTTATTAAAATGGAAAGCACTTTTAAAATTTATAAAAACTTTATATATTACATTTTATTAGGTTTCGTGGTCCGCTTGACCAAATAAATTCTTTTTTTCATTAATTAAGGTTTTGGTTGAGATAAAAAAGTAAGTGTCACAAGCGGAATTCGAACCCACGACCTTCGGCTAAATACGCCGCTGCTCTACCACTTGAGCTATGATGACTTCGATCCACTCGGAAGGTATCCAAAAGGAGGGAAAATCCAAAAGGTGAGGTTGAGCTGGGAGGTTAGTGTCCGAGTGGATCGAACTCACGATAGCTCAGGTGGTTAGAGCAGCGGCGTATTTAGCCGAAAGTCGTGGGTTCGAATCCCACTTGTGACACTGACTTTTTGACCTCAACCAAAACCTTAATTAATTGAAAAAAAGAATTTATATATTACATTATATATAAAAAAATTGTTCATCGACAGGTCGGCTTAACGGTCCAACCTATTAAAATAATAATATATTTTATGCGAAAAATACCTTTCGAATCATACTTAATAAAAATAAAAAGTTTTTTATTCTGCCTTTTCTGAAAACCCACATAATATATAATTTTCGCATAAGCTGAAATTCAATTAATATTTAACTTTGCTTTTATGTTACAACAGTAAAATAAGAGAAAAAATAAAGTTGGTTCCCCGTGGCTTACTGGCTGAAGGAAGTGAATTGTCCTAGGGCACGAAAAAAAAGTCATGTACTTTACACTTTTCTTAACAATAAATAAAGCTCTAGTGTGGCTCTTTTTGATAGTATCCTATTTTTATTTTTTAAACGCATTTAAAGCGTTAATTACTAATAAATTTTGGATGTAGAAATATCAAACTATGAATCTGTCAAATCTAAATGAAGTATGTATCGGTCCAATCATTGTAATTGAACGAAACTCCTTTTTACAAATAATATTTTTTTAAATAAAAAGCACAAAATATAAAATACACACTTGTTGTAATGAATGCATATGCATTCGGAAATCACATGTTTATTCACCTATTGCAATGTTTTTCCGGAAAAAAATCCAAAACTGTGCTTGTTCCTACTGTGGAGAAACTATTCGTAAAAGTTATTGCCACAAAATTTCCCCAGAACAGTAATAAATTCAGGGAAAATATAATATCAAACCATACCGCAAGTATTTGTAAACGTTGAGAATTAATGAGCATATAAATGCACAATAAATAATTGGAAGTGGCACAGCTGAACATTGATCGCTCACTATTCTACAATAAATAATTTTAATCTCGACCTACTTTCCCAGTTTCAACATACATCACAACCACAATATTATCGCTTGCTAATATGAATTTTCATACAGCTCCGATACGTCAAATTAAAGGTTATTTTGTCGAGTATAACTTATCCTAAATCAAAGGAGAGAAACGATGGTAATTTGATTCCTACTTGATTGATTGATTTTCTTTTTACATAAGTTCAATGCACTGTGTAAATGTATAATATTACTATCATAACATTTATATAACTTCGAGTTACACAATGACCACCCTCTCTCCAACAAAATTCAAAAGATATGCGCCTTACAATTATTTAGGGAAAAGATGTTAGATTTATATCTTCTATTTATAGCTTCTATTGGGTTGTCCGGAAAATAATGCAGGATTTTGGTATTAAACAAAAAAAAAGAAACTAGTTACTTTAAAGCAATGTTCTTTAATCAAAATAATTTCCCATACTCTCAATACATTTCTCCCAACGTGTTGGTAACTTATTAATTCCGNTGACATTCATACAAATGAGTAATCCTGTAAACGTAAACAGAATATTTTATATAGATTTATTTTAATGAAAACTTAAAATCCTGCATTATTTTCCGGACAACCCAATATTTATTTATGAGTTATTCTATTTCCGGTCTAAGGATAACCCCTCTGAATTTAATTATTGAATTTTATTTAGTAAAGTTTTCGCGTCGGCCGTAAATTATTAATTCAAGCAACATGGCAATGTTTTTAATAACTGAGTACAATATTCGGATTCAAAAAGACACATGCTACTGTCATTTTACTCGCTGTTTTGGACTATCCTATGGTGGCGTCAAGGATATAAGCAGGCAGAGGCAGGCGGACACCCCGCATAGTTAACAATTATATCATCGGTTGTATTTTTATATAGTACATATTTTATAACTGTACTCCATAACTTAACGGAATGCCTAAACGTTTGACTGACAAGATTTTCTCTTGAGATCTCAGGAGTGGTGAACATACAGTTCGGTCGTTTCCGTCAATTTTGGTTTGCCCATCTTCACATCTCACACTTCAAGGATATAAGTACGTACAAGCAGGCACATAAAGCTACCACTAAAGGTAACTAAATGCCAAAACGATAGGCAGACAAACATGACCGGAACCTATCAAATTGCATTCATAGTTGGTGTTGTTGAAATCATAAAAAAACTCAAAAGGCTGACCAGAATGGGCCTAAGTTTATAGCAAAAGTAATAAATAAATGGAATGTCTGATCTTGGATAATGGATGTTTTATGAGTTCAACATTTTATCACCAACTTTGGATATAAAAAGAAAGCAAAAAAACAAAGGAAGAGGAAGAAGAAAATGTTACGAAACAGCATGCTCATCCCGAAGTTCTCCAGAGGAAAACTTTCAAAAACATAAATTTAAGATTTACAATTCACTCGATTAGTGATAATCGATAAATGGACGTGTCATATCCTTGATATATTTTGACTTTTTTAAAAATCGTGGAATGCGAATTAAAAGGAAGTCAACGGGGAAAATGTACTCATACAGAAGTGTTTCTAGTTGGTTGCAGCTTTAAGAATGGTTTTAGAACGTGATTGACACTTTTATGTAAGCGGTAGCGTTCGGACCGACCACTTCCTGCGGCTTATGACGGGGAAGTGGTCACGATCGGTTTTGTGAGATCTGGCCGAACGATTACCCGGCCGAATATGGGATCCTGTAATGGGGAAAAATACTATTGATTCTAACAAAAATTTATTACCAAGGATCAATGATTTTTTTAAAATATATGTATACTGAGTATGACAGTTTTGAGTCAAGCTAAGTTTAGAACGATAAATATATTGTACACGAACGAATAAACTAAATTTCGTCAATCTTGTTAAATTTGGTCAAAATATCTAGAAAAACTTTATAAAATTAAGGAAATATCAAAAGTCTAAAAAATTTCGTAAAAGTATGTTTTTTCCGATTTTTCGATTTTGAACTCCCGGTTTAACGGACAACTCAGTAGTTTGTTATATGAGAATCGTGCTTGGGCATGGCCTTATCTGGGTCTCAAGTTCTGATTTTTGGAGGAAACAGGGCTGTTTCATTGTACACAGTGAAAAAAAGGTTTTGTGTTTACAGCGTCTGTTGGAAGTGAATGTATTTATTAGCGTAAAGTGTAGTGTGAGAGGATGATGGAGAAATATCGAGTACTTCACCTCCCTATTTGAGTGAATTGTATGTAAACAATGTATTTAATAATGAATGAGGGCCTGTGTAGTTTGGATCTAGGAACTGTGTGCGTCGGGTGCTGAAAGACATAGCTGTTGATAGCCCAGGAAGTCCAACCTCATCGGCTGAACACCGACCACCTAAGACCGACGATTGTCAACAACCAGGAAGATGTAAATTAAAGAAGCTGGAATTGCCGGTGGACCACAAATAATGATAGGCTCAACTCTGCACACGTGTATATATATATATATATATATATATATACACTGAGAGGCAAAAAGGTCCTCCTGATCATCTTACAAAAAAATTTGGTCTGCTTTAAAGGATTAGCGGTTAAAACACCGATAAAATCTCCCACTTGTTTTTACAATTGGATTTTGTAAATAAATCGTTTAATAGTCAATCTCTTCTTTGTTGGTTTTTCTGTAAAATTTCTTTCTACGTTTCGGTAGTTTAACTTTTTTAAGTTGTACCATTTTTAAGTTTCAAATTTGTTTGAGTGATGGTTTTAAGTGATGCAGATTCCGGTAGAATTGTTGAAAGATGGAAGAAGTCAAGGGTATATGGACAGGGTGCTTAACATTCCCAGAACAACTGTCCGAAAGGTCTTCCATTGCAAACTAGATATTGGAGGTTACTCAAGAAGGCATGGTCGCCATCGTGTCACATCTCAGAGAAATAATCCTTTTATTGTTTCAAATATACTCCGTCATCGACATTCTACTTCCGTTGAAATCAAGCAGTCACTTCAACAAGTTAGAAATCTTAATATCAGTTCACGCACTGCAAGGCGAAGATTTCAGAAGCTGGATTACATGCGAGAAGGCCTCTCACTGGTCCAGAACTTCTGACAAGTTACAGAACATCTCGGTTAAGTTTCGCAAGATTGACCTGAGCAAGATTAGACTAAAATCTTATTTTCGGATGAGTCAAGGTTTTGTTTGGTTGAGGTTTTCTGAAGGGCCGAGAGAGAGAGGGTTGGAGTAGAACAGGAGACCCGTAAATCCTCGCAACATTTTCAATCCGGAGAAGCTATGGAGATGGTGGTGTTATGGTTTGGGCAGGTATTTCTATGGACATTCGCTTGATCTTTATCGATGGTTCCCAAAGAGCTCCGTGATACATTGAAGTTGTGTTATCAGAAGAAGTTGTAATTAGCGAGGGTTTTATTTTTATGGATGGCAATGCAAGGCCCACACAGGATCGTTGGTATCTATTTGTAACGAGGTTCAATGCAATGTTTGTTGTGGCCAGCATTGCAGTCCCTACATAAACCCTATCCCTTTGGAACGAGTTGTCAAAGTAGATAAAAAGTCGCCCGGTGATGCTAGAGAATTTGCAGGTATTAGGAATGGCGCTGTGGGAGAAATATGAAAACATTCCGCAGCACTAAATTCAAAACTTCATAAAATAGACGCCACGTCGAATGTAAGCGGTCATCAACTCGATTCAGTTTAAGTTTTTATTTAGCTATATCTTATATTTTATTTAAAAACATGAAGTAAACAACAAAACATCAAAATTATAGCGATTGCAAGTATTTACTAAAAACCATCCAGGGCGTCCACTTTATTTTTCCCTATCAGTGTATAAATGTACATATATAAGCAGATTTGAGCTTATGTATAACATCAATAGTTTTATTATTAAATTACAATTAATTAAGGTTTTTAGTTGAGATGAAAAAAAGTTAATGGCACGAGCGGGATTCGAACCCACGATCTTCGGCTAGATACGCCGCTGCTCTACGACGACAAATGAAATGGCCACGGATTGCTTTAGTGAAGTGTACTTCATTTTAATCATTAAATTCACTAATTTCGTGGTCCGCTTGACCAATTAATATATTACAACTAATTAAGGTTTTTAGTTGAGATAAAAAAGTCAATGGCACGAGCGGGATTCGAACCCTAGCACACTAGCTTCCCATCTCAACACCACGTTTTGAATTTATCTTACGTATCTAGCCGAAGATCGTGGGTTCGAATCCCGCCTGTGCCATTGATTTTTTTATCTCAACTAAAAAACTTAATTAATGGTAATATATTAATAGGTCAAGCGGACCACGAAATTAGTGAATTTGATGATTTAAAATGAAGTATACTTCACTAAAGCTCTCCGTGGCCATTTCATTTGTCGTCGAGAATCCAATCAGATTACACGACATTGAAAAATGGCAAAAAGGACGGAAAACTCATAAGGTGGGGTTGAGATAGGAAGTTGATGTCCGAGTGGATCGAGGTCACTAATAGCTCAAGTGGTAGAGCAGCGGCGTATCTAGCCGAAGATCGTGGTTTCGAATCCCGCTCGTGCCATTAACTTATTTTCATCTCAACTAAAAACCTTAATTAATTGTAATGTATTAATTGGTCAAGCGGACCACGAAATTAGTGAATTTATTATTAAAGTGTTCACAATTTTCAGTTATCTATACATTTTCTAATTTGCCAATGCAATGGCCCTAATAACTTCCCTACAACACTCAACGTAAGAAAATCTTGATCTTTCTTTAAAAAAAAAATTCCCCATCGGTGAAGCCAAAGCCGGGATACCGAGACGAAACGTGTATCCCGGACGAAGTCCGGTATCGGATTCAGGGAATCACAAGAAGTACGTATATCGTTACACGTTAAGTGACGAAGAAAAGTTATCACGATCTCAATTTAAAAAAAAGATGATTAATAAAAGAAAAAGTTAATATGTAATGAATCATTGCCGGTACACAATGATATTTGGATCATTCAAGCCAAAATAACCAGACTTAGTGACATTTCTTCGTGGTCTACGGGAAGAGCCCTCATGTCGTTTCCGATAGTTTTGGTCTGACAGATCTGCCGGATGTCTTTAGGCCTTTCGCCATCTTCAGTGATGGTATCAAGGATACACGCAGGGAGAGGCAGGGGCACATACAGGCCAACACTGGAGTCAGTTAAATGCCAAAACACTTCTAATAGACCAAAATGTTTGGAAACTACCAAACTAAAACTATTGATGGCTTTGAGCTTGTGGACGACTTTATTATGAACTATTTATTCATGGAATGATATAAACCCTCTGTTATATTTATATATATTTTTTGAAAAGTACGTTATTAATCTATCCAAGATTTTTACAAAAAAAGTGTTAAAACGGTTTATGAAAAAGATAATCTACCCAGCACAACGAAGTTTACATAAGATTTTTCAAGAATACTTTCCATATATTTTGCCCATTATACGATTTTAATTAAGTCCCTCCAATTGTTTGAAAGTTTAAGTTTATAGAATTTTTGTTCTCTTTAGCTCTCCCATTTTTATACATGTTTATATTCTTCTTTATAAAGATATTTTCATGAAATGATCGGTTATTTTCATTTTTTGAATGAAGACAAATTAAACAATACAATTTCATGGTTTCTGGGGAGCTTTATTTTGGCTAATACAGATGTTTCTTGAAATATTGCAGACTACACCAACCAACTTTTGTTTTTAATGGGACCGTATTCCTTTAATCCATATTTTTTTAATAGTGTCTAGTCTTCTGAAGACATAAAATATAAAGAATTTTTTGAATCGAACTTGTTTTTCAAAATTTATTCTCAATTTCGTGCGAAAAATAAGGCCTCCCCTATAACACCACACCTGCTTAAAAATGTCTCAATTTTAAGTTAAAAATAAAGGCTTAATTAAGAAAAATTAAATAAAATAAAGACTACTTGTTATGAAAGTGTTTTGGTTGTCTACGTCCATGGAATAGAGTGGATCAAGGTAAAAAATAAATTTTGACTACACCCTATAGAATAAAACAACAACAATATTATCAATACATGATAGTATAGTTTCTATATTTAACCCTTTTTTCAAGAACAATTTTATTACAACCTGTTGGCAAGGATTGTCGTTGGTTTTAAGCCGAAGGTTACTTATTACATTTTTCCCACCTTTCATTACAGAACTACCGACAGACGCAATAGTCGATAGCTTTTTAATTTATTTATTAATACATTTTTATTGGTAATTTAGAAATAAATAAAAAAGTGTTTCTGTTTTTAACGTTTTTAGGGGAGCAGCTTATTTTTCACGCAAAATTGGGAGTACATTTTGAAAGGAATGTCCGATTTAAAAAATTCGTTTTTTTGGTTTTCAGGGGTCTAAACACTACAAAAATTGTGGAAAAAGTCATAGGGTCCATTTTGAAAAAAAAAAAAAGAAGAAAAAAACATGCATGTTTGGCATCTGCAATATTTGGAGAAAAAAATCAATATGTATTAACCAAAATAAAGTACTCAGACACCATGAAATACCTGTTTAAAAAAAAAATTTTTGCCTTCATTTCAAAATAGTGAGTCACTTAACCTACCCTGTATGTATTGTGATGTGGCTTGATCTGCGTCTATTGCCTCATGTATTGGGGTGATAATGCCATGTCGAAATGTAAGAGAGTAAGGTGTTTATCAACCGGTATTGCACACGCGTTTCGATTCGTTTCGACATACTTTCCATGTATAATCTATTAGAAAGTGTTGGACTATTTCATTTCTTTTTACTTGTAAGAGGCTCAGGTGATGGATAAAATGAGAAGGAGATGGATTCGTAACGATACTGACCCCTTCCGCTCCGTCCGACGAACCTGAGATCGTTGAATTTGGCCACTTGGTTCTTCATGACTGCGGTGCAGTTCCTCAGCTCGGCGCAGTAGTTCTCGTCGTTGCCCGCCCTGACGGTGACGACCGTCCCGTCCATCACCTCGCCGAGGGCGACTACTTTGAAGCCGACGGGCAGCGTCTTGTTGGACCTCCAGTGGGACGGCAGTGCCGAGCAGAGGAAGTACGGGCTGCCCGTCCTCACCAGTTCGCCCGGGTGTTCCGCCTGGGCTTCCGTGACGACCCGTTCCGTCCACCACAGCTCGCCGCCTGCAGCAGAAACGTCTCGCCTCCTTTTCTTCGAGTCGGAAGTCATCACACATCACGCGCACGAGGCGACTCGCCCTACACTGGATCGACGGCTTCGCCCCTTCCTCCGGCCGGCCGACCCACCCATCTCCCAGCCCATTGGTCCTCCTTCCCTCAAATCCGCAACGGCAGCACTCCCACCAGCTTCTTTCCATCCAGGTTACCTTCACTCCATTGGACACCGCAAATTATCTTTTACCAATTTACCGTCCAGGGCTATTACATGCATTTATCTTGCGCAAGTAACGATCACCCATGAAATCCTCGGCCCGAGACCTACGAGAAAAAAATTGTGCCCACTACATGTTTATTTGACGCTCCTGCAAATTTTCTGGCTCAAACTATAATAATTAAAGTTACATTTCACCTCCATTAACAATTCACAACTGCTGGGTTTACCCCCTGATTTATATTTATTATAGAAATATCAGCTTTTCTTTTTATATTTATTTATTTGTTTCCCTCTGTCTTAATTCTATTCATACATCAACGTCTACAAAGAAAACAAACAACTATAATTAGGGAAAAATTAGAACTTTCTGGCAAGTAAGACCAAACCAAACCTACTATAAAAAGTAAAAAAAGGCAACGATTTCTGTGATCAAACAGAATCACGAACACTTCGGATCAAGGTATCCGGAAAAAAATTGCTTGAAAAACTTTGAAAAGGTGGAATCTCAAAACCAAAAGAACCATGTTAGTTAATCTTCCGGTGACCTTTGACATTGGTTCCAATTGCTCGAAATTAACATATAACGTAGCCAATTGGAAGGTAAATTTTGTAAAATCTTTCGTCCCATAACTTATTAAAAAACTCAATTCTGTAAATAGTATTTATTAATTTGTCCTTGTTTGATATAATAATTAATGATAAATAATTTCTTGTCTTGTAGACAATAGACAATACATTTTATTTGTTTTAAACCCGAAGGTTATCCAAAAGATTTTTTGTCGACTTTTACAACTTATATATTATCACATTAACAGATAAGTAACAAAGCAGTTACAGTTTAATTCTTATACATACTAATTTGTCTTCCTAAAAAAGTTAAATATTTCAAAATACTCTTTTAGGAGTATATAGAAGGAACGGAATATAACACAACCCTACAAGAAACTATTCGATGTTAAGAGGACATCTAAAAAAATATGTGGGGTGTCAGCTTCTTGCAGATCTCAAAGTTCCGATGAATGCCTGTATAGAATATCCCTTTAATTATTATTGTAGTGAAATAATTTTCACTCGTCTTAGCTTGGCTGATGACACTGGCGACCTGGAATGGGATCTTTTCTTGGAGATATAAGTCAGGGGCTGCAGTGAAAACATTCTGCATTCTTTGAATATTGTGTAACGTTGATACAAACAAAGCTTCTTGGTCTAAACCTCTTAGTTTTTCTTTGTACCTTTATAAGATAATTTCTTTATTTATGGGGATATCCTTGGAATTTGATTATTCCGTATTACCTGATGTCTCAATTCTTTAAACATGGTTTTGATATGAATAGCCAAGTTATTTTTCAACTTTTTGCCCGAGTCATCAGTTCTCTCAAGAGCAACAAATCTTTCAGAGCTAGATTATTTTTCATCGTTCATTTCCAAAATTTGGCGCCACCATTTCAGCATCATTGCTAACAGAGTGTAGCAAAAAGATATTAGCCCGAATTCCATCCATACCATGATTTAGTAGTTTTCAATTCCATCAAGTGATGTATTTTTAAAATAGATACATCCCCATATTTTGGCTCCATACAGCAGCGAATTATGAGTTATCACGGTGCATAATTTAAGCCTCAAGTCCATGTAGGAAGCGAGGCTGGGCCCTAGGATATTAAGCGTAATAAATATGTAATAAATAAATATGTGAGCGGTTCTCAGCTTATGCAGATCTCTAATAGAGCATAGTTCTGATGAACGCCATTTATTTTGAAACGCACAATTTAACAAACAACTGGGCTATTCATGTCAAAACTATGCTTAACGAACTGATATATAAGTAATTATCGAGTAATCAAGATTCCAAGGATATCTGCACAAATATGTAAATTATGTTATATACGTACAAAGAAAAACTAAGATGTTTAAACCTAGAAGTTTTGCTTGTATCAAGGTTACACAATCTTCAAAGAGCGAAGAATGTTTTCACTGCAGCCCCTGACTTATATCACCAAGGAAAGGTCTCATTCCAGGTCGCCAGTGTCATCAGTCAGATCAAGAGGGTGGGATTTATTTCACTGAAATAATAATTAAACGGATATGCTATAAATGGCGTTCATCAGAACTTTGCTCCATTTGAGATCTGCAAGAAGCTGGGACCCCACATATTTTATGTTGATCAAATTGCTTCGAATTGCTTCTTGTCAGGTGGTGTGATGTTTCGTTCCTTCTAACGGCCTGTTCCATAAAAGAATATTTTGAAATATTTAACTTTTTAAGGGAGACAAATTTGTATGTATAAGTATTTAACTGTAATTGTTTTCTAACTTTTCTGTTAATATGATAATATGTAAGGTGTAAAAATAGAAAAAAATCTTTTGTATAACATTCGGGTTTAAAACAAATAAAATCTATTGTCTATTGCCTACAAGATAAGGTGTTATTTAGTTGAAAAACAATCGAAATAGTCATTAACCTCACATAAATGTTTTAAAAATGTTTTACTAAATGTGTGGTGATTATGACCGTTAATCGATGATTATTCACTTTGAGCCCTGAAGATGATCTCAATAAAGATCGAAACGTTGGCACGATAAAGAAAATGTTTTTCTGACACCCACATCACATCAGACCGCATCTCACGATCTGTGAATAATCATCGTTTTACTAAATCTTCTTTTATTCACCAATCGTTATCATATAACTTTATAAAAATTCATTAAAGTTTATACAAAGCATATGCCCGGTACTTTTTGAATTTTTAAAGTTTTGCAAGCAATTTTTTTAATATTTTCTAGTTTCACATTATAAAATTCAAGAGAACAATATTTACATTACGCGATTTCACACTTTTTGAGATTCAACCTCTCAGGAACAATTTTATTACCATTTCTAATGAAATGGCTGTGCATAACTTTAAATTTGTTACTAAACTGGAAAAAAACACTAGAAAATGCGGAAAAGTTGCTTTCAAAAGCAAAGAAATCAGATGCCTTGGTCAATCCAGTCAGATCAACTTGCCATTTTACAAACTGAAGTGACTAGATATCAAAGAAAGCGAGTTTTTTTTAAATAAGTTATGGGACAAATAAAATTTTACAAAATTTACTTTTCAATTAGCTACGTTATATGTTAATTTAGAGCAATTGGAACCAATGTCAAAAGCCACCAGAAGATAAACTACTTTTTTCAAGTTAAGTTGTTGAAGAGTCGAAACATAGGATAAAGATTATTAAAAATTATTCAGAAATCGTGAGATGTGGTCAGGTGTGATGTAGGTTTCAGAAAAACATTTTCTTTATCGTGCCAACGTTTCGATCTTTATTGAGATCATCTTCAGGGCCTGGGATCTCCGCCCGACTTCCTTCCCCACTCCTTCAAAATCGAACATATATAGACATAAATATCTCACTGGCGCTCTCAACACGACACGCAAGAATGGCACAATTACACAGAAGACAACACTTTGAGTGAGTAGAAATACTTTGATTGAATGTAGAATATATTTTGCATTGTATAAATTCACTTTTTCACCTCCTAAATGTATTTGCTAAATGTAAACAATGTTTGTAAATCCCAGGCCCTGAAGATGATCTCAATAAAGATCGAAACGTTGGCACGATAAAGAAAATGTTTTTCTGAAACCTACACCAGACCGCATCTCACGATTTCTCAATAATTATCGATTAACGGTAACTAATCACCACACATTATTAAAAATAATTCAATTTTGTTGTGATTTCTTGTCCTAAAGCCAAGTGCATGTTGTAAAAATGTTTCCAATGTAGTGCCACAACTCAACATTGCTTACATTATTATTATTATTATTTTAATTGTTCAGATAGAATTACTGTTATAATTCAAAAGGAAACTTGAAGCATGGTTCAGTATGTAGCATGGTTAAAAATGATGCAAAACCCATAAGAAAAATATTCGTATATGTACATGAAGAGCATGGCCAAGTCGTTAAAAAATATTATAAGAATCCTAGACCCAATATTTGATAAGTTTGAAAGGGCATTACCGATCAGATCTGAACATTAATAGCACCTTAGAAAAACAGGGAATGTCCCAATACTTTTCTGATATATCTGGATGAACCAATTTGCCATTTTACAAACTGAAGTGAATAAATAACAAACAATAAACAAATACAATTTAGAGAATTGAGCCTTTTAATAAGTTTTGAGTCGAAACATTTTACAAAATTTAACAACTGGCTAAATTTAATGACAATTGGAACCATACTAAAAAAATTAAACAAATGTCAAAAGTCTCCGGAAGACAAAAATGCCACGTTTCTTTACATCAGAATGAAGTTATTGAATAATTGTGACATAGGATATACATTATAATTCATATAATTCAATGTTGATGTAGTTTATTGTTGCTTCTTGTTGCTTAAACCAGAAAGTAAACAACGTTCCCAGCGCCACAACTCACCTCAGTTTGTGATTATTATTATTATTGTTATTTTTGGTTTTTAATTATTCAGATAGATTTATTGCCGTAATTAAAACAATATAAAAGAAGACATAACAGACCTCGAATACGTTAAATGATTTAATAAGTTTGCAAACATACATACAAACCTGGAAAACATTCCTGTATTCCAGTTTTCCGAGGTTGATGAGGATGTTACCCTGACATAAATCTTTGTAATGTGATTATTAACATAAAAGTTTTCTTTTTAATTTTTAATGCAAGCATAATGTTTACTCTATTTATTTGGAAAGTATCTTCATCCCTGTAGAGATGTAAAGTAGATATAATCAAAATAATTCGGTTCCAGAAGAAGAGAATCATAAAAGAAGCATAAAAGATATATCTTGAGCTTTGAAGTTGAGAAAAATCATGGGTGTTATTAAGCTTTTCTAAAAGCTACTTCGAGCGTTTATTTTGGTATTATGGACGCAGTCAATTGCTAAGTTGATCCCGTAGAAACATTGTTGTATATTATGTTTAAATGAGATTCGCGTTAAGGTAAAGACAACATTTTTAAGCTTACTGCAAAGAAAATCAGAAGCCATGGTCAGTCAAGTAAACCAAGTTTTGGTTCTCTTTCCCGTTCTCCAAATTGAAATGCCTATGTTACAAAAAAGGACAAATTAATAAATAAAATTTAGAAATTGGGTCTTTTAGAAAGTTAAGTGACGAAAATTTTTACACATTTTGTTGTTGTTCTAAAGCTTAGAAAAGAAAGTAAACAATGTTTCAATTTAGCGCAACTCAACTTTTTCTGATTAAAAAAAAAAAAAAATGTTTTAGAGATATCGTCGTTTAAAATCCTTTTGATTGCTTTATGCCCTATCCAGTGGTGGGTCTATGTGTTTATGTCATTATGCTAAAAACGTCGTGAGAAGGCGAAATTCGCAATAAAGACCAGAACAGCAAATCTGGGCGAACCAGAACGATGGAAACGTTCAGACTACAAGAAAGTACTAAGTTTTCTGTGTATTTCAAACATGCCTATGGCCTTTCTAGCTATTCATTGCAGAATTAATATTATTCATTTTACAAAATTTAACAACTGGCTATATTTCTAAGTCAATTTTGAGCAGGAACTAAACATATGCTAAAAGTTACAGAAGATTTTCGCGTGATTTGTCTAGGACAGACCGAAAAAGAGGTTTATGAACGAGGTTCTCAACTTAAATGTGTTTCCGGCTTTTTTATATTATGTATTATTATTAAAGATGTTTCAGTTGACAATTTTTGTTGTTTCAACTTTGGGTTTGAGCATACAGCAGCACACTTTAAAGAAAATGAAGAAATCATTGCTTTCTTTGGAGTGAGAAGAAAGTAACAACATTTCTTTATATTTCATATCTGCCTACGGTCTGCGAGTTAACCTTGTATAATTTATATTACACATTTTACAAAAGTTATTATTGGTTGGTAACTTCTATGGAAATGTCGAGCAATTGTAAATAAACTAATTTCAAAAGTTAATTTGGAAAAGTGTCAGAGACTATTCAAAAGAATAACCTTAAGGAACATTGACATTTTAAAGACGATAAAGAAGCTCATAAGACAAATGTTAAATTATATGAAAACAGAGTATCACAAAAGAAGGATGGATATTTGAAGAAAATTATGATGACTACTGATCAAATTAGATTAATAATAGATTCCAGTTAAAGCATCTTAAAAAAACAAAAACAAATTTGATGACTTTCTAATTATGCAGATAAAACAACCACCTTTCTTTTTATACTTGATAAATGACTTCTGTGCTCCTTTTAATGTGTAATAAAAATACAATATGACAAAATTGTGTTCTGACAATGAAACTAATTTAATTGGCATTTGGTTGCTACATCGTCAGATTGCAACGATATTTAATAAAAAACTGTTCCGAAAAATTTGTGTTTGTTTTATTTATTTTTTCAATAACGTGAATTACGTGTTAAAATATTCAATGTGATATTGAAACGCAGATAAATGATTTGGATTTGGATTTATATACGTTCAAATCTACACATGTTCGAAGATAAATACACACATGAGCAGGGTTGGGCTTCTCAATTCTCTCGGTACACCAATTCTACCATTTGTGATGTACGATAAATAACCGGCAGGTTTCGAGAATCAATCAGGTGCTGTCAACAGCTAGGACATTTCAGCAACCAACGCATGCAGTTCGTAAATCCTAACCCATTCACACGCTCACTCCTCCTTAAATACATTATTTTCTATTTACATAGCATTCACTCAATTAGGATGGTGGAGTAGTCGATATTCTTCCATTACCCTTTATACTAACTAACCTAATTGAGGGTCGATGGGTACTCATTATTCTGCTAATGACACTCTCACACTAATAAATACATTCACTCACCCTCTACAAGCATTGTACAGGTTATGAGGCTGCTCGCACAACCACAACTCTGCCAGTGAATTCAACCTTCAGATTGACAAAAAATTCGTATCGTTCGTATGGCCCGAAGACGATTCTCAACTCGTTCGCAGGTATTAAACTCTTTATGTTTTTTTTCAACTGTCTTCTGTACTCGTCAATCTACTCGTAGCTCTTGATCTATTCATTTCTGGGGAATACACAAAAACATTGAAAAGAGTGGTCAATTTCCTTTCAGAACGTACCGTTTTTAAACGTTCAATTTAATTTTGGGTAACAAAACTAAATCTTTCAAAAACTGCAAAATTTAAAGTTAGTAAAAAAAACTAAATTTGCAACATGACTGGGAAAATTCAGGGCAGAGACTGGCAAATCTCATAAAAACTTCTCCTTTCTTTCTTTTAGAAAAGCTTTCTAGCTTTATCCTCTTTTCTTTAATTACATCGAATAAATGCATAAGTTTTATGACAAATAGGAAAAAATGGTGACGGTCGGAAAAAGGGGGGGAGTGGGTGAATGTTGTAATTCACCTTTTTTCTTGGAAAAAAAATTATTTCTCAAATTTATCTTAATAAAAAAGCACAAAAATAAAGAAAAATGAAGCAAAACACATGCAAAAGAGGCAATAAACATAGCAAACAACCAAACCAGAAAAATTGGACAAAATATCTTCCTAAACACAAGCAAAACGTAACAACTTAAAAAAATAAACATATTTTGGTTGTTCACGATGTTTATTGTCTCTTTTTTATGAGGTTTGTTTGATTATTACGTTAATTTTTTCTTTTTGTGTGTTTTTTTATTAGGTTAAAGTTAGTTTTTACTATTTCTGTAGTGTTGTTCTTTTATTTGTCTGTGTTTAGAGTACAAATTTTGTCCAATTTCTCTGGTTTGGTTGTTCGCTACGTTTATTGTCCCGTTTTTATTTTAAGCAAGCTAAAAATAAAGAAGTTTGACATTTTCTGTTGAGGTCTGCAGGATGATGATCTTCCTGATCATTTTGGCTTGCTATAATCCCTTTCTTGGTCTGTCAGACTCCGTTCTGTTTCTCACCATTCAGGATGTGGATTTGTGTGAATAACCAAAAATCTGCTACAGAAAATGACGTGACTCCCTCTTCGGTCCTAATAAATCAAATCAGCGATTATAGGCGAAAAATCAAAAGTAACTAATAAAGAAATCGATTACATATATAAAACGAAAAATGAAAAACCGCTCATGTTTTTCCTTGAAACTCACTACTTTTATTTTGTAGTAAATTAAACATTTATTTAAATATTACAATGAAAATATATAACATCTAGGGTTAAAGTCCAACGAATAATTTTCAAAAAAAATTTGCAAAAAATCATTGCGACCTTATTTGTTCGTCCCTGGAAATGTCGAAAAAAAAAGAAAAAGCCAACGTCGTAAGAGTTACAGTTAGTCATTGTTAAAGTCGTAGAAAAGGCTAGGAGCCTTCGTCGGTCTGAGACTGGCCGCTGGTGGAACTGATGAGCGACGTGCTGATGTGGTCGCTCACCACCGCAATTGGAATCCACGTCCCATTTAAAACCCAGAGTGTAAACACTAACTAACATTCGGTGGAAAAACCTTACAAGAAAACGTTTCCTTTCTATTTTAGTTCGACATTTGGAGAAAATGGTAAAAAGAAAGTCAATCATGGCGCCTCAAATATTGCAATATAATCAAACTTCAATTAAGTCGTTATTGTATTTATATTGTATTAAAAATATAAATTTACAATAAACAAGTCTCAACTAACTGAGATATTTTGTTGAGGTCTGTTCGGTGAAGAATCTGTAGTTCGGTCTTAACCGATTATCCTCTTCTGCCTATTTTCGCTGGCTTTGTTTTGATGACTGACCAAACCACCAAATTAGTCAGACCTGTATGATGAGACGACCAGACTAAAAAAACTGACTTTTTACCTATAAAAACAAATCAATTTATTCGCTAAATTTGTTGATTAAACAATATAAACAAAATATAAATAAAAATCGATTTGTTCTTTCTACCCTGAGGATAAAAATGTTGGTCATAATGGTTTTAACATTATTATGGTTATAACACAACAATGAATTCTTAGTTCTGTCATAAACAGACTTAACATAATAGACTTTCTAGGAAATATTGAACATGGTGAGATTTCTCTTCGTAGTGTCTGCGGGCCGATGAACCTGTGGTTGGTCTGACAGACGCATTTCAGCAACCAAAGAATGATATATAATAAAGTGCAAGCAAACAATAAATACATTAAAGTATACGAAGAATTCTCTTATAATACTCTTAAAGTCTTTAAAAGACCTGTACAAAATATAAACAAATTTTGTGCTTTCTTGTTTTCTGGAAGGTTCTCCAGATATGCTTATCCAAACTTTTAGGGGAAGTTTGGTCCCAAATGCTTGTAATTAACATAAAATGTAGCAAATTGTTAAATTTTGTGGGCTGATGAACTTGTGGTCGGTCTGTCAGGCTCATTTCAGCATCTTCAGCAACCAACGAATGATATAGTATAATAACGGCAAACGATAAATACTATAAAATATACAAATAAAAGCTTTCATCAAGCTTTTAAAAGACCTTTGTAGAAATACCCTGACAGGCTAAAAATTTCGCCCAATTGATTTTTTTTAAATTTTCTTGGTAAAAGAAAATTCTGCCCTTAATATGTCTCATTGTTTTTAGCAATCAATATTTGTTTATGCTATGTTTTAAATTGGGAGTATCTATTAGAGGTAAACCCACCTAATCCTTAATCCAAAACAAGGATAAAGAATTTTTAAATTTTACTTTTTACGAAATTTAAAATGTTTATTCAGTCTCATTTGAATTCTGAAGCAATAAACTATCTAGTTTTCATCTTTTTTTTTAAATTCCAATTTTTCAACTTAAAAACGCCACTTGGAGCTGAGGATGTTGCGCGTGCTGTGGTTCTAATTAATGATGGACGTTCTATCAGGTATGCGGCTATTGCCATCGGAGTTCCCTACGAGAAAAACTGCGAGACGCAGTTAGACATTTTCGAGAAATCAAAGAAGTACCCGGTTGTGAACGTCCTAGGATAACAAACAGACCACAGGATGACCGTTTCTTTAATTAGAGAATTTGGCGAAACCGACTCCTTACTGTTCTTCAAGCGATTGATTCATCAGCTACATGAAGTTCGAGGAGTCCAAATTTTTCGAAGAAGAGTAACGCAGTATGGTCTGATGACTATTCGCCCCGTAAGAGGAGCAGAATTGACCAGAACACCCAGAGTTGCACGGCTCGCATTTGCTCGAGAACTCAGCCATTGGTCTTTGGACGATTGGTCTGCTGTACTTTTTACAGATGAGTATAGATTTGCCCTACGATCTCCAGATGTGCGTGAAAGAGTATGAAGCGTAATGAAAGGTACGCAGCTTGTAATTTTTTCCAGACCCAAACTTATCAACATATCATTAAGAGTCGCACAGGGTTGGCTGTTGTTCGTGGATAGTCTTTGGCGGCCACTCGTTAAGTGGATGAAATTTTGGAACATCATGCGTTGCCTATCCTCGATGAAATTAGTGACAATCCTAATCTAATGAACGACAATGCCCGTCCTAAGCATTAATAATATAATAGATTTTGATCTACCTCCTATTTTAGATTTGTACATAAATAATATAAGGCATACTAAATAATCAAATTAATTAATTTAACCTAAATTAGGAATCAGCGTCTCCTCCCTTCTTGACAATAACACCTCCGTTTTTCAGGCGGAAATCTGGGCCATTAATATGTGTTGTAGAACACTTATGGAAAATAAAATTAAGGGAAAGGATATTAGCATTTTTTTTGACAATAGGGCTAGCCTTAGGCCATTACAAAAAGATTTGTCAACCTCAAGACTGGTGGAGGAAACAATAGATCTTATCAGTAGGAACTCTTCTAGGATTGAGAACAAGGTAACCCTTATTTGGATGCCAGCAAATAAAGGATACCATGGCGGATGGCCTGACCAAGGTTCCAATACTTCGTTTGTCGGGCCACAACCGGTATTACCTCACTCTATAAGTACAGCGAAAGAGAGTATTAAAAACTGGGGCATGAAACAATTCCTTAGGGAGGGAATTTATCCCCCGGACACAGGCAATCGAAAGAGTTTGTTAAGGCGATCAAACCAGCAGAATCGAAATGGCTAGTCTCTTTCTCAAGGAAGGGAATTAGGAGGCTGGTAGGTATCCTGACGGGCCATTGCCCTTTGAGAAGACACCTCTTCGTAATGGGTATTTTACCAGAGCCCTCTGTGTTTTTTCTTCTGTGTACCTTTGTGAAATAAAATAAGAAACGGCAAGGCACTACCTCGCAGAGTGTATAGGTATGCCAGGCATAGATTCGAAACTTTTGAAGGAGAGGACATTACCAAAACACTCCCCGATATTAAATGGTCCAAAATCTTGGGGTTTGTGAACAAGTCCAAGAGGTTTATGCAGGACACGTGAACCGACCAAGTCCCGGACCCTTTAGGGATGGGGTACGAGTCTGCCCAGGCATTTAACCCCTCGGGTCTTGGTTGCCCACCCTGCATAATATAATATTATATATATATATATATATATATATGTCTGGATTCGAACCCAGAACCAATATGGAAGGGTAATCCTCACCAATTAGATAGGCCATGCGAGCCCGGAGGTCTGACCCCGTACTGCCAACACCAGAGGTGGGTGTTTCTCGATGCCTGCTGGTAATTTAGTCTAAATTACAAAAGTTGGAATCGTAGAGGGACTGCGAGAAGCTCATTTTTAACCATGTATAAATATACATACATCTGCAGATTTGAGCTTATATAAATCTAAATTCAATAACGATCTAATTTCGTTTTTCCTTTTCTATTAGGGCAATAGTGTATTTTACTAACTTTACCAAGTTTCTTGAGTACCATAGTAATTAGTTTTGGAGAAACGCTAGTTCTCTATAATTTCTTGAACACAGTCACCGAAACTTCCAAACTTCTGATTGAATCTGCCAAATAAACTTGAACTGCTCAAATATTTGGGCGGGTTTAATTGTCTTTGTCATTCCATTAAAGGGAAGCGATGATTAAGGGATTCGTTTTTCAAGATATAATTTTGTATGGGATGGTATGTGAAATCGTCCAAGTGAGTTCATTTTCTATTATAATGCTAATTCAGCAGAGAAAAAGCTTGAGTTAAAATTTTTGTTTTATTAAATGATAAACAAATCTTATCAAAACATTCTTTCTTGAAAAGGTTCTAACGATCCATGTTAAAATTTTTGATTTTATGGTTAATTATTATATTTTCTTAAATAACTTCTGAAAGTTGAGATTGAATCTCCCATGTATTGGGTTGTCCGGAAAATAATGCAGGATTTTGGTATTAAACAAAAAAAAAGAAACTAGTTACTTTAAAGCAATGTTCTTTAATCAAAATAATTTCCCANATGAGTAATCCTGTAAACGTAAACAGAATATTTTATATAGATTTTTTTTAATGAAAACTTAAAATCCTGCATTATTTTCCGGACAACCCAATACTTGGATTTTTAAAATATTTCTCCACCATAACCGTAAATTGTTTATAAAACTGTTTTAAAAATACATTTAAAAATACATGTTTAAAATTTCATAAAATGTAATGCTTCTAAAATTGCCTCAAAGTATATCTTTATCATAAAAACCTATCTATTTTTACTTTCTTTTTTATGGTTCTCTGCTCCATGAGCGGAGTTAATTCGATTTTGGTCTTACTTTACACCTGTACGGGAAAGTAGAAAAGCAGATACTTTCCCCCCATATAATTTGAGTGAAAATCATGTTTAGATTCATCAATTAAAAACAAAAGTTTTCTATCAAGGATCACAGTTCAATGACTGGTGTCAGAATAACATCCTTGGATTGTTTTTTAAATTTTTATTATGATTGCAAACTTACTAAATCCGTTAAATGATTTATGATATATCCGTTAATTTATTTATTTAAATTGGGTTATGACTATTTTGTATCATGATAGACACCAAGACTTTTTCGTACGTTGAGAACGAACGAATTTTTTATATTACTAATTGGCGTCGCCTAGTTAAGTTTTAATCTAATATTTTGTAAATGTTTTTTCGGATGACACAGGTTAAATCTTTTCCTCAATTTCCGAATGTCAAGCATCAACATTAATGAAGGGGTGCTGGATTCGAACCCGGGACCTTGTCAACGTCTGAACCATTGCAGCCACCGACGCCCTCAATCTTTAGTATTAAATTTATAACGTCATGAAGAGCCATCTCTGCTGATTTCCTGGCAAAAACCTGGTTAACTGAAATAATGCTATTATTAGTCAAGAATTTGATTAGTCATGTTTTAATACATTTTCTGTTATTTTGGATAATAATAAGATTAGTGAAATATGTTAAAAAAGGTTCAGTAGGCATTTTCAATATTATTTAAATACCACAGAAAATAAATATAAGCATGTTCATAATAATTGAATGTTTAATCTTTTCCTACCTGTTCATGAGTTATCTTGAATTTTTCTTTTCAAAGGTCGAAGAAAATTTTGAGGAATATAGTGACAAAATTAAAAGGAGATTTAAGGACTTGGCACGGCAGTAGTTGTAAGAAAGCACCAGTTTTCCAATTTTGTAAAAACGGAGAACGCACACTTTTCGGGTGGGTTTTCTTTTTTTTTTCTCTTCTTGCAAAAGAATAAGAAGTTCTGCTTTCTCAGGTTCTAACATGAGGTTAGAAAGGGATGTTGATTCCACAACTTACCAGGTGTGAAACGAGCCAAGAAAAGTTTTCAAAAGTAACTATTATATTACAATTAATTAAGGTTTTTAGTTAAGATGAAAAAAGTTAATGGCACGAGCGGGATTCGAACCCACGATCTTCGGCTAGATACGCCGCTGCTCTACTTGAGCTATCGTGACCTCGATCCACTCGGACATCAACTTCCTATCTCAACCCCACCTTTTTGTGGGTTGAGTTTTCCCTCCTTTTTGCCATTTTTCTACTTTTTTCATCTCAACTAAAAACCTTAATTAATTGTAATGTATTAATTGGCCAAGCGGACCACGAAATTAGTGAATTTAGTAACTATTAAAGTTGAAAGTCCAGCAGGCAACTCAGTTGAATCGACTAAAACCGCCTCGTGTGAAACTAGCCCCAAAGTCAAATGAAGCATACCTAAAAAAATAATTAAAAAATTAAAACCAAGTTTGTCGCATTTAAAAGATGGCGTCCGAATCCGTTGGACATCGAGAAAAAGAGGGAATCACAGTTCTTATAAAACTAAAAGATGGAAAATGTCGCGAATCCGAAAGAGCACCGCTATGCGACGCCCCAATGAATTCGGCCACGGCTGAGATTTTTCTTTTTAAATTGTGAAGCAGCTTTATATTCAAGGACTCCCAAATGGCACACCACGCAATGTTTATATTAATTTCTTTCAATTAATTAACCTTAAGGAAGGTAATGGTTGAAATGAAAAAAGTTAGTGTCACGAGCGGGATTCGAACCGAGTCCTTCGGCTAAATACGCCCCTGCTAGCTTTCGTGACTTCGGTCAGTGCTGGGCAAAAATTAGTCATGTCTAATGATTAATGATTGATCACTCAGACTGTTAGTCATGATTGGTAGTAAGTGACTAATTTAGTCATTAGTCGCCATATGTGATTGATGACTAAATTAGTCATTAATCGCCATATGTGATTGATGGCTAAATTAGTCATTAGTCGCCATATGTGATTGATGACTAAATTAGTCATGAATAGTAATTAAATACGAGGCATTTAGTCACAATATAGTTAGTCATGACTAAATTTCGATAAATCGTGTTCAAATGGGTGCTCAAAAAATGAAGAATACACTTCATCACTTTTAAAAAAATTTCTAACAGAAATTTATTTCATCAAAACGAAAATCCTTCAACACCTTATTTAACAAAAATCAATCTTCCAATTATAAGTAAAACTCCGTCGTTATGAAAAGCCAAAAAATAATGATAATGATAATAATAATAATAAAAAAAAAAAAAAAAAAAATCCTATAACAAGCTACGCTTTGAAAAGTAAATATGTTTACATAACCGATCAATGTAAAAATATTTCTTTGAATTAAAATTCATTCCACTTAACAGGAGAAATTTCTACATTATTTGGAAAATACACCATCTAGGGGTGTTGATTGTAATAAAGTAGACATGTAGAATAATTATGTAACTTTGGTTTTCGTTTATGATAACAATTTTTGAAGGTTGGCCTTGAGCACGACTCTCATCTCAAAATTTATATCCGGAGTCGGTTGGATTTTGGTAAGTTGGTCATTGTAGCCAGAGTTGGGCAAAATCAAACTAATTCTTAATCATGATTGAATTAGCTAGATTTTGCCCAACTCTGACTTCGATCCACTCGGGCACGAACCTCCCATCTCAACCTACCTCATGTGGTAGAGCAGCGGCGTATTCAGCAGAAGTCGTAGGTTCGAATCCTACTCGTGACATTACACTACATTTTTCAAATGTCGTGTAATCAAGACTATTCTCGGCGAGAAATGAAATGGCCACGAAGAGTTTTAGTGAAGATATACTTCGTTTTACTTATTAAATCCATTTTATTTCGTGGTCCGATTGACCAAATAACTTCTTTCACTTAATTAATTTTTATGTAAGGTAATGGTTGAAATGCAAAAGTTAGCATCAAGAGATGGGAGGTTGGTCCTGATTGAATCCTTATTACACAACATTTGAAGAATGTCAAAAAGGAGGGAAAATTCGAAAGGTAGGTGGAGATGGGGGGTTGGTGTCCGAGTGGAACGTAGTCACGAAGCTCAAGTGGTTGAGCAGCGGCCTATTTAGCCGAAGGTCGTGGGATCGAATCATTCCAGTTACACTAACTTTTTCATTTCAACCATTACCTTACATAAAGATCAATTAATTGAAAGAAGTTATTTGGTCAATCGGACCACGAAATATAATGGGTTTATATTAACAAACAATGACGCTCAATTCAACACATGGAATTGTCTCTTAGAAAATAGAAATAAAGAAAACAACGGATAGTTAAACATATTTAGGCAGTTGGACTGATCCTCTTAGACAATCCAGACCGCGCTTTAATACCATCAAAGTGGTAAAGGGACTATCCAGGGCTAAGTAGCCTTTCCCTCTCTCTCCACGGGGACTCGTTATCGATATTTATAAAAGCCCTTTGATGTGGCCTATTGTCTGCCTGACCGACTAATTAAAACGATATCTGTTCGGAACGAGAGGGGTTTGAATGGAAAGTACATTTAAAAGTCCCCGTCCTATAGAAAGGGCTTTAAAGCAGTTTATTATTTTAATTAATCGATCTCCTTTTGAGAGATACGCTTCTGTTTGAAAAGGCTTAATTTTTTTAATAAATAATTTGGTTTTGTTTAGAGAGCTTATTAAGCTAATTTTAACGTGCAATTTGGAAACATTAGAATATTTAGACTCTATAATTGAGGTTTGTTGTACATGATGAAAACGAAAATACGAAAACTATAGTCCATTAATGGTCAAGTTTGAATGGAAGTCGTTTCATTTCGACCAGAATCATACGTCTATTATGATTTAACCATAAACGTTTAGAAATTCTCTGTAAAACGTGTATGATGTATTTGTAGATAAATAGTTTCGACCTGGATGTAAACCAATTAAAAACAATTGAATTGCAAAATATAAAAATATGCGAATAAGGTGTTTGGTCATAAGTCATAACTCATAACATTGCATACGTATTTCATGCAAGTACAGTTAAAAAAAAATCAAAGTTCATTGGTCCCTGGCGTTCCCAGGACATGTAGAAATAGAGGACAACGAGAGAGCAGACACCCTTGTAAGGAGAGGGCTGCTATATAGCTGATAGGTCCTGATCTGTGACAAGGGGTTCACTATCGATTAGAACCTTAGACAAAAGAATGAAATGAAAATGAGTAAATAATCAATCCAAGAACCTTCTAGCTCATTTTGGAAGGATAGAAACAACAGAAGGTATCAAAGGAAGCAGGAAAAAACTTCGAATCTTAGCAGGATTGTTAACAGGGCACGGCGGAATGAATGGGCATCTGGAGAAATTTGGGCAAACTCAACACGGCACGTGCAGATTCTGCCAAGAAGCAGAGGAGGTACCAACCCACCTACTAACAACAATAAGCGCAACATTTGCCCAAAGATGAAAAAGTTTTAGGATGTACAACGTAGCCGTAGAAGAAATTCAACCACTGAAACCGGTCCTACTATTCAAGTTACTTGATGAACTAGGGCTCACCGTTGTGCTATAAGTACAAACGTGGGATACAATAGCTCTTAAAGGATTCGGTATATTATACACCTCCAACGATATATCTATAGCTACATCTTGGTCCCCGGTCCATTGAGGCCGGGTGGAGAAGAGCTAGGCATAGGTACTTGCTGGCAGGAAAGAGACCGTCGGCACATTACGCACCGAAAGATTAAGCGTTGGGCAAATTTTACAATTCAGAAATATAGAAGGCAGACTAGGGAGTTTCAGTTTTTACGTGTATAAGTATGTGTTTATATTTCTGTTCTATGGGTTAATGTAAATGTAAATTATTAGCGTGAAGTGATTATCGCCCCCCTAAAAATTTCCAGTACTCGGGGGGATTGTTGCCAGACTTTTCTTGTTATGGGAGGTGAAAAGATATCGGCGCCGTCGGTATATCTAGTACTACGACGCCGGAGGTGAGCTTCCGGCTTTTTCGTTGGGGGTCCGCAGCGTGTAATCTTTATGTGTTATGTGTTTATGTTTTTCTTCTTCTCTTAATAACAATTTGACCTGAGATACCTTCGAGAGGTTAGCAAGCTATGCAAACAGAGGCAAAATATGAGCGCCAGATCGGCGGAAAAAACGAAGAATTATCCGTTCAAAGCGCAGAAGGCTGTCGATGATCACTTGAAGTTTATCGGCCCATAAACGATACATACATAAAAAAATCAAAAGTTTACGATTTTTTAGAGATTTTATTTAAAACTTCATCAGATAATTCTGAATGAATTTGTTTTTCTTTGAAATTTACAAGAATTGATAATCAAAATCATATTGGCTGCGATAAACTACACACTTCATTAGCAAATTTACCCTAAAAACATCATTAAAACAATTATTATTAAAACGTTCAGTTTATTATGATTAGAAGAATCATAATATGTTAAATTACCGTTATTTCTGTTTTGTTTTCATTAACTATCTTTGTTACAAAGTATGGTGCTTTTCCATTGAAATGTATAATATTAGATATTTGATAAATGTAAACAACTAATGCACTAATTAAAATATGAGTGTCGATGGGGGCCTGGAAACAGATGAAACTCACTATTCCGACACAGGCCCTTCAAACTGCACATTCACGATAATAAATACATTTAATCTTTTTATACACGAAAAAGTGAAAAAAAAGAAAGAATCACACATATATCAAGTACCATTTGAAATAAAAAATTCCAGTTTCCTACAAAAATTGAATCCTCCAAATACTCGCTGCTGATGGCGTTTTTATTCGCTCTGTATATGTAACTAAGGAATTACACCCTGCAATTATATGGGGCACATTGAAAATACTTTGTACATGCCGGACAGATACGTGGGCTTTGTTTAAAAGTAAGTGTCTGTGGCACCTCGCATGGCCTATTCTTAATCGAGTGTGATCCCCTCTTCTACGATTATCTATTCTCCGAGGGCCATCTACCGACTGACTGTTCTGTAGATACGAAGAACATCTTCTGCCAATCCGGCTTTTATGCAAATTATTTATATTATTTAATTATTACGATTCATCTATATAATTTTTAACTTTTGTAGTACAAAAACATTCCGGTATGAGACAAATCAGAAAGAAAACGCTTAGGTACTTCATCCAGCTTTCCAGAAATATATCCCTTACATCATAATTATCAAACTTCAGTTAACAATTTTAAGGTTGACAAATTAATATGAATAATTTTAAAAACTATGCTTTCAAGTAAATACAAATTACAAATTAAGATCATATAGCAGTATATGTTAGTTGTTCATTACTGTTAATCATTTTTAAAATATTATTTATTATCTCACTACGATTTTCAGAGTATAAGACCAACGGAATCATGAAAACTTCAAAACACGTTAGATTATACTTTGAGCAACTAGTAGAAGAGTAGTCTAGTAAAAGAGGAAGTTTCTTTACAGTGCCGAACTTTACAGTACACGAAGACGATGATGAAGATACTTTAGAATGTTTGTACTTGAGGTAATTTTAAAAAAATCTATGAAAATGTTATCAATCTGCCTGCGTACACGCAGTTTAACTGGCAGCTTACCTAGACTGTAACAAACTTACAAATTGAAGGAACTAAGTATGTGCCCCAGTTCAGTTTTTCATCCACTTTCTCAATTTTTTTTAAATTAAAAAATTGTGTAATTCTCGTTCAAATTCTTACAGCGATTCTTGTTACGATAGCAATGAAGTATTATCGACTGGACTAAACGGGCAATCGTATAAGTCTTCGCGATCCGATAGGACTTAACTGGTCAGATTGAATTTCCAGACGTAATCAGTGCATTATTGTTGATATTTTTTTATCGACTTAGATTTAAAATGAGAACGAACCGAGGGGCGTTTGCCGGATGCTCGCCTTCTCCAGTTACCTTCCAACGATCTGGTCAAGCGTGAACTGAGGAAGTACGTCGCCTGGATCCTTTATGTAACTTTTGACAGCCTCCAAAAGAACCAAATTGTCTTCCCATAAACGATTTCCAGAGGAAGGTTCAAATCTAAAAACCAAGTTTAAAGAAACGAATGTACACTTTTACTTAAATCTGTTCAACTGAGAAATTTAGCAATGGAACGATGTCGGCAAAATCCTTTCTTAAACTTAATTAAAATCCTTGGCGATTCTTCGACATCATTCCAAAAAACCTGATAGATTACTTTCAAATATAAACACTTCACTCATACATTAGGAGTGCATATGCAAGTGGTTTGAGATCGAATAATGAATGAGTGGTCTCTGGTGTTACTTGGTCAAATCCAAAAATGCTAGATTTCAAGAATTTGTTTTAAATTTCCCGTACACCTTTCGTTCCATTTGTTCATCCCCAAAATTTTTTAATATAATTATTCGGAAATTGTGAGATGCGGTTGGTGTGATGTAGGTTTCAGAAAAACATTTTCTTTATCGTGCCAACGTTTCGATCTTCATTGAGGTCATCTTCAGAGCCTGGGATTTACAAACATTGTTTAAATTTAACAAATACAAGTAGGATGTTGAAAAAAGTGAATTTATACAATGTAAAATATATTTTTTATATATTCAATCAAAGTATTTGTCTTATGTGTGATTGTTCCATTCTTGCGTGTCGTGTTGGCTGAAGATGATCTCAATTAAGATCGAAACGTTGGCACGATAAAGAAAATGCTTTTCTGAAACCTACATCACACCAGACCGCATCTCACGATTTCCGAATAATCACCGACTAACCATACACTTTTTTAATATATTGAACAATTATTTAACTTGACAACACCCTAATCCACATTTTCTATCTATTTTATCTTGGTATTCACCACCAATTATTCTTTTGGATTTATCCCAATAATCATAACGCCCCCTCCCAAAAAAAAAAAAAAAAAAAAAATCAGCTCGTTGGTGTATACATCCATTATTTATAATAAAACTAACAGAAAACAAGGTTTAAAAAAATGATGCTACATTTCGACTTGGCTTTAAAAACCAACTTTTTTCTTTATAATTAAAAATATATTTTGCCTCTGCTAGGTAGTAGAAAGGCAAAATGAAACGTAAGTTAAGGAATACATTTCAATTAATTAAGGTTTTTAGTTGAGATAAAAAATTCAGTGTCACGAGCGAGATTCGAACCCACGATCTTCGGCTAGATACACCGCTACTCTACGGTAGTTAACTTTGTCGGATTGAGGAACAGGTTCGTTGTATAAGTATATGCTTGGACAAGCCTCACGAGGTAGGGTGAAGCTGATGCGTTGTGACTTTGAGGGGTTAAACTTTATTTTTCAAAGATTGCTCCATTATTCGAATGTTGATATGTGGTGTTGTAACATAAGTGAAGGTTATGTAGAAGATTTGTGCATTCTCATTTGTGGGCATATAAGAAGTAAAAATTGAATGAAGAAAGAAGTGCACAACAGCGGAGCTAGTATTGACCCTTGAGGCACACCTGCAAGAACTTTTTCCATCTCCGAAATCTCCGAAACTTGGTTTACTGCGAAAAATCACTCCTTACGGTATGATTCTATAGTTAGATAATAGGCCTGGGGTAAAAATAATTTTAATTTGTATAATAATCCCTCATGCCATAGAAACACTCCAGTCGCGTATGATTTCTGCTCCGAGACATGAAGTAATGAAATCCGCAATTCTGAGCAGTTGATGAGTAGTGGAATGATGGATTCGGAAGCCAAATCGATGATCTGGTAAGATGTTGTTTGAAGTTGTAATAGTGTTAATTCTTTTGTAAATTAATTTTTCTAATAATTTAGAAGGAAAGGGTAACAAACTAACAGGATGATAAGATGATGGGGAGCTTAAATTAATAAAATAATTTTAAAAATATCTTTCAATTAATTAAGGTTTTTAGTTGAGATAAAAAGTCAGTGTCACGAGCGGGATTCGAACCCACGATCTTCGGCTAGATACGCGCTGTTCTACCACTTGAGCTAACGTGACCTCGATCCACTCGGGCACCAACCTCCCAATTCAATCCCACCTTTTGAATTTTCCCTCCTTTTTTCCATTTTTCAAATGTCGTGTAATCTATTTGATTCTCGGCGACAAATGAAAGTACACGACATTTGAAAAATGGCAAAAAGGAGGGAAAATTTAAAATGTGGGGTTGAGATGGGAAGTTAGTGTCCGAGTGGATCGAGGTCTCGATAGCTCAAGTGGTAGAGCAGCGCCGAAGATCGTGGGTTCGATCCCGCTCGTGCCATTGACTTTTTATCTCAACTAAAAACCTTAATTAATTGAAAGATATTAATTGATCAACCGGACCACGAAAACTAGTGAATTTAAAAAAATAGGTTCACAGTCCATTCATTGCTCGATAATAATGTCTACGAATCAAAAGCAATTTTAATTATCTTAATCTTTCATGTGCATTTTGCTATTATTGGTCGGTTAGTTAGGCGGACATACGTTTAAAGGAGGCAAATATAAGTTTAATTTATATTGATAGATTCCAGTAAAAAGTAGAAAGGTTAAATTACGGATTTATAAAGTCCGTTTCCAATGGCTCTTATACTCGTTGGAAGAAATATTGACACATTGGGTAATAGGTGGTATGCGAGGGTGTTGGAAGGACTTTACCCGGTGACTATGTTAATTAGTGGGGAGGGCGAGCGGTGATAAATAGTCGGCGATCAGTCTCGCCCGACATCGCAATCCGACTACAAAAATGAAGAGATTTGTCACTCAGACCGGCTCAATAGCCTCGAACGAGAATCTGTTTCCATCAACGTCCCGATCAAAAACAGGAGACTAATTGATATAAACCGTCCGCCGGGCATACCACATACGAACACGCACGTACAGGGCGCGCAGGTGAAGAACCTTCGACTCCTATGTCAAAATATGGTCTACAAACTGAAATAAATCCTGTTATATTGAAAAACCAGTTGGATGCCTAATTTCTTTTGACATGGACTGCCTTAAAATCCCACCTTTTATATCTGTGGTCACCTGGAACAAATTGTACTGTAATAAGTAATCTTATATAGAAAATAAGTCCATCAAAATCTGAATTTTGTGTTATACAGGGGTGACTCGAAAACATTTTAGGATATTGAAAAGTGCATTTCTATCCATCTTCATACACCTTCATTGTATCAAGCGCATATGCTTTATTTTGGAAACCTTTCTAATGTCGGTGCTTTGTATGTCAGACCCACCATCAATGGCTAAATGCTCAAACGCGTCTGACAGATCTAAAAGGCTGAGAGCGACTAAGCTATAATAATTGTTACTAATTAGAAGTTGTGATAGGTAATTTGGTATTATTGAAAAAAGGTCAAAAAGGAAACAATTAACAAGGTTATTTACTCCTACTGATGTTGAAAAAAGATTAGGATAGTAAGGTATTTGATGCCATCTAAACCAGTTGAAAAGAAAGATTTTGATTTCAAAAGTATATCTAGTATGGCTGATACTGTCTTGATTACTAGCTCTAATATTAGCAACGTCTGCTGGTTGCGGCTAAAGCAAGAAAACCCCTCGGTAATAAACATAAAAAAAATCATTCAACTATTTAGTCCCTTGGGAACAAATCAACATAGCCAAATAAGTGTGTGGTGATTAGTGACCGTTAATCGATATTTATTTAGAAATCGTGAGATGCGGTCTGGTGTGATGTAGGTTTCAGAAAAATATTTTCTTTATCGTGCCAACGTTTCGCTCTTTATTGAGATCATCTTCAGGGCCTGGGATTTACAAACATTGTTTACATATTACAATTACATTTTGGATGTGGAAAAGACATCCTTCTCCACCCCTTCAAAATCCAACGTGTATAAACACAAAATAGCAAAATCTCACTGGCACTCTCGACACGACACGCAAGAATGGCACAATTACACAGAAGACAAACACTTTGAGTGATTAGAAATACTTTGATTGAATATATAAAAAAATATATTTTGCATTGTATAAATTCACTTTTCCACATCCAAAATGTAATTGTAATATGTAAATAATTTTGTAATTCCCAGGCCCTGAAGATGATCTCAATAAAGATCGAAACGTTGGCACGATAAAGAAAATGTTTTTCTGAAACCTACATCACACCAGACCGCATCTCTCGATTTCTAAATAAATAGCCAAATAAAATAAAAATTTAAATTTACGAACGTATTTTGCAAAATAATTCATCCTACGAAGGAAAATAACCTGCTAGCTTAGTTTCTCTCACTCTAAAAATATTTTTTATTGTCATGCATAAGTTGATTTGAAATGTGTTGCAATGTTAAAACTGGTTTAATATACATATATGTATTTTTTCAATCCAATCATTTTTTTTTATAATAGCTTTTTATATATGCTATTGTTACTACGTGCTATTTTTATAATAGCAAATAGCGGCTCGTAAAGACACAACAAATATTTGGTAATACTCCTCTCAAAAGAGTAGGAACCTTATTGTGGCACTTAGTATTATTTATTATATATATGTTATATTTATTTATAAGCCACTGAACTGGGGACTTAGAGCATAAATTTCATCTTTATTTATTTTATTATTTGGGTATGAGTCAAATATTGCAATGGTGTATTTCAAACACACACACACACACACACACACACACACACACACACACACACACACACACAAAAAAAAAAAAAAAAAACGTTTTGTAATACTCCTCTCAAAAGAGTAGGAAACTAATTGTGGCAGTCACTAAACTGGGGAGCATTTTGAAGGAAATTCGCTTATGTAGATAGAACTTTATTTACCTTTACCTAAACATTTTAAACCTTTACAATCTGGCAGATTTCTCTATGTATTAGTAGAACATTAGGACAGCAAAAATAATTTATCATAAATATACAGCAACAAAATCTCGCTTGCTGGACTCACTTCAAAATGGTACTAAAACCCTTATGGATTTCCTCTCTTCAGTTTGGCCCATGGACTGTTTCGATTGGAGGTTTTGTTCAGCAAACGCATGTTTAATGTGTGGGCCTGCTGTGCCCATCTTAACGATATTGACACCGTCACCGAAGATGACGAGAAGCCGTTTGCCAGTCAAAAACATTGAGAAAAGACAGACATAAATGATCGAAAACGACCTTATAACAGGTATTATTTTTTATTCCGCAGATCCAACAGAAATCTCATAAGTATGTGTATCTTTAACAACCGACCTATAGATAATCCCTGTCATCTGTTGTTTAAAAATGGTTTACCCTCACTTGCCGTTGTATTATGTATAATTTGACCCAATTCCTTATTAAATCCATTGTATTCCGTGGTCCGATTGACAAATAACTTCTTTAAATTAATTAATCTTTATTTAAGGCATTGGTTGAAATGAAAAAGTTAGTATCAGGAGCGAGATTCGAACCCACATTAAAAAGTTAGAGCTCAAGTGGTTAGAACAGCGGCATATTGAGCCGAACGTCTTGGGTTCGAATCCCGCTCGTGACACTAACTTTTTCATTCACTTACCTTCTGCCCCCGCCTGTGGAGTTGCTCTTAAGTCGCAAGTATGCACGGCGTACCTTCTGCTCTCAACTGTGGAATTGCTCTCAAGTCACAAGTACGCACGGCGTACCTTCTGTTCTCGTCTGTGGAATTGCTCTTAACTCGTAAATACGCACGGCGTACCTTCTGATCTCTCCTTTCTTCTCATCTTCAAGTTAATCAAGAGATCCATTGGACAAGGTAACTCACCATTTACAAAAGACGATCGCTGCCCTCTGTCCGTTCAAAATAGTTTGTCTTTTGCTACACTGCTGCTTTGTAAAAATGAGTAGTTACATAGTTCCACTGCAACGCATTATACGAGTTCTTCCTTGTGGATTTCATAATTTAATAATTACCAATCCCGAGGGACCGGAGTGGCCGAGTGGTTAGGGTATCCGACTCGTATTTGCCACACCAGCGGTTCTGGGTTCGAATCCCGTCAGAACCCTAGGCTTTTTAATTGATAATTGTATAAAAAATGTGTTGTAAAGTGACGATGTGAAGTAGTTCCTGTACGACAGGAATTTCTTTACTTTACTTTTATTTTATATTAACAACCCCAAAAATTGAATTATTTTTAAAAATTCCTTACATAGTTAAACTTTTTTTAGAATGAATAAATTATACTAAGCATTTCTTTATTGTCATTGTATCATGTTTTGGAGTGAAATGATAGAAAACCAGTTCAGAAACCATTTATTAAAAAAGGTCTTCTTGTTATTACCTATCCTCGGTCGTAAATTACCATGTGTTTTGATGTATTAATTAGGGTGTTGTAAACGTTCGGTTGAGCCGGCGACCACTTCCTAGTTCGATTCAAAAGCGCAGCATGTGCCCTTGCAATTAAACTGCGGTCGCTTTTTCATCCGTGTTCTTCTGTTTCTTCCCCTAACAACCTATGCGGTCCGGGAAGTGAAACAGTAATAAACGGCTAAAGATGCTTTCTCTATTTTTTTTTCTTTCTCGTCCCCTTTCGACCAGGCAAACACTGTCACAACACTGAAAGTTACGGTTTTGAAAAATTCACGGCAAAAAGTATAGAAAGACAAATGAGCTAGAAAACCACAGAGCTCTATTTAAAAAATAAATTGGCCCTACACAGATTACTTCACAAAGAAGTTACGTTTTATGCAAGTTTGGCCTCAACGGGGAAAAAATATCAAGGAAAATCCAGTTTCAACTATATTCCTTTATTATAAAATAATAATTACGTATCCTCATTGGTACGTAATAATTACAGACTGTTCGGACAAATTTTACCTAACTAGACAACACTAACTCGTCCACAAAAGCCTAACTAGCCGTCGGAAAGTCGCGCTTTTGAATTAATTTTTATTTTGCCTATTTATAACAATAAATGAAATTTTAAAGTAAAATATGAAGTCTTTATGTAAGGTATTGGTTGAGATGAGTCAAAATGAGGTTGAGAAAAGTCAGTGACACGAGCGGAATTCGAACCCACGACCTTCGGCTAAATACGCCGCTGCTGTACCACTTGAGCTATCGTGACCTCGATCCACTCGGACACCAACTTTCCATCTCAACCCCACCTTTTGAATTTTCCTTCCTTTTTGCCGTTTTTCAAATGTGTAATTATTCGATTCTCGGCGATAAAATAAGACGTCGAAGTCATTGACGAAATTTATGCAACTCTTGGTACCCTAAGTTATGTCCCTATGGAGCGGTTGCTTCTCATTTTAATACGGGTGGCAGTTTATTCATCCTCATTGCAAAACCTACAAGTGTGGTTTTGAATATCCCCATATTGTGTACATGTTGTGGCAGTGCTTTATCACTTCCCTGTTTAGCCTAACGATGCATTTGCCAGATTCGTTAGTCAGTGATTGCATGCAAATTCTCCAAACCCTGGGGAAACACAACAACATATTCTTGGAATAACATAAATGGATCGAAAAGCACAAAAGGAGAAGTGGATAAAGTCTATATGCACTAGACACAACTTATTCTAAAACAACCCTCACCAAGACTGGCAAAATCATTGCCACTATTAGAGGAATGATAGGACTATGTACCAGTTACTGTCATCTGAGAGAGCATGTTCTCAATCATGTTCAATGATGATCCCATTTGTAGACTATCCAGTGAGGAAGAAGAAACATCCACATATCATCTTCGAATATGAAGCAATCGCTCATGTTTTGGGCTTGTACAAAAAAAATCTTGGTTTGTTTTGTAGCCTGTACCCTCTGTGTACTATATCATTGTATGTGATGTTCTCCTGAATTCTTCTTCTCTTTTGTAATCTTTTCGAACTTTATAGGATGTTGTGAAGTGTTTCCACAATCATGTAGTCAGTCCCTATTTCTAAGAATGGGGTGTTGACATTATTGATTATTGTTGTGTCCGAAGTGTTTAGTTTCCATTCAGTGTGAATGTTTCTAGAGCTTAAATGAGGTTTTCCTTGCTTCTCTTTGTATAAATATTTCCATTGGAGTTAGGTTCAACAGTATTTTTAGTGCAACTAAGGGGGTTGTTTTCATTACTGACTTTACGCAAGAATTAAACTCACAATAAAAACCTTCGCCGCAGAGATTACCACTCGACAACCTCAACAAACCAGGGCGAAAAAAGAATCCTTTCACTACACACTTAGAAATACAAACTCAACAGAGAACTCCTTAACTCACCCCTTAACATCACCAATAACAAAAATACACCACCCTAAAAACTAGTTAATTTCTCAAAAACACGTCATGGCATAAACACAACGCAAGACCGCTACAGGAAAGAACACAATAAAAATCCATCAACATAGAAAGTATCATGACCTATGTTATAGTGGACGTAGTGACATGAGGAATATATAAGTGGGCAAAACTATGCAGGGAGACAGCATAGAAGACAAAAATGCAGTATAAAGATAAACTGAAGTCTAGTAAAAAAAAGAACAAATAAACAACACATACCTTTCGAAAGCAGACAAAGGATACAGTGTAGTTATGACAAAAATCGATCTCGTTATGATCTGGATGAAAAAAACAAATTCAATTATGAGGCATACTTATTACGTTGGTTTACATTCTTAAATGCTTAGAGGTTACAGGTCGAATGCTTAAAGTAAAATAAAAATCGGTCGCATAGTTTTCTAACAACTTATGGAGTTCCACAAGGGTCGCACTTAGGGCCCTTTCTTTTTAAACTCTATATAAACATATAAGGAGGGAAAATTCTAAAGGTGGGGTTGAGATGGGAAGTTAGTGTCCGAGTGGATCGAAATCACGATAGCTCAAGTGGTTAGAGCAGCGGCGTATTGAACCGAAAGTCGTGGGTTCGAATCCCGCTCGTGACAGAGACTTTTTTATCTCAACCAAAAACCTTAATTAATTGAAAGATATTATTTGGTCAAGCGGACAACGAAAACTAGAGAATCTATATAAACAATCCTCTGATTCTCTTCCTTCCGTTATGACCTTACTTTTGCAGATGATTTAAATATATTCCTAAAAATTGAATCTGTTTCTGATTGCGTACAACTTCAACATGCCTTAGTAAAAATTAATAATTAGTGTTCAATTAATAATATTCTTTTAAATTCTGACAAATTTTCAGTTATGACTTTCAATAAAATAAAATATCCCATCAATTTAACTAAGCTGTATCCGACTCGCTCCTAATTAGACTTGAAATTGTTGAAGATGTGGTCATCAATATTGACAGTCAGATAAACATTCACACGCACATTAATAAAACTATTGCTAAAGGAAATAAAACTTTAGGGTTTATTAAACGTCATACTAAACATTTCCATGAACCAGATAGACTCAAAATTTTATACACTTCCGCTGTAAGACCGATATGAGATTAGTGTTCATCACTTTGGGCTCCCTTTTAATCCACCCATATCAATCGCATAGAACCGGTTCAAAAAAGATTTTTACTCCTGATACATTACAGAGGTGCACCATAGTCATCGTTAATGTCGGATCTAAAATTGACGAATGTTCTGTACGGAAGGAAATTCTTTGTTTTATTTTATTGTAAAAATGATTACATTTCTTAACTGATTGCCCATTACTGCTTAACTGAATTAACTTTCATGTTCCGTATTATCATTCCAGAAGTCAAACAACACTCTCTATCGATTGCCGTAGAACTAGTTATGCCAAATCCAGTTTTGTACACAATAACAACAAATTTGTTAAACTCGTTCGAAAATAGAAATATATTTAATGCCAGTTTAAGCAAATTTTATTATTAGAAAATTAAATATTGTTTCATTCATACAATTAATTGAATTTGATTATAATTAATAATTGTTAATTATATAGTTTTAACACATATTTCGAATTGTTTCAATACATTCTAAATTGTTTGTTTACTTGTTTTTTAAATTATTTATAGAAATGTGTGGTGATTAGTGACCGTTAATCGATATTTATTTAGAAATCGTGAGATGCGGTCTGGTGTGATGTAGGTTTCAGAAAAACATTTTCTTTATCGTGCCAACGTTNACGTTGGCACGATAAAGAAAATGTTTTTCTGAAACCTACATCACACCAGACCGCATCTCTCGATTTCTAAATAAATAATTATTTATAGATATAGATGTATTTATGAAGATATTAATATAGATACATTTAATGCCAGTATGAGCAAATTTTATTATTAGAAAATTAAATATTGTTTCATTCATACAATTAATTGAATTTGATTATAATTAAATAAATAAATAAGCCTTTTTTATTGGTTTATAATATGTACATAATTGAAACAGAGAAAAAAAATATTGATTTTCTTTTAATTTTTTTCTTCTTCTTTTTTTTCCTTCTCTTTCTTCGTCTTCTACCTCTTCTTCTATTTCTTCTTCCATATCATAGTCATTTATAAACCGGCCCTATTTAGAGTGAAGGCCTCTCCCTTTTCCCTCCAAGCTGTCTTATCTCTTGTGAGTATAATTATTTTTGTATTTAATTTTGGTTTTATTAGAAATCCAACTCCACGGCTACCAAATTGTTTTCCTGAATATGCAAATGTGTAACTTGATTTGAGTTTTAAAATTGTTACTTCTCCTGGTAGTACCTCGCATATTCCCAGGATATCTATGTCTTTTTCATCCATTGCAATTTCTAAATCTCAGTTTATTTTCATTTCTTAACGATCTTACATTTAATGTTCCAATTTTCCAATTTTTAAATTGTTTTTGTTGTTGAATTTGAGTTTGAGAGTGGGAGGATGTGGTCTCAGTTTCTCTCGGTGACCAGTCGTTCTGGGAAACTATTCTATCGTTACAATTTTTAATTATTTGCGTGTTGTTTCCATTTTCAGTTCCGGGTATTTCCTTAGAAGCTATGTTGTCCATTCGTTGCTATGTGAGTTTATCTAGTGTTTGTTCACGTAGATAGGCCTTAATTGAATTATGATTCTCACTTTTTTGGCCTACTAATTTCATATCTTTTTTTTTGTTACATTTTGCTTGATTATAATTAATAAGTGATAAATATATAGTTTTAATACATATTTCCAATTCCTTTTAATACATCATAAATTGTTTGTTTCTATAATTGTTTTTTTAATTATTAGAGATATTTCTACATTTATGTACAATACCTTTATACTATTATTGGATACATTTGTAATTGAGAAACAGTAAATAAATAAAAAAATTGTTATTCGCCAAACTTTTGACCTATTTTAAGGCCATTATCAGGGGAAAACAACCTTAAAGAATACATAAGAATACATAATATAATTAAGATTTGAATATATGATATCAAAAATCTTTGAATGAAAACATTCCCTTAGGCAATGTTTTTGTGTTTTTTTTTTTTTGTGACCGGTTGTTTAATAATTTGTTGGATTGGAGAGGAGACGTCGAAAATGAAATAGTTCGGAAAAACTCCTTTTTCATTTTTTGCCGACCTTTCTACCTTTATACGGGTCATCTTCAGGTCATAAAGTGTGGTTCTGATGATGACCCGAATAAAGGTCGAAACGACGACAAAAAAATGGAAAAAGGTGTTTTGTCCGCTCCTCAGAAATTCAACGAATTAAATAATTAAAAATTACCCCTTGTCAATGTTGGGACTGAGTCGGTCTTGAAAGAAATTTGAAACATGTAGACATCTTTAGGACTATTTAGTCCTGATGATGACGTTAAAAAAGGTCGAAAGCTCGACAGATAACAAAGAAATATGATTTTTCGTCTGGACCATACCGAGATCAAGTTTATTCGTGAGTAAAAAATTGATCGATGCATCTAACACTCTAATCAGACAAAAATCGACAAAATGAGTAAAACCCTAGAATTCTTAAAAAAATTATTTTGTCAAAAACAAGGAACCCGCCTAAAACTATCAGAAATAGATTCAAAAGGCAATGAACGGAAATTACTCCGGAAAACCCACAGAAACAGGGAAAAACGGATCCGAAAAATTAATTACTGTTGGATCATTTCGACGGTGTAGTACGTGATAAAAGGTAATTAAAGTAATAAAACCCCTGTGAAATTACATATAATGTAATATTGAAGAACCAATGGATAAATTGCGAATTGTATTATGAGAAGAGGCTGCATTCACCACCGCGCGATCTCTCGTTAGAATGGTTCAACTAACGTCGTTCCTCACACCGCTCACAGATGGCATCTAAACCTTTGGTTTCACTTTGACCTAACTTTTCTTTTTCCACGTGAATTTTCAAGAAAATAGTAAAGTAATTATGTATTGGAAGACAAAAATATAAAACTAGAATTTATTTCAAGCTACACTGATGGGTAAAATAAATGCACCTTTAAATTTTTATATACACTGACAAGCGAAAAATTCCACCCAACTGATTTTTTTTCATTCTCTCCATCAAAGAAAATTCTGCCCTTAATTTGTCTCTTTGTTTATCAGAGATAAACACAGATAAACACACTTAATCCTTAATGCAAAACAAGGATAAAGGATTTTTCAATGTTTACTTATTACGGAATTTAAGATCTTTATTCAGTCTCATTTGAATTCTGAAGCAATATAAACTGTTTAGTTTTCATCTTAGTTTTCTTAATTTCAATTTTTAAACTTAGAAATGCCACTTAGCGTTGAGGATGTTGCGCGTGGTGTGACACTTATTGATGATAGACATTCCATCAGGTATGCGGTTATTGCCATCGGAGTTCCCTAAGAAACACTGCGAGACGCCGGACGTTTTCGAGAAACTGGATCCTACCATAGAAGGCTCGATTCTGCATGGCCTAGGGCAGGGGTGCTCAAACTTGAACTGCTGGCGATCTACCTCAATATTTTTGGACTACTTACGATCGACTCTAAGAGGCTGCAAGTGTGTGTGATGCAGGGTTGTCGTACATACACGATACACCCTACCTACCTAGGTAGGGTGTACCGTAGCATATATAGATATTAGCTTTCTGCACAATATAGGTACATTATTTTAGTCAAGGTTTGGGTTAGGTTTAGTTAGGTTCTTCTCTACAATATCAATGAAAAAACTCATAGTTATTCAAAATTGCGAGTTTATTGGTTGTTACAAAACAAAAGAGTTACATATGGTGTTAAACTTAACTAAGGAGTGGCTTTGGATGTTGAAGCGTGGCACTGCATGTCCTCAGCATACTTTTCATAAGATGGTACGTAACCACTGAGTGCTAATCGCAAGCATGATGACATATGATCGTCAGTTAGTCGATTGCGATAT